>NC_058384.1:16959028-17627957 GCF_018350175.1 Felis catus | reverse complement strand
CCGAGCTACGGGAGGATTGCCACTGGAGCCTGGGTGTTCGGTCAGCTCTGAGACCTAGGAGCCTGTCCAGCTTAGTGTCCTGACCGGCGGTGGCAGCTGAGTCAGGTTGCTCGGGCTGCCATAGCTGGGTGGCTTAAACAGCAGATATTTATTTTTTTACAGTCTGGAGGCCAGAAGTTCAAGACCAAGGTGCAGGCTGCTTGGTTTGTGGGGAGGCCCCTTTCTTCCTGGCTTGCAGATGGCTGCCTTCTCACTGTGCCCTCATGGGGCCTTTCCTCTATGCACTCATGCAGAGAGACAGAGAGAGAGAGTGTGCTTTCTGGTACCTCTTCTAAGGAGGACACCAGTCCTGTTGAATTAGGGCCCCGCTTTTATACCCCCATTTAACCTAACCACTGCCCAAAAGACCCTATCTCCAAACACGGTCATACTTGGGGTTAGGGCTTCAATATACAAGTTTTAAGGACAACACACATTAGATCTATAACACCTGGTGGTGTCAGGGACACATTAGCAGCTGGCACCTACACGGACTTTGCTTCTTCAGCATAAAGTAGTGGGTAAGAGCAAGGACTCTGGGGGGACCTGGTGGCCTCACTTGGTGGAGCATGGGACTCTTGGTCTCGGGGTCATGAGTTCGAGCCCCATGTTTGGTGTAGAGATTACTTAAAAAAAAAAGAGCAGAGACTCTGAGGCCAGATGGCCAGAGCTGGTATTCCAGCTCTGGGTAAACATGGGGAAGTTTCTGAACCTCTCTGTGCCTCAGTTTCCTCGTCAGTGAAACGAGGGTAGCAATACTACAGCCTCATCAACTAATTGTGTGGATTACATGAACAAAGCCGTTCGTGTTAAGGTGGGCACATAGTGAGCATTCTGTAAATGTCTGTCAAACCTGAACCCAGGGGAGTGGGTCATTATTGACTCAGAGCTCTTTTGACTGAATGCCCAGCCTGTGTAGCTGCCTGGCTCCACCTTAGACTCTGTGTGTGTGTGTGTGTGTGTGTGTGTGTGTGTGTGTGAGAGAGAGGGAGAGAGAGAGAGAGAAACAGATTAAAGACACAAATGCTTTCCTCAATAACCTATAGTTTTTGTAGGGCCATTTACACCCAGGAAACTATTAAAGGGGAACAAGAATATTGTTCAGCATCTAAGGCATTTCCCTGATGTCACATCCAAGGGCTCTCTAACTCAGCGAGGCCAGTCCTGCTTACATTTCCCTGGGAAGAAAGTTCAACGGGGTCCACTTACAGTTAGAGTCAAAGCAATCTTGCATTAACCCCCCACCAGGATCCGGTGACCCCAATCCTTCCTTTAAGGAGGTTTCTTAGTGGATGTTTGCTTTTTTTTTTTTTTTACCCTATGCTTTTGGTATTGAATTTTGCCTGCATAAAGCTGCATAAAGATAGTTCATTTCTGTTCCAAAGGCTTTCAAGGGACAATGCCCTACATCTCTTCCCAACTTTCTTTCTTAGTAGGGCCACGGAGCAGGGCTAGCCCTGTGCTCACTGCCTGTGAAAATCCTTCTGGGGCTTCTGGTCATTTACTTCACATCCTTTTCTCCCAGGAGTGAAAATATGAATGTGACAATCCTGGGCAACTGTGCATCTTGATTCTCTTGCCTTCCATCCCACCCCTTACACACCGAGGGACCATATTCCCCATCAGGCTTATTTCCAATTAATTAATTACATGAGCACATGTTAGGCACCTGTAATGTGCTGGCCATTG
Source organism: Felis catus (assembly GCF_018350175.1). Taxonomy (NCBI): domain Eukaryota; kingdom Metazoa; phylum Chordata; class Mammalia; order Carnivora; family Felidae; genus Felis; species Felis catus. Next base: position 17,626,229 of record NC_058384.1, on the reverse strand, counting down.
TGCTAAGGGATGAGAGTACAGAGCTGAATAATGCAGTCCTTACTCAGAATCTCATGGGGAGACAGACAAGGCGACAGATCCAGAAAAGCATGACGGGCCCTACAATGAATGGATGCTGTGGGAAGCCGCGAGTGGGGAAGGAGCGTCTAATGAGACTGAGTGTTCAAGGAAACCTTCTGGCAGAGCTGATGCTTGAACTGAGTTTTAAAAGATGAGCAGCGGTTTGGCAGCCAAGGAAAGAGGTAATGGCAGAAATAATTGCAAATAAGACAGCTTGGAAGCACGGAGGGAAGCAGGGTTGAAATCAGAGTGTGTAGCGGGAGGAAGAGGGGTGAGGCCAGAGAGATGGACCCAGGCTTCTTTTGATTACTCACAGGAAGGAGGACACTGTTCTGTTCTTATTTATAGGTGGGGCAGCTGAGACGTTGCCTCTAGTCACAAAGTCGGGCCGTGGTAGAGCTGGATGGAGGCCAGGGTCATAAACCCCGGTTGAGCATAAACTAGCAGGAGTAGGAAGAAAAAGGGATTCTCACTGCTTCTCCTTTTCCATGTTTTTCTGGACAGCCTTTTGTCCTTCCTTACTTACCTTGCTGGGCTTAGAAACATTCCCCCTGTTCCCTTCCGACTTATCACATTTTCTCTGTAAACTCTGCTCCTGGGAAGGTATGAAACAGCCCTTTCTCCTCTAACTTGTCTTAGGTGCTGCAGGCGAAGGCACTAAATATTTTTGGTGGATTTACTCTTGTTATTGGGCTATAGCTCAACACCCATCCTGTGGATAAGCTGTAAAATTAAGGCTCTAAATGTAGTTCTGTGCTAAGAATTCCCCTAGAAGCTAGTCTCAAGGGCAAATGTTCAAGCAACATTCCTAAGTGCCTTCTATGTTCCAGGAGCTGTGCTAAGAGTTGCGGGTACAGAGATGAGCAAGGCACGTTTGCTTCCCTCGATGAATTTATAGATAGGCCCACAAACAGATCATGTCCATAAAATGTGGCAGAGGCCTCTTCTTAGACACATGGAATCAGATGGTCATGGGTAGGGCTGGGTGCTGGAGGTGGTCACGGACTCTGGCTATTGAACAAGTGCACTGGGTGATTTTTCTCCTCTTTGGTTTCGGAACCACTGCTCAAACGGCTGGGAAGGAATTGTCATTCAATTCTGATTACTTTTTACATAAGAATTACACACGTTCTTCATTGGAGATGATGAATATTTAAGCTCCAAAATAATTCCTGGCTATAAAGTTATTGCTGGTTATTACTTAGTGCTTACTATGTTCCACGTATTGAATAACAGGCTTTTCTGTCCATATGGGTTAATTTTTCCAACAATTTCATGCCATCTATATGAGTAGCCCATTTCACAGATGAACATTCATGATGTTAAGTAACTTGCTTATAAATGTTCCTGACTGAAGTCTCTCTATAACCCTGACCAAGGCCCTCAGCTTCCTAGAGTTTCTCATCTGTGTGCTGTGACTCCAGGTCAACCGCCCATATCTCTTGTCTGCCACAAGGCCTCCTGGGAAGATGAATCGATGACTAGCTGGTGTTGCCTGTGCCATGGGGGAACAGCAAAGGGTTCAGCATGTGACAGCAGCGGGCTGGAAAGCAAAAGGCCACGCCAATCGTAGAGAGGGGGAGCCAGTGACCCTCAGTTTCCCGCGTTCCCCTGCCCCCCAGCCTTGTTTGTTGTCTTCCACGGTTCTGTGTTTACACTCCACCTGGTAATTAAGCAATCAGCTTTTTCTCAGTGATTATTCACGATCTCAGCTGGCAAAAGTCACTTGATCTTTGGCTCTGTGCCTTCCCGTCAGAGTGTCGCCCAGCGCACGTGCTAATCACCCAGAACCCCCGCTGCCCTGCTTGGTGTGCGTGCTTCGGAGCCAGCTTGAGCCACGTGCTGTGAGTTACAGCTGCCCCACCTGGCCTGGCCAGGGTGACTGTCACCTGAAGTTTCTCCACAAGACAGCATGGCTCTGTAGGTTTTGTCGAGGTCTGCCTATGCGCATTGAATCTGGCGTGAGGGCGGCTGCCTCCGGCTCCCATTGGATGGGGAAGGCGCTGTTGCCAGCCCCTGAATGAGGAAGGAAGCCCCCCTGGGAGGAGTCTTGCAAACAGGCCTCCCACTGGTGTGTCTTTCCAGAGCCTGCAGTGCTGCCGGGCAAAGAGCAGGAGAATGGATGATGTCAAGGGAGCCCCTGAGGGTAGACTTCCTCAGAGCCTTCCACCCTTGACATTTACGAGGTGGTTGAACAGTCTGCAAGCTCAGAGCCAAAGTTTCTCACCTGCTTACTAAATAACTGCAAGGTGGAGGGTTTTTAAAAATATATATACGAAAGTTTATAGTGCAAAAATTTTATGGCTGCCAAAGCCATTCTTTCCTCTCGGTTCTATCTCTTTCCTCGCTCCTGTCCCTTATCTCTACACTTCATCCTCTGCTTTGCCAGTGCAGTGAGCCTCCATCTGTGGATTTTCCCTCCTTCATCCCCCTTTGTAATCAGACTTTGACGAGCCCTCAATGCTTGTGTAATTGAGGCAGCAGTTCGATTTGCTCCCAGCCTTCCCACATGAGAGGGGGCGCTAGGATAGAAGAAAAGAGCCAGAAATAACAGAGGTTATCTTAAGACTCATCGCCTGGGCTTTTGTAAGCTCCTTGACGACACTATTTCTTAGTATTCTTCATATCTTCTTCCTTCCTCCCCTGTTACTAGTATTTCATATGAGTACATTTAATCAGCAGAAGGGTGGATGCTTCCTGGGAAGCAAACTGGAGCTCACGTCTCGTGTCACTTGCAACCAGCATGTGTCATGTCTAGAAGCATAGTTTCTGATTATTTTGCAGGCCCCTTATTATGTCTGATTGAGGTTTGCTGGTTGTCGGATGACAAGAGTGTGGTACCTTTCCTTTTCTGTGCAGGCTCCTCTCTGTGGCTCAGATAAGCAAATCTTGCAGTCTGATGACGTCCTCTGCTGGGGCCTCTGACCGGTTTTCGATGAACTCCTTGCCTGCAAGCCAGTCTGACCCTGTCCCCGGTGGTAGAGGAGGAAGAGGAAAGGAGTGGGGAAGGGCAAGGTGAAAGGTGGAGTAGGGGGTACAAACGAGTTAGAGTGCCTCTTGGGAGAGGACATAGTACATGAGGTCCCCATATCTACCTACTCAGTTAATATTTACTGAGCAACTACTAGTTGCCAGGAATAGTGGTCAGTGCCAGGGTGCAATGGGGCAAAAATGGTCACAGTGCCAGCTGTCAAGAACGCATCTTCTAATTTAGGGTGGAGTGCTGGTTCTTTAAAGACACACAGTGCATCACGGGTCTTGTTGGAATCAGCATTCTGACTCCCTAGGTGGGGCCTGAGATTCTGCATCTCAGACAAGCTGAGGTGGTGCCTGTGCTGTTGGCCCGAGGCCAACACATTGAACACCAAGGATCAAGAGGAGAAGGTGAGTCTTGAAGGGACTGAAAACCCAAAGTGAGCCAGTAGCCAGACTGAATAGGAGAACAGTTCAGAACAAAAGGAGTGGTAGGCATTTGAGGAAACATGGAAGTGATAAAAGGAAGTGGAGGAAAAAGACAGAGATTGATAGAAAAAAGGAAAACAGAGAAACAGACCGGTGGTAGGAGCTGACCAAGAGGGGGAAAGTATGAATTTTAGAGGTCAAGGTTCAGGGCCTCACGCTGCTCTTTCTCCAGAAATGCTCACCATCAAAAGCCAGGACTGACACGGCCATCGGCTGAAGCCAGAGGAACTAGGAGGTAAAGAATGGAAAGGCCCTCTGAATTTGGGCTTCCCACTCTAGAGGAAGAAGGAGAGAGACAGAAGATGTGAGTCAATAATATGTAGCTAATGTGCACCAGTAGTAAGGGAGAGCTGGTACAGAGTAGGGAAAAGTACCAATTATGGAGACACGTGATGCCTTCTATCGTTCAGGAGATCTTGCAGTCAGAGTAGGTGAACAAAGACTGACTAGTTCCTAAGGGGCCTCCTTAAATGAAGAGATGAGAACAGCTTGTAGTCAACCTGGTGATATACAGGTGCTATGTAAATGGCCCTTTAAGATGGCGAAGGGTACTTGAAAACAGCTCTTCTTTACACAATTGAAATATTCTCCTTGAGGTTTAAAGTTGTAAGTTAGCAATGTGTGAGTGAACGAAGGTCCATTCCCCCATGGAGTGCCCGTCCCTATCACCACCGTCTCTGGCAGAGTGGCACGGTTGAGCCGGTTCCAGGAAATGGGTGCACCATGGATGGTTCTCTATGCATCTTCCCTCCGGGGCTTTCCTTTCTCTTTCTCACTTCCTCCCCTGCCTTGGCATTCAGGGGGCACTGCCAACCGCAATAACACAGGAATGAGATGCGGGGTCCTATGTCTGGCTCCTGATAATCAGAAAAGTCGATGCAACCAAGCATGGTTGCATAGAGGCTCTGAGGCTCTGTTGCTGTTGAGAAAGCACATCGTTGAGGTGGGGAAAGGAAATGCCATCTGTTCACGTCTGTGCCTGCCTGGTCCTATCTTCCTGGAGCCCTTTGCTCTCTTTCTCTCCCTTGCCTCACACGTGGATTTTCTCTGGATCTCTTGCCATTGAGACACAGTTGTCACCAGAAAGGAACAGTGGACAGGAAGGGAAGAGGCCAAGGATTTACTGCGTTGGCTGTGAGGCACATGGGCACTTCAGTGGCCCTTGAAACGAGCTCCCGCGGATGAAGAAGCAGGTGGGTCAGCTTTTCTCCATGCCTTGAAAGAGACAGCTGAAGCCCGACAGAGACAGGTGATACGTGAGGACGGGATTCCATAAGAGCATGAACTGTGACAGACCGTGAGGCCAGCTCAGGGGTCTAAAAAGATGGGGGATATTTGTTTCTCTTGGGGTGTTGGAGTGTGATCCCACAGAGAGAACACGGGAAACTTCCTCCCTCCTTCTGATGCTGGGTTTCTCCTCCTCATGTCATTTGGGGAAGACCAGGGCTACTTCACTAGCTGCAGAACTGATGGAGACCGTGCTCCCATGTCAGAGGCTTGCCCAAGGTTTGGCCTCCCAGGTGTGGAGAGGTGCTCCCTGTGGGGCCCACAGGACTAGGGCACCTGGTCCTGGGCACCTTTCCGATGTGCCTTCTGCTTCAGCTGCTGAGGTGGGGCCACAGGTTCCTGGGTGGCTTCTCTGGGTTTAGGTGCCCACTAGCCACTGAGAACAATCCTCCTGTGTCACTGCTACTGACTCCAGTTCTTCTCCTAAGGAACCCGGGATAGCAGTCAGTGACCAGGCACAGAACTCCCTATGCCCATGCTCCAGACTCTGAGTTAGAAATTATGGGGGCCCTGGAGGAACGTGAGACTTCATTCTTCTGTGAGCACCTCAAGGAATATCCAGCCTACTCCAAAAGACCAGAAATACTGACTGCTAGACAAAGTGTAACGTGCCAAAGATCAGGAGGCCCCCACAGGGTGAGATGCTGTCAGCAGGCATGTGCCTGAGTGGGGCCAGCTCTGGCACGAAGAATGCAGATGTCCATTGGGGTCATGACACTTCCTTTGTGTATACGAGCTGCCAGTCTGGGACCCCCACAGCCCTTGATGTATAGATAAATTACTTTGAATAGGCCCCCAATTTCAGGAATTATTCAAGTGAAAGCCTTTTCCAAGACTTTGATCTCTGAAGCAGTGGATGGGTAGACCTTTCGCCAAGTGAAATTTACATTGCGCTCTCTTCCTTTTCCTGAAGGATTCCATCTTTCCCGAAGGATATCTCTGTTCCTCTCCATACTGACCCCAATGTGAAACTCATTCTTTGTAAAGCTTTTTGTCCCAAACCAAAAAAAAAAAAAAGTCACTCTCACTAAGTCCTATGCTTTGGGGTAGACTGTACTACAGGTCTTGGAAAGCACCACCAGGGAGGACAGATTTCTGCCTTCTCTGGGCTCCCTTTTCTCCCCTCCTTCCCAAACTCCTCTCTCCTTCTGCCTCAGAGGGCTCCAACCTGCACCTGAATCCCTCTCCTTCCTTAGAGCTTGGTGTCAATCTGATTTCCAGGACATGGGACACGGGTCTCATTCCTATGACAAACACTTGTCAAATGATATTCTCCCCAAAAGACTACCCTGTTCTGAAGAGAGACTTGCCTACCAGCCTTAGAGTAGTACAAACTTCTCTACTTTGCTACCTTATAGTTGGATGGACTTTGGGGGACCATCCTATTTTTATAAATAAGGAAACTGAAATTCAAGACAGTTGAGTGAGATAAAAGGTGACAGGTGTCCCATGTCATGCAAAGACAAGTTTGGGGTCAGGCAGAATTAGTCTAAATCCTAACTCTGCACTTTACTAGTTGTATGACCTAGTAGGTTACTAAGCCTCTCTGAGCCTTGGTTTCCCCCTCTGTAATTCCTACATAGCCATCTTATTGGGAAGAGTAACTAAGATAATACATGTAAGAATGTGTAGTCCAGTGCCTGGGATAGGAGAGGGGCTCTGCTCATGGAGTGTTTGGCCTGGAATTATGAACTGGTGTGGCAGGCACGTTTCCTGATGGCCTGGGCCCTGTCTGATGGTGGCATCTCACTGTATCAGTCAGGGTCAACCAGACAATCAGACCAGCAGGAGACATCTTCTAAGTGACTCATTGCAAGAAATGGGCATGTATAATTATGGGGCTGGCCAGGCAAGTCTGAGATCCAGAAAGCAGGCTGTCAGGATGGGCATGCTGGAACTCAGACATGGCTTGGAGCTGCTGTCAACGGGAGGAATTTCTTCTTCACTGAGGAAACCCCAGCTCTGCTCTCAAGAACTTTCAACTGAATGAATCAGGCCCACCCAGCTCATTGAGGGTAACCTCCCTGAATTAGAGTTACTTGATTATGAATTTCAACCAGGTTTACAAAATATTGTTGTAGCAACACCTGGGTTAGTGTTTGCGTGGATAACTGAATAGCTGGAGACTGTTACCTAGCCACATGTGACGCATATAACCAACCATCATACTAAACCATGAACTTCCTGAAGGCAGGAGCCATGATTCCATCTCTACATTCAAGCTGCCGGTGCTCAGTCACTGTCTGTTGAATGAATGTATCAGTGGAGGTCAGAGTACAGAGTCCCGTAAGGGTCGTCCTCAGGAGGCTGAATTTTATCCTAAAGGCAATGGGGAGCCATTGCAGGATCTTGAGCAGGAGTGGAAGGGATACAGTCACTCCTTTGTGCATTGAAGCCCTGTGCCAGCAGATAGCTTCTCTGTGCGAAAGGGGAGGAATGGAGTCTGGTGCCTGCATTCCTCGTGGGTGGATTGCTCCTGCTCGGGAGACATTTCTCTTGAGTTCTTTCTAAAGGGTAGAGACTCCCTGGGGAATGTGTTCCAGACAGGCCGCTAAATATAGTCCTCTGCCTTTTTACAAAAGCAAAACCAAACCATGATATTTTACCCTAAAATTATGCCCAGGCTTTTGAGGAGGGTGAGTCCCTTCAAACGTGAGCCTTTTTTTTTTGGTGGTGGTGGTGGGGGGGGGGCTTCTTTTTTTGGCTACTACTTGGGGAAGGGGATACTTAAATCATTCCCATTGGTGGCTGGTTTGTGACTTGGACAAGGCAGGGCACACAGAGGAAGCAAGAGCAGATGCCAGCCTGACTGGAGTCCCTGCCCTGGAGTCTTCTTTCCCAGTGACATTAGCCATGCTGCAGTAGACACGAAGCAAGGGCTGTTCACATCTTGATTAGAAAACAAAGAGCAAGATATCTGATTTATTGCTCTTTATCCGAAGCCACCGCACAGCTGCCACGGCCTCAGACCCTGAGTGAAACCCCATCAGAACAATTCCTGCTGCACTGGAGACCCGGGGGTGCCGCCAGCAGAGCTGGGTCCTGCATGCTCTTGCCGATTATCCAAGCAAAGCAAGTTCACCTGGCCTGGGATGGAGCCAGACCAGAGGACCAGCTACAGCTCTGAGCATGGATAAACGTATTTATTTCTTCTTTCGGCGCTCTGAGGAGTGAACGGTCTCACGTCCCCTCCCCTCACATAAAGACATCAGTTTTGCTTTTGCAAGAACTTAATATTACTTTTAATTACATCATTATTATAATTATGAATGAGATTTTAGGGGGTTTTCCTGCTGCTTCTAGGATTCCTTGAGGATGTCCGAAGATTCCCCATTGATTCTAGGGACCTGCAAAATGGAGCCTTGCACATACTGGTCATACTGAACGCAAGGACCAGGAGGCCCCCAAGAGGTGTTCAGTTCATCCTGTGGTCCAGGGCTGCCCCGAACTAAGTGAGTTTAGTTCCAATCAGTTCAACCAATATTTGTGAAATCCCTCCAATGCCATTCTTTGTGTCTAAACAGAGGAGTTGGACGTGGGCCACTGTCCCCAAGGAATACTGCTAAGTTGGGGGAGACAGCCTGTGATGACATGGGATGAACCAGGTAACACTAAAGATGTGTCCAGCGTGCCATAAGCCCAGAAGAAGGGACTGTATCACTGTGGCTAGGACAGGCTTTCTCGGTGGAAACACCTGCACTGAATCTTGAAGGACGAAGTAAGAGTTTCCATGTGAGAAGGAGGAAGAAGTGAAGCAGAGGAGAGAAGGGCGTTCAGAGCAGAGGGAAGAGAGCGTGCGCAGTCACAGAGATGAAATAGCCTGGGATGGGGCAGGAAACAGACCGGGTTGGTTGCTGGAGGGCAGATGTGTGAGGCCCCATGATATGTATCCTGGCCTTCATCTGGAGAAGGGACAGGCATGGTCAGACTTGGTTTTATAGATACCTCCGCCTGCTTCAAGAAGGATGGTTTGCAAGAAAGCAAAACCAGAGGCAGTTAGACTTAACTCTGCTGTTGAGGTGAAAGATCATGTGTCCTTGACCTTGAGGAAGAGAGGACAGATTAAAGAAATATCTGAAGGAGATCATCAAGCCTTGAGAATTTGGAAACCATTTCCTTAAATGTTTTGAAGGAGCACACGTGATATTGTGAAACTCTTCCTTCTCCTACCTTCCCTAAATCCTTCCTGATGCAAGGTAAGCACCTTCCCGGGCACAGCCTTCCTTCTCTCCACTGAATGCTGCCTATTTGCAGTGTCAGGGGAAGTCTAGAGCTCAGAGCCTCACTCTGTTGGATCAGATGCTTGTCTCTGATTCACTGCAACTCAAACAGAATGTGCTTAGCATAGTTGGTGTGGGAAACCCTGGCTTAGGGCCTCTGAGAGCCCTGGACTTCTCTCCCAGGCCTTTTGTACCCTGTCTGGCTTCCCAGCATTGTCTCTTATGTCTCAGATAAGCATGTCTACAGGTTCCCTTCAGGGTCCGGGGGGAGCAGTTTTCACTCAGATGATTACAAGTCTATACTGGGGTTCAGAAGCTCCAGTTAGCATATGACTGCAAAGTCCCCACACATGATACAGGTCAGGCTCTTATCCTCGGTGGACATCTGTTTGCTCATCTGTCAGGGGAGCTAACGACACCCTCACCGCATGGTTCTCACTGGACTCTGGAGGATCCAGAATGGGCCTGGAGAAGGCTAGTGCCCAGATAGGGCAACACACGTGGCATGGGCTGCTGGGACAACGGGCCAAATTTGACTGCTTTCAGTTCCATCCCCTAAAGAGCCTCTCCCTGCCTCTCACATTCTTGGGAGGCTCTGGAGCTGAAGGAGGGTGTGCAAATGCAGCACTTGGACCCCCGGACGCTCCTCATCTCCAGACAAGTGAAAGAAGGAGTCTGCTTTTCCCTGTCTGCTGTTCCCAGCCCTGAGAATGAGGCCACTGAGCCAGGAGCATCCTGAGCTCACCTTCCTTCCCTTCACTCAGAAGGTGCCTCACCCCTACTCCTGGGAAGAGTGGGACAGCTGCTCGCTTGAAGAGCTGGTCCCATCATGTGCTAATTGGAGCTGCTCACCTCCCCAGAAGGCCAACAGTGAGATAGAAATGTAAAGCGTTATGGAGGGAGCTGAGCTCTAAGCAGGCAGCCCTGAGGTACTTAATGCAGCTCCTCACAGCCAAACAGGAGGGAAATGTGGCTTCTGAGAATTTCCTGAGAAATCTAAAGCTGCTTTTAAACAGTGAGGAGACATTCTGACGGCAAGGAGGGCACTTTTCGGTTGCTGTGTTTCCTTCGAGGAAGGTGAGCCTCACTTCTGAGGCACCCAACGTGTCCTCTGCGCCTAGAGCTGGGGACCCCCTTTGTAGGAAGCCTTGTATTGGTCTTGAATCCCAGGTCCTCGGCTTCCCCTTGCACATGTGACGATGAGGGAGGAGGAGTTTGAGCAGGAACAAGGTATGCTGAGGACGCATCGAATACAATTTCCTTACTCTAGGATGCAGTAACAAGTTCTTTAGGCTTTTCTTTATGTTTCATATCCTCAGGGAGCCCCTCGGTAGGTGGGGAAGCTGTATTTTGGTCCTATGCCCACTTTAAAGATGAAGAAGCTGAGTCAGAATATGGCCAACTTTGTGGAAGGAGAAGGGGAGCTGGGATGAGGAAACTTGAGTCCCAGTCATTAGCATGCGGACCCCACTGTCACTGGTAAAATGAACGGCCAGGGGGTGAGGTCAGCGCCTTTTGGAATGGAAGTCCTGGGACAGTGAGTTCCTCTGCAGCCATAAAAGCGTGGAGCAGGAGCCGGGAAGCCAGAACTCAAGAATTTCTATGTCAGCTTTGATCAGAGCTCTCTACTTTTGTCTCTTCACATATTGTGATTCCACGTGGAATTTCATTTGGAGACAGGGTTTCTCAGTGTGAGAGTTTGAAAACCACTGGATTAAATAGTGTCTAAGTTCCCTTCCACTTCCAAGTGGCGTGAGTCTCTTGAGTCAGGTCTCCTCGGTCATGATCCAATGTCCTCTCTCCCCTTTCTCCCGGATGGGTGGGTGACCATGCAGGGGGGCATGTCTCCCTGGGGTGGGCAGTCTGCCTCAGGCCGGCCACCATTACCTTGATGAGCAGCATCTCCCCCATGGAGATTGAGTGGGGGTTGGGGGTTTTCATCTACGTGTCTCCAGCACCTGACACATTGTAGGCAGTCCTAAATGAGGGTGGGACAGCTCCATTCCAACTAGAAAGACTTTTAGAAGGACCTACTCTCTAAACGTTCACTTGACTTGACCCCCAGTCTCTGGAGAAACCTGTCGGGCTGAGGGAAGGAGCCACTACAGCACTGTCCACATGCTCCAAGATTAATAAATTAACACTAATTGATACCAGCCAGTGGGTAGGGGTACCCTTTGTGACTGATTTCTGCTAGTAAAGGAGGTATGAATAGGGTAGTGGGTGATGAATAGTGCAGTGGGTGGTCAAAATATCTGCTCATCCCATGGTGGCTGCCTTTGGAATCTTTAAATTCTTTTGCCACTTTCTTTGTTCTCATTTGAATATAAAGGGAGTTATGATAAAGGTGAGATCTCCTGAATAGCTTCAGTCATTGGTGATAGGGGTGAGGGAGTATTAGGGTTTCCAAATATATCTCTTTACATCCAGTGCAGTCATTCTCAGTCTTTTTTCACTACAAAGCAAGGTGGTGATTTTCAGATGCTGGAGGTAACCCTGTGGCACCATGAAAAGAAGGATCAATGGAGTGGTTGAGGGAAGCAGAAGTGAAGACATCAGCCTAGGCTCTGCTGTGACACTGGACTGAGTGCTCACTAGAGGCCATGGCCACCATCAACTACCACCACAGGGCAGTGAAAATGACTTGCAAGTGCTCTCTTTGTTTTTTGTTGTATCTTTTGTTCAAGACTCAAAGTCTTGATAGAAAACATGTGATTGGCTGATCCCTAAGTGATTAGATTGTCATATGGCTTGGTCCTTGGCTGTAAAAGTAATAGAAGTTTCTGGAACCTCTGGCTTCCAAAAGATAAGTGGCCCAAGAAAATAAAAACCCCAAACTATCCTCTGTCTAGATTTCACTAAGTAAGAAAAAAGATAAGTCCATGTGAGTAATTTGGGACATGTAGTGAAACTACTAGATAGTTATCAAAGTTCTTTTATCTTAGTCCCGAGCACAGAGTTAGATGGTATTTCCCAGCATTCCCTGCAGTTGTGTGGCCATGTGACTGAGTTCTAACCAATGAATATGAAGGGAAGTGATGCCATTCTCCATGTATCACTTCCATGCATGCTCTTCCATGCTCCTTCCCCTTCATTGGCTGCAGTAGAGATGATCACCCAACATGATCTTGAGACCCATATGTTGAAGATGGCAGATCCACAAGATAGAAGAAGCCTCAGTCTCTGAATTACTTCCTGGAGGAGAGGTGTCTGTCTCAGCTGTTAGGTGGAAAAGAAACCTGTTCATTATGTTAACTCATGGAAGTTTTGATGTTTGTGTGTTGTAGCTAGAATTGTCTTAAGTGCCTATTGAGTGCTACTAGGAAAGGGGAGGGAAGCTGGACAGTGAAGCCATTTGCACATCTCCACCTTGAAGATAGGCAAGGTCAGTGAGGGTGGCTGGGATCAGACCGTAGAGGGTCTTGGAGGCCTAGATAGCCACAAATATATACAAGAAGTTGGATCCTCTTTGGTCACGATAACACCCACTGGCAGATCAGCAGCGCTGTTGGAACGTAAGGTGGTCTCCTGCAGGAGGGTTCAGACAGATTTATTAAGTCTGAGAGCTGCTTTTCTAAGGCAAGCGAGAATATCTGCCATTTGCCCATTTGACTGGGCAACTTGAGGATGACTTAATGAGGGTGAGAAGGGACTACTGCCTGGGCTGTCCAGGTGATGTTTTTGAATGTCTGATGTGCCAGTTCCTCAGTGTCCTCATGGGCCTGGCAGTCCCTATGCCCCTTGTTCTTGCTTCCCCACAATGCACATTATTTTCCCTTCCCTACTCACAGTTCCACAAAGAGCACTAGACTGGTAGTCAGGGAAACTAGGTTCAAGCCCCCACTCTGCCACAAGTGGTTGTATGACCTTAGGAAATGTTTTTGCTTCTCTGGACTGTAAAATGAAGGTGTTGGACTAGTTGATCATTCTGTGATTTTTTCCTTCTCACTCTATCATTTTGTCCAGATGGATTTCTTTATTTTCTTACTTTCCTTTTTTTTTTTTTTTTTTTTTTTTTTAGAAAGAGAGACATAGTGTGGGGGAGGCGGGGAGAGGGAGAGAGAGAAACTTAAGGAGGCTGTGGAGCCTCCTTAAGTTCCTTTCTGGAACTGTGAGTAGGGCTAGGGCTCAGTGCAGACAGAGCCCAATGTGGGACTCCATCCTATGACCGTGAGATCAGGACCTGAGCCAAAACCAAGAGTCAGATGCTCATCTGCTTGAGCCACCCAGGTGCCCAGTCTACATGGATGTCCATATGTGCTACAGATCTCTTGGCCCCAGGGAGGTAAATAAACAAACACCCTGGCTCTGTGCCATACCTCCCTGGGCGTCTTGACCTTGTGCTTTCCCATAACTCAGTTCACGAAACTTGTCAATTGGCAGGGCTCCTGAGTTCCTCCCGCGCTTGGCACCCTTAAGAGTTACACGAGAGGAAGGCAGTTCTGTCTCAGAAGAGCCCAAATTGGATGTGAGTCTCTTGACTTCTAATTGTAGCTTAGGGGGTTAGGGAATGGGCTGGTACTTATGAGCATGCTGATTTTGGGGAAGGGGAGGGATACAAACCAATTCCACAAGAGGCTGAAACCAAGCCTTCTGGGTCCTAATCAAGTGCGCAGGTGGCTGGGCTTTTGCCTGCGGAGTTTTGTCGTTTTTGTTTTTGTTTTTGTTTTTGTTTTTGCTTTGAGGACCTCTTTCACTTCAAGTGAGCCTACGCTTTCACGAAGGGCGTGGATGGACTGGAAAGGGAGACCCGAAGTGTCCCCCCACCCCCCAGTCAGTGGCGTCTGCTGTCCCAGGTTGTTTGTCCTGCTGTGTTACGCGGGGCTGTGCCAGCCGGAAGCAGAGAACCTGCCGAGAGCCTGCCCCCCACGTCTTCCCCACTACAGGCCTGCAGCGGTCTGTTCTCTGGGGGCTTGTCCGCTCACTTCTCAGGCGTTGCTGAGGCGTCTTTTCCGGCTTCTTTGTCAGTCTCAGGGTTATTCCGTCACAGGAGACTTGGCTCCAGGACCAAGGGCCCCGTGTTCAGAATGTGTGTGTGAATCTTGGTCAGGCAGGAAGCAGCTCAAAACAACTTCCTGCTTTCAGAATAGTGTGTGTGTGTGTGTGTGTGTGTGTGTGTGTGTGTGTGTGTGCCTGCGGGCGCGGACAGTGAGGCGGACAGTGGTAGTGGGGGAAGAGCAGGGGTCAGGAAAGAATATTCATATTCTAGGGCTGCTGTGACAATGGGCCACAAACTGGGTGGCTTAAAAGAAATAAAAAATGTGTTCTCTCACCGTTCTGGAGGCTAGATGTCCAAAATCAAGCGGTGGGCAGGGCATGCTGTCTCTGAAGGCTGCAGAGGAGTGCCTCCCCTTGGTCCGGTGATTGCTGGCAATCCTTGGTGTTCCTTGGCTTGTAGACATATCATTCCAATCTCTGCCTCTGTCCTTGCATGGTGTCCTCCCTGTGTGTCTCTGTGTCCAGATTTCCCTCTTCTTAGGAGGACATTAGTCATTAGATTAGTGGCCACTCTAATCCTGTATGACCTCATTTTAACTTGATTACATCTGCAAAGCCCCTACTTCCAAATAAGGTCACATTCACAGCTACCTGGGGGCAGGATTTGAACATTGTCTTTTTGGAGGACACAATTCATCCCACGTCAGGAAGGTGCCTGTTTGAGTTCTCATCAGTTCAAACCTTTGAATGAGACGAGGCCTGCCTCGTTGATCTTTTACTTCATGTAAGCCTTAACAGTGTGAGTTTCCTGGTGTTTGCTCTCCATAGCTCGTTCCTCAAGGCATCATTCACCGTGAATCAAGAATAAAGCTACTTTCCTGGGTTTTTTTGTTTTTTTGGTTTTTTTTCCTGCAGCAGATTCTTATCAACAAAGACTGAACTATGAGTGGCTGGCCTTTCTATGTGTCCCTTTTTTTCCTGGTCTTCCATGCATTACTCAAGAAGAATCCAGTCCCTGAAGACAAGAGCCAGGTCCTAAATTTCCTGCATGATGTCTTAAGCACATAACCTAGTGCTGGATGGACTTGGAGTGGATTCTCCATGCTTGTGAAAGGATAGATTTACTTCAAGTTCCTTCTGCTCCTGTCCTTGTGCCTTGGCAGTCATTCTCTCCACTCAGAGTGCCTCTTCTGAGTGAAGGATGAGGGCCCAGAGTCCTCAAGCCAGATGCATGGCCTTCCTGTGTGAGGCCCCCAAGTCGGGTGCGGCTGTGGGAAGGGCTAGTTTGAACTTGGCCCCATCATCAATATTACCCTGCGCTTGCAGAGCTCTTCACATCTCCCCAGAGACCTCCGGGCATGCCATGCTGGGCCCTCAGATCAGGAGAGGCATCATTAGTCCTCAGAGTTTCAGGTGAGGGCAGCCCAGTGGATTGGGGCATTTCAGCCAGGCCAAAGGGCCTGCTGTGGCCTTGGGATCAGAACCAGAGGTGGGATGAAGACTGGCAAGGGAGTGGAGCTTCCTTATCAAAAAAGAGAAAACAAGTAAATAAATAGAACTTGGTAAAGCCAATTGTGTTCCGCCTTGGGAATGTTTTGGCAAAGCCAGCAGGCTACCTGCATTATGGCCTTTTATCTTATTTCACACAATTTGGGAGCATTTCTGATTATATCAAAGCCCAGGCTCTTTTAACCAATTACCCAGAGCAAGGACTATGGCTGCAGTAAACATATTTGGCGTTCCTAGAAAAGCTGAATGGGGGAAAGAAAATGGGGCCTGGTGGTTTCTTTTTGGTCCACGACTTAGTCTTTGTCAGACCTACTGGCTGACTTTGACCCGGTTGCTGTTACGTCCTGCCATTATGCTTTACTTTCATACCTGGAAAAAGACATTTTAGGCAAAAATTAAATTTTAACTGACATATTAAAAATTTATAGCTTCAGTTTTATCTGAGTTGGCTCTATTTAGGATCAAGCCTGATGGGATATCCCATGAAGCAAAGCTCTGAGGGTTCTGTGACAGGAAGCCTGGGGACTAACTCATGAGTGGAGAGAGATGCAGGTGCCCACACTTAATTCAAGGGTAACGAGTCATCCCCAGCATGGAGGGATAATGCCTCCATTGAAAAATAGCCATGATATTCCATTGGGATTGCCTTTACTCAGCCCCCAGGGTCTCATGCCTGGACCTCGGGGTGAGGAGGTTGCTAAACAAGCATTGTAAGTACCCAGGGTCCTTTCTAGGCCCTCCAAGAGGTGCCCAGCATGACAGTAGCCTCAGGCAGCTTTGGCAGCACAGGAGTGGAAGTCTGGGCAGTAGGCCTGCCTCTATAGGAAGCCGTGCTGGTGACATTGGTGGTGGTCTTGATATTGTGGCTTGGCCATGGCAGCCCTGCCCACTGGGCTTAGTGATGCAGCTCAGGGCACGGTGTTAGTGGCAGCCCCTTTTAGCCTTCTGGTGCCATTGTTGACAGAAGCATCACTTGGGGGAATTTGGGGGACACCAGTAGTCATGTAGTGCCAGAAGGGGGCATCAGGGGCATTGCTGCCAATTGGAGGCAACTAGAGACACCACCAGAGTGAGCCAGCTTTGAAGCTTAGGAAATGGCCCAGGTGCATACAGCTGTTTTCTGGGAATCCATGTGACCCCACAAGGCAGTGCCTGGATGGAGAGTAAAAGGAATGAGAATTCCCATAGAAAGGAAGGGTATGAAGGGAAGAGTCCTGGTTGATGCCTGTGGTCACTGTTACCCAGGGAAGGCTGGTAGGGAGCATGACTCAGACTGTACAAGGACAAGGAGACGTGTGACCCTGGAAGAGATAACATGCCAAGAAGAGCTGGGCATGTCCTTTTGACATTGTGGGCCCAGCTGGCAACCTCATCAGAACCTCAGGATTCCTCGGGATAACTATTTTCTCTCTGTCCCAAGCCCTTGCTCTGCTCTTAACAAACCCCTTTCCTTTTACTTTCTAAAGCCAAAGGAGTATTGGCATGATTTGTTCCCACAACTCAATTTAGTTTCATTCAGTTCAATTCAACAAATATTTATTGAGTGAAGCAGTCCTGAGAGCCTGGAATGCAGGGAACACACATGCGAGCCAGACACTGTTCTTGCTCCCAACAGGTCTGTAATTTCTATGGCGATGGAGGTGGAATAAGACAAGTGCCACCTGTTGACCTAACACACACACACACCTGTCAGGGGTCATCTCCCTGGAAGCATATTGGGAAAGAGAAGGGGTAAGTGAGGAAGCTGCTACTATTTGTCTCAGCAAGCCTCAAAGAGGCTTGAATAAGACACTCTCTGTCCCCACCGTAGAGGGAGGCGTGGGGGGCTGACTAGGCTTACTCAGCTTGCTCCGTCCTTTTCTCCTCACAGTGTAACTCAAGGCGGTGTGGGGTTCCTGGAGGGCTAGGGTGATCAGATGATGTTATGGGTTGAATTAAAAAGGTATGTTTGATATCAAGGCCTCATCCCTGCTACCTGTGAATATGACCTTAGGTGGAAATAGAGCCCAGACATGATCAAGTAATCAAGTTAAGATGAGGTGGCCCCATTCCAATGACTAATGTCTTCATAGGAAAAGGGCAATTTGGACATGGAGAGAAGAATGCCATGTGATGACAGAGGCAGAGGTTGAATTGTTGCAGGGGCAAGCAAAAGAATACCATAGAGTATTCTGGCAACCCCTGGAATCTGGGAAGAGGCAAGGAAGGATTCTCCCCTCCAGGGTCCAGGGGGAGCATGGCCCTGATGACACCCTGGGTTTGGACTTGTAGCTTCCAGAACTGGGAGACGATAAAGTTCCCACTCAGCGTGTTTATGGCCGCCCTAGGAAACTAATACAGATGGAATCACCCCAGAGAATGGGTAGCCAACTACCACTTTTCACCTGGTTGAGGGAAGAAATTGATCCAGGGAGCTGAGTCTTTCGTTGGGGTTTCATGGTTGGCACACCTCAGTCCCACTCTCCCTTTCTTGTCCTCAGGACTGTCTTTGTGAATGTCCCCCTTGTTTCTTATTCTTTCAGTGGTTCTCACATATGCAAATGTGTCTACAGGGACCAGTCTTTCCCCAGGACCTGTCACCTGCCCCCAGGACCTCATTACTTCACGCTTGGTGTATTCACGGTAGAATGACATCCTGAGTGAGAGCCTTCAGCAAGAGAGTTGTGCCTCTCTGGAGCCGGATGGTGGCTTGCATGGACATGCACACTCACCTGTGGCATCTTTGGGCTGGTCCCTCAGTCCACTGCAGACCACTCCATAGTTCCTAGTTGCCTGCAGGTCTCTCTCTCTCTCTCTCTCTCTCTCTCTCTCTCTCGCGCACACACACACACACACACACACACACACACAGTCAGTAATGCTCAGAGACCCTACATTCTCTCAGCTAAGGGCGGCCAACTCTTGGCTTTGGCTTCTGATTGAATTACATTTGCAGTGCTGTCTCTTTGTTTGTCCAGAGCCCTGTGCCTCTTATGACACGAGCAATTCATACAACAAAATATTGTTAGTCACAGATTTACAATGGGAGCTCTTTGGGGTAGAAGACACTTTGAAACCCTGGCAGGGTTTTAGTCTATGTTCAGGTTGTATGTTTCTTCCACACTGCAAACTGAGCAGTTTCTTGGGGTCCAGCGTGACAGAGAAGTGGGGGGTCTTATTATTGGACTTAGTGACCTGGGAATGGGGAGAAAGGAAAATATTTTTTTTTCCATTTTTCTAAAACTGTAGTTTCTATTTCCATCCCCCTTCAGGGTGGCACCACACTCAGGTCAGCGATCACGGACAGGACACCATGGCCTGGCTGCATGCCTTCTCCCGTGGTACCGAATCCCCAAACTGGCCGACACAGGAGGGAGCGCCCTGTCCCCGGTGTGCTGTGGTAAGCCAGGTCTTGCTAAGAAGCAAACGCCCTTCCCACCCCCAGCCTACGGTTCAGCTCTGTTCAAATATCTCATTTTCTCTCCTGGGCCTTCTTGCAAATCCTGTTTATCCTGTGCTTTCTCTCTGCCACCTGTTGACTGGCATTTTGTTTCCACCCTGGAGTTTTGGCTTCGGCGCCCACGCCTTTCCCTGCCTGTGCTATCTACTCAGTTGCTCTTGATACCAGATGATTTAATTTTTGATTGTAGGGCATTAGATGGATTTAAAGATGTCAGTTTATCGCTTTCTAGATTACAGTAAAACCCTCTTAATATCTCCTTTGCTGACGCACACTGCCTGGACCTGCCCAGCCTGTTGGAGCCTTGGGCCTGGTCACTTCCTTGCTCTCCCACTGGGGGTGCCCTTGGCCTCCCCTTGGCCGCCGCCTCGCTCCAGAACTGTAGGGGACCCCAGAGGAGAGCACAGCCTCAGCACCCCTGCATCCAGCTGACTTTTCTCATCTTGTTATTACTAAGCTTAAGATGACAGGCCCTGGATGACCTGGGAACATAACATAAGTTTCCTGGAACCTGTTCTGGGGTTTGGTCCAGTTCTCTTTTGGAATAAAGAAAGTACATGTGTGGGGGTGCGGTGGGGGCACGTGAGGAAGGGGAGGTCCTGTTCTCACGAGGTGGTGCAGGAGAGGGGAGCTAAGGCCAGACCCTCCCTGAACTGAGAACCCAGAGCAAAGTATTGCTGTTGGAATGGAGTTTTGTTCTGAGCTTTCTTTTAACCTCTCTGTCCCTCAGTGTTTTCATCTACCGAATGGGGATGATAGTGCTTAACTTAGTAAGGCCATTATGAAGGCTGAATTAAAAAAATATATACATATATAAGACGTCTAAGTATATTATATATACTTTCTTTGGCCTTTATTTCTATATGAACACACACACACATATAGTATTTGGTACCTGGTAAATGCTAAATTAACGTTATTTATTATCCTCTCTATAATAGTGTAGGCAACATAGCCCTAGAGACGTAGGCCCTGAAGCTCCATAACATACTTGTTGTGTGAATATGGTCAATTATTTAATACTATATTATTATCATCTATTATTTATATCAAGCTTATATTTTTATCACATTATTATTCTTACCAGTTAAGTGCTGTCTCTGAGCCCACACACTCTCACTGGGGAATGGGGTTGGAATTGCTGCTGGGCATCTTTCATGGGGTCAAGTGAGATGTCAACGGGTTGTGCAAAGGGATTGCCAGGCAAGTGCGAGGTGGCCCGGCTCCTGGCAGGTACTGCTGTTGTGGTGGACAAACAGAAGACTGGGTGGACTCTGTCCTCTGCCCGCCCCCCTCCCCGAGCCTCCCATGCAGCCTGCACCCACCATGCCTGTACTGTGAGTCCAGCAGTGACTCCCCCCACACCCACGTGTGCTAGGAATCTACCAATACTAGTAAACCACTGCCGTCACCACTAATCCTTTCCTGTAGGGAGGGAGGACAGATGCTGGCCTCAACGGTTTTCAACCAGTTGTGTTGCTTTGAGGAAGTCCCCTCACTGCTCTCGGATAGGCGGGGTTCAGCGAGATAACACGTGGGTTCTGCCACCTCGAACGCTGTGAATCTAAAGTTTCAAAGAACACAAACAGGTTCACAGGACAGATACTACATCTGGCTTTCTCAAGTTGGGGGACTAGTCCTCAATAGTGACACTGAGGCCATAATCTAAGACAAAACCCGCTGGCTGCAGGAGCAGATGCACTGGGAACCAGGGACAACCAGGCATCCGAGGGCTGGATCAGTCAGCCTGGTGGCCAGCAAGAGCCCTTGTCATAGGATGAGCCCCAGTGACCACAGTCGGTGATTACCCATCTTAGGTTAATGGATGACTGGCAGGGGCACGTGCAGTACTCGAGGAGAAATGACCCTTCTCTCCTGGCTGGTGGGGGCATGGAGACACACTGTTAGATTTCCATGAAAGATCCCTGGCCAAGGAGGGGACACTAGATACACCCAGCTACATCAGGGTGAGTGTGTCGCTTTCCTTCTTCAGGCCTTGGCACTCTCATCTGTAAAATGGAACAGACAGTGGTTGGAAAAGATCAGTTCTGACGCTCTTTCCAGCTCTAACATCCTACAAGTTCATTATTTCTTTTCTTCTAGATGCCTCTGGCTGGCAGCCCAGACTAAGGCTGGTCTCTCTGTAGGATCCTTTTACCTACTTTCTTACCAGGACTTTCATTCATCTTTATTCTCTGGTACAAGATAAATGCAGGCTCTCACCTACTTTGGAGACTCTTTTCCTCCATTTTTCTTCCTAAGCACTTAAATAAATGAAATCTAGTGTGTAAAGTGCTTAGCACAATACTTGGCTCATAGTAATGTATTCACATGTATATGTATAGCTTCTTCTAACATATATTTCCCTCTAACTTTTTCCTCTAGCCTAAATATCTGTGTCATTTAAAACACTTAAAAAAAAGAAAAACAACTCAGAGCCACTGAGCTTGTTCTTTGAAATAAAAAGTTTTCTTTCAAAAGTAGCTCATACATTCAAGGTCACAGCATGCTGGACCCCAGTCACTTTGAGGTGCCCTGCACCATAGCAGATTCTGACCAAGGCAAGGGTCTGTCTTCAGATTTGACAAAGGCCCCAGGAGCACACGTGTTCTGGAGATGCAGGCCTTGCCCAGTTCAGAGAGGATGTGCGAAGTTGGGATGGTTTGCCTACGTTTGAGGCCGAAGAAACTCAAAATCTGACTTTGGGCTGTTGAATGATCACTTTCCAACAGTGCTACTCCAAGTGAGAAAATAAAAGTCCATTGCACATGGGACTTGAATTTGCTTTTCTGAATCTAAGTTACCCTCATATTGGCAAAAAAAAAAAAAAAAGCTATCTGGCCCCCCACTCACCTGTGTTAATGGTGAGCAAAGCAGGAAGCCCATTATGGACTATTCCTGAGGGTCCTTCCTTCCCAGATGCCCAGATGCTCCCCTGCAGCATCACATCTGAGCCTCAGAACACACTCTGAGGGGCACAGAGCCTAGCGTAGAGATTGTTGTTCCTGTTTTGGGGAAGAGGAAATGTAAACTCAAGAGGCTACTCTAAACAGGTGATGAAGGGGAGGGGGACTGGCCCTCAGGAGAGTGGCAGGTCCCTGATTGGACCCAGGTTTGAAACTGTGTTCTGTGAGCCACCTGTGTGCAGCTTACAGAATTCTTTTATTTTTTATTTTTATTTTTTTGAGACAGAGACAGAGCATGAGCAGGGGAGGGGCCGAGAGAGAGGGAGACATAGAATCTGAAGCAGGCTCCAGGCTCCGAGCTGTCAGCACAGAGCCCGACGCGGGGCTCAAACTCACAGACTGTGAGATCATGACCTGAGCTGAAGTCGGATGCTTAACTGACTGAGCCACCTAAGCACCCCCAGCTTACAGAATTTTTACAGACAGACTCCTGAATGGGGGGAAGAAGACTGTAAAATACACTTAGCCTGGATCCGACAATTCTGATCTTTAGAAGCATCCCAGAGAATACAGTGCCTTTGTATTTGTTTTAACCATACAAGATTTTCTACTTACCAACACAAAGATATAGAAAACACCATGGCAGGGCAAACCTAGAGCCTGCACTCTGACTGCTGAAATAGAGAGGGATGGGGAGCCAGTGAGGTCACCTGTCTCCCAAGACAAGGGCCTCACAATGTTGGGGCTTTGTCTACATCTTGGAATCATACTCTGGCCACTTGGAGAAAGGAAGTGAAAGGAGAGTAGGGAGAAGGTAGGAGAAGTCTGGAGTAAAGAGCACCCTAGCACCCTTTAGAACAAGAAGAGTGACAAGAGCCAAAAACAAACAAAAAACAAAAAACAAAACAAGACAAAAAAACCAGGAGAGATGTGAAAACGGAAGGAAGAGAGGAGAAGGAGAATGACTCTTTACTCAAGACCAGTAGACAAAAAAAAAAAAAATAATAATAATAATAAAAGATGAAAAGAGATACAGGAAGTAAATAATAAAGGCCTTTTAGAGAAACAAAGCATGAAGCCCACGTGCCAATGGGTGCTGGTGACGCCCATTCTGAAAATTGGAAAAATGTTCTTTTGGCCACTCTGGTGCCTCTGGCAAAATTTGTTCCCTGTTTGTGGCACTTGAGCTAAACTAGTGGTCGACCCTTGCTTTAAAGGGTAATAACTTCTCAGGCTGATCCAGATTGCTATTGCCAGCAGGGACTCGGAGAGACAGACGCCCTGTGGCTGAAGGATTAGCAGGAGTCCCAGCAGAGCCAGCTTCAGGCAGGGGAAGGAAAGAGGGAAGGGAGGGACAGAAAGGTTGCAGGTAGGAGATCTGATAAAGGGCCCAGCGCCCACAGTGTTTCCTTCTCTTTCCTTCCATTCACCAAGGACTTAATGAGCTCCCGCCATCTGTCAATCACTGTTCTAGGCACCATTATCTCAGTTAATCTTCAAGATAACCCTTTGGTATAAATATTATTTTCTCCATCCCACAGATGAAAAAAATGGGAGCTCAGAGTACATTTCTTAAGGTAGAAGAGAGAAGGTTGAAATTTTGTTCTGCCTGATTCAAAACCTCACTGCTGGCAATAAAACACGGTACAAGGGGGCTAAAAATGGCTGAGATATAAAATATGCTCTAAAGCAGCGATATTTACTGAACCTGTTTGCAAGAACCAGGTACTGTTCTAGGCTTTCGGGCTCCCAGCTGAGGCAGAGACGCTGACATCCTGGAGACTGGCAGGTGCCATCCCATAAACAAACAGGAAGATGGGCTATGAGATGTCAGCCAGTGTTAAGGAGGATGGAAATATAATGCTGGGAGGGGGTGCGGCAGGTGGCAGCATCATTGGCCATGCGAGAGGGTGTTAGGAAAGCCCTCTCTGAGAGGTGACATTCTAGCGGCAAAAGGAGAAAGGTCAGGCACATGCAGGTGGGTGACACAGATACTAAACAGACAGTTGCTGAGTTTCTACCATGTTTTCCATCCATCATTTCATTTGATCAATACAGCACCATGGACAGGGAGTCATTATTATGCCCCCCTGCTTTTGTTTTTTGATAAGGGGATTGAGAAGTGGAGGTATAAGGGAACAGCCGGAGGCTGTGTGCTTCCTGAGTTGTTTAGCAGAAGTTCAAACCAGGTCTGATCCGCCCCAGGCCTAGGCTCTTGCCTCCTTCAGGCCACAGAGGCCTCTGGAGGCAGAACCTGATGAGGTCCACAGAGCCAAAGTCATAGTGTCCTATCAACTTTCAGTGAAGCAGGAGCCAAGGGGGCAGGTGCTGAACCCAGAAAGCACATTTACTCATCAAGCCAGGACCAGCCAAAGCTAAAAGCAAGAAGGACTCTTAAAAAAATATGTGTGTTCAAAAATGTTCACTGAATAATAGCTAGCATGGATGGAATACTAGCTAGCAGGTGCTCTTCTAGTGTTTTCCACGAATGAACTCACACAACCTGCACAAGCCACCCTATGATGAACGTATAATTATTATTCCCACTTTACATATATGAAAACCAAAGAGAAAGGTGCCTTGTTCAAATCGACTGGGTGAGGATTCAAATCCGGGGAGGCCGGAGTGGGAACAAGTTTCCACTCTGCCTCTCTACTTCCTGCAGTGAAAGTAAGGGCTGAGGAGAGGGAGGTGTGAGCTAGGCCGGCAGGGGTGGGAAGGTTTCAGCTGCTGCAGAGTCAGGCTGAGAAATAGAGGACGATGGAGGGTCACTGGAGGGTGACAAGCTGGAATGGTCCCCGGCCCACCACCCCTCCACCCTCTGTGCTGCTGATAAGGAAGGAGGGTGCAAAGCAGCAGGGGGGGGGAGCTCCTGAAGAAGGGAGGAGACCTCACCTCTTGGACTAGAGCTCTCCCACGGGAGAGAGGGCTCAGGGAGGAAATAGGGGGAGGGCCTGAAGTTTCTAATATGGCCAACTCAGAAGAAGACAAGACCTAAAATAAGGCCTCCATTTTCCTATTCAGAGACCAAAGGAAATGAATACTGGGGCTCAAGATGAAATGAGAGTGAGGAATTTGTGAGGAAGGAAACCCATGCCCCAGGCAAGGGGTGGTGGGTGGCGGGCTGGTTTTGACCCCAGGCTGTCCGCCCATGATGTGGTCCCTGAACTCTAGGGAAAGACACCTACCCCAGGGCCCCACGCTTGCCCTTGACTGTAGGAAAGGGGAAAGACACGAGCTCTATCCCGTCTAATCCTTTGCTGCACTGAAGGGAGACATCTGCTCTGCTCTTGCTAATTTAGTGTGGGAAGCCTGGCTCGCTCTCCGGTGTAGATAACGATTCCCACTGGCTGGCAGGCAGGCTGGGGAGCCAGGGGCCCAGCCGCATCCCTCCCTGGCTAGCATTCCATCACTCGGGCAGCCTTCCCTCCCCAGGCAAGCTGCAGCTGGTCAGGCCACCTATATGCCAAAGCAGAGGTACTGGCAGGGGAGGGGCAGGTGCCTGCCTCAGAGTGAGATAGTGCAAGCCTGCTCACACAGCTCGGGGCTGCAGCTTCCCAGAATAGGACTCTGCTCAGAGCCCTCTGAGCCAGCTGTGCCCAGAGAAGAGCCAAGGAAGTAGGAGGTGTTTGGGAGGTATTGCTGGATATGCAAGGGGTTTGGGGGTGAGGAGAAGAGCAGGTTTGTCAAGGATGGACATGGTCCCTGGTCTTGTTACCCTTACCCAAGTGGGTATGTCACAAGCAGGGCATCAGAGTCCTCTGATGCCCCAGGTAACAGGTTTGGGCACAGAGTCTCTCCAACTGGAAAAGCACATGTAACCACATAGGCTTCGGAACAAATGTGTGCTCTGGGATAGACCCACTCCATGCATCCCAATTTCCAGAATTTTCTGCACTGATGCAGCAATGGCTGCCTTGTCATTTCACTGGGCCTTCTTTCTGCACTCTTCAAGAAAAGAACTTGGACATCAGACCTGTCCTTAGCAGACCAATGAAGAAGGAAATGTTTATCTTTCCTCAACGAGCACCAATGACATCTTCAACCATCCCACATCCTGTTCCTGTTCTTATGTTCTAGGTAGCTATCTCTTCTTAGGTTCCCAGTTATATGCTCTTGCCCCAGCTGAAGGTATACCCCTAAGAGGAATTTGAATTTTCCTGGGAGTCTTAGAGGATTCAAAAGTTAAGCCAGCTTGACAAAAACCCAACACAAATTAGCTTAAGCAAAAGGAGAATTTATCAGCTCACCTAACTGGAAGATTCAGGGCTGGCTGGATCTAAGATCTCAAATGACATTATCTGGGCTCCTTTCCCCCCCTCCCCCGCCCTCTTTGGTTGTTTCCTGCTGGATGTTGGCATCATTGTTTTTAACTGTGGATGGGATTCCTCCATAGGGTCAAGGAAGATGGCTATGGTCAATGCCAGGCTTATGTGATCCCTCTTTGACAACCCCATTAGAAAAAGAGTATTTCTTTTTCCCTTTCGCAGTAAGATTCTGATTGGCCCTGCCAATTAGCCCATGTGCCCAGCCCTGTACCCATCACTGTGTCTAGATATTGAACTTGGGTTGGCCAGGTCTAGGTCAGGTGTTCAGGTTAGTGCCTGGGTTGGAGGATGGGCAGGTTCTGGTTCCAGAAAAAAAAAGAAAGAATGAGGTTGAGAAGGGGCAAAGTAATAAGTGCTACAGTCTACCATAATGGTACCTGCCATCTTATGGCACACAGTGGGAGAAAGATTTGGAGCAGGGGTCCCTTCCCATTTATTCCACTGATACATTAGGCAGATCCTAGTCTTCAGTGGGTTGCCAGAGCTTGGGGTCATTTAACTGCCCCACTTTTTTCCCCACATCAGGCAAGCCCTCCTTGCTCTTTTTATAGGCTCCTATCAATCAGTGCTCTAAAAAACTTCTTGGGGCCACTTCTTAATGCTCCTTCCCCCAACCAGTGCCTGGCTGAAACTCTAGCCTTCCTGTCTATATGGCAGTCAGCCAGCACTCCAGGACTCTTTCCAGACATCACCCCCATTGTGCAATGAGGTCACTAAAGTCTGCTGAGTCAGGCTGGGACTGAGCCCAAGCCCAGCCCTGGCTTTAAGAAGACAGGGACTTCTCTATCTCCTTGTGAGGGTAAGCTTTGGAGCTACATTACCTTCATGCTCATCTTTGAGAATTCCTTTCTCTACCT
Organism: Felis catus; assembly: GCF_018350175.1. Taxonomy (NCBI): domain Eukaryota; kingdom Metazoa; phylum Chordata; class Mammalia; order Carnivora; family Felidae; genus Felis; species Felis catus. The sequence continues at coordinate 17,599,223 of NC_058384.1, read as the reverse complement.
TCTAGAAAATGAAGCCCAAATCTTGAACTCACCCTTTGTAAACAAATCCCTCAGCCATTAGGTCAATACAATCCTACATTATTTGAGCTGGAAGGGAATGGAATGGACAAGTTATTAACTCCAACCACCCAACTGATGTTTGGATCTCCCTACAATGTCCTAAGAAGTGGCCCTCCTTCCTGAGTTGTACCAGTTTTAAGAAGTCTTCATTATCAGGAAACTCTGTTGGCAACTGCTTCTGTCTTCTCTTTCCTTCCTTCATGGGCCCTAGAAGCAACACCCAGCTCCAGATCCTCACTTTAGAGGTCTGGAAGTCAGTCCCCAAGGTAGTTTCTTCAGGATGGTCTGAATATTTGTTTCCTGATTTGTGAACTCCCTATGGTCAGGGGATGTGCTATAGGAGGGGGCACAAGGCTCCATGGGAGTCTGTGGGACATTTTCCAAATACTCTTGTCCTCCCTTCTCCAGTGTTGGGACTTTCTGACTGGGTTGAGCTGCTTTGCTTCAGGGGAGCCAGTTATTGCCAGGGCTGCTGTGCCTAACATTCCTGTACCCCCTACTCACAGATTGTCACTCTTGGACCCTCTACCTATAGAATGTGGCAGTGAATGGTCTTTTAAAATTATGTATGAGGATACATAGCTCATAGTTAGGCTTTTCTGCCCAGGGGAGGGTAGAGTCACAATAAGACAACATGAAGTGCCCAATGTTCTCACCTTTGCTATGGGGAAAAAATTGGGGATGAGAAAGATAAAAGAGGACATTTTCTTCCCAAATAGTGTCTCTTAACTGGAAGAACCTTTATTCTGTGCACTCTACTCTCTTCCTCAACCTAGCAGGCTTAGTGGATCTTAGAAGAACCCCCTTGGTCTTGTCAGATACTTCCTGAAGGAGGAAAGGGCAATAATGTATAATTCTACATAACTGGGTGGCCACGGAAACAGACTTTGGGAAAGGAGAGAGGGCAGGGTCAGAAATTATGTAAAACGAATGGGTTGGGAAATAGGAAGACTTGCTCAGGACAAGTTACCTGGATTAGATGGGCTTCAGGGGTGGTGATTAAGAATCTAGACCTTTCACATTGCTCCTCTTCTCTCTCTCTCCTCCTTGGACAGAGCCCCAAGTCCATCACACATCTTATTGGTGTTTACACCAAACTTCTTTCCTTTCTTTGCTCACTGCATACATGTTGGCCTTGGTTGGGAAGAGAGGACTCCCCATGGCTATTCTGGACTTGTCAAGTCCCAAAGAAGAATACTAGATTCCCTTCCCTTTTCTGTCAAAAAGCCACAGCTGCACTTCCTAAGTCCCCATATCCAAACCTCAAGTTCTGGAAGGGTGAATTCTATGGGCTGACCATGGTGTAGTTTTTCTTTGGGAAATTACAGCATGGTGCTTAACCACCTGATTCTCTGGAGACAGCTCAGTGCTTGAGGATAGGCTTAATTTGGTCTAGAAACATGGATGGAGAGTTAATACCAATCCAGAGAAGGACCTGGGGGCTGGGGTGCTAGGTAAAAAATTAAAACCAGGGCCAATGATTAGCAGTTTCCAGGGAGGAGGCTGTGACAGAGGGGCCTTCTCTCTCAACATAGATTGGAAGCTAAGGAACGAACAACTGATCTCATTCCTGATATTATCTTCAACTAACACATGATTTGAGCTGTTATGAGCCAATCAACAAGTATTTTGTGGATATCTACTGGATACCAAGCACTTTAGCCACAAGGACTAAGGAAGTATAAAACTTGATCCAGGGACCAATGAAATAGATTTAGGATTCTTTCTTTACTCTTCTTAGTTTTGTCCCCCATTGATGGCCTCCATCCAGCAACTATCAGGTCCATGCAAACATCTCCAGATCTATATCACCAACCACAAGTCTCTAATCTGAGCTCCAAAGACACACTCCGACCACTATTTAGACACCTTTATGATCCCAGTCGGATATGTCCAAAACCAAATTCATCTATCAACCTCACTTCCCCTTCATCATCCCAAAGCTGTCCATTTTCCAAAGTTTGACACCCTTCTGCCTACAGTGATCTTTGACTCTTCCTGTGTCCCACTATTTTTCATGACAACTTGGATCTTCTTTTTTCTATGTATGAACTTCCTGAGTGCCATGGAGTGCATAATTTGGCTAGTTTCCTGAGCCCCCATTATTTAAGGTCCAGAGGAAAAGCCACTCTTCTCTGGGCTCCCACAGCACTTAATCTGAATCTTCCTTTTAGCCCTTTCTGTATTCGTTCCCTCTTTCAAATAGGAGTCTCTAATGTCTTTGCACTTCTGAAATATTCCTACATCTCAGTACATTGAGTAATTACACATTCACCTAAAACAATTCTGCCATTCTGAGTTTCTCCCTTTTTTTTTGTACTGACTACTGCCTTCTTGTGGCCTTCTCATCTAACAGATCACACTTCCAGCTTTGTGTAGATATCACGTCAGTACTCAGTTACTGTATACATTTTATTGAATCACCTTATGAAATCCTGTGTGCACTTCCCAAGGATGAGAGGAGACAATGTGGTGCTTCATAAAGAGGATGACTTTAGAGTCAAATAGATGTGCATTTAATTTGGGCTCTACACTTAACTAGATGTGTGACCTTGATCAAGCCACTTAACTTTCGAGCCTCAGTTTTCCCATTTATAAATAGAAGGGTAATGCTTACCTTGAAAGGCACATGCTGTGCCTTCTGTTTAACTCTCTTCCCCACTCTTTGCTGAGATAAATTCTCATTCTTCAGGCTTCAGCTTAGATGCCCCACTTCTCAGGAGGGACCCTTGTCCTCAAAGATCAGGTTGGCTATTTTCTCTATGTGCTCATTTGTTACATTGCATTTGACCATGTCTCAGCATGTACAAACCCTGAGCTGAGTGGTCTTCCTTGCCCCTCTCCCACTTTGAGGAGCTGGAAACTCCATTAGGACCATCATTTGTTAACACTCACATCCCATCTTTGTCCTACTCCATTCACTTTTGATCCAAAGAAAGTGAGGAAGAAGTAAGCCACGTTAGGTAAGGAATTTCACAATTCTGAAAGTCTGAAGAAAATGTCAACAGCTCACTGCATGCTTATTAGCTGAATGCTTTGCAACAATTCAGATCATCAAATTGCCAGCTCCATCCCAGTACTGTGTTAGGCACTAGGCAACAATCTGTTTTTGGTACAGAAATCGAGTGATGTGTCTTCTGAACTGATTTTAAAGCCCAGTGGTTTCCAACTTCATGAGATTTACAGCCAGTTTTGTGTATGTGAAACTACCCAAATCACCAAGAGGATTAGTTTTCTTAGAGAATTCTCATCAGTATAGCAATTTCCACAGTTTGTTTGGCACCCGTAGTTGTAAATAATTTATTTTAAAAACTCAGCCGCATATAAATTTATTACACCAATCTAGACACTTTATCATAAACAAAAATAATGGTAGCTGTGCTTCTTTCTTCTATTAATTTCAGATGCTGTCACTTCCGAAGTGTACATTTATTGTAGATAGAGGTTAATAACATAAGTTCCAGGGTCAGATGGTCTGTATTTTAGCCCCACCTCTGTTATTCACTGTGTGATCTTGGGCAAATCATTATTTTCCTCTGTGCCTCAGTTTTCTGGTCTATAAAACGGCAATAGTAGCATCTGCATGCTAATTATATATATTAAATGAGCTAATGCATGCGAGGGCTTGTAACAGTACCTGTGAAATATTCTATAAATGCTAGCTATTATTATTTGCTAGGAATAAACATAATTAAAGTGTTTTTGCTATGATTATCTTTAAATTCCCTGCCAATTCTACAGTTATATGTCTCTATACCATTCCAGTCCCTCAGCATTTCTATTCAGTAGGGAGGGGGCAGCATTACCCACATTTTACAAACAGTGAAATTGAGCCATAAGAAGCAAAATGTCCAGTAAGCGAGTGGCAGTCTGAAACCAGAGCTCAACTTTGTAGATGTGAGTACCAGGACTCTTTCCAGGAGGTCGTGAGACTATACGCTTAAAAAAGAGTATAAGACATCCCTTAGGAGCCTGTGAGAAGTGACCCCTTGATGGCTCTTCTCTGCTGCAGTTCTCCATGGATGCTCAAAGAGGTCACTTCTCTCTCCATCTCTGAAATGCTCTCAGGCTGCAGCTTCCCATATATTTCTTTCACCAGCTTTCAAAAAAGCCATATGAGGGTATTAGATGAGGTGGTGACTAGATACCTTCTGCTTGGTTGCCTATATTCCCTGCCTCTTTAAGCTGTCAAATTCTGGGTTGACCTAAGTATAGACACAGCTCACCTGGCTGCAGACTCTGACTCTTCAAAGGGTGACTTTCTGCTGAGTTAGACCTTAAAGCATTTGAGAACCCCTGCCCCCCAACTCATCTTTCAAAACATTCTCTCCCCAACCACTTTCCCCCACCCCATTCTACCCTTTACTTCTGCAATTGTGGACAAAGAATCTGCAAAAGCTTCTGTCTTCTCCCTCTTCCTCTGCTTCCCTCTGTCTTCCCGTCTGGGTTGGCCAGAAGGAAGACTCTGGCTATACAGGACCCTATCTGTGCAGAAGCAGCTCCCAAGAGTTTGTGAGTACGAGATTGCTCCCGTTTCTGAATCTGGACTGTTCAAAAGGAGTCAAGATGTTTTTCTTTTCTGTCCACTAGGGGGCTGCTTGTAGGGGGATGGAAAAAACGAAGGCTTAAAAAAAATATATCATGCTGCTGAAATTTCAGCAAGAGGGGAAAAGAGAGAGCGCGTGAGAGAGAGACAGCAAAGCAGTCCCAGGCTTCCTTGTCTCTCACGTCAGAGGCAGGAACCTACTGTGCTAAGGCTGTTGGCTCAACACGCAGAGACCAAGAAAGGCACAGACACAGAGAGCGAGAGAAGAGGGGTCCCCCCTGACCCAAGGAATTACCACCAGTGGAGTAAAGCCACCTGACTTTTTAATCTTATTTTTGTTGCCTCCTCTTTCTCCCTCCACTCTAGCCCTGTCAGCCTGGGTTTCATTTCTTTCGTGGAGCCTCCTCTCTTCCTCCCAGAAAAGGAGGAAGGGAAGAAAAGGGAGAGAGGTGGGTTCTCTAGGTGAGCGCATCAGCTGGTTCCAGCTCGCACAGACAAGAATTCTCTTCGCAGGAAGCTCCTCTCGCTCCCCTGCCGCCCACCCTCAGCCGGGTAAGTCCAGCTCACTTGCTCCTTCGATTTCCTTGCTAGCGTGATTTCAGCACCACGGAGAGCTATGAGATGCATTTTGGTTCCTGTGTGTCTCTGTGTTCCTGCAAGGAGCTTGGCACTAAGGTTACATCTATCTCTCTGCTGCCAGTCGAGCCGGGTTCTGCGTAGGGAAAAGAAAGGCACAAAACTGTGTCTACTGAATTAAAGGGGGATGTGGACTCTGGCCTTCGGGTGTGTGTGTGTGCGTGTGTGTGTGTGTGTGTGTGTGTGTGTGTGTGTGCTGTTGCATAAGATAGGTGAGGTCTGAGCTAAATTGCCAGTGGGTTTCTGCGCGTCTCCGTGTAGGGCTGCTCTTTTTCTATGTAGATAAGAGGGAGGGTTTGGGGAATTAGCCATGCACCTTCTTTAACTCTTTCCAGACAAACCACAGAGGGAAAGTGTTGCAAAGGAAGCCTGAGGGGGTTAAGAGTGGGGGTAGAGTTAAAAGTTATGCTCCTCTGTGAGAGCTTGGAAGAGGTGGCATTTTAAATGTCAGTTTCCCTAGGATCTCTGGGCTGTTGCTGTGGAGAGAGCCCACTCTGACCTTTTACTTTCTCTCCTGGTGTGAATCCATGGCAAGTGGGCAGGTGCAACAGGTGAGCATCAGGTTGGGGTGGTTTTGGGGGCTGGGATCCCCCTGTCTTCGTGGTGGTAGGCAAGTGTCAGTGTCTTGAGCTTTACAGAGGTTGGCCAGTGTGGATTATACTACACTTACAAGGAGGCAGGATGTACTCTCCACTTTTTTTTTTTTTTTTTTTTTTTGGTCATCTTTGACTATGTGTGGTTGGAAAGAGGACAAAGTCTGTTCTGTCCTGTTTTCTGCCAGTGAAAGATTGCTCAGGAGAAAGGTTTGTCTCCTTATGTCTGGGGAAGCAGAAGTGAAGGTAGACCTGTCCTGATGTAAATAGGCTTGAAGTAGTGCCATGTCCTCCAGTAATGAGAGGTTCCACAAACGGGCTCATCATTACTCTAACTTCACTGCTACTTTTTTGGGGGGAAGGTACTGGTCTGTCTCTTCCACTTCCTGTCCCTCAGAAATATGTTCAATCAAGTCCCTGCATCTGCCTTGGTTTTGCCTTGGTGACACTATCTGCCTGCATCCGCTGTCCTGCAGTCTTACCCACAGCTGCTTGGGTGGGGCCATCCAACAAGTGGTGTTGGGGAGTTCTTTCAGCCATCTATGTCTCCATGAAACCAGCATCCCAAGGGGAATTTTAAAGAGATGTGGCTCTGGTAAGAGCAAACCTTGCCTTGGACTGTCCTTTAATTATCTAACCTTTTGGTCACTTTCTTCAAGGTGAGAGAGTCAGTGGGGGGTGGTTTCACTCCTCCCAACACCCAGTGAACTCTAGGGTGGTGACTCTGTGTTTTGCTTTTAATTCAGCATTCTGGGCCCCTTCTCCAAACCAAAGAAAATACTCTCTGCCTCTGGCTGGTGAATCTTCTGGGCGAGAGACATAGTCCCAAGTAAAATGGCACCACTGCTTTTTGTTTTTTGTTTTTTGTTTTTTGTTTTTTTTTTTTACTATGCTTGCCATTGAATCCAGAAACCCCAGCATCTCCCTAGATTGGTAGGAAGTGGAAGGCAGTGAGAAAAATAGTGAAGTCAGAGGTTTTAATGGCAGGGAAAAGAGATTGAAATAGATAAAGCAAAGCATCAGAAACCAACACTGACTCATTGATATTTCAACTCTCCCAACTCCTGCCAACCTTGAAATCTTCCAGTTTGAACAAGAAAGTGGATAGATTTCTACATGACATATCTCTGAAGGTTTAAAAGAAATTCATGCCCTTGCAGTGGACCTTATCCAAAGCCACCATTTATTAATGAAGTCACCATACTTAGTGGTCATTATGTCATTAATGCCCTTAAATTCTCTCTGAAAGAAGTGCTCAGTGTCATTACTGGGCCCATTTAATAAATGGGAGACATAGGCAGTTAAAGTGCTAGGCTAGAGGGTAGCAAAAGCGGAACTAGAACTTCTGGTCTCCTAGTATTTCATCACCTGAGAAATGCAGAAATGCTCATGTGAGGGAGAGCAGGGCTGTATTGCTCTCCAGTGGACAGATTTGCAGCTGAGACCTTTTAGTGAACTCCGTGCGGAGCAGTGGCTTCTCCCTGGTGAAGAATGAGAATCAGCCAGGAGTCCCAAGGTGTTTCTGTACTTAGGTTCTCAGCCAAGAAGATGGCCAGGAGCCAGGTGAAGAGCTCCCTGGACTTACTGTAGAAAGAGAATTCCAGGCTGGTGGCCCCTAGGCTGGACTGAGGTCATGAAACTGATTGCCACACTCACGTTGACCCAGAAATCCCAGTTAAAGGGACCCTTCCAGGGCACATTGTCATGGATGTTTTGGTTTCAGATGTCTGATGATTTTCCCTCAGCCTTCTCTGGGAGCAGCTACACTGAGTCCTCTATGGCTCGCAATGTGGGGAGGTGACTAGAGAACAGGAGAGGGATGGGTTCTGAGCACCTACAGAAACTCTAAGAGAGTAGGTGACTGGACACAAGTCCACCGCACATACAAAGCCTCTGCTCCCCTGGCAGCTGCAGCCCTCACATCTGGCCAGCATTTGGGGGAGAAAGCTGCTGCATTCTCATATTCGGCCCTCATTCATGGAGCAGGGGAGACTCTGCTGGTTTGCCCCTGAGATCTGGGGGAGATAGAAGATATCAAGAAAGGTGAAGGGAAAGAAAAGGCTGGCATCCTGCCCTATTTTCCACAACTGTATGTTGCTATCTTTTACCTGGAGAGTGCCACTGATATGTATTTTTTTAGTTCAGGTATAGCTTGCATATAATAAAATGTACTGATCTTAAGTATTCATATTAGTTTTGACAATTGAATACATCCATTTAGCCACTACCCCAAACAAGATATGCAAGCTTTCTCTTGTGCTTCTTTCTGATCAATCTTTCCATCCCCCAGCCCCATCACTTTCTGACTTCTTTCACCATGACTTTCACTGCTACTTTTTGCTATGGAAATACATTGCTTAATGTGATATTTAATAGATGTGTCATGTAGATTATAGTAGAGTTTTACAAGAACATTTCAGAGGTTTGAGTCTGTTGTTACTGGGTAGGTGGCTGAGAGAGTGGGGAGAGGGGTGCATTCTTCATCCAAGTTTATAGTTGTGGTTTTAGGAAGTCAAGTGGTCATTTCCAGTGTGTGAGTGTGTGTGTGAGTGTGTGTGTGTGTGTGTGTGTGTGTGTGTGTGTGTGTGCAAGCCACAATCAAGTCCAAATAGGAACCCTGGAAGCCTCTGCAGTTCCCTCCCTCAGAGCTGACCTCACTTATTTGATGGTACAGTGCATGGAGATGATATTGAAATCTCTATTAAAAACTTGGAATTTAGCATTCAGGTGGCTGGTCATGAGTCATCCCATTTGGCACCCCCAGGGGCTGGGGGTGAGGTGAGGAAAGAGTACCTGTGTGAGCTCACTAGGGAAATGGAGAGAAATTCACTGTGATAGTGCTTACGCCATGAAATTCAGCTCCATCCACAAAGATCTTGGCTGAGAAGGTTGCTATTTTTCCTTATTTAAGAGTGGCTTTAGAACCAGAAGATACTGGGGTGACTCATGTACCCCGATACCCTCCTAGCTTCATCCAGGGATGTCCATCCTACTCCCATCCGTGGTTATAGGCCAGGATGAAGAGACTCTCGTCTATTTTTGCCATGAAGAAGCAATGAAGTTATAAGATTTTGATGACTTTGGTGGGGAAAAAATACACACACACACACACACACACACACACACACACACCCTATGTAATTAGTCTTGACACCTTGCCTGTCTAGTTTTCTCCTACTCTGTATCTGTAGAAGCTCTATGTTCAGGGAATGTTGGACAGAGATGAGGCATTTTGTGCACACTTTGAGTATGAGGTCCTCAACTAACAGATCAGAGTTTCTGGCAGATCAACCAGGAAATCAGAGTCTCCAGTGGGCCTCAAAATTTGTCTAAGTAGGTGGTAGAGCAGTTTACATGCACAGTGGGCAAATATAGACTCTGCCCTCCTTCACTGAGAGACTTAACTGAGCACCTTCTTTCCAAGGTCTGCTGCTTTCTGGGATTGCCTACCTCAGAGAATACACCTAGCTGGCTCATTTATGGAAAGGGTCCTTCCCAAGTTGGCTCTCCCAGGCAGGATCCCTCAGGGCGAAGTAAGTGTAGGTTGCTAACCCGCTGGGCCATGGCAAGTTAGAAGAGAGTCACAGTGAGGATTTCTTAACGTGTACGTAGAAGTTCGTGCAGAAATTCAGAATCCGAATGATTTCCACAAAGCCAATTCCAGTAGACGATTTGGGAGAAGTGTAAAGACGCACCTTTGCCTGGTTAACTATAGGCTGTGTTAAAAAAAGATCAGATGAGATTCCCCGCCTCAATGGAATTTCATCATAAGAGCAAGTTCAGTGGGAAGGGGAAATTGGAATAGGTTTTTAAAGCTATTTCCAACTGTATATAAGAATCACTACATCTTTACCTTGAAATATGACTTTGGACTAGACCTGTATTGATCTATTTAGAACACAGCAAGTACCCAGTATGTCAGTTGGCAAAGGGAGTTTAAAGAGCCTTACCCTCTTCTCTTTCCCTTTTTTGTTCCTTGTGATAAACTATACATGACATAAAACTTACCATTTTAGCCATTTCTGAATGTACACTTCAGTGGCATCAAGTACATTTACATTATTGCACAACCGTCACCACTGTTCATCTCCGGAATGTTTCCATCTTCCCAAACTGAAACTCTATACCCATTATACAATAACTCTTCACTCCCCTCACCCCCAGCCCCTGGCAGCCACCACTCTACTTTCTGTCCTCATTAATTGGACTACTTTTGGCACCTCCTATGAGTGGAATTATACCATATTTGTCCTTACGTAACTGGCTTATAACATTTAGCATAATGTTTTCAGTGTCCATTCATGTTGTAGCTTGTGTCAGGCTCCATTCCTTTTTAAAGCTGAATCATATTCCATTGTGTGTATGTACCGCATTTTGTTTATCCATTCAGCCATCGATGGACATTGGGTTGCTTCCTTTTATGCTTCTTTAAGTCTGGCCAGTTGCCCCTGCTTTACTCTCCAACCAAATGAGAAAGGGAGACTGTCCGGTCGTAACTCCCACGGGGGTTGAAATTCTTCCCTTATGAGGACCACGCAGATGGCTTCTTTGAGGCAAATCAAGGAGGATTAAGGGGGGGGGGGTTGGTGCACTCCCCCCTCACCCCACCCTTTTCATTTGGGTCTGGTTCCTGTACTCTGGCCCTCATTGTTAAGTGCACAACAGAAGCAGTTCAAGTAGACTGGCATCCTAAACTCTCCTCTATACCCCCTCTCGGAAGGCCCCAATCTTACCCCAGAAAGATACCGGGAGACAGTGAGAGACATATCCCTCACCCTTGGTAGACACATTTCTGGGTTCTCCAAGCTTATGCATTACAAGGTGAGACTCCAAAATGAGATGAGGAGTTCTGGGGTCAGCGACAAATGGGCCAACAGACTCATTGCAGTTTCCTGAAGGATCTTAGCTCTGATCTTCTAGGGGACCTCTGTCCTTAGAGCAGGGCACTGCCAAGCTCACCTCCACTTGCCTCTTATAATAACATCTTATGCTTTAGCTGTCGATGACTCAGTAAAAGGTTATTACCAGGACTCATGAGGAATTCATGGTTCTTCCAATTTGAATGTGTCTTTATCATACTGTATGGTATGAAAGAGACAAAGAAGGAAAAGGCTAGACCACTGGTCCCAGGACAGTATCAACCCAGAATGGCTAATGTTTGACAATGGCTTAGCAACATCTTTGGGCTAGAATTTAGTCTTTGATTTTACTTCACCTAAAAATTCGCATTTCTGGGCCCTGGCAGCTTGGATCTTTCTATTGCTTAATGACAACACCAGCCAACATTGAGTGAGTGTTTCCTATGAGCTTCAACCAAGTGCACGGCACAGAGAAAACCCTTAATAAATGTTTGCTGTTATTACTAATAATAAACACTTCAAATGCTTCGTGTCATTTAGTGGCTAAAACACTGTGACGTATACTATTATCCCCATTTTACAGATGAGGAAACTGAGGCATGGTGACTTGTTCAACTTTTTACAGCTAGGAAGTGATAGAGCTGGTTCAAAGCCTGTGCCTTAACCACTTTCTTGTGTTGCTTCTATCATTCATTTGGCAATTAATGATGTCTCCATTGTGATTCCTCTTAAGCATCTTGCATTATTGCTAATCTTTTTTTTTTTTTATATATATACAGTGTAGTTTTAATGAGTTAAGAACAGGGCTATTTCCATATGCTTCTCCACCTATTGCTAATCTTTATATGTAAAAATCTAGGTGCCTCTTCACCTAGACTACTGATTCTCTGAGGGCTAGGAGAGCCCAGCACAGGACCAGGCACATAGCAAAACTCAATAAAACCCTTTCTCACTTGCTGTTGGTTCAGCTCAACCTAAATACAGGAGTTCCCATGCTCGTTTCCCTAGAATAATTAATAATAATAATAATAATAATAAATAATTACTATTTATGGGGTGTTCACAGTGATCCAGGCACTCTACCAGGCTGTGCAATACAGTAGCTCACTTGATTCTCACAACAATGGGAAGAAATGGGGGTCACTGTGTGAAGGGCTCTGTGCCGGATGCCATACATACCTTCTCTCATCTAATCCTCACAATAACCCAGGGGGAAGGTGGGCAAGGCAAACCTCCTCCAGCCAGGGAGAAAAGGAGACCCTGGTCATTGTACAACTTGATTTCAAATAGCGGACAGAGCACGCAGATGAGGGCAACAAATCTAACTTCAGAGAGGCTAAATAGCTTGCCTGAGGACACACAGCTAGACGGTGGCAGGACTGGTTTTGAACCCAATCTTTTTGAAATGGAGCCCAAGTTCTTCCCCTGTTGTCTGCAGCTTCTAGTTTAGCCATATCCCGCCCCCCCCTCCCCGCCACACCCTCCCCCTCCACCTGGGCCACATGTTCTGCGAGAAGCAAGTCCTGAGCGTTATTACCAGGAAACTTGGCTTCAAATTCGTGCTCCACCACGTCTGACCTTGTGCTCTTGGGCCATCATTTAACCTGTCTTAATCTGAGGTTCCTCATCAAAAGCCTCTCTTCCATCCTCCCACCCTAAAAAAAGCCTATAGAAATCATCGTCTCATCTTTAAGGAGTTCTTATGAAAAGTAAATGGGACAGACGTATGGTGCCCAGGACAGCACCTGGCACACAGCATGAATGATTGAGCCACTTGCTAATTCTTGAGGTCTGGGGCCTGGGTGCAGCCTGGGGTACTTGTGTTTCAACAAGCTAACAATGATCGGGGCTGACCTGGATTTTACATTCTCCTCAAGCGCTAATGGTCTGGGCTGGCCCTTGTTTTTATCACCTTGATTTTAAGAGCACATGTTGGCCATTTTTTCTTCTGCTTTAGTACCACCAGCTTGGCAGGCTGATATTTATAAATATCTGAAAGATGCCTTTTGCCAATTAATTAATTACCTGGAAGTTGTCCTGGATTAAATTAATTTGAGCCTTAAGGAGACACTGGATTTTTGAGCCCCATTCCTCACTCTGCTGGGGACCGCGAACATTTGGATTCCTTTTCTCTTGCCTTTCCCTCCCTCCGGATTCTTCTGCCATTCTGAGTTTTATTTATGAAACATTTTCCCTTCCCTTATAATTCTGTTTTCCATAAGAAGAACATCCAACAGCCACCTCCTGGCTGGGGTAGAGTAATTGTTTGAATTTTTTGACGGTGTGCAATTTCAAAGGCTTGCGTTTATATAGATTACCTTGAATTTATCTCCGTGAGTGTATCGGGAGAGAAGCCGCTGCCTGCCACATGAAGTATCGTAAACCCCGTAGCCACCGAGCGCCTGCACCTGCGTCGACGGTCTGTTTATCTAAATGGATTTCTGTAAAACACAGACCTTAATAAATGGGGTTTTGCCAGCCTGTCCAGCCTACACTCAGGTCAGCAGTGGAGTCCGGGCCAAAAGGACAGGTGCGGAGAGGAAATGGGCCCACAGCCCCAGACCCCTCCACCTGACCAGCTGTGGCGGGGGTGGGGGGCGGTGGGTACGTGCAGATGGGGAGAGGGCGGCCCCAGAGCAGAGCGCCTGCAGGCAGAAGGGGCAGGGCCCCGAATACTAGATGAGGACCCTGCGAATGGTCATGTCGCAAAGGGCAGAGGCCATGCTGTCCATAAAGGGGTTGTCTCCTCACCGTGACCTAGCCTGTGCCACAGGGAGCTAGAACTTATAAACCTAGCCATAAAGCCTCCCGTTCAAAGCCGTATATATTTATAGAGATATAAATGAAGTTTAATGCCGGTGAAACTCACTATAACAGCAAAAGACTTCATCTGTATCTATACTTCAGGTGCAGAGCAGTTCGGGGCCCGCTGCCTCTCTCCCGCTGAGGGCAGCGCGGTGCGCGCACCCACTCGCCTCCCCCCCCCCCCCCCCCCCCCGTGTGGGCCTCCTGCGGGGCGGGAGCGGCAGGTCCTCTGGCACCCGCCAGCGAGGCCCCCAGCAACTGCGCCTTCCCTTATCTCTGAGGGCTGTGTAAAAGCAGCGAGAAAAAAAGAAGAAAAGGAAAAAGCACTGCCAAAATCAAGCGGCTTCAAACAGTCAGGAGTCTGGCTTTTAAATAAAACAATTTGAGGAAGGTTGGCTTTTCATCCGCCTCGGAAGCTGCCAGGTTTCTGCTCCTCGGAGCTCCAGGTGGGATACAGCGATGAGACTGCAAAGCCGGTGCTGCCCTGCCCCCCACCTGGCGTGTCGTTGCCCCCCCCCCCCCCCCATGCCCGCCTTGCGTGCATCGCATCACTGCCCACTCTGGGCTGGCAGAAATGTTCAGTGAAACCCTGACAAACAAGCATTTGAATCTGGCTGTGTGGCCTTGGGGAAGTCACTTGACTTCTCTGAGCCTTACTTTCCTCAAACCCATGAAATGGACAAAGGTTCTTACCTCTGAGAATTTCTGTGTGGGTTAAAGGAGATGTCATTTTCTACATGAAGGCTCCTAATGGCCCTTAGCACATCGAGGGGCTTCAGCCCATACAGTTCTCTCTTGATGGAGTGTCTATGGCAGAAAAGGTGTGTTTTGAGGGTAGACGGCAGGGGTCATGCGGCTACTTTGACATATATTCTCCCCAGGGGGCAGGGGAGGTGGCTGACACTTGGTTGTACAACAAGTGCAGTGGGAAGACGGGCAGTGACTTGAACGCTTCCCTCTTTTCATCTTGTTACCAGCTCTCCTCAGTCTTGCACAGGCCCCTGGGCCCGAGTGCCCGAGGCAGCCGCTCAGGGGCAGGTTGACTGACCGAATACATCGCCCCTGGAGTGGGGCCTGTCTGTGTTCCTATGACGAGCTTCCTGGAAAGCTCAGAGACAGACATGCTGCCCACGTGGAGTATAGCTCCCCAGGGAGTATCTTTGGGTTCCTAGGGGTGCCTTTCCACACTTGACCCTCACGAGGTCAGCAAATCATGCCAACAGCATGGGTTTCATTCCTGGGTCACCCTCCATCCAAGGGAGGGACCAAATGGAATATTCTGGAGGAGATGAAAGGGTGCCGTTGATCCGGACCCTGATATGTTCTGAGTGGGGGTGGGGAGGAGACCGATATCTGTCAATCTCTTATTAAAAATGGTCTGAGGCCGTGCAAGAGTTATTAAAATGCAGAGTAAGAGGATGCCATACGCTCCTCCCCACCCCCGCCCCCTTTTCAGTTGTGTTTTATCAGCTTAATTTCATGAGAATGAAAGGCTCAGGCAGCCATCCTTGGAGACTGGGAGGGAAAAAAAAGTCAAGTCACCAGAGAGGGCCTTGCATGGCTTCCCTGGCAGCCTCCTCCCTCTGACTCCACCGGGGTCCCCTCCCAGCCTCCTGCAGCACTTCTCTGTGGCTGGAGCCCAGGAGACAGTGAACAGTAACGGAGTGCTCTCTCTCTCTCTCTCTCTCTCTCTGGGCCCGTGGAGACCACATGTGACAGGCCAGGGATCCCACCTGACATCCCAGTTCTGCCACGGGGGGAGGGGAGAAAACCTGGGAGGAGACCCCACTCCTGCTCCTTGAAATGTTTGCCCTTTTCCTTTTAAGTTCTTAAGGTCAAATGTTGCTAACGGGATTATTTGCCCATGGCGAAAGGCTGCTAGGAAGGGAAAGAGCCTTTTCATTTCTGAACGTTTATGTCTTACCCCAGAGTTATACTCAGCAGTTGGCTTGAGCAGACTTTGCAGGTGATGAGGTAGGAATTGTGGGGAGCGGTTACCCAAGATCTGCTTCCAGGATCTCCTGGGTTCATAAATCACCAGCTGGATCCAAAAAATGCTCCCTGTCGATTTTTCAGTAGCGTAATAGTTGCTAACACCTACACGATAAAAACGACCGCAGGGCAAAGATTTTAAGTCCTTCACATGTAGGAACTTTCTAAATCTGGGCAGTCACTTTTTGAGTGAGGTACTATTATTATCCCCCTTTTACAGATGGAAAAACTAAGGCACAGAGAGATTGTTTAATTTGCCCGGAGACCTGCAATAAATGGCCGCGCCAGGATTTGAACCCAAGAGCTCTGTGCACTTAATTACCATGCTGTGCTGGGCGTCACTCAGACACCGCCCGGGTTCCCCGCTGCCAGAGACAGATGCGAAAAACTGGAGAATCCTAGTCCTCACAAGCTTGGTCTGAATCACAAAGGTTGGTTTAAAAATAAGACCAAAGCAGTCACTATTTCTCTCGGGGGCTTGGTGTTGTCACTTCGTCTACTCCCCCTCCTTTGGGGAGTCATTCTGTTTTTTCAACAAAGCCTCATCTAACTCCTTCAGGATGAGAAAAGAATCCAGCTTCAAGGCAAGTGAGTTTTCTTAAATGCATTTTCCTTCATCCGATCTCACAAGGTGGGGAAGGTGGTGTCAATTCTCATCTATCCACAAAAGCCTCATTCACTTTGTGGTTTCTCCACTTTGGGGATTATCTGGGCCACAGTTGTAACTACCCATTCACTTGTGGGCTACTTCTTTCAGCTCTGTGCTGCCACTGTACAGGATGAAACTCCTGTAATGGATTCTTGAACGATCAGTCCAGCTGGGAGGGAGTACGGCAGGCCGATGCAGCAAAGCCCGATCTGTTCCTGTCGAGCCTTCTTATTCAGCTGTGGGGATGCAGACTGAACGCCAGTGGCGGCCAGGACCACCGAGGGTTACAGGGGAGGCAGGTAGTGTTGGCCAGGGGCATAGGGCAGCTCGGTGTCGCCCAGCTAGATCTCTGCTCTGTAGTCAGAGGTGGGCATGGTGGAAGAATGTTGGCCCAAGGGGTGGGTGGGCTGTGAGGTGCTTAAGAGCCTCCCCCACACCCGAAATGTGCCGGAGCCTGTGGCAGACTGAGCCAAGAGGCAGGTTCATTCTGGAACAGAAGCACTGGGGACAGGGGAGGCCTGAGCACCCCGATGTGGGCTTGGTTAGAGGCTGGCGTTTAGGTCTCACATTGAGGCTGAGCCAGAACTTGGGGCGAGTGCACATCCCAGCTTTGGGTGAGGTGATTCAGGGCCGAGACTCTATCCCGAGCTTGGGCCAACCATCCATAGGCAGGAAGACACAGAGTGAGGGAGAAAGGGTATCAGTGGGTATCAGTTTTTTTTTAATGTTTATTCACTTGTTTATGAGAGAGAGGAGAGAGAGAGATTGCTTGCGTAGGGAGGGGCAGCTCTGTCAGCACAGAGGCGGATACGGGGCTCGATCTCACAAACTGTTGAGATCATGACCTGAGCTGAAACCAAGAGTCGGATGCTTAACTGACTGAGTCCCCCAGGCACCCCAAAAGGGTATCTGTTCTGAAGATAGTGGACCTGAGCTTAGACTCTGGCTCTGCCTAGCTCTGCCCCCTTAGAGAAGGCACTTAACTTATCCGAGCCTCTATTTCCTTGACTCTAATGTAAGGAAGATAACACCTCTTAGGAATTTTTGTGAAAATTGAATAAGGTAACATCTAGAGTATACTTTATAAGTATTCAGTAAATGTTGATTACCTCTCCCCAGTAGCAATAATTTCTTACACTGTAGTTGTGCTTCATAATTTTCATAGGACTATGATATATTAATATATTTGGTCTGCACAACCCTTTGTGAAGGTCGACACAATGACTCTTATTCATTACTCCCATTTTACAGATGGGGAAATTACTACAGAGTTTCAGTGGCTTGCCCAATATAGCACAGGTGGTAAATGACAGAATTGAGATCCTGAATCTTACACTTTGGGTTTAATCATTTTATAGCCCTCTCTGTTGTGCTGTGATTGGGCTGGTAATTGAAATCACAAAGATCGAGAAGATCCTCTGCCCAGATGCCCAGAGGAGAAAAATCATCTTCCATGAGCTCTGAGGCATCTCATGGGAACTGGACAGGGCTTGGGGTATCCCTTAAAGGCTTTGGCACCAGGTTTTCAAGTCCTTTCAGTTCTCAAATGTGTTCTGGAATAACTCCCTCGGTAGATTAATGCTTAATGCTGTGCCAGCCAAGTTTCCTGTCTGTGTACCGGATCATCTTGGCTCTCCTGCCTCCGCCAGCCAGCCATCTTGGGAACCTGAGTCACTCATGACAGCCACTGCGGGGACCAGCTCCCACCAGCAAAAGAACATAGAGCCTGTGTCCACCAGGCAAGTAGCCTTGAATGTTACCTCCACAGAGAAGCCCGCACTAATAATTGTATCTAAAATAGCCCTCCTTGACACCAAAAGCAAAGGCAACAAAAGCAAAAACAAACAAGTGGGAT
Organism: Felis catus; assembly: GCF_018350175.1. Classification (NCBI taxonomy): domain Eukaryota; kingdom Metazoa; phylum Chordata; class Mammalia; order Carnivora; family Felidae; genus Felis; species Felis catus. The sequence goes on along the minus strand of NC_058384.1, from coordinate 17,581,228 downwards.
TACAAAAAACTGAAAAGCTTTGCAGAGCAAAGGAAACCATCAATGACATGAAGTGGCAATCTATGGAATAGGATCAAATTATCGCAAACCATACATTCAGTACGGGGTTAATATCCGAAATACTCAGGGAACTCCTACAGCGCAATAGCAGAAAAAGAAATAACCCAATTAAAAATGGGCCAAGGACCTAAACAGACATTTTTCTCAGGAAGACATACAGATGGCTAACACGTACATAAAAGATGCTCAACATCACTCATCATCAGGGAAATGCAAATCGAAACTACAAGGAGATATCACCTCACACCTGTTATAATGGCTATCATCAGAAAGATAAGAGGCAGCGAGTGCTGGTGAGGAGTGGAGAAAAGGGAGCCCTGTGCACTGTTGGTGGGAGTGTAACTTGGTGCAGCCATTATGGAAAACAGTATGGAGGTTCCTTATGGAATTAAAAATAGAATTACCATATGAGCCAGCAATTCTACTTCTAGGTATATATCCAGAGGAAATGAAATCGGTATCTCAAAGAGATATCCACGTGATCATGTTCACAGCAGCATTATTTACAATACCCAAGGTATGGAAACAACCTAGGCATCTGTTGATAGATGAAAGGATAAAGAAAAAATACACACACACACACACACACACACACACACACACACACACACAGAGAGGAATATTATTCAGCCTTAAAGAAGAAAAAAATCCTGTCATTTATGACAACATGGATGAACCTGGAGGATATTATGCTAAGTGAAATAAGCCAGACAGGGAAAGACAAATAGTGCATAGTATCACTTATTTATGAAATCTAAAAACAAAACAAAACAAAACAAAAAAAACAACCCCAACTCAAAAAACGTTGAACTCATAGAAACAGGGAGTAGCAAAGCGGTTGCCAATGGCTGGGAGGTAGGGAAACTAGGGAGAGGTTAAAAAATAAAGAAAATAGCTCTCCTTGTCACTCTCCCATTTTGTTTCTATTTATCATGCTTATCACCAGCCAGCATAATACTTGATTATTTTCTTGCTTTTTGTCTCCTTCCAATAGAATGCATACTCTGTGAGAATAAGAACTTTGTCTTATTCACAGTTGGGTTCCAAGCCTGGAACACTGTGTTTACTAAGTTGGTTAAATGAATGAATGAATGAATGAATGGGTTTTCATCCAGTATTCTCTGTTTCTGCAAGCCATTCCTAAAGACCCACTCTGAGATAGGCATTTCCTTAATGGCTGGAATTGAAAGAGATGTGGCTCCCTGTCTCTGAGAACATCTCAATCTGGTCAGGGTGGAGGGGAAGTCACAAAGACAGGTAACTACCTCAGAACATAGTGTCTTGTTAGTGATTATGAGGGTGAGGGGATGGGGCAGAGGCATTGCTTGGGGTACCCCATTAACCAGAGAACGAACAGCATATGCTAAGGCTGAGGTCAGAGAAAGGGCATGTCGGGAGGTAACTGAGAGGTGGGATGTAGCTGGAACACAGGATCACTGGATCGTTGTGCTGGCGCAGTGGGAGATGCTACTGAAGAAGGAGATTGGGATTTGGGGCTCCTCTCAGGATATCCATGGGGAGAACGGCCGGCTGCGTAGGTGCTCTAGGTCTGACCTTTTAAGCCACGTTGGAGGATGCAAGCTTGTTGCTTCTTTCATCAGATATCTAAAGGCACAGCCTAACCAAATTTTATTTGCCATTGTGACGTTCTTTTCTAATAACCATATCCCTTCCTACAAGCTCTCCAGGGCAGAGAGCGATGGTGGGGACTTGGGGGTGGGTGGGTGGATGGGGCTGCTAGACCCCTCATCACTGACAGAATTGGGGGATGCCGTGCTGCTCTCATTTTAGAAACATGAGGCCAGACTCTCAGCCGTCCATGCTGCTTTCTGCACTTCCTCCCGTAGAAATGACACCATTCCGCTAATACAGAGGCTGAAGGCGAGATTGTTGAGTGAGAATGAGGACTAGAGAATGAAAGAAAGAAAAGTCCTGAGACCAGAAACCTTGAATGCTCATTCTGTTTCCTTTAGCTGTGGCTTGTTTAAGAAAGTTGTCTGTTCTGTTTCGTCAACTCCTTCTCTTCTGGAAAGAGGATGTGGCTGGAAGGCTCCCATTCCGGGGCTCCAGTCCGGGAAAGGGCTTCCTTATTGATTTGTGTGTCAGCAATTCAAATGGGGTTATTTATACTGTGGCTGAGCACCTGATAAAAATGTAAGTTATTATTTAAAAAATCCAGAAGGGAGGAAAAACTCATCAAGGAATAACCTCATATGGGACGTGAAACAACAGCCACACACAGTTCAAGGTCCTTAGGAAGGGGGCTGGGAGACTAGGGCTGTGAGGATTGCCAAGATGTATGTCAGGGCCCTTGCCTTTCTCCTTTTAAATGCCTCTCGCTCCTGTCCGAACACCCTTCCCGGGCTCTGCAGCTCTGACTTTAGACACTGCCTTCAACACTCATTAGCTGTGGGGCTTGGGCAAATGACAGAGATTTCTCTCTAAGCCCTCCTATTGCGTAAATAGGAGGAGGCAATGGCAACTCAAATACCACATAGGCAAAACTCTTGGAGCAGAGCTGAGCGCATAGTAGGTACTCCACAGACACTTGTATCCAAACCCCCTTCTCCCTTTGTAGAGCTCCTATTCAAATTCTTTCTTAAAAGCCATGCCCTACAGCCTATTAAAATCTGATTGCAACCAGCTGCTGTCTTACTTGAAAGGCTCTGAGCCACTAAATCACACCTATGCATAAATGATTGATAATGAATTAATAGGTTAGGTGGTGGCACTTATGGAAAGCAGAAGGAAAGGAATTAAGGAAGCTTTAATAGCAGAATGTCAGAAGCCAGCTACATGCCTCTGTAGGGATATTTTGGGCGATGGGGCTCCTGCAGTGCCCGTTCAATCATGCCGTTAGGAAGCTACCTCTCTGGTCATTTGTAAGGATAGGCGATACACAAGTCAGGAGAGCAGGGAGTGGCTCTCTCTAACTTTGATGACGGCGTCAGATGCCCACCCACTTACACAACCGTGTCCTTGCCCTCGACAGTGCCGTTACCTGCACTTTCTCCGCAGTCCTGCTCTCAAGCTTCCGGACTCTGGCCACTCATCTCTTTCTTTTGCTCTCATGCTCCAGACACAGCAATTACAGAATTGCATTGACGTCTCCAAGCCCCTGGCCCTGCCTCTTTTTTTCACTATCCATTGCCTCATGTTACCAGGCTTAGATGTGGTCCTGTGTCTTTGTCCTTAGTCTCTTGCAAAAACGTTTCTGGACTTTGTGTCCCGACAAAACTCCAAACTGGTTAAACTCACCTACTGGTCATGCTTACATGTTGGAGAAAAATAGTTGTGTGGACTGTTGTTGCTTCACAGTTGTGATGGTAGATCTCAAGGGAATATGGAAAACAGTCTGGCAGTTCCACGACTCTTTCCTAGTGTGCTTACTTTCCACTGTCCCAAATGACAAGTTTACATCGCCTTTCTCCAAAGACTGCCTACTCCCTTTTTAGTTTCTTCCAGATGATGACCTTACTGGTGTTTTGCAGCCAGGAACTCCCTCTCCTTCTTGCCACTGACCACACCTTTTGCTGTCACTGTGGCCATCCTCTCGGTCTCCCCTCCTCATTCCTGGGTGCAATGCCCCTGCTCTGTGCAAAGGCCGGCCCCCTCTGTGTTCTGGACCTCATCGCCTCATGCTTCCTGAAGACTTTGTCCCTGCTGTTACCGCTGCCTCTTTCTTGAATCTCCAATTTCTCCCTCACTACTTCATTTTCCAGTGAGCATGTAAATGTGCTCTGTTATCTCCGACCTTAAAAAACATGAAGCTCCTCCTGATTCTACTCTCCTTCCGGTTTCTGCTCTATTATTCAGCTCTCATTGACAGCAAAACTTACCGAAAGCCTTGCTGCTCTCAATTCTCACCTCTATTCTCTCTTCACCCAGTCAGGCTTCCACCCCCACAACTCCTGAGAGATGGAAGGCACAGTGACCTTATGTTGTCAGAGCTCATCATCATGTCTGTTACTTTGTACTTGACCTCTCAGCATCATTAGGCAATTATTCCTTTCCTTAAGCCATGATCTTCCCTTGGCTTTAGGGACTTGCACTTCTTAGGTTTTCCCTCTGTTTCAAAGGGCCTTTGCTGGCTTCTCTTTCTGTACTCAATCTCTGAATGTAGAGAGCTGTAGCGTTCAGCCATGGGCCTCTATTCTCTGGCCCCGCTTTCACCTCAGGTGTAACTCATTGGTATGAGTTATACCACTTGTACACCAATGGCTAACCAAATCTATGCCTTTAGCTCTGACATTTTTCTGGAACCCAGCTTAGAGAACCCAGAAGTCTACGTGGTATCTCTACTTTGATACTTTATAAAGCCCTCTATCTTAATATGTGCAAAGAGAATTCTTGATTCATTGATGTCTCTTCTGGTGTCTCTGTTCTCAGCCAAAGGTACTATACCTAGCTACTAGCTCGAGTGACAAAACTCTTAAGTCATCATTCATTGCCCTGTGTCCTCACTCACCACTCCATATTCAATCCATCAGCAAGTGCTGTTGACTCTATCTCTAAGGAATTTTTCAAATCCTTCCTTTACTACAAATGCTCTCACTTGGACCACTGCAAAACCCCCAGCTGGTATTCCTGTGTCCACTCTTCTCCTGGAGCCAATCTGTACCCAAAACTAAAGTGACCTATTGAAAATTTAAATCAGATGGTTTTTCTCCCTGTCTTAAAATCCTCCGTTGATCTCCTTCGCACTTAAAATAAAATTAAAATGTTTTACCGTGATCAACAAAATCTTAGTTATCTTTTTGATCTCCATTTTATATCTCCCTTTACTATTTACTCTGTGCCACTCATACTGATTAATCAAAAATGCCAGACTCATCACCTCGGGACTTTTGTGATATCTGTTACCTAGAATTTAGAGAAATCTTAGAAAGCATCTAATTCAACTTTCTTATTTTATCAACAAAAAGACTGAGGCCAGAGTAAAGAAGACTCATAGCAAATTGGTGGTAAAGCCAGGACCAGCCAGATTTCTCTCCATTAGGATGTGCTGGGTCATCGCTGCCCTCTGAATGCTTCATCACTGTCTCATCTTGTGAGTTGTAGAGACCTTCACCTCAGTAAAAACATAGATTTGGTTTAGTCTCTGTTGTGATTTTAACCAGGTGCACGTGGCTAACTCTAAATACTGTTGTGAAAATTGTACTCATTGGAAGCTACTATGCAGAGCTTTGGGATTTTTACCGAAAATCTCATAGATCCAAAATTTCTGGGCAATATATGACTCCCTGGAAAAAAAATTCACCATATCTTGACCCCATATGGACTGGTTAGTAGACAATAGGGTCAAGATATCTTTAGAGTTCCTTTGTCATTCTTTAAGCAGGTCCCTTATCATGACCTGGTCCCTTCCTCTAGAGTTATCTTTGATTTGTGTGGGGGAAAGGATCTTCATTTCAATGTAGTGTAGATCTGTGGCCTCTTCATGCCCTTATTTTTGCTTGGCTGTCACTTCTTACATGCCACATTGGGGCCCATTCAAGCCGATTTCCTCAGGCCTGCCTTCCTCCACCTCTCTGTTGATTTGCCTACAATCAAGGGTTATTTGTGTATCAGATTTACTTCACTGAAAAACAGCTATTGCTTTGAAGGATTTCACATCGCGCTATCATCTAAATTATTTTGGAAAAATAAGAATATTTAAAAAATGGCCAGGCTTTGTTATAATTTCACATTTTCCTCTGTGCTTTAAAAGCTCATATTATCCTGTTTGAGTAAAGATTAGTTGGCTGGCATTGGTTTGGCCATTTATTCCTGGGTAATTTTTGAAGATTGGTGTTTTAGCATGCCTGATAGCACTAGTAACTTTTTATATGTTTTCTTTCATCATATTTACTATCATTTAAATAACCCATTTTCTGCTTCATTTCCTTGGCCATTCTATGACAGAAGTGCTGGGATCCTCAGGGTGGCTTCTAAACACTCTAAGCTTTTTGTCCTCATTGCATTTTTTATGTACTTGGCACCTCAGATGCTTTCTTCCCTCATTCCACTTCCATGTCCATGATGCATCTGGAATGCAGAAACAAACGCATCGAAGAGTGCTCAGGTAAGAGGCATCAATGTTCTGGGAACTGTCCTTGCTTCTGAATATCACGCAGTGACAAAGACCCCTGAGCTCATGAAACATGCATTCTAGGGGAGACATGCAGCAAAGCCGTTGCCAAGTTTTGTTGACGGCCTGGCTCATCTTCATCTGCAAATCTCAATTCAGATACTCCTTCCTCCCGGCAGCCATTTCTGGGTCCCCAGAGCAGGCCAGGTGTTCTTGTGGAAACTTGTAAGTTTCTCTTTATCATTTAGAGTTTTCAAGTTGTAAAATGTAACATATACACAGAAGTATACATAAAACCTAAACATAAAATTTAATCAGTAACAATTATTCAAGTTCCCTGTAACCACCCTCCAGGTGGAGCAATAGAACATCACTAAAACTACAAGGACACCCTGTGTGTCTCTTCCTGATCATAAACCCTTCCCTCCACCAGAGATAACTGCTTCAACTGCTTCCTTGACTTTATGGTCACAATTTCCTTATTTTTAGCAGGTTTAGAATTTATCAGCTTAGGAATATATATATATATATATATATATATATATATATATATAAAGTATATATATAGATGTATAAAGTATATATATATATATGTATGTATATATGTATATATGTATACATGTATGTATACATATATGTATACATGTATATATATATGTATATACTTTATACATCTAATACATTTTTATCAAATGTGACCAAAATATTAAAAATAAAATATTAATTTTTTATAAACATCAAATTTATCAGTTGAGAAATAGATGTATATTATATGTATAAAATATACATATTTTTACACATGTACACATACACACGTATATATATATGTACACACATAGGCTTAATTAGTGTCCAGTTTCCCAGTAGTGTGGGATAGTAGGGTAAGCTCCAAAAGATCAGGGATAGAATTTATTTTGTTCCTGTTGTGTTCCAAGGGTCCTGCCAGTCCCTCGTGCATAGGAAGCCCTCAGTACATATTTAGACGCTAAGTGAATGGAGATGACACCCTGATAGACTCTAGATAAGAGCTGAGATATTTTGAGGGTCCTTATGGGGATTACTCTTCAGAAGAGGGGTTACAAATTGGGGTAAGGCATCCACTGTGTATGAGGAACACAGTCAAAAAAGCACCCACCACTTTCCTCCCAGAAACTTGAAACAGATAAGAAAGGTGATTGAGCAAACTCAATGGGGAAATAATTATGTCTATTTGTGCATCTATTTATTTATGTAACTATCAATTTGTTCATCTACCTATCCAACCATGCGATAGTATACAAAAACATACCTCTTAAAATACACGAGAAGAGCAGAATAGGAAAAATGATCACTGGTTCATAAGCAGGCTGAAGTACTGGCCTCCACTCATGACCTACAGGAATAAACCCTGCCCCTGTCAGCATCCCAGACCAGAAGATGTTGAGAAAATAAACTGTGTCTCAGGGATTTGATTCATGAGGGAGAAAAAATAAAACGTGGCAGGATCATGGAAACACATGAATTATTCACAGTTCAAACCAGGTAAAGGGAAAGAGGAGGAGGGAATGACCAGGAAACACACATTGAGAAAATGAAGCTCTCCACGGCCAGGGAGAGGCCCGGGAGGCTGGGAGCGAGAGCAGCCCAGCACGAGGACTGAAACCAGAAGTGACAGGGGAGGAGAATCAACCCGTCCCTTGGCAGGTGAGCCAAGATCATGTGGTGGGAGCGAGGCTGGCTCTATGGTTCTGGGGCCAGTGAATAAAAGGAGTGTCCCTACCTCTGGAAGCCAGGTTCATATGGTGGGTGCAGCAGGTCAGTGCTCATAATTGAGTTTAAAGATAAATCTTGATGCCACGTCCACTGTTATTCTGTGATTACAAAAGAGGGGAAAGGCACATCCGACTGGAGTGGCAGCTGGTGGGTCTGAGAGTGGGGCTGGAGAGGGATAGAGAGGTCTGCCCTCAGATGGCGTGTGTAGGAGGAGCGTGGGGAGCTAAGGAGGAAAGACGAGGCTTGTTCCTCAGTGTAGAAGACAGATTCGGGCTGGCGCTGAGGTGGGATGCAGCTGTTGTAAGAGACCTGGAGGGGAAGGGGCACCTGGGTGGCTCAGTCGGTTAAGCCTCCGACTTCGGCTCAGGTCACGATCTTGCAGTTCGTGAGTCCAAGCCCCGCATCAGGCTCTGTGCTGACAGCTCAGAGCCTGGAGCTTCGGATTCTGTGTCTCCCTCTCTCTCTACCCCTCCCCCACTCAGACTCTGTCTCTGTCTCTCTCTTTCTCAAAAATAAAGATTAAAAAAAAAACCAAAAAAAAAAAAAAAAAGAGACCTGGAGGGGAAGGCGAAGCTGGACGCTGGAGCCAGTGAATGCAAGAGCAGAATGGACAGCAGCCAAGGTATCTTTAGGAGCAGCACTACAGTCAAGTTCCTTCAAGTGAGAGTCAGAAGAGAGGCAGCCAGGTGGCACGTGGGCACATCCATCTGGTGTAAAGTCTCTGGCGGGGGGGGGGGGGGGGGGGGTGGGCGGGAAACACAGCCAGGGTGTGTCTGGCTACGAGCTGCTACGATCACAGCTCGGTGTGTCCACGAGTGTTTATTGAGCACTCACTACGTGCCAATCTGCCCTCAAGCAGCTTACATTCTAACTCAAGGAGAGAGGAAATAAAGAGAGAGTCAAATAAGATTATTTTACATACTGAAAAGTGCCATGAAAACAAGGAAATAGGACAGTGTGTTAGAGTCTAACTGGTATGTTGGGAGATGCGGGGGGCTGCTTTAGCCAGGGTGGTCAGGAAAGGCCTCCCTGCTGAGGTGACATTTGAGTCGAGCCCTGGGAGATGAGGTGGAGTCTGCCTTGTTGCACGTCCGGGATGCATAAAGCAAGTGCAGTGAAGGCAGCTACGACCGAGAAGACAGCTTGAAATCCAGGTCACAAATCCTTGCTGAACCGGTTTCCTCAATCTGTAAAATGAGAGGGTTGAGTTAGCCGATTGCCAAGTCCTGCTTGGTGTGGCACATGGTCTCTGGAAGTCTCCACGGAAGATGTGGGAATCGACCTGGATGCTGAGGAAAGATCCTCAAAGTGCTAGTGATGTCATTTAAACCAGCGTCAAAGCTACAGTCTTCTAGAACCTGTAATGAGAGCAAAAGAAGGATATCTACTTTCTCCCTGATTGAGACATGGTCCTCTGTCCTGCTCCAGGCAGGGAACTTTGTCCTACAAGGCACCCCGGGCCCAGACCCCTCTACCTCTGGAAGCTTTGTTGAAACTAAAACCTATTGCATCCTGTTCGTATTGCAAAATAGCTCTATTTGGCCCCTTATTGCATTACGTCTTTTCAAATACTTAATGAACATACCAATCTATTTATGCATCTACTTCCTTTATTTATTTGTCAGTGCCTTGTTAGCGTCTGAGCCCTGAGCACACTGCCAGGCTGGGGCAGGTGTCCCGGAGGAGGTTGTAGGATGAATGAATGGTAGATGCAGAGGCGTGATAGTCTGCTCAGGCTGCCATAACAAAATACCGAAGACCAGGAGACTTAACCAACAGGAATTTGGCTCTCACAGTTTCTGGAGGCTCGGTGTCCAACATCAAGGTGATGGCTGATTCAATTCCTGGCGAGGACTCTCTTCCTGGCTTGCTGTGTGCTCTCATGGTGGGGAAGAGAGAGAACTCTGGCGTCTCTTCCTCTTAGAAGAACACTAGTCTGATTCCCCTTTTGGGGCAGAAACGTATCAGTTAGTGGGGTGATCCTGGAAAGACTGCAGGGAAATCACCTGCCAGGCAGGCCCTGCTTTCTGTCCGGGCTGGGGCTTTTTCAGCAGTGGTTTTTCCCTATGACCACGTGGAAATGGGAAGGCTTAGGAGGAAAACACACTCAGCTGCATCGGGACCCACCACAGGGCAAGTAAGGAGAACCATATCCTTGTCTGAACACTGGTTTTGATAATGGGGAGGGGCGGGAGGAGAGGGATGGCAAGAGGGAAACACAGGAGAAACTGGTCTCTTCCCAGCAGGGCTTCTGGGGCCATTCATCACATCAGCTCTTCCAGCGAGAGATGCTGGGGCTCGGGCAGCTTTGCTTCGAGACTGTAGTCATTCCAGGTGAGCAGCCGGGGCCAGGCAGGAACAGTAAAATGAATGAACATGTGTTTTGAATGTCCACCTCATCACAGGACTATTCTAAGTTCTTTCCGTGTATTAGCTTAGGGGATCCTCTTGTTGGTTGCTTTATTTTGATGGAAAAACTAAAGGAAGTGAAGTCATCTGCCTATATTCTCACAGCTGGCAGTGATGGCTGTAGACCTCAAGTGTGAACTTTGCAGGCAAGACCCTAACCGGTGCCCCATGCCACCTCAGGGTTGTGGGCTCCGCTGTCCTGTGCACCTTCCCGTGGGAGCGCAGTGGACAGAGCCTAAGGACTTCTGCTAAGCAACTCTCACAAGGGGCTGGGTTTGTCTGACCCCTTGGGGTACTGGAGTTATTCAGGATAGAATGAAAGCGTTAATGGACTCATCAAGGGGTGAAGGAAAGTATCCCTGGCTTTGCTCCGCCCCCAGGCCAGCTCATCTTACTATGCCGCCCAGCCTTGACACCCCCAAGTGACTAGCACGGTGGGTTTTGCCCACTCTGCCCCTTGCTTTTGCCTGAGTGTGACTGTGGCCACCTCACTTCCCATCCAGGCCTCTAGTTCCTCTGCTTCGAGGGGGCAGTGGTAGTCCTTGCTGCCTGCCTTCCTCTCCTGGGTTTTATGGGATGAATAGGATAATGTTTTCTAATTACTTAGTGCTCCTCGGAGCGCAAGTGCTGTGAGTCAGGATAAAGGACTCTGTTAATCTAGTTGCTTTCAGGGATTATTCATCCAGAAACATAAATGAGCATTTAAATGAGCACAGAGGCTGGGGAATGCAGGCCAGAGAAGGCCACAACCAAGAGGTGGCTGGGGAGGGGCTGGGGCAGAGCACTGGGGGTTTGCTTGGCAGATGCCCCCTTCTCTACATGATATTTTGTCTGACCTGTGATCTCAGCTTCTTTGAGCTTGAACTTTCTTTGCTCCAGAATTCCCCCAGCCCAATGGCCTTCTCTTGAAAAATACATTTTGTTAACTCATTAGGTGGCTGTCCCGCAAAAGAATGGCTGCTATCCATTGACAGTAGGAATCTTTGGTACTTAGAGCCCTTCAACATGTGTTACAGACGGGTGTGGACCAGGATCTCCAGGCTCAGGCTTTGTCCCTGGTGTACCCGCTCTGAGAATGTTTGCTAGGGAAGCTGGCTTTCTTGATTATGCAGGTAGCCATGAGAGGGCAGCACGATTTATTAACTGTGTGTGTGTGTGTGTGTGTGTGTGTGTGCGTGTGTGTGCACATGTGTGTCTACGCACGTGTGCCTGCATTCAGCCATGAGGCCAACCTGCATGGAGACTCTGAAACTATAGCATCCTGCTCTTGGCTTTGACACCTGACAAAAAGGACATGGTTTAGATGTCACAGCAAGGGCCTGTGCCAAGGGTGGTTAGGAAAGCAGATGTCTTCACGCTTGACTACACTGTAGGAAGTTGCTGGGCCCATGACCCCAGGTGTCACACTGTAGTGGATTGATTTTCTAATTTGGAATTATTTTTAGGAGGAGTAAAAAAGTCTATGATAAAAATTCAAATATATTCGTTCCTGTATTCAACATCCACTTATTAAGTCGTTAATGGGTCCAAGCTATCGTTAAGCAACATGAAAGGCAAAAATTGTTAGACTAGCGATAATTATTAGCAGTACTTCTATGAAATAGTTAGGAGTCATATTCCCATTTTGCAGAACAGAAGACTGAGATTTTAAATACCCTACCCAACGTTTCATAGCCAGAGTTTTATTCATGAGGTGTCAGAACGCAAAGTTAGTTCTTCTGGCTCCCAGTCAGGTGGTCCAAACAGTGGCTTTGGTCTTTCAAGGAGGGGACAGTAGATAAAGGGGACATAACAAGATCGCAGACCACCACACAAGGAAGGGCAAGATGTATATTATGAGTGTACTATGGGTAAGTGCCTCAGGAGTTTTGGGGAGGGATCCAGAAAGTTCCAAATAGGAGGTGAGATTTGGGCCAGGCCTGGAAAAATAAAGAGCATTTCCGTAGTTGGAGAGAAAAGCGGAGGTCACCTTAGGCAGAAGGAAGACGAGGGACCCAATCACAGGGGACACAGTGGACAGAGGGTATGCCACCTGGCGAACAGTAGAGCTTGGCTGGAGCAGCCATCTTCGACCCTGGATGTGTGTTAGAATCACCTGAGTAGCCTTTCAGATGACCAGCACCTGAGTGATTCCATTGTGCAGCTTGGACTGAGACCCACTGGCCCTGGGCAAGGGCTGATGTGTCCCAAACTGAGGCTACCATAAGTACCCAGTTTCATAGAAACAGGGTCTGAATAAAGGTGGTGACACTGGGAACAGAAAGTGAGAGAAGGACAGGAATTCTTTGAAAGGCAAGGCCTCCAGGACTGATTTGTCCCAGTAGTGTGTAAGTGATGACCGTTAGGGCCTGGGAGCCAGTCTCAAGAATGAGATCTACAGCGTGGAAAACAACACGGTTGGGGGTAGAGGGAGTACGTAGGAAGAGGATGGTTTGCTTTTAGCCATCTCAAGTTTAAGGGTAATAATTACCGGGCCATCAGGCAGGAATGCCCAGCTAGAATCATTCGAGTGTACAGCTTGGGTGGAGACCCAGGAATGGGGAATCTTGAGAATTCATCTCTGTAGAAGCGGGAGTTGAGGCTGAGGGAGTGCCTGGGCTCTGAGAGGAAGCAAAGAGAGGGAGAGAGAAGAGCAGAGGGTTAATGTGGGAACGCCTACGTTTGGGAGGCAGAAGGACAAAGAGAAGCTTAGGAGCAATCTCTAAATGGAAAATTGTTGCGTTTGCATTAGCCATGCCCGGATGGGGCGGGGTGATGGGCAACAGAGTCATTTTTCATGGGCCTGGCTGCCTGTGACTCGGAAATTGATCAGCTGAGTCAATAGCTCCGTGCTTGGACTCGAAGCCCAGGCTGATGTACGTGCAGGGCATAGGGCAGGTGCAGCCTGGCTCTCCCTCACCGGAAGCACAGCCTGCTTGGGCATCTGGTAGAGCAGCTGAGCTCACTTTGCTACTCTCCCCCGCCTCGGAGCCCCACAGCAGGAAGGAAGAATGGACTCCAGGCCTACCACAGGTTATGAATTTACCCACCACAAAGAAGTTCTTTATTTTGAGATGTCTCAAAGATGAATTCCTGTTTTCCTGGGGGAGACGATTCAATCAGCCCTTGCCGTTTGAAGGGGATCTCATGAGAGCCTTTCTTGTGACATCCCAGCATCATCCTAGGGGACCAACTTAGTCCCTAAGGGGGACTGAGGATTTCCCTTCGGATCCTTCCTTTAAGGTTCCCAAGATGCATGATCTCTGAAAGCAGAGATGAGGAGGGCGATAGTCAGGAGAATTTAGGGGGCTCAGGCATGGGAACAGGACCCCTGAGCCTAGGCAGATGGCCAGTCAGGCTTCATCATGGAGGATGGGGAGAAAAACTTTCTGGGTGGACAATCAACTTTCAGATAGTCTACCTGCCTTTGGGAAGGGCTGAGGAAGTGGCAGGAAAAGAGTAAAGATGCCACGGAGGGAGAAAGAACACTTTAGCATCAATGGGCCCCTTGTGCCCTAACTGAAAAGAATTTTGGAAAGCCTTTGTGGGCCGCATAAATCCCGGCCATGGGAAGGGTACAGAGAACGCCGTCCCACCTTCCCTCCAGCCCCGGCAAAACAAACACACAGCAGCATGACTTTAAAGCAGTTCTCCTGGATCTCTTGTTAAGCACAGAATCTGATTCCATACATCTGTCGGGGCTTGAGCTTCTGTGTTTCTAACAGTTCCTCAGTGGATGAGGAAGCCACTGGTCAGTGGACTCCACTTCGAGTAGCAAGGTTCTCGGGACCTTTGACTGAATAAAAGCTAGGAGAGCCCAGAAGGGTTGGCCTTATGTTCAGCCACATCCCCACTGGCTCTGTCCTGGGATCCCTTCTGGGACCACCTCCCTCACTGCCGAGCAGGGCAAGGGGCCCAAGCAGAGAGGATGCCAGTGTCAGAACGCTCCTCCCAGGCTGAGCCACAGACTCCAGCCTCTTGTCATCATGCACATTACCCAGTGCCTGGCTGTCTCACTTTATTGGCTCCCAAGGCTCCCGACTCAGGCAGAGTAATTACAGTTGAGGCCCTGATGAATTGGGGGCCAGTAATTAAAGCGCCTATTGATTTTCTACTTAGGAGTTCCCTGTAGCTGGAAACAAAAGTGGGGAGGGGAGAGAGAGAAACAATCTGGGCAAGGTGTTTTGTAACGGGATCGTTCAGTGTGCGTGAGCTGGGCCTGGGAGTAACCGGGGAGGGGTTGTGGGGTAATCATTTATCACCGACCCATCTATCTAGAATTTGAGAATTGATCAGCTGGTCGATATGCTTCTGGGGCGTAGTGCCTTCTGCAAAGAGTTCGTCCTGAGATCTCCAAACCATTAATCTGTCTTGTTTTGCTGCTTTGTTTAGCTGATTTTAATTATGAATTGAAGCAATTGCCTCCTTTATATCATCTGCCTTCATTGGGCAACAATGGGCTCTCTGTCGCTAGAAATTTGGCTTCTGGTGGCATCTAAGGCCAGACACCAGAAAGTGTGGGCTTGAGAGTGGGGGCATGATGGGGAGCGGGAGGTTATAGAAGGAGAAGGGCTGAGGGCAAGTAGAGGGAGCTGGAAAGAGAAGGGATCCAAAGAGGGTTCTGGAGGCTGATGAGGGCATATGGGAGGAGTCTCAAAGGGAGGGCGAGGCCTTGGAGAGAAGACAGTGTGCAAGCCAGCAAGCCAAGGACAGGGCAGAGCATCAAGGGAGACAAGAGGCAAAGAGGAGGGAGAAAGAAAGGACCCGAGGTCACTGTGAGGGAGAGAAAGGCAAACAAAATAGGAAGGGGGGTTTTGGTGGAAACACAAAGCACATTTAAGTCTTATTTAAAGATCGCTTAAGTTATTTTGGTGCATTTAACTCTTAATTCATCTCCCTTTCACTGAGCTAATGTGAAGTGTGAAAGAAAAACTAATGAGAAGAAGGCCTAACCAGCAATTTCGGTTTCATCAGCTCCCCGAGCTCTCTCTCCCTTCCCTCATGCTGGGTCACTTGATCAGAGATGATTCTTTTGTTTCTCAGAGGAATGTCGCTCTTCTAAGCCTTTTCCTTTTGCCCGTTTTCACTGCTGCAGCTGGTTTGGCTGCTTAATGATGATGAAGTTAGATTAGGATCTGGGTTTTGATAATGATGGGAGCCGGGCAAAGAGAAGCATTTTAGCATAATGTATGTTGAAACACAATTACCTATTATCCCAGTCAGGGCAGACAATTGGGGTGGTGGGGAGGAGTGGGTTGTGGAGAAGTAAGGGGGCTGTTACTTGTTATAAGTTGGATTTTAAAATATGCTATAGAAATGCTGAATGGATTTATTCAGGTTATTCAACCCGATTGCACAATGTGCCTGCCTCTGAAAAAAGTCTTCTGCAAGTATGCCCAATAAATGGCAAGAAGAGGGGGAGGTGAAAGCGTTGTTTATTGTGTTAAGTAGCTGTTGTGTGTTGATGGGCACAAGGCAATGCACACAGAAACCCAGATCCTGCTCTCGCAAAGCGCAAAGGACCACAGGACTGGATTCTTATGTGTGGCCACATTCATCTGGCTCAAAGCTCAAATGGCTTCCTAGTCAGAGCAAAGTTAAGCTCCTGAGCCTCGCAGGAAAGACCTTCCCTGGCTGATCCCAGCCTATGCCTGCAACAGCCCCCAGCCTCGCTTCCTTATGTGGCCCTTGATACCAACCTTTCTCCTGCGTTCCCTACCTCAGCTAGTGGTACCACCCTTCACCCAGATCCCCCTGAAGTCCGTAGACCTCATGGATTGTTCTCTCATGTCCCCACTTCACTGGGTCACCAAACCTTGTCACGCTACCTGTACATTTGGACCCAGTTCCTTCCTTCCTGTCTCTGCAACCCCAGCTTGAATTCGGTCCCACATCATCTCTTCTCTTGGGTTACTGCGACGGAATGGTCTCCTCACCAGTCCTACACCATCCCGTCCTGACTTCTGTGCTGTCCTCAGAGCCATTTACCCAACATGAATGCCTGACAGTGTTGTTCTCCGTTTTCAGTGGCTCCCTGCTCCCTGTAGAATGAAGTTCTTCCCAGCTGTGTGAGCTTGAGCAAGTCATGCAATTTCTCTGTGCCTCAGATACCTCACCTGTAGAATGGGGACTGAAATGGTTGCTTCACGGAGACAATGTGAGAAGCAAATGAGGTGATGTGAGTCAAATGCTTAGCGCAAGCCTGACACATGGAAATGATCAATGGCGGGAGGAGCCGGTGGTAGTAACAGAGGAGGAGGAAGAGGAGGTGGGTTTTATTATTGTTATAGAGGAAAGTCTTTATGATCTGGGTCCAAATTTGTATTTGAAGCTTCGACTTTCCCCCTGAACTCCAGATTTGTGTGTGTGTGTAACTGGCCACAGGGCACTTTTCAATTGCGTGTCTAATGGACATCACACATATAACAGGTTCCAAACCAAACTCCTTATGTTTTACCTCTCATCCACATCCTACCCTGTGTTGCACAACTGAGCAAATGACCTTTCCTTCCTTCCCATAGCTCAGAGCAAACACTCTGGCTGCTCTATTTCACTCATCCTCCGTACCCGACCCCTCCGTAAATCCTGTCGTCCAGATCCGCAGAATCTGCTAGAGTCCAGCCCTTCCTGCCACTTGCGAGGCTTGCACCCAGTCCCAGCCACTGCCTTCCTCCCTGGATTCCTGCAGTGGCCTCCTCCCCAGGCTTCCTGCTCCTGTCCTTACCCCCAGTGATGTATTCTCCTCAGCAGGGTGGGAGGGCTGCCTTCACCACAGAAGTGGAATCACTCCTCTGCCCCCAAGGGTCCAGTGGTGCCATTTCAAGGCACGTCACCGTCTCATCCTCTACCTTCTGTGAGTCTCTGACTTCATCTCCTGCTGCCCTGGACCTGCTCCCTCTGCTCCAGCCAAAGGAGCCTCTTTCCTCTTTCTTGAATGAGTCAAGCAAACTTCTGCCTGGGGCTTTTGCACTGGCTGTTCTTCCCTCTTCCTGAAACAATCTTTCCTGAGAGTTCCAGGAGAGGGAACACTCCCTGAGAGGGAGAGTGCCTCCCTCCCTCTTCTCAGGTCTTTTGCTCAGGTGACATCTTCTCTGTGACTCCTGCCCTGCGGGCTTTAGCGTAAAACTGCAACCCTTGCATCAGTCCCCATCTCCTTTACCTGGTTCTCTTTTCCACACAGCACCGTAGTACCTTCTAACACAGTATATTATCTACTGAGGTTTTTTGTCTGTCTCTTCTCTTTAGAGTATAAGTTCCATGAGAACATTAACTTTTGTCTAATTTGCCCACTGTTTCATTCATCAGATAGAAGAGTGCCTAGCACACAGGAGACACTCAACAAATCTTGTTGAATCATTTGCCATTCATACCACCCTCCAGCACCAGTTTCTACCCCAAGGAACTTTCCTTCATGCACACTGGGACCTTCGTTTGTATCTATTTCTCTACAAGACTGTGAGTTTCATTTCCCCTCTAGGGCTGGCTCATGGTGCTAGCTTAGATAAATCTGTGTATAAATATTATTGATACATTGGCTGTAAGGAACTTGTATAATTAAAGATGCAAATAGAATTTTCCTTCATAAACCTCCTTCAAAATGGATGAGGCTTCCATTTGTCTGGAATAGTTGGCTGGCAACTGAAATGTTTCCCTTCACACTTCAGGGCTGAAGTGTGCCCCCTCATAAACTTCCCACCAAGTCCACAGTTCATTTGTCTGTTGGCATCACAAGAGCAGATCTTGAAGCCTGGAGAAAACCAGTGTCAGAAGCCAGACATCTCTCTCTGAGCACTGAGGCATATCCTCTTATTCAATGCAGTAAACCCCTTTGGTGTCCCCCCCCCCTCCCCACAGGATGTAAGAGATGGACAAATGACTTTATGCCAGAGCATGTATATCACCTTGGATGGAGAGCAGAATAAATAGAGAGCTGCAGCAAGTCTAGGTTTTCTGGTTGGAGGCCATCTTATGGAAGGCCTTGAGTCCCAGGGTGAAGTCATTACATTTTATTTGGCAGGAAATGGGGAAACAGCAAAGATTTTTGAAGAGAAAAGTAACAAGACAGGGGTCAGAGCTTTAGGCAAATTAGTTTGGCAATGATAAGAAAGGTAAATAGAAAGGAGAGAGTCTGAGACAAGTCTACTGCAGTAGTCTTTAAGAAGTGAGTAGAGCATGAACTAGGGGAGAAGGAAAGCAAAGAATGGCAGGTTGAGGGACCTGCCAGAGCTAAACAATCACTTATGGGGTCTTAGGAGGGTTGTCTGGGGGGCTCTGCACAAAGGGCTCTTCATTTATATGCACACTCTTCCAGGGTGATCTCAGCACCCCCATGGGTTCCCTCATATGGCCACAACTCCCACATATTTAACTCCAGCTTTGATTCCTCCCTGACTCATGGGCATTTCTTAAAGCAGCTCCCCATGAGGGACCTCACAGAGACCTCATGCTCAGCACGCAAAGGACTGAATTGACCATCTCCACCCCTTCTACCTGCCATGGCTTAGGAAAGGCTTTGCTGTCCAGTCAGGAAGTAGGAAACCATCCTAGATCCCTCCCTCCCCATCCCTACTCAGTCACCAAGTCCCTCCAGTCATGCTTTATCTACCTACAGAATCTATCCACTTCCTCTCTGCTGCCACTACTCCAGGCCTGGTGACTGTTCCCTCTTTCCCAGACAACAGCAGTAACTTGCTACATGATCTTCCAGGGGCCATTCTTGCCACCCATTCACTCTAATGAAATTTTACTTATTTTTAATGCAGCCTGAGTGATCTCTGACTAATGCAAACCTAGTCATACCTTTTTTCTACTAAAATACACTAATAGCTTCCGTTTGTCCTTGGAATAATTTGGCTAAGTCCATGATCCAGCTTCAAAGACCTACCACTGCAATGTCAACCTCCATCTGCTTTGTGTTAGAGTGAGTTACAATGGTGTTGGTATCACCTGAAAGTGACGCCTGGTGTCTCACTATATATATATGGCCCCACAGTCTGCTGTCTACAAGCAGGGGAACCAGCTTGGTGGTATGATTCTGTTAAGTCCAAAGGCCTGAGAACCTGGAGTGCCAATGCATGAGGGTAGAGGATGGATGTCTCAGCTCAAGAGAGAGACGAAATTCACCCCTCGTCCACTTTTTTGTTCTGTTCAGGCCTTCAATGGATTGGATGGTGCCCAGAGACATTGGTGAGGGAGATCTTTACTCAGTCTATTAATACAAATTCTAATGTCTACTGGAAGCATCATCTCAGACGTACCCAGAAATCATGGTTTGCCAGCTATCTGGGCATCCCTCAGCTCAGTCTAGCCGGCACCCAAAATCAACCACCACAGGAGATGTTAAAGGCATCACCGAACAAAGCAGTAGGGTGTTCAGGAGGATCAAACACTACAGAGAGGTCCAGAAGATAAGGGCTGAGCAAAAGCTGTTGGACTTGACACGGGAGCAGAAAGCAAGTCCGTGTACCACAGCACAAGGTCTAGGAGACATCACTGAGCCAAGGAGACCTTACTCACTGGGCATATTAGGGGAGAGTGCTCTGGATAACTAGTGTGTTTACTTATGGTGAAGGTCCAAGTAAATTTTTTTCCAACCCTCGTTGGCAAAAGTTTCTCTTTCTGTAACAAATGTGTTTACCTTTCTGCCTTTACAAAGTGTACTAACTACAGAGACCCAACTGGTTAATAAATGAAGCATTTTCTGGAGTTCTAGAGTCATTTGGGCTTTGGTCATCTATGTTGGAGGCAAAGATAGAGGACACATCCTAGATGGCATTTTGAATTAATTCCTGATTTCTCCTTGGAGAGTGTGAATAAGCATGTGCGCGTGAGTGTGAGCGTGTGTGTGTGTGTGTGTGTGTGTGTGTGTGTTGTGTCTGTGTGTGTATGTGAAGGTGAGGGAGGGAGACCTATTCTGGATCTGTTACAAAGAAGCTACATAGCATTGAAAAGTCCATTTTCTCCCCCGTGAGTTACCACTTGTCACAGCAACGTCACGGAGCTGTCATGGGCAGCGCATGAGACGACATGCTGGAAAGATCCTGCAGCCTGGTGCCCGGCACGTGGTAGATGCCTACTTCTGGTTTCAGAGGTAGAAACCCAGAACCGTGGGGAGAAGTAAAGTGATCGCATAGACCTTTGCAGGGTACCGCTGTTTAATGAGGGGAATTCAGTTTTCTTCCCTGCTCTTGAAAGCTGTTGATTTGCATTTTACTCCTAAAAATTGAAAACACAACCAAAAAATAGTTAATTAAAGGTGTTAGTTAACCCAGGTTACGCTTTTCCTTATTTCTCTCCTCATAATTATAAGAGGGAGGTGTTATGGTTTGGAGAAGGGGACGCAGGGGTGAGATCATTACTGTTCCCCCCTAACCCCAGGAGGGTGCAGGGACAGCTCTGCCAGAGCAGCCTGGGCTTTGGTGGGAGCTAGCGAGAGAAAGGAAAGAGCTGGACCCACCTGGAGGCCAGAGCAGTCCTCACTGGGAGCCCAGGGATGGGGCCCGTGGCTGCTGTGGGTCCGGAGTGGGCTTTCTGTGCTGCTGACTGTCCGTAAATGGGAAATAATGTTATGCTGGGCTAACACTTTCCCAGCATTGCTGCATTAAACAAGATGGAAAATTATACCTAGGTTTTAAAAAAAATTAAAAAAACACACAGGGCTCTTTGTACCTGTTCTTAGTCATTAAAAATGTGTTTCTGAAGTGCTAAATTTATAGTTAATTGCACCGTTCATTCATTATGTAGCACTATTCTCTTCTTTATAAAACACCAAACTGAACCGAACCCAGCCAATTACTTTAAGTCTTAGAGATACCACAAAAGGAATGACTTAATTTAGTAAATAATTTTAACTTAAGTAATTATTTACTGAAAGAGAGAGTTTGCTGAGCGCCTCAGGAGGCTGCTTGCTATTGGCCTCATAATAAACCTCCCATGTAATTCTTGATTAATTACTTACACAAGCAACATTTTATTTACTTTGAACAAGCTGAGTTTTAAAAAGAGGTTATGAAATATCAGTGAAGAGACCTCAGAAGCACTTCTTGATTTTTTTCAGGTCTGCGAGCAAAAGGGTGGGGGGGGGTGGTTCCATTTTTGTCCCCCTCTGAAAGCAAGTTACCCCAATTCCCCTGTATCTCTGCGTTTCTTGGTAAATTATGCATATCGATTCAAACAGCTCACCCTTGGTTTTTTTGTTTTGTTTTGCTCTTTTTTGCCATGTACTTCAAGATGTCACGCACATAGTAGGCACTCAAATAAATAGCAGATAAGTGAAACTATGTAGCAGTATCAGCAGCAGCATTAAAAAACATGTGTCTGTCCAATACAGACTGGGATAGGAATCAATAGCAATCAATGCCTTTTTAAAAAAGGCAAGATAATTATTTTGGAAATAGAAGGAAAATGGCTAACTGAGCCAATGAGTTCAACTTGTTTGGAATAGAGACCTGGAATTTTGATGGTGTTCATACAGTGCTCTCAGGCACATATTTATTTTTAAAATCAATGTGAGCTAAAAGAGTGTTCTAAAAATTTTGTGTAAACCAGAAATACCCTTAAGAATCAGAAAAGTCATGTTCAGGGATCATTGCTCCAAATTTTAAACATCTCTTGCCTCCGATGACAGGCTGGTAGAATACTGGTGGGGCCAAGCCAGCAGCAGCTCCTTCGGTTGCTTCTGAACGATGCAAGAAGGAAAGAATGACCATGGGGCCTTCGCCTCTCGAACAGACAAACTTCTAACCCTTAGGGGCAGCTAGCCAAAAAAGGATCTTGAAGATCCATTTTTAAAATCAGTCCAGTTTTACCCGGAAAGATTTCTTGGGGTGAATATTCCTTATCTTGACTTAATCGAAGGCCTGTTTACGCAGAAGAGGGATTAAAATGGACCTATGTGGCCCCAGGGTTCTAGAACCTGGAACGATGCATGGAGAAGTCTTAGAGAATGAGATTTTCATTCAGGGTAAGGAAGAAGTTTCTAACAGACCAGGCAGTGGTGCGCTCTCCTGCTCACAGGTCCAAGCAAGGACATACATCCACCATGCAGTGAGCCGTGAAAGAGCTAAGCCAGGTCTGCTGGGGCGCTGGCGAGGGTGGGGGTGGTAGGCCAACACCCTTGAATGTGCCTTGCGGCTATCTTTTCCTCTTCCCCTCAATACTTTCAGCTTGTTCAAATCCTTCTCAATGGACAGTGCCCGGTGCTGAACATGGCACTCCAAATTCAGGGCAGAATATCGAGTAGAGCAATGAGGCCCTTTGGTCTGGGCCCTATATTTAATTTCTGTCGTTTAAGTCCATGTCAATTCCTCCTTTGCCTCCACACCTGAAATATGCCATTCTGATGTTTGATATTGAATTTCAAGTCAACCAAATCTCTGCAGTTTCCTTATCTGGACTACCGCTGAGGTTGATCTTCAAGATGCTGACCTTATAGGATGGATTCTTAAAAATCAGAACCTTGAATGGTTACATTTTATCTCCTTAGTTTCAAACCATGATGTTATTGTCTGGAGAGTGGGGGTAGGTAACTCTGAATGCCGATTCTATCCTCAAGGCAATAATTGCTCCTCCTTTTGTGTCTCCTCTGGCTTTGTAAGCACGTCTTCTACCTTTTCATCCAAATTAAGACAGGCTTTGGCAGGGGCGCCTGGGTGGCTCAGTCGATTAAGCGTCTGACTTCAGCTCAGGTCACGATCTCGCGGTCAGCTCAGGTCAGGATCTCGCGGTCAGCTCAGGTCACGATCTCGCAGTCCGTGGGTTCGAGCCCTGCGTCGAGCTATGGGCTGATGGCTCGGAGCCTGGAGCCTGCTTCTGATTCTGTGTCCCCCTCTCTCTCTGCCCCTCCCCCGTTCATGCTCTGTCTCTCTCTGTCTCAAAAATAAATAAACTTAAAAAAAAAAAAAGACAGGCTTTGGCAAATCTTGGGAAATATCTCTAGGGGACCTTCCTCCAGGTAAAACGATCACAGGATAAAGAAGCCGAGAAGATCTTAGTGGATCTCTAAATCATCTTTTTTACTTTATACGTGAAGAAGCCTAGATTTACAAATTAACAACCTTGGGGCAGTGCTGTTTGGTCAGTTAAAAAATCAACCTATATTTGTTAATATCTTGGCCATATTTTTCAGCTTTGCCCTTGAAACATTATTAAAAATATTGAGGATTCTTCTGCCAAACACACACGCACACACGCATACCTGTTGGTTTGTTATCTATTTTTGTTTTCTGTTGGCTTGAATGGATCAACTTTTTCTTTCCAAAGGCTCACAAGTCATCTCTTTATCCTTCCAGAATTTAGATCAATCTTCAGGGTAGAGAACATTTTTGTATTCAATGTCATAAATTCTAGAGAACAATATAGCATCTAGATGAAAGTGGCTTGCTAATTGCTTTAAAAAATTTTTTGGCAAAAAATATCTCACCCCACAACATAAATTCAATTCAGAATGTTTTTAAAAAGTTTTTAAAAAGATTTTTATTTATCTGAAAGAGAGAGCGAGTGAGAGGGAGCACACATGGGGGAGGGGCAGAGAGAGGGAGAGAGAGAATCCCAAGCAGGCCCCGCACCGTCAGGGTGAAGTCTGACTCGGGGCTCAAACCCACACCTTGAGTCATGACCTTAGCTGAAGTCAGATGCTCAACCGACTGAGCCACCCAGGTGCCCCCAGAATGTGTTTTAAACTTTGTTTGAGAATTTAGAGCTCCACTTGACCTTTAACAACACGGAGGTTAGTGGCACTGACCCCACACACAGTCGAAAATACATGTAGAATTTTTGATTCCCCCAAGACTTTGCTAATGTACTGTTTATATAAGGGCCTTACCAATAACATAAACAGTCTATTATGTTATTAACACATATTTTGTATGTTATGTGTATCATATGCTGTATTCTTACAATACAGTAATTTACAAAAATGAAAATGTAATTAAGAAAATCATAAGTAAGAGAAAATACATTTACAGTACCATACTGTATTTATTGGAAAAAATCTACTTGTAAATTAACCCATGCAGTTTAAACCCTTGTTGCTTAAGGGTCAACTGTATTTGAATCCAAGGCTTTATTCTACCCCCACCCCTCAAAGCCAATGTGTCCTTGTCTAGAGAAAGCCTTTTTCTATCCTTGAGTGTGGCTGGGTATTAGGCTTTACTGACGGATGTGTGGCAGAAGCCATGGAACTTGGGTGTTAGTGACCATGGGAAGTCGTTAAACCCGTACATTCGGGTGGACCTTGTCTTTCTCAAGCACTGGGGGAGCTCAGCTTCTGAGACCGTCTGGCTGTCATTCCAGCTGGAGGAAATTCTGGACTTTTGCTGCAGCCCCACCCCCATCATGCCCTTCCCATTTTTGTTTTCACTTTGTTGAGGAAATAAAATTCCCTCTGGTTCCCTCAAGTTCCTCCCTTGCCCAGACATACTGCACAGGAACCTAAAGGAAATTAGCCAAAAAAAGGAACGGAGCCGTCGATAAGCCTCCGTGGGCGTTTGCGAGGCACACATCATCTGAATGACAGGTTTGCATGTAAACAGCCGCGACTCACGAAAATAGTTTTTAATCTACTTGAAAGGCATATTCTCAGAAAGGAATCAAGTTCTCTCCAGGTGCGTGAAAGCTCTTTGAAAGACAAGCCGCTGCAGCAAAAATACAAGCGGTCATGAGATTCTACTTTTGATGACCCTTTCTTTTCTTTCTTCTCTTCACACCCCCGAGCCCCTCCCATTTGTGAACTTATCTCTGCAGGGCTTTTGACTGGAGAGGGAGGGAACGGCTCAGGGGAACCACATTCTTGCTTCTCCAGCAGATCAAGGCCAAGTTCCGTCACATGGCCACTGTTTTCCTTTCCACTGGATGTCTGTCTAATTTTGTTTCCTATCTTTTCTCGAGACTTTCCTTCCCTGGGCAGACTGGTCTCCCCTTTGCCTCTCCTTTCCAGACCTCAGTGCCGTGTGGTTCTGACTCTCCTCCACCAGAACCCCCGGGCTCCTTTAAAGGCTCGACTCTGTACTCTGCGGCACAGACAAAACCTTGACCTGAGTCATCGTGTTATCTCACCATATCGTATAAAGGATTTTTAAGTTAGGGGTGCCTAGGTGCCTCAGCCTGTTAAGTGTGTGACTCTTGATTTCCACTAGGGTCATGATCTCACGGTTCGTGAGATCAAACCCCATGTCCAGCTCTGCGCTGAGTGTGGAGACTGCTTGGGGTTCTCTCTCTCCCTCTCTCTGCCCTCCTCCCCCACTTACACTTGCGCGGGTGCTCTCTCTGCCAAAAATAAATAAACATTAAAAAATAAAAAGTAAATTAAAACTTTTATTGTGGTAAAATAGACTTAACGTGAAATTTACTACTTTAGCCATTTTTAGCCATACTGTACCCTGACGTTGAGTACATTCACACTGTTGTGTGTTTGTCACTACCATCCATCTCTGGAGCCTTTTCATCTTCCCAAACTGAAACTCTGTGCCCATTAAACAACAATTCCATATTCTTTCTTCCCTAAATTTCAATTATATGAGTAGCAGAGGAACACATTATAAAAAATAAAATAATGCAAATAAAGTTCTCTTTGACTATCACACCTCCCTTAGAGTTGACTGCACTTACATAGACATATGTATATTGTGTGTGTGTGTGTGTGTGTGTATAAAGTTAAAAAAAATTTTTAATGTTTATTTTTGAGAGAGAAAGAGAGAGAGAGAGACAGAGTGTGAGCGGGCAAGGGGTAGAGAGAGAGGGAGACAGCATCTGAAGTAGGCTCCAGGCTCTGAGCTGTCAGCACAGACCCGGAGGCGGGGCTCAAACCCATGAACCGCGAGGTCATGACCTGAGCTGAAGTTGGACACTCAAGCAACTGAGCCACCCATGCACCCCTATAAAATTAAGTTTTGTATGCAGTGTTTACACAAATGCTACATAGATAAATATCATATCTTTTCAAATATCATAAATGATATTTATAATAATATCATATCATGTACTGATTGTTGCTGTTTTTATTTGATGTAGGTCTTGGAGATCATTCCATATCAGTGCTCAGAAATCTACTTTGTTATTTTTTTAAAATTTATTTATTTATTTTGAGAGAGAGAGAGAGAGAGAGAGGGAGAGAATGCATGGGGTAGGGGTAGAGAGAGAGAATCCCAAGTAGGTTCCACACTGCCAGGGCAGAGCCCGACATGGGGCTTGAATTCATGAACAGAGTGAGATCATGACCTGGGCCGAAACCAAGAGTTGGAGGCTTAACCGACTGATCCACCCAGGCACCCCTACTTTGCTATTTTTAAGTGCTATATAATATTCATAATTATACCATAATTAGCTAGTCTCTTATGTAATTGTTTCCAGATATCTTTTATTATGTATACCACTGTAGGGAGCATGAGAATGAAACAAATAAATGTGTTTCTTAAGAGTGAGTACCCAGAAACACTGCGTGGTCACAGGAGATACATATGCTTTCATTCCGACAGAAGCCACTGTGCTGGATTACCTTCCAAAGTGTCTCTACTAATTCATACTCCAACTGAGAGTGTACAAAAGTATCTGCTTCCCCACATTCTTCAGCACTTGATGCCAAAAATAGATGAATTTATCAAGTGCTTACTTTCTGCCAGGAGTGGTTCTAAACGCTTTATGTGTATGAAATCATTTAATGCCCACAACGAGCCAACAAGGTAGGTAATATATTAATATTACCCCTTTATAGACCTGGAGAAGTTAAAAATCTTGTCCTGGGGCACTTACTGGCAAACAGTAGAGTCAGCAGTTGGACCAGGTGAGCCTGACTTCAGAGCCCTTACCCACCATGCCATTGTACCCAATTGCTGCCCATTTGATGGGTTGAACATGGTGTCTCTTGGGTAATTTTTTTAAATTTTTTAATTTTTGAGAGACAGAGACAGAGAGTGTGAGTAGGGGAGGGGCAGAGCCACAGAATCTGAAGCAGGCTCTGTAGCCTGATGCGGGGCTCGAACTCCCAAACCGCGAGCTCATGACCTGAGCTGAAGTTGGATGCTTAACAGACTGAGCCACGCAGGCGCCTCTCTTGGGTATTTTAATTTGCATTCCCATGACTGCTAGTTAGGGGAAGCATCTTTCCCTAGGCTTATCAGCCACCTGTATTTTTAAAACATTTTTTAATGTTTATTTATTTTTGAGAGAGAGAGAGAGAGTAGAGGAGGGGCAGAGAGACAGGGAGACACAGAATCTGAAGCAGGCTCCAGGCTCCGAGCTGTCAGCACAGAGTCCGATGCAGGGCTGGAACTCTTGAAATGTGAGATCATGACCTGAGCCAAAGTTGGATGCTCAACCGACTGAGCCACCCAGGCGTCCCAGCCACCTGTATTTTCTTTTTTTTGTTATTTCCTGTTCACATCTTTTGTTCTTCTTCTTCTTTTTTTTTTCTTATTGGGTGGTTTGTTGATTTGTAGTTTAAAAATGATTATGTTCTGGCTTCTTTGGTGAAGTATCATAATTAAAATAATTAGCACAGCCAAGTGTTAACTGAGTCTAGATCCTACCCTAGCTGTGGAAGGTAGGATACATGAAATTCAAATCTTCTTGTAGACATTCATGAAATTTTCATATAAATATGAGTATTCATTTACCGAATAACTTTTAAAAATTGGATGATATCTCTGAACCAAGCACTGTGCAAAGGAGCATCACAGATCACAGAAGGGTTAGTAGAGATCTTACTCAAAACAAAGAGCTATTAACCTTTACAGTGAATTGATCTATAATGAAATCATTACTAATTGTTTTCACCTGCTTTTGCCAGCAGCCTTCTACTAAAAATATGTAGACCATCAATTAACCAACATAAGAATCTGCCAATGTAAATATTTTTAAAGTTTATCTATTATGAGGCTTCTAGAGAGAAAACTACTCTCAGGCTATTTTAATCCTCCCTCCCTCCTTCCCTTCTCTTTTTCTTTCTTTCTTTCCTTCCTTCATTTAAAAACTTTTCCTAGAATGTGAAAATATGGTGCTCTTCCAGAGCAGATGCTAAGCATTATGGATGGATATTTTGGATTACTACACCGAGCAGGAAACTGTCTGTGGTAGCAAACTGAAAACTTCAGGAATAATTGTGCTTTTTAAATGGAAGCAGATCCAAAGGACTTTTGTGTGTTTCAAGCACATTTTTGTCATGAGCAGAAAGAAGAAATCTACATCCTCATTTGGTATTGATCCAGAACAGCCCCAAAATGTAGAACATTTCACGGCTCCAGATGTTTATCTTTGTGTATTGGGCAGGTGCATCCAAATCAAACCCAACATCTCATTGAAATGTGGTGAAGACACTGCCATTCAGACAGAAACGACTTCTTCCTCAAGGCTCATTTTTGGTCAGCACTCTGAGCTGCACATCTGCTGTGCCTAAGGGGTAGGATCTTGGAGAGTGCATTTCTGACCTTTGACCTCATTTTGGCAGGAGATGACCAGGCACTGCTCCTTTGTCCCTACGAGTTTCCCTGCCCTCAGCTAGCAAGAGGCTCAGTGCAGGCCACCTGGTCTCTTGCCAAGGATGCCTTTCTTCCTGTCTGTGAGTCTGGGGGAAGGGAGGTGCCCATGGGTCCCCAAATCAATGTTTTGAGGGATTGTCGTTTTTTACATTACAAAGAACATTGGCTAGGTGAAAGCCCAGGGGAGGCATGTCAATCTGACACTAGCTTGGGGTGCTGTGTCTCAGTGGGTGGGATGGAGCTGAGGAGAGAGTGTGTAATTCACCTACATTTCCTTGCTTCTCACCAAGTCTGCTCCTGGGAGCAGAGTGGTGGGGTCCCAGGTGTGGCCATCTAGCTCACATGGAAGATGCCATAGTCACCAGGTGTCCCCTCAGAGTCACCTTAACAGTATCTTCCTTTGAAACTATCCCTGGAAAATGATTGCCTTAACTTGCCATTTGTGGAAGACAAAAATAATTAAGGGACAGGACTGTTTAATCAGGCTGTCGGTAAATAAAATTGATTTAGCATCCGTTGTGTTACAGAGAGCTCTTTGTACTCCCCTATGAATCGCCCACCAAACATCATGTTCTGGAGCCTCTAATCTGGCTGGTGAGGTTGGCCGTGGACTGGGGAGGCGTGGCCGAGGGTCTCTGCCGCGGTGCTCCTGACGTGTGGAGGGGTCACTGTGCAGGTGCACATGGTGACTCCCCAGGCGTGAGTGGGGCCAAGATTCTGTGTTTCTACGGAGCCCTGCACGGCTGCCCCACCGGCAGCATGCTCGGCTGGGGTTTCTTCTTAGCTGGCAACACTCAATATGCCATTGAAGGAACACTGGACTGAGCGTCACTCTACGTGGGTTTTAGCTCTGCCCTCGTTAGTGGTGACCTTGAGGAAACCACTTGTAGAATCTTTGCTCCAAACTATATTATGACTCCAGTTCAACCCCATCTCTCTCTCTCTCTTTTTTTAAAAATATCATTTATTGTCAAATTGGCTAACATACAGTGTGTAAAGTGTGCTTTTGGTTTTTGGGGTAGATTCCTGTGGTTCATCGCTTCCATACAACACCCAGTGCTCAACCCAGCAAGTGCCCTCCTCAATGCCCATCACCCATTTCCCCCTCCCCGCCACCCCCCATCCACCCTCAGTTTGTTCTCTGTATTTAAGAGTCTCTTATGTCCAACTGCATCTCTAAACCCCCGCCCTTTGTGGGTGCCTCCAGTGGGGTCTCGGCTGGCTGGCTGGGGACCTGGGATGGGATGGGGGGGCCGAGGCGAAGCTCTGAGTGACCCCGCTATTGGAAGGAGCACTTGGTTTAGTTTCAGTCTTAGGAGAAGACGGTTTGGAGGCGTATGCACCGGGGCCTTGTTGAGGGTGGGGGCAGGGGGGTGGAGAGAAGCGGTGGGGGCCTTCGTGGATTGCGGAGATCTGCTTTGAGGGTGAAGACAGGAGTGTGGGGACGGGAAAAGGCGGGAAAGAAGAGAAAGGCAGGAAAGGAAACCGCACAGGCAGGAGGCACTGGGTGGTGTTGGCGAGGAGGGCGCCTGGAGCAGGAAGCAGGCAGAGGGGTGCAGGGACAGACGTGAGAGCACACGGGTGACACATCCGGGGTCATCGAGGGATGCGGAGCGAAAGGAATTGAGGAGGGAAGGAAATATCACAGGTGCAGACTGCCAGGGGCTGGAGGTGACATTTATTTTGGGGAGAGGCCTGAGGACTCGGGGGTGGGGGGAGCGGAGGCTTGAAGGAAAGCCTCTGACGGCTGAGTTTCCAGGGGTGGAGGAGCAGGAAATACGGGGCAGAGCGCTGGGCGGGACACGAAGAATGCCAGAGGGGTAGAAGAAAGTGGCCCTGTCGCTGGATGGGGAGGCAGCTGCTCTCAGCGAGGAGCGAGTGGGCCCAAGCAGGCTCCGGCTCCACCTCTGTGTCCCTGTGCCCTGATGCTGAGTCCAGCTCCTGCAAAGCCCATCTAAGCAGCGGCAGCTGGACACGGGCTCCACAGGCAGCACACACAGTGCAGCTTCCCTGAGGGCCCAGAAACATCTCGGAGGTGAGGACCCTGTGGGGAGCACCACTGTGTGTGGAGGGCACGCTGACATGCTTCTCTTGTGCAGCTTGTATGCAGTTCTTAGCGAGAAGCTATAGGGTACAGGACAGTGGGTTTAAAAGCTGGGCCCCCACTCCCGAGCTCGGTCCTGCAGCTGGAGTGATAGGGTGTCTGTGACAATGCGCCTCAAGACCCCTGTATGGGCAGAATCATTGTCCAAGGGCCCCAGCTGATGCGCTCTGAAATCCGCTGCTGACTAGCTCGAGCCCCTGCTTCGCCGTGGCTGCTCCCAGGCTGTGACTGACTATGTCGGGGAGGCTAAGGCAGACCCCTTCCTGGGGGACAGGGTCTCTGACAGACGCCTTTAGCCAGAGGACTTCCAGATAGCTTGCTAGATGCTTCCACCCAGCCTTCCCCCCACTCCCCTTTTCTCTCTCTTCCTTCAGTCTCTCCCTCTCTTTCCTCCGTCTGTTTCTCTCCTTTGCTTGGGGTCAGGATTGCATGGTGGTCTGACGGCTCTCCTCGCCTCACCCAGCTCTGTCTCCGTTTCCTCTCAGAGACATTTCCCTCAGTAAGATTCCTGTATGTTTAATCCCATGACCCCTGCTTCTCAGAGGACCCAGGCTAACATAAGTGGGGACCACCAGGACAGGGGAAATGAGCCGGATGTGTACCAGTCAATGACATAAATTTCAGAAAGGGAAAGGATTCTGAGGAGAACAAGCAGAAGAGCAGGAGGGAGCCCAAGCTCTAGATGTCAGGGAAGCTGGTCCTGCAGTCCTTCCTTCCCATTCCTCCCCTTGAGCCTGCCACAGCCGACCTCCACACCCGTTCCGTCTCCCCACCGCCGCCTGACTTCCTGGCCCACTTCCTCTAGCAGGTGTGCTGCCTTTCCAAGATGCACAGGCCATTGATCCCGCTCGCCAACTCGCCCCTGTCCTCGGCCCTCTTTTCTCACGCCCCTCCTGTCCGGCTCAGGTGGTTAGCATTGACCTTCTTCATCATCTCTCCATACATAAACTCGGTGCCCCCTCGTCGGTCCTCCAGTGCCCTGGCCGCATGTCCCCAACCTGGGTGAGACCCCGCTCCCCGCCCACTCCTCACTTGTACAAATACAATGGCTAGCTGAAACAAACAAAACCTGGTCGTGATGTCACTTTACCTTCATGGCCACAAACTTCAACGGAGCCCTCAGCTCTTCTGAGCAATCTTACTGTGTTCCCCTACTCTGTCCATTCTCCTTCTCTCCAGGGACAGCTCTCCCACCTTCTCTTTTCTCAAGCCTCCCCCTCTGTTCTCACCTGATTCTCCTCCTCTCATGGTCTTCTCCCTCCCCCCCCCTCTCTCTCTCTCTCTCTCTCTCTCTCTCGGGAATGGCAACTCCATCTTCCAGTTGCTCAGGCTCAAACCCTGAAGTCAGCCTTGATTCCTCTCCATCTCATGTCCTACCTCCAACCCAGCGGTGACTCTGTGGGCTCCACTTTCTGGGTCTCTCCAGACTCTCACTGCGCTCATCACCTCCGCTGTCGCCACCAGCTTGTGCCTGCATGACCGCGGAGCCCCCTCATGGGTCCTCCCGCGACTGATCTTGCCTCCCCGCCCTGCTCTGCTCTTGACGCAGTAACCAGAGTGATCACGTTAGACCGCATTCTCTTCTGCTGCCAGCCCTGTGGTACCGTTCGAACTCGCTCAGGTAGACACTGAAGATGCCACGGCAGAAGGCCCTCATGCTGCATCCCCTGTGTCGCTGGCCTCCCCTCTTGCTCCGGGCCCACTCTGCCCTTCCACGCTGGCCTCACCTATCACGCATCCTTGACTGTTCCCCTCTGCCACGTGGCCTCCTCACTGTTCCTCAGACACACCCAGGCCTCCAGCACCTTGGCACGTCCTGCCCCTCTCCCCAGACCACATCCTTCCACCCCTTCAGGTCTGCTCTTTTTTTTTTAAATTACTTTATTAAAATTTTTTAAATGTTTATTTATTTTTGAGAGACAGAGACAGAATCTGGAGCAGGCTCTGTGCTGAAAGCAGAGAACCAGGTGCAGGGCTCGAACTCACAGACCATGAGATCACCACCGGAGCCAAAGGCAGACGCCTAACTCACTGAGCCACCCAGGCGCCCCCCTTCAGGTCTGCTCTTAAGTGTCACCTTTCGTGAGGCCTCCTTGACCTCCCAACATAGGAGGGCATGAAGCCCCCTCCCCACCCCGCACCCCATCCCTAGTGCCTGCCCGGTCTCTCCCCCTCCCTCAGCACTTATACTATCTGGGCCCTGGACACCTGGTTGTCCGTTACCTGTCTTCCTTAACTGGAAGGTAAGCTCCGGGAGTAATGCCAGGCTTTGTGCAGAAGGTACTCAGGAAGTAGCTGCTGAATTAATGAATTAACACAAGCTAAGTGAGGCAAACAGTGGTGGGGGAGCTTAGGCCACAGAGGAATGTTCTCTGGGAGAACGCTTGGATGGGGAAAGGCAGGAGCCCCAGAGAGCTCATCGTGGTGGAAAGTCAGGGCTGACTCCAAAGCCGGGGCTCCTCCCTGAGACTCAGAGAAGCTGTCTCCCTGAGACTCAGGCCCCTTGTCTGCACAGTGAGGCTGGGAGTGACCTCCTCCTGGGTTCCCGCGAGGCCTGAGTGAGACGGGGCTGGCAGGAGGCCTGGCCCGCGGCAGGTGCTCACAGGGGTCGGCAGGCCCAGGTGCCCCTGTCTCACCCCAAGTGGGACTGAGGCCGAATGTCAGCCACCATCTGCTGCTTGCACAGTTAATTAAGTCACAGACACCACCTTAGGTGAGGGGACAGCCCTGGGCTGGAGGTGGAGGCGGGATCTGGAACCACTCAGCCCACTGGGGGCTGGGCTGGGCTCCCGCCTCCTCTGTGCCCCCCAACCCAGATGAAGGGGAAGCCACTGGTGAGGTATTTCTGTATTCAGAACACTGACGTCGCCCCAGAAAGAAATGAGAGGAGATTATGCAGGAAGGGAATTGAGTCTGTCAGGAGCTTCAAGGAAGAAAGAAAGAAAAAAAGATGTAGAAAGGGGCCGTTTGTTGCTCTTTGTTCAGGTTTTTATCTTGAGAGTCTGTTTATAAAAATGCTCTCTCTCGCCCAGCCTCTTTCACTCCAGCCTGGATGCGCTCCCCCGCCCCACCCGCCCTCCCCTGCTCTTGCTTGAGTTAAGGCTCTTTCCTTGATTAAATAATGAATAAAAGCTCTCCCCAAGTCTGGCCTTCCTGGTCCTAGGGAGAAATTACAGATATATGTACATACATATACATGCAAAATAGCCCGAGATAAAGAGGCCCAGGATGAACAGCTTTCTGGTTGTTGTGCTGTTTTTTTTTTTTTTCTTTTAAAGAATTGTCATTCATAAACTACACTTACAGGCAACACAAATTCAAACTAGGGCCAACTGGGCTAAGTGCAGCTAAATAGTTTGATTTAACAAAGCTCTTGGATTTAAAAGCACCTATTTTTATTTAAAATTATGACATTTATCTTCAAAAAATGAGCTGGGGCTTTCTCCTCCAGGATCACTCTACCTGTCAGGTGCTGAGCCACCCATGTTATTGTCTCTACTAGGAAGGATTATGCAGTTCAGAACCAATGTTTCTCTTTGGCCCTCTTTTCTCAAGGCTCATCAATGAAGGCAAAGCTGTCAGCAGTGCACCATCCACATAGGTGCCGTGACTTTACTCCAGAATTACTGGCCTTGCGCCCGCTCCCCCCACATCAAACCACAGCGGCAAAAGGAGTGGCCATTTCTCCAGCTGCCCCGCCCCCATCCACCTCTGGAGCATTACCCTTTTTTTACCTGTTTTGGATTTGGAAGAGAATCTCTTTCCTCTCCTCACTCGTAAACAGTTCCATACCTCTTGGAATTTTTAAAAGAAATCTTACAAAGATACTAGAGAAAGGCAAAATGATTTTTAATGGTGTGATATGTATAAGCAAACTGTACAGATTTCAGAGTCCTAGTTAACTCATGTTTAGCTACAGATTGGCTAAGGGTTTGTAGGTCACAGATGACCCTGTAACTAGGAGAGTTAACAGAAGGGCGTTTCTGAAATGTAAGACTTACTTCTCAAGAACAAGGATCAGCAGGTATTTCCTGCTAAAATCCATCCATCTGTCCATCCATCCATCCATCCATCCATCTGATAATTGTTTATTGACTGAAAAAATTGTATAGGTACTGGGGACATAGACGTGAGCAAACACAGCACCATCTCTGGCCTCATGTAGCTTCTAGTCTAGTGGGGAAGATGGACATCAATTCAATAATCACCCTAAAGAATAAATAATAAGCTGAGGAAAGTGTTCTAAAGAGAAGGAGCATGGTTTATTGAGAGCATGTCACTTGACTATGGTTCAGGAAAGATTTCCCTAAGAAATTAGTGCTTGAAATGTAATCAAAGGATGAGTAAGACTCAAATAAGGAAGAATGGAGGGGTGCATTCTAGAAATACGGGCTTGGGGAACATGGGGAGTTTGAGGCCTGGCAAGAGAGCCAATGGGGCTGGAGCTCAGAGTAAGAGAGTGTGGAAAGACACAAGCCTAGAAGAGAAGTTCGTGTCAAGCTGCACTAGTTATCTACTGCTGCATAACAAATTGCCCCCAAAATTAGCATCTTAAAACAACATGCATTTATTGTCTCACAGTTTCTGTGGGTAAGGAATTCAGAAGGAGCTTAGTTGAGTGATCCTGGCTCAGGGTCTCTCATGAAATCATAAGGCCAGACACTGGTGAGAGCTGCAGTCACCTGGAGGCCTGTCAGGGACAGCAGGGTCTGCTTATAAGATAGCTCTCTTATTGGCAGAGGCCTTAGTCCTTACCACATTGACCCCTCCATAGAACTCCTTAAGAATCTTCATGACATGGCAGTTGGTTTCCCCAGGGCAATGATCCAAGAGAAAGAGAACAAGAAGGAAGTCATAATACCTTTTAAATCCTAATCTAGGAAGCCACATCCTGTCACTTCTAGACATTCTATGTGTTAGAGGCGAGCCACTAGCCCACATTCAAGGGGAAGAGAATTAGGCTCCACTTTTTGAAGGGAGAATGGCCAAAGGTTTGTGTATGTATTTTAAAACCACCCTACAGGGGCGCCTGGGTGGCTCAGTTGGTTAAGCGGCTGACTTTGGCTCAGGTCATTATCTCTCGGTCCGTGAGTTCGAGCCCCGCGTCAGGCTCTGTGTTGACAGCTCAGATCCTGGAGCCTGTTTCAGATTCTGTGTCTCCCTCTCTCTGATCCTTCCCCGTTCATGCTCTGTCTCTCTCTGTCTCAAAAATAAATAAACGTTAAAAAAGAATTAAAAAAAAAATAAAACCACCCTACAAGCCATGGAGGATTCAGTAGCCCTATTAAGACCTGTTGAGTGCTATTAAGTCATTTTTCTAGGGCTATAACCACTATATATATAGTGGTTATATGTATAGACACACTATATATATAGTGGTTATATATATAGGCACACTATATATAACCACTATAACCAAAAACCATGAACTGTGTGGCTTAAACAAGAGAAATTTATTCTCTCACAATTTTGGAGGCCAGAAGTCAAGATCAAGGTGCTGGCAGGGTTCAGTTCTCCTGAAGCCTATCCTTGGCTTATAGATGGCCATATTCTTCCTGACTTATCACATGGTCTTCTCTCTGCCTGTGTACCAATTCCCTCTTCTTAGAAGAACACCAATCATATCGATTAGAGCCCACCCTAATGACTTCATTTTAACTGAATTACCTCTTTAAAGACACCGTGTCTAAATACAGTCACATTCTGAGGTACTAGGTGGGGTACATCTTCAACATATGAATGGGGGGGGTCACAATTTAGCCCATAACACTTATTCTTAGAGCAACAGGAAACTATTGAAGTAAACTTAAGCGTGGGGAGGGGTACCACTCTCAGATTTGCATTTAGTAATTTCTGAGGTTGCAATGTGGGGATTTGCTTAGAGAGGGAACTGAGTGAAGATTGACTGGAGATCGTAAGTACCCCAAGCGAGATGGGATAGGTGTTGGGATGAAGGTGGTGGCCACAGAGATAACAGGAATTGATAGATTCAAGAGACATTTAGGATGAACACTTGTTAGGACTTTAGATAAATTGAATATGAGAGTGAGAACAAGGGAGAGTCAATGATGATGTTTGGACTTCCAGCTTGTACCCTGGATGGTGGTGAAGCTATTGCTGATGATGGAAGAGGTCCAGACTTGGAGGTGGCGGTAGGAGGGTTTGGAGTTTTTAATGGTTGTATGGTGTGGAGAAATCTGATAGTGAGCCAGGTAGGGACATCCCTTGGAATGCTGTGAGATGCTCCATTCTAAGGCACAGAGAGGTCTGGATTGCAAATATAGGTCTGTGAGTCATCAACAGAGAGGTGGTATCTGGAAAGAGTACATGTGTGATACTGGACTGGACCCAGGTATGAGCAAGAAGAGAAAGGGGCCTGGGGCCAAGCCTCAAAGAGCTCTGGCGTATACACACACTGGAGTTTTGAGCCCACTCCTCTTCTTTCCACATATACTGAATCTGAAAGTATGGCTTAACCGTGTCTTTACAGAACTTGATATAACACATGTGAGAACAAGTGCAAGGCAAGGGAGCAGTCCAAACACACTTCAGCATGGTTCATGGTATTATCTGAGAATGTTTCTTCCCATCACCCCAGGGCTGGGCACGTGGTGGGATGTTGACTTCTACATTTCATGCATGTGTGCACACGGGCTAGAGAGGAGATGACATCAGAGCCTACTCTGAATTTTAGTACAGTCACCTGTGGGACACAGGTAAGGATGCAGTGTTTGCCTCACCCCCATCTCTCCTTCTGGGTCAGGAATAACCAGGAGAAGCAGACACTGTAGGGGAGAGGTAGAGACGGGGGTCCTGGGAGACCCAAGCAGGAGAGGAATGAAAAGCAGTCAGGATAGGAACATGATTTTTCTCTTTTCTTCCCACATTAGACCAACTCATCTTGGGTAACCACATTTCCCACCTGTGTCATAGGGAACACAGGGACTCTAGGGTAAACAGATAATCTCTAAAGAGGATTTCTGTCAGTGCATGGAATTTGTGCTCCCAACGAGGGTGACTAATTCAACGTCACACATGTGACTGAGCACCTTCTCTGGGTCTGATATGTGCATAGTGCTAGTTATGGGCAGAGAAGGGTACTTGGTGGAGTAAGAGAGAAGTGAGCAGTGTAGCAACTTCTAATAAGAGAAAACAGAGTGGGATTGTACATGATGATGTAGTATTTAGGACACATACTTAAGGGAAGACAGTGTCTTTTACAGACTTTGCTCTCTTACCTCTAACATCCAACATACTTTACTGTTCATCACGTCTGTAACTTACTGTGAGTGTCCTCACTTGAATGCTAGCCCTGCAAGTGCAGAGGTCCGTGTCTGTTTTGTTCAGTGATTTATTGCAAACACCTTGGGTGGTATCTGCATATAGTAGATGTCCAGGTCATGTTTGTTGAGCGAATGAATGAACAGTCTTCAGAATTCCATGAAACAGGACCGATGCGGGTCTCCCCGCATGTGTTGATGGCTCTGCAGGGCCTCATCTGTGCACAGAGCAGTGCGCAATGACAAATCCTTCTTTACCCTGTTTGTCTGCATACAGTGGAGGAAATGAGGGTCCATCCCTGGGGCTTGTGGCGTTCGTGACACTTCTTCCCACGCCTCCTGCTGCCCTTTCTATGAGGCCTTCCTCTCCCCTCCCTGTCTTATGACCCCCATTGAGAGCAGAATCTCATCTGGCCACTTCCACATCCCTTCCACTGGCTTACACCTGCTTACCCCTTGGTGTGACTCACCTTTCCCCACTGAGCTCCCTCAACTGTGCTTATGGAAATGAGCCCACTTGTTTATAGCGGCGAAATTCAAAGCTTTTTTCTTCAAGTGTACAAATTGCATACTCTAAGCAGATGGGAAGATTGGTGAAGGGAACTTGGACAGTCTTCAATTAGATTACCATTGCTGGGGAAGGCTCCGTGCACAGATGTATGTGGTCCATTTCAGACGGATGTGACAAGAGCCGGTCAGAAGGGATGCTGCAGTCGGGCTCACTTCCCAGATGGCGCCTACTACTCTCTGGAGTGCTGGCCAGGACTATGTCTAACTGCACAGGATCACGTTCCAAGCTCCACCAGTGGTAGAGACCTGGGGTCTTTCCTAGGTCCCGGAGGGACCTGCCCTAGCCACGTTCACCCCTTTATCCAGGCTCTTCCTGATGTCCCTTACTCTCGTATGTCTCTTCCCCAAGGTTAATTGGCATCTAAGATCATTTTTTTTTTCTCTACTAGTCCCTTTTCTGACACCCAGGGACACATTTCTCTCCCTTCATTGTTATTTTCACCTCTGGCAATGACGTTTTTGACTGTGAAGTATGTCACGGGAACCCAACTCCTTTGCCAATGTGAAGTGCAAAATTGAACCTAATTAGGAATGAAAATTAATTATATATGGAATAATTTCTGAGGGACTGTACAGATGAATATGGGTAACTGTCTCAGGGCAACCGCCTCAGAGGAGACGGGAATCGGATGAGGTGTTGAGGAAGGACGCAGAGTAGTTTTGGGTGGAGCGGAGCAGGAGCGGCCTGACGACCATACAATGTGTTTAGCAGCTGGTGAAAGGCTGAGCCTGGAGAAAGGTTTGAGTTGGAGAATAGAGCAAAATAGGAAACCTGATTGCCCTCCACAGCTGCAGACTGCTTGTCTGTCGGCTAAGCTAGCAGATTTTCCCTGATTTGAACATTGAAACCGACAAAGAGATTAATAAACCAAGTTCGGGGCTGAAAAAGGACAGGACCTCTGGAGAACTCAGTCAGGACTTGTTTGAGGCACAGAAGCTGATTTGTAGGACACGGAAAGAAGGAACCGGGCACTGCTTATTCAATGAACACAAGAGGAAGAAAGAGCAGTGATTACACTTTTAAGTAGTTTCTCTGAACCTCAGTTGTCTCACCTATAAAATGGGGAGAATAACAGTGTCACCCTCCTCCTCCTTCTATCATCGTCATCACCACCATCATTATCACCATCATCATCATCAACTTTGAAAAGCTTAAATTTCTCTGCTTCTCAGATACCGCATTCTCCAGGTTTTCCTCCCACCCTACTGGCCTCTCTTCCTCAGCCTTCTCTTCCTCTGTTCTACCTCTGAATATTAACGTGTGGCAGGGATAGAACTAGACCCTTTCCCATCTATAGCTATATATTCTCCATGATAATAGCCAACTACTTACATGAATGTTTAATTACCCTCTGGACTTAAAAATGGCCCAAACAGAACTCTTGACTCTTCATCCAACCCTCCCCATTCCAACAAATGGCACCACGATTCACCAAATTGCCCAGCTCTAAAACCTGGAAGACTTTCTCAGTTCTTCTCTCTCCCTTACACCTCATCTCCAATCCACCAGCCAGTCAATTTACCCTACTTCCTAAAAGTATCCAACACATGCTCTCCCCTCTCCTTCTGGAGACTCCAGTTCTCCCTAAGCGACCATCACAGTGGCCTCCTAAGTCCACCTTGTTCTCCTTTTGTTTCTCTCCAACACTTCTCCACACAGAGCCAGAGGGAACTTGAAGAAATTACATCAGATAGAGTCTGGGGACTTATCATAGTGAAAGTTAAACACAATGGCTTCCTCTGGCACACAAGGCAGGAGGCTCCCTCTCTGTCCCCTCTCTCCTCTCGCGTCTCCCACCTCTTACCCCCTCACCTGCTAGGTTTCCACCACTCTGGTCTTCCCTCCTTTCCTCACAGCCACCCAGCTTGTTCCCACACCAGGAATGCCAGCTGTGTCTCCTGAGGGTCATGTGACTGGCTCCTCCTTGCTATTCATGACTCAGTATGAAAGTCATCCCCTCAAGGGGACTTCCTTGTCACTCCATCTAAAAGTGGCACGCAGTCACTCACTTTTAACTCTCTGCACATACTTATTACCAGGTCAGATTTTCCTGTGGATGTATTTATTGTCTTACAATGTTCTTGTCTGTTACTTCAGTATCCTCCACTTACGGTGGCACCTAGAACATAGTAGGTACTCCATAAGTATTTATTACATTTATTTAACTTAAACAAAACAAGGCAAAAAACACACACACACACACACAAGGTAGTATAATTGAGTAAAAGTACATGGCGTTGGGATCTAGGCATAAGCTTAAACCTTGGCTCTTCCTGTGTGACCTTATTATCCTTCCCATAACCCTGGTTATAGCTGTGCAACCTTAAGCTCACTTCCCAACTGCTCTGAGCCTTGATCTATTCATCTGTTAAATGACAATATTACTTGTCTCGCTGAGTTTTGAGATGGTTGCATGAGATAATGAATGCCTACATAACAGTATGCCTTGGCTATATGGATCCCCAACAGATACTACTTATTTTTATTAACATTGAACCTCTGGGGGGCAATGGCTACTGAGGCCTCAGCCAGTGGAGATAGGGACTTGAGGAGAGAGGAGCCTTCTGCCTCTGGACTGAGCAAAAGCAGAGGGAGGGAGGGAGGGAGGGAGGGAGAGAAAACCCAGCCTGCAGCCTTCCCTCACTTCCCCTCCGGCTGGCCACACTGTGGCGGTGCTGATGTGCGCTGTTAAAACGTACATAAATATTGGCGCATTCTAATGGGGCCAGATCGAGGCTGATAAAGGCAATGAGAGGCAAGGTTATTGATGTCTGTCTGAGGGCCTCCTCGGGACCCAAGCCAGGACTGTAACAAGGATCCAGAAGTTGCATCAAGCCAATTGATTCTCTATCACCCCAGGAGGACACGCATTCAGGGAAGCTGGCAGCTTGGTTAGCAAGAGTCTGCTTTAATGAAAGCATGCAAATGGCCCTACTCCCAGTGTGGGTTCCCTCCCTGGCAGCCTGCAGGCCTCCAATCTAAGAGGTATTTTGGCACCTTGGATTTATATTGATGAAAACAACGGAAGAAAACCAAGGCGGGCAAAGATATTTGGCACACTCTCTGGTGTCCCTGTAGAAACAGGAGCTCTTTGTGTCATGTTTTAGATGGAAGGGAGACAGCAGAGAGGCATGGGAGCACTGCTTGGGGTCATCCTGGGTGGCCAACAGGCTGCATACCCTGGTGGAGGACAAAGGGCCCCAGGCGGGAGCCAGGAGAAGGTCCCTGAGGAGCTATGGACCTAGATCAGGCCTCTGGTCCTCTGTGGGCTTCACATTTACTGTTCGTGGCATTGTCCCCTGTGTGGTGCCGTGGAGGCCTCGGGCTGTGAGGCCTGCAGGGCACCCAGATCTAGAAATAGATGTTTGGTTGCCACGTCCCTACTAGAGCGTGTGCTCCTCGAGCCCAGCGGCTGTGTTTCATTCATCGTAGGCTCCCCAGAGCCCAGCACGATGCCACAATGCCACACACACGGAGGTTACTTGCTGATGTTCGTCGAATGAACGTACAGACTTGGGCAACGTTGTCTCTGGCTGCTATCGCAAAAGATGCAGCTTTGGCCTGGAGCACGGAAACATCTGTCTCTGAGGGGGACAGAAAGGAGAGAATACCAGTGACTCAGAACTAGCACTTGAGTGGAGAGGTACCAGAAAAAAATAAGAGAAACCTAGGGCCCGTTCCCCACCCTGCTCTGACTTTACCACACAACTGCAAACTCTCAGTCCTGCCTCTGGCTTCTGCTCGGTTCAGCCCACTTTAAGCACTGCCCATGGCCAAGGCAAGGCTTCCCGGGCCCACCCAATGGAGCTGCCATTTCCTCCCACCTCCCTCCGCTCGGTGAACAAAACCAAAGAAAACTTGGGTCTGCACGCAGAAGAGGCATTTGGAGCATCCAGCAGCTGCAGTCACTCTCTTACTCCTTCCTTCCTTCCTTCCTTCCTTCCTTCCTTCCTTCCTTCCTTCATCTGCCCAAGTAATGTCCGTTTAGCATCGGCTCTGCTTTGGGTCCCCTCTCGAGCAGCCACACAGAAGGGAAGGGCAAGCCTCATCCGAGTTCACTGGAAAGCTCACCTCCTCTTTTCCTCCGGGGCATTTCTCAGGGCAGGGCTGATTCTGAGGCTCATGCCCCAAGGCCAGTGGAAAGCGTGTGAGCTACAGGGGGGCTTGTCTGCTGGGGTCCACCCTGGGGACGAGGGCTTCTCTCCGCATCAGCCTGGAGTGCCCTAGAACCCCGGCGGAGAGCAGAGCTGAGGGC
This sequence comes from Felis catus, assembly GCF_018350175.1. Classification (NCBI taxonomy): domain Eukaryota; kingdom Metazoa; phylum Chordata; class Mammalia; order Carnivora; family Felidae; genus Felis; species Felis catus. The sequence continues at coordinate 17,538,278 of NC_058384.1, read as the reverse complement.
TGATGTGGCACAAAGCATCCAGGGCCTAGTTACTGAACTATGGAAAGGTGCACATGGGAGTCAGTTGCTTCGGAGATGCCTGACTTTGTTCTACCATCACGCTAAGGGTAGGAGCTGGGAGAGTAGGCGAGCTCAGCACTCTGGCCCGTCTAATTTAATTTATAACTTATGTCACAGCAGCAATTAGTATGTATTGTTTACATTTCTTCCTAACACTTTCCCCAAATCCCTGGGTGTTTGAGATGGCTGGTTGTTCATGCCCGACTTGTTGGAAGATTTGAGGGTGTTCTGGGCAAGGGGAGGGTTGTATGTGTGTGTGTGTGTGTGTGTGTGTGTGTGGCCGGGGACTGGCATCAGAAGATGGGGAGGGGCAGGGTGTCTTCAGCCTGAGCCATATGGGTTGCGTCTTGCTTGAAGCATGGGATCCCGATAAGAGCATCTGCCTCTCATTGTCTGTGGCTCCTATTTTCTCCATACAGGGAAGGAGGGGACTTGATCATGACTTCAGTCCCCACCATTGTCTTCCAAAAAGGAAACAAAACAAAACAAAACGTTCCATATCCCCCAAGGGAGATATACCCAGGGATGAGGGGTCTCAGCACCTCACGTCTGCGGTGCATTCGGAAGTTAACCACGAACTGCCTGTGTCTAGAAAGGTTCAGATGTGGGTGACGAGGCAAGCTGGAAGTTGCCTGGGAGAAAGAAAGGAAGGGAAAGAATACATTGTTTTATTTTGAATCTGTTTTCTTTGTATTATAGCATACAGCTTTGTAGCCCATAGCGCCATAGCTTCATTTCCGTTGGTGTAAGAGCTGACAGCATTAATGCAGGCTGAGCTTTCGGAAAGATGAGTGTTTGTGACAAGACTGTAATGCAGGGGTGAAGGAAGGGTGGGGGAGCCCATAGTGGGCAGAGGGGTTCTTGGGGGACTCAGGGTACAAATGGGGCTGTAAGAGACAAGACAAGACTGTGGCAGAGAGGAGAGGGAGGCCCACAGAAGGCCAAGCCATGCACTCCGAGCTCTCATGCACCTGCGCGGGGAGAATCCAGAATGTTGGCAGCAGGTGCCGGGAGTGAGTGTGTGAACTGAGGCTGGATAGGACTCTCTGTCTGTGTACAGTCTTTTAAATTAATGGTTGGTATAAATTTTGGTAGTGTTTTTTCTGACACTTCTTAATGACGCTGGGGTAAGTGTTATTTGTCTTCTATGTTAGATATCCCCAGGTGTCTTGGGAGAGCAGGCATAGTAAGCAACTTTCCATGGAGATAATTCCCCAAAAAAGATTCCAAAAAGATTTAGGTGGATGGTAAAATCAACTTCTGAGGGTTTTCTTCCTGTGGAAAAAACACCGTGTGTGTGTGTGAGTGTGTGTGTGTGTGTGTGTGTGTGTGTGTGTGTGAGAGAGAGAGAGAGAGAGAGAGAAGAGAGACAGAGAGAGAGAGAAAATTCAGACCGAGTCACATATCTGGTGGCAGTAAGCTTATTGCAAAAGGGACCATACCGCTGATAATTCTACTGCTGAAGAACAGACATTTTTAAGGCCATTTCTCTCATTTCTTCAGGTCCAAATGAAATCTCTGAGCAACACATATGAACCGCAGTGCCAGGGGGAATAAAGAAATAGACAATGAATAGAAAAAAAAAATGAGGTTTTTTGAATGAAAAGGAATAAAAGACAAGTGTTAGCTATGTCCTGATAAAATAATTATGGAATTTTGCAGAGGGAGATGATTTCAAAGATGGTTGGGAAGCTGGGAGAAGCAGGTGGGTGGCCGATGTGGGGAGGAACAAGTTATCACCTGGCCACACTTAAGGTGATGTTGGTGTAGCCAATCGCAGGTCATGGACTTTGAGTGTTTTTTTCCTTCAGAGGTCCCACTTGGTCATACCAAGACAAGCCAGACACATTCCCTTATTCTGTCCCTTTCATGCCAAGGGCACACATTTGAGAGAATATTGGCCAAGATTCAAGGTCATGGGCAGAATGAAACTCAAGGGCCCACAAGAAGCCAAACCCATGAACTTAACCTTATTCCCACGGTTCTCTAACCAGTGGAATTAACTAGGCAGGGATTGCAGGGAAAGTGGCCTCTAGTGTGACCTGTACATCAGTGTTCAATAAGTATTGTTCACATAGATGAATGAACTGTTAGCTGGAGAAGCAAATCATGGTGGAGAAAGGCCACAGGTCAGTTATTGGATTTGTGATTTATGCGTAAGAACATGACTGGTGAAGTTTCAAGTCCTTTCTTTGACCACCTAGGAGAAAGCAAGCTTGAAGTAAGTTGAAGATCGATTACCGAGGGACAGAAAGAAATGAGAAGTCTGCAGATGCGATTCAGAGGGAGCCAAGTGAAGGAAATCACGAGAGGAGGGGGCCCCAGAACTCCAGGGAAAAGGGGTTCCCAGAAACGTGGAGAGTCTGAGAGCGTAAAGACTCAGATCCAATGTGCTTAGAGGGGAGGAATCAAAACTTCTTGAGCGAAAATGAAAACAGGCAAAGCCAGCAAGGGAGGGGCCCGTGTCCAAAATTCACAGAACTTGAACAGACTTGGGATTTCCCAAAGTTCTGAGCAGTGGCAGCACAGCGTGTTAAGATGTGTTACAGCAAGGGGCTTCCATGAACAGAGCGGTCTACAAACGCTGCGTTAGACAGTGATAAACAGAGATGTTTCCCACAGACCTCAGAGCCTTTAATACGATCATGTATACTGTCAACCTCCATAAGGAAGACACAGTGCTGGCATTGCCCCAACTTAGTTGACAATAGAACACTTTTTTTTCATGGAGCATTTGACAGAGCAGGCATTCAAAGAGCATACTTCGGGAAATGTTGAATGTGCTTCATTCTCCCTGGGTCTCTATGGATCATGACAGTGCGGGGTGGCGGGAAAAGTCTTAGAAAGGGAATGGAAATTCTAATCCTTGCCCTTGGTGCCCACTACCTGTGTGACTTTGGGCATGTTACACAACCTCTCTGGGTTTCAGTTTCCTCATACGTCCGAGGAAATGGTGGGCTCGATGGTTTTGAAGTCTTACCCCGCTTTAGGCTTTATCGTTCTAGTTGGTTCCCTTTGAGTATTTGGAATCATGTGCATATATGGGATGGATTGGTGAAATCCATTCATCACTGAATTTCCTGTCTCCCTCACGAGGGAGGGCAGGGTCTACATTTATTTTCTCTGCACTGTTGTCACCACAGTACCTAACACAGGGCTGGAAACACCTCAGGGGCACAATCCATTTTGTGGAATGAATGAATGCGCGGCTTCACAGGTGATGAACCACTGTCTCATGCCCGCCAGAATGGGAGATGCGGTGCTTACACTGGACCTTCCGCCTTCCCCTGGCGCTGAGTCAATGCCCCGCACACATCCAGCACCGACGTGCCACCTTCCCCCGCACAGGGCCAGCCAGGCGTGGGTGCCCACGGAACCCTTGCACCTCTGGGTCCCCGAGTCCCACTGATGCGGGAGGCAGGCTCTGGCGAGACTCAGCACCTCCCTCTCCAGGAGCAGGGTGGCTCCTTCCCCACAGGGGACTGGGGAGACTGACTCCCACCATCACTCGCCTGTTGGCACAAGAGTGTGGAACTCACACATTGCCTTCTCACACAGGACTGGAGCTGCCTGATCACGGCGCTGACTTCTTCATTGTCAGCTTCTGCAGACTTGGTGGCTGGCAGTGAGAATCTATTTTCTCTCACTAAATTAATCTCTGCTGGAAGCCGATCTCCTGGGGTTTCCCCAAGCACACACCAGCACACGCTCTCACATGCGGTCCCCTTTCCTCCGGTGCCACCTGCCTCCTTTCCTGTGTCCTTTCCTTGCTCCTTCCTCCGCCCCCGCCGCCCTGTCCCCTCTCACTCCTGAGCTCTCAGTGTAGCGGTTTGGGCTGAGGTGGGAGACAACCAGACAGGTGCTACCACGGAACCGGCACGGGCTCCAACCCAAATCCAGAGGCAGGGCGCCATTGCTCGCCTCATGTTGGAGGGGGACAGACAGAGAAGGCAGCTCGGAAGCTCCATCTGCCAGCTCACCCTTGGCCAAGTTTGGTGTCTTCAGGGTCTTTTCTGCAGGAGGGTGGTGGCGGTAGAATCGCTCCTTGAGGAAAATCGTTCCAGCAAAAGCAGCTTTGACTTGGAGATTGTGGGGTTGGTCACATCCAGACGAAATTCAATCAGTATTGGTAACACATTGCCACTTACTGCCTGTAAGGAGCTGGGCATTAACCTGATTTTTCTAGGACAAGATTTTATTATCTTTCTTGATTAGACCTCTGTGGGTTCCTTAGTCTCTTAAGGGAATAAGCTGTGTGTGTGTGTGTGTATGTGTGTGTGTGTGTGTGTGTGTGTCTGATAAAGAGTGAATACTTGTGTGCTACCAAATTCATGTGTTAAATCTTCACTCTCATTGTGGTGATATTGGGAAGTGGGGCCTTTGGGAGGTGATTAGGTCAGGAGAGGGGAGCCCTCCTGAATGGGACAGCTGCCTTTATAAAAGAGACCCCACAGGGCTCCCTCTCTCACCCCATGTGAGGGCACAGCAAGTAGACAGCATCTGTGGACCAAGAAGCAGGCCCTCATCAGACACTAGATCTGTCAGTGTCTTGATCTTGGACTTCCCAGCCTCCAGAACTGTGAGGAATAAATTTCTGTTGTTTGTAAGGCTCCCAGTCTATGGTACTCCATTACAGCAGCCCGAATGCACTAAGACACCTATTTGGCGATCCTTTGAGCATTGTATGAAGTTACTCACGTCAGTAGACAGAGAAAAAAAGAAGGAGAATTAGCTGTCATAGACCTATGAACCCTGACCAGCTGGTGCTCACCCTTTGCCCCTAAACTCATCCATCGTTTCTGGAAACAGTAGTTTGGAGCAGCAGCCTGAGTCTTGTTGCAAACAGAGAAATGGGGCCCTAGTATTTTGTGGACTTTATCTATGGCTCTAGCTACACATGGACTGTGTCCTGGGGCAGTAAGATCTCAAACTTTGAGAAAGTTGGAAGTCAGAAGCCATGACATTCCATCACCCCCATATAGTGGGTGGGGGGTCTCTGGGGGCAAAGAGTGCCAGTGCCTGGAAGCTCCCTGCTTAGCCTGGCCCTGCTCCCTACAGAAGCCCAAGCGGCTCTGCGTCTGTGTCGGTGTCTGTGTTGGTGCCTCCACGAAGCTATTCCTCTCAGCCAGAGTTCCGAGATCGTGTCTGATTCATGAGGACGGTCTCACAGAGCCCATCGTTCCACCCTCCAAATGTGGAAGATGGCAGGAGTGGGTGGGCAGGCACTGCCTTCTAGAGAATCTGACATTAATGGAAATCCATGCTCCTGAAGGAAACTCGAGGGAGATTTAGATGTGGAGGAAGGGTGGAGGCTCTGGGGCCACCTGAGGGTAGGCAGTACTCACCTCTCTGAGCCTCTGTCTTGTCTGAAGCAGGGGAATCCCAATTCCTGCTCCGAAGAGTTGTGAGCATTTAGGGGTTTATGAGTAAAAGCACCTGGGCCCTAGGGAGCCTTGCAGTAAGTGATAGCTGTGATCATAATACTCATAACCCCGAGTGAGCTTTGGCAGTAATTAATAGGTCTTAACTTTTTCAGCGTGTCCTTATGTTTGGTGCTCCAGGCTCAATTCCAGCACCAAGAGCCTGGTTTAGCAAACTGGGGATTAAAGATACTGGATTCCTGTATTCTTTTTCTGAGGACTAAAACCAACCTTGGGCAGCTGGGAGTCTCACGTGATTTGGGAGCCATCTCTGGGGAAAAAATAGCATCCAGCGAGTGGCACCTACTCAGTGCAAGGACTGTGCTCAGGTTTTCTGGGTCCCTTGCAGGAGAAGTACTGTGTTCAGGGAGGGTGGGTGGACAATAGTGTCAGCCTCGGCCTCCTGCCCTTGACCCACCCTGAGATCCCGGGAGCCAGCCTGGGAGGGCAGTGGGTGGGGGTTGCAACAAAATGAGCTTCTAGTCCCTTCCCTCCTTCTCCTCATATCCCTCCCTCGCTCCCTCCCACGGCCGCCCTGTCCAGAAAAAGTCATTCAAGTCTGTGATTCTGTCCCCATGACATTTCTGCACCCGGCTTAGCAGTGTGTGTCACCTTTGCCACAGGTGTGCAGGTGGACACATGAGTTCCAGAGGAAGTCATTTCTGAAGTCTCCTATCAGTTCAGGTAGGAAAAGCCCGTCTCCTGGGTGGCAGGAGAGAGGGCATGTGGTGGGAGAGATGGCATGCTCAGGTTCCTCTGGGTCCTGCTGGCTCCCCACCCTCAAGGTCAGCCTCCTCCCTGCCTCTTTAGAGTGTTAGGACCCTGACCCCCAGCCTCCTTTCTTCTTGGCTCAGGCTTCCACTTGGCCTGCTGGACTGGTCCACCGCTGGGGGTTCTTCTGTCCTCCTCAGCCCCATGGCTCATCACAAAAAGGGTTTCAACTGAAGATAATAAATGTGAAGTGAAAAGTGGGCGCTCCCTTTTGCCACCATCCTGTCCACACCAGCAGCCGCCAAGGTCCTCCCGGCACAGGCACTGCTCTGAGCGCCTACGCAGTGTCTATAGACAACTCTTCCGCTGACATGGCAACCCCAGGAGGCAGAACTCACATTATGCTCACGTGCCCAGAAGGGGAAATGGGTCAGATTGGTTCCTTAACTTGCCGGAGGCCACGCCACTAGCAGCTGGCAGCACCAGGATTCAAACCCAGACGGTCTTCCTCCAGGGTCCCTGCTCTTTCTTTACACAAGGATGCTCACAAGGCAGACAAGGCTGCTCTTTTGTCTTTAGTCCTCATGCTCAGGCCCACGTGCTCACAGTGTCCCTTTATGCCCCCGGCCTCTCTGTGCCAGCCCCCCTCCTCCTCTGTCCCCTGCTGCAACTCTTCTGTCTGGGAGTGCTCTCCGACTCCACGTGGCTCTCTGTCTGGGCCCCTCTCGAATTTCCAAGGCCCCGGCACTTTGCCTCAAGCTCTCTGCCTTTGTGTTTGTCTCCATCTGATTTCCCCACCTCCGTCTCCCTTGTCCTGGCTGGATGTTTCAGCTGTCATTCAGCTGCCAGCATCTCTTCTCTATGTCTCTGTCAGTATCTCTTTCTCTTACTGCCTCTTTCCCATCTCAACACCCTCCGCCCTCTGCTCCCTCTCTGCCACGCTTCTCTCTTGTCTCCCTCTCTTGTTCATTTAGTGGCCCCATTTATTACTTAGGGGCACAACCAAGAGTGTCTTTGTCTCTGTCCCCACTCCATCCCTCCGCCTTCACTGAGAATCTCAGCTGTGAATGGGAACCAGGTTCAATCCAAGCTCTGTTCCTCGTCAAAGAATAACAATGAACTCAGGAACCACGGAGGCACAAGACAGAGCATCTCTGTATTTCAAGAGACATCCCAGTCTCTTGGGACAAAATGACTTCTCTTGGTTTATTTATAAACCTAGGGGCCGGGGAGTGGTCCTGCATACAGATGGGGCAGCTGGCTGGTGATTGGGTTGGGGGCCTACATGGTCCTTGGCTAGGACCTCCTCCCAGAGCTCAGACCCAGCTGTGTTTTGGTCAAGGCCAAACACTTGGTGCCCTCAGGCAGACAGAGCACGGTGGTGGAGGGGCCTACGGATTTCACGGAGGGCAGTGACTGTGGACATCACATCACCTGTGCCCACATCGCCCCTGCGGATGAAACTCCTAAGCCAGAGCAGAGGTGGAAGCAGGATGCAGGCCTTCCTCTCCCCGCGGTGGGCTTCTGTGTGTCCACACCGCCCTCCGGTCCAGGGCTGTGCTGGCAGGGAGCCATCCTCACACTTGCGTGTGCCTGGCCTTTTTCAAGAAACCCTTGAATCTTCCAGTCTCACTCCAATCCTTTCCTCAGTAGCCTCTTGTGCAGTCCTTGTTTTTAGTCTACACCTTGTTGATCATGGTCTGTGACATCATCTTCACGGCTGGAGGGCAGCCGCTTATGCGGGAAGGGACTGCAAAGGGGCATTTGAACTGGACCCGATTGAACTGTAGGTGTTTTGACAACTGGGATCGTGTCTTCTATGCGTGTTGTCCCTCCCCTCCTCCAGCAGCTAGTCTAGCGGTGAGCTCCCAGTAGGTGTGCAGTTGGTTCAAGATGGTTGATGGTCCAGGGGCGCCTGGGTGGCTCAGTCGGTTAAACGTCCGACTTCAGCCAGGTCACGATCTCACGGTCCGTGAGTTCGAGCCCCGCGTCAGGCTCTGGGCTGATGGCTCGGAGCCTGGAGCCTGTTTCCGATTCTGTGTCTCCCTCTCTCTCTGCCCCTCCCCCATTCATGGTCTGTCTCTCTCTGTCCCAAAAATAAATAAAAAACGTTGAAAAAAAAAATTAAAAAAAAAAAAAAAAGATGGTTGATGGTCCAGAGGGCCTGCCCCTGACTGGAGACTTGGAGATGTCTCGCCAGCGTCCTAGCTGTTGGGTCTGGCACCCTGACCCACGGCTCATGGGGGAGGCATAATGTCTAGCAAGCGTTGGAGAGGGGGAGCTCAGCCTCATCAGTGCTGTGGCTTTGCTCCTGGACACCAGCAGTGCAGGCTGGCGCCATTCAAGCAAGACCGCAAAAAGCCCTCCTTACTTTACCCTGACCCTTAAGGGTACACTTTATCAATAGCAAAATACACAGAATTCGCCGGCAAAAGTCCTCTTTTCTCAGATCTTCCCTCAAGTTCACGCCCCTCAGCCTCAGTATTACCTTTTCGAGACTGGCTGAGGGTGAGAGGGAGCAGATTTTGTGTACCAGACTGGGGATGGGGAAATAATGGAAGGAACCGCCATGGTACCTACCAATCACAGGTGCCACAAGCTGACTCTTAAGTCTTATAATTGATGCCCATTAGGAACAGATTTCCTTTATGATCTTCTAGAAAAGAAGATGCCTAATGCATCTCTCTGTGGGGAAGCATTCATTTCTGCTGGCACTTACTCCTAACCTTCTGGTTCTTCCCTCCTCCTCCTCTGCCTCTCTTGATCTTCCTCATTGTACTTAATAAAAATACCTTCATTTACCTTTCATTTCTGTAGCCCTTTATAGCTTCCAAACCTCTTTCCTATGTGTGATTTCTTCCCGGACAGAAAGGTGTGCAGAGATTTTTAATTCCCAGTTAATGGATGAAGTTCAAAAGTACGCGACAGCTGGACTAAGGTCACTTCAGCAGCACGTAGGAAACACGCGCTTTGTTGGCCTCGCCGAAGGCTCTACCCACTGCCACGGCTCTGCCACCTCCAGTCCCTTCCCTGGGACTCCTTTCCCACCCTGCTGCCTTGGCTTTTCCTCACCGGATCAAGTTGTCAGACTAATGGCTGTTGGGAGGTTTTCTGCTGCAATGAAAGGACTGAGACACGGTGGTGGGAGGGCCTGAGCCCGGGGGGCCCAGAGCCCAGGGTGGGCAATGTGCTCTGATGTGCTGTCCCAGCAAGGGCTTGCTGCTACAACAGAAAAACCACAATTTCAAAGGGGGCCATTTTGTCACCCACCTGGAAGCAGGCGATGGAGGGAAATCAAAGAAAGGCACCTGGAAGCCAAAGGGGGAGGTAGAATACACACGAGAAAGCCTCACTGGATGGACTCTGGCCATACTTCTGGAACTCTCCCCACCCTCACATTCCAGCTCAGAGTGCCCTCTGGTGCTCCAGGAACCGAGTGCATTTCCAGTCTTCTTTCTGGGGCTCCCCTCACACCTCCTATGCTGATGAGAACAGGGGAGTGAGAAGGCGTGCCACTGGGAATCCATAGGCTGGACCCCAGTTCACGTCCCTGTCACTTATTTCCTGAGTGGCCTCAGCTGCCGCCAGTCACTCACCCGCAGAGCCTCAGTGTCCTCACCTGTGTAATGGGGACAGCGGTAGCCTACTCGCGATGCCGCAGTGGGTTTCAGTGAAATGGTGTGCCGAGCAGGTGGTGCTGGTCTGGGATCCGAGAGATCTGGGTCCCCCACCTGTCACTAGCCCCTGTGCAGAAAATCCCAAGGTTTTCACTGACACGAGTGTGCAACAGTTCCATGTATGTGCGAGGTCCTGGGAATGGCAAATGCCATCCAGACCTAAGGGATGATTCATACGCACTAGGGGTAAGCAGGTGAGGAAGAGAGCCAGAGGATTGCCTCTCTGCTTGCGTTCCCTCCTTTCCAGCTTTTTTTGTTCGTGGCTCATGTGTCCTCTGGCCTTTCCAGCTGTGAGGTTCATCATGTGTCTCTTCTGAGTCCTATCAGGAGACCTGTCCTTTGTTTCAGTCCCAAAGAGAGTGGCCCTGTCAGCTGCCCCAACCCCGGGGCACATAGCCAGATCTGCATGGCCCGCCCCCCTTGCCAGTCCTGCTGCCCCCCCGGGTTAGCCAGGAGCTGCACCGGCTTCTCCACCAGTGGCCGGTGAATCACCACCGGCCCTCCAGCCGCTGGGCTCTGTGCGAGCCTCGAGGGCTGTGTCCTGCCCTCCTAGGAGCTGAGGGTCCAAACGTAGCTCAGTCCCGCCCACCCACCTCTGGTTTGCTGTGGGGATTAGGGCAGACAAAGGGTGGCTGAGCCCTGGGTGAGATATCAAGTAGCTCAGAACTGCTAAATCATAGCTTTCTTGCCCTAATCTCATCACCTGCCATTAAAGATCAGAATATGAAAGCCGCACATTTGTAAAGCTCAGTGCAGTACCTGCCTCTTGCTGTAACAGAGACATACTCGAAATAGTTCTCCTTCCCGGCAGTTACTATGGCACCGTGCATATCGGGGATTAATATTCCCCCCACACCACCCCCTTTGAAAGTTAACCCTGACACCGAGCCCTCCTTTTTGCCTCCTTCCACAATCAGCTGCCATGTCAACGGCATCCGGTGTTTCCAGGGCACTTTTCCTTCCTCGTTGTCGATACCACTCACCCAAGAACCCAGTCCACAGGCTTCCCCCAGACCCCTCCCTCCACTCCCATGCGTGGGGCCACCTGCTGGAGGTGAAAGTGACAGCTGTCTAACAACTAGGGCCCCATCTCAGCAAGCCTGTGGGATGTCCCTGCTTGGATATGCAGGACTCAAGCCTCGGTCACAGCCAGGAGGGCGCCCACCGACCAGCCGTGTTCCCTTGGGTGTCCCAGGACGTGCCGTGTTGCATACTGGCGCTGGTGATTCGGGCTCTGTGCGCATCTTATGTGCGCGGGAGTTCACTTCTGCTGTGTGGACCCGTGGCGGTACCTGCGTGACCTTGCGGAGAGCACGCGTGGGGGCGCACGTGGAGGCAGCACATTCACATGATACTTCTGGCGGTGTACCTGTGTGCTCAGGGGGTTTTATGAATGCAGTATTTGTGTTCCATGTCAAGTGCACAGGACCCTGGGGTCCAGAAGGGTGAAGGCGCCGCGGGCTCCGGGCTGGCAGTGACTCGCCGAGCTACTGTCCGTGAGGCGGGTTCAGTAAGCAGGCTTGTAACCCTCAGCAGTTATCTATACAGCTTTGGAGGATCCACAAAGCCCCGTTCGCTCAGGCATTGCTAACAAGCCAGCGGCGACAAGCCGATGAGCACAATGGGACCGAGCGACAGACTGAGACGCGAGGTCCTTGTCCACCAGGCTGCTCTGCAACTTGTCGACATCCTGCGCCTCCCTCTCGACCTTGATGCAGTCTCTCCGTGTCATACGTCTGGGATCCCCTTGCCCCGACGAGAAACAAGCCCGATAGTCCTTTTCCAGCTCGAACCACCCCATCTCCCCAAACCCCACTCCCTGCTAGAAGCTCTCCCCACTTTCTCTCTTTCTGAGCTGCCACAGAATTAGATTAGTCACATTCTTAATTAACTGTGCTGGTAAGAGCTCTATTAGGTATTAAATGTTTGTCACAATCCAATTAAAAAATCCATCACAGCAGGACAGGTTCTCCGAGGCCCAGCAGATTGATTGAGGGTCCTGGGGCTCTCCTCTCTGCCAGGGGACAGGAAAGAGGAGCTGAGCCTAGGAGGCCAATGTGGCACGTGGGCTCAGAAGGCAGGGGTTGCTCGGGAAGGCCACCTGGCCAGGTGCAAGGAAAGCACAGTGCATCCCTAACACATGGAGTCCAAGCGTCCCTAATGCATAGGTCCAAGCATCCCTAACACTCAGACTACTGTGGGGTGACCAGCTGTCCCAGATTGTTTCAAAGGGGGTGGTTGGTCACTAGCCTCCAGCATCACAGCTTCCCCTAGCCCAGTAGGGCCGGGGGGTGGGGGGCGGGTAAAGCCAGTGAGGGGTGTGTATGTGTGTTTGCATGCACACACGCATGAGGGTTGAGCTGTGTTAGGGTGGGGAGGGGCAAGATTGAAGCTTAAGCCTGGTGGGAAGCTTTTTGGCTCAAGTATAAAGAATGGAATTTGATGGAGTTGGGCTGCAGTTTCCAGGGGTCCAGCTCTAGGCCAGAGCTGCCATTCACAACTGGGTCTATTTCCTTTTAAAGAGATTCGCTCAGGAGGGGAGTGATCTCTGGCAAAAGGAAAAGAAAATGCACATTCATCCCTAGATCCCCAGCTTTCATTTCTGCAGTTCCTTGGCCCTTTCTTCTCTTCCTTTCACCTTTTCCGGGGCGTGAGCCCTCCCTGCACCCCCTCCCTGGCCAGGCTGGACACACACATGTCTCCCTGCTACTGGAGAGTTGAACGGCTGGCCGGTTTTAGGTTTTCCACCTCCCAGCTCAGCACACCATGTTTCCCCTTGCCACTTGGCACCAGGATGGAGAAGAGAGGGTCACACAGCATTATTCCTGCAGAGGTGGCCCCCAGGGCGAGACAGTGAAAGGGGAACCTTGGGCATCAGTGTGGGCCCGTGCATGGCCGCAGTAAATGCGGTGTGCACCCCAGCGCTCCCCAGGCTTAATCATGCCTTGTGCTTCAAGCGTCCTGATGTGTTTTCTGAGTATCTTGTTCTTTGGGTGCATCTTCTGCGGCTCTGTTAGGTAGCGATAACCATATAATTGTTGCTTCTTACGAATGGCCTGCCCCAAAGGTCTTTTCCTTCTCACTTCCTTCTCATTCTTCCCTCCCAGCCCAGTACATCCTAATATCCAACCTTCTAAGAGGGCTGTCCGGGTTTATCTGGCTGAAGAGAAGTGTTTGCTCAGTCGGTTGTGAGGTGGGCAGGAAGCTTGTCTCCTTTGGTGCGCCCTCAGCACACAGCGGGGAGCTGAGATTCACAGGTGGCACTGCAAGGCAGTTGCTGGCTGAGGAAACGAACGAGTTCACATTCACAACTCTCTTTTTGACTCTTCCGCAGCCCCAAATATGCTTTGCTTCCACATAAAGCAAACATTTAACTATTGATCAACACCCATGCATCCTTCCGAATGCTTCTCCATTCTCTGTGAGACACTCTGCCTGAGCTTGTAAATCCCGGAGGGGCAGGACCCATGGAGCCATGGACAGATGACTGTCCTTGGTGCTGGCCCTTCACTCTCTCTCTTATTTGGCCTTGAATCGTCTATGGACTGCTTTCTCCATAGACTAGGCTAGGCTAGGACCAACTTGGGCTTGAGGGGGACAGGAAAGAAGTGTCACGTTCTGCTTTTCCTTCCAAGAGCTTGCAAGCTGATCAAGGAGACAAGACATTCAGAAGAAATAGTGAAGTAACCAATCAAGGCAGATTTGAATGAAGGGCCCCCAAAGAATGACGCAGATACACGTGCTTTAGGAACCCAGAGACAGCGGAGGACCTGTGGGTCCAGTGGTCCGAGGACATTGCCCGACTTGAGCTGGAACTTGGAAGGTGGGAGGCCCTGGGTGCTGCTGGGCAGGGTGCCATTTCCAGGCTGAAGGAACAGCACGAGATATGCAGACTTAAAATCAGAAATAAGTGTGTTGATTGTGGGAAAAGAATGGAGACTAGCCTAGTGGGAAGCAGCATTTCAGAGGGCATTTCAGAATTGAAAAGGGAATATGAATGGAAGCTGATGACAATGATAAATCAGACCCAAACCGTGCAGGATGCACCTGCTTCCTACTCCTTCGCAGACCTGAGCTAGCTGGGAGCCCAGGGTCACCTAGCACAGGGAGAGGCTTGGAAAGTTCTCAAGTGTTGCCAGTAAAAGGAATTGTGTGATGTCTTATGACCTGGTGAGAATTCAGAGAGCTGAATTCACGGGCTTTTGGCTTGGGCACAGGCTGGCCTCACTAAGAAGGCTTGCAGAGACTGCCTTTGGAGGGGCAGTGACGGCTGTCAGCCAGTGGCTATTAAGTGACAAAGACGGCTTATCTCCACTCAGGCAGAAGAGCAACACTTGGATTGCCCCACCTTCTACTCATGTAAGGCTGGGGGATGGGAACCAGGAGACCTGGTGGGTGGGGCCGTCACAGAGCATTCGTTGAGTGCCTGTGCTGGACCCTTTACCTGACTTCTTTCATCTGTTCTTCACAATAGCCCTGCGGGAAGGTTCTATTATCTCCATTTGACTAATGAGGAAATGGAAGCTGCAAGATAAGTAACTTGCCCAAGGTCATTCTGTTTCTGGAGCAGGAGTCTGCATCGTTCCATCCATCTCTGGTCAAATATTTATTGAGGGTCTGCAGGAGCCATCCACTGTGCTAGGCCACTGCCCTGATGCCCTTTAGTGGAAGATCAATATTCCCTGTCACACACACACAAACGTATAGCTCTAAGACTTCTTTGAATAAGGAGAACCCATAATGGGGCCAACAGATCTGGGCAGGACCTGAGTACTTATTTTGCTACCAGCACAAGTATACATTTCTGGATCTAGCAGGATAAGGATCTGGAGGTGGGTCCTGTTTAACCCCCTTGTAGGGTTGCCAGATTTAGCAAATAAGAATACAAATTTGAAGTTCAGATAAATGACTAAAAAAAAAAAAGTTTTGTATAAGTATATCCCATGTAGTATTTGGGGTATACCTATACTAAAAATTGTGTTGTTTATCTGAGATTCAAATTCAACAGGGTGTCCAAAGCAAAGAGAGCTTTCATGTAATAGTATTCAAATATCACAATTCCTATTTAAGACAATTAAACATCTCCCCACCCCCAACAATAAGTAAATAGGGGGTGGGGAAGAGGTGTCAGGGAGATGCCGACAGTGTGCCTCTAGTGTCCCAGCTGTGTCCCTGCCCCTGAGAAAATGTTGCACTGCCACTGGACACTCAGTGACCCCTGGACACTCAGTGACCCCCTCAGTGACCATCATCAAGATGGTCGGTTCTTCTTGTTCTTTTTTTTTTTTTATTAAGTTTTTAATTTGAATTCCAGTATAGTGAACATACGGTGTTGCATTGGTTTCAGGTGTTCGGTGTGGTGATTCAACACTTCCATGCACCCCCTCCCCCTGGGCTCATCATGCTAAGTGTGCTCTTTAATCCTAAGTGGGTGTCTTTTCACCTGGCAACCTTACCTCCCCGTCACCTGTCACTGCCACCATGCCGAATGCAGGACAATATCTCCACATCCACTCAGGGGTCCAGGCCACGTGGTGGAGATGCCAGCGGTGCTAACTAGCCTCTACCAACCGAGGAGCCGGCGGTGGGGGGGGGGTCCCCATTCCCTCCGTCTTGGGTGGTCCTTGCCTCTCAGCATGACCAGTGTTCCCACAAGATGACGGATCTGCCCGGCTGTGCAGTATTGGCCCCCAGATGGGCCCTGCTCCTGCTTCTCCCAGCTCCTGAGAGCCGAACATGGGGGGGCGCCAAGGGGAGCTTGGTGGGCACGTCACGTGGATGGCCACGGACTCCTCAGACTGCAAACTCACATGTCCAAACTGACCCCTCATCATTTCCTCAAACTCCCACTTCTCCTCTGGTTTCTTACATGAATGAATGGGCTGACACACGCTAGACTTTGGCCACTCTCTCTTTCTAGAACTCACCCAGATATTCAGTAACCACGTGCTGTCTTCTCCCCTCTTTCCATCCCCATCCTGTCCTTCTCTGCTCACCGTAGGCCGGGGCCCGAGTTCAGCCATCATCATCCCTCACCCGAATTGTTTGTATGGCTTTTAACTCCTGTGCCTTCTCATCCAGCTCTCAGGTCAGGTTTTCCAAGACGTAAAGACGATTCTCTGCTTGCTCACATCCACATTGCCACTGGCTCGCCATTAAAAGAGCATCGAGATCCTTAGCTTAGCATGCAAACCTTGATGATTCGTCCCCCACTTACCGCTTTTCCACCCGTCCCAGTGCTCTTCCATCTACGTCCCTCTCTCTATCCATCTGAAACCGCTGCACTTTCCCAAACACATCATGCTCTTCCCTTCAAAATTCAGCTCTTTCAGGAGGCTTTCCCTGGCTCCGAGGTTATGTAGAAATTCCTCTGGGTTTCCCCAGCCCCCCGGCAGCATGCTTAGCCACCCCTTATCACACTGTTGTATTTGACCGTTTGTTCCTGTGGGGAGCACTGTGCTGTCTGCACGTGGTTGGGCTCAATAAATAGTAACTGAATAAGTAAAGGGTAGGTAACTATGAGACTGAACACTTACTTAGTTACCAACTCTCTGAGTTCACAAAACGCCAGCCTAAGCTAAAACCACTTCCTTTTCCCTCTGTTCAGACGCAACCTGCCTCCCCTCTTTTTTTGACTCCCTTTAGTGAGAGACAGCAGACCCGCAGTTCACCGGATATCTCACACCAGGCTTCATGTTCTGGATTTGAGACTTTCCGACCCTGAATGGCTAGATCCTAATGTTATTGGAATCCCCAAATGGGCTTTGATAGCTCTCAGGGGTTAATGAAGTATCTAGCTTTGTGCCCCTGGAGATAGCAAATATTGCTGGGGCAGAGGTCGCAGTATAAATGAAATGAATTTCGTGACCTCAATCTGGTGCCTATGCAGACATTTCCCCATGCTCCCGAAACTGAGAGGCCTGTTACTGTTGGCTGACTGTGCCCAGGAGAGAGGAGGGGATAATTGGGGGGGGGGGGGCCTGCAGGGTGGGCTGGAAGGATCAGGAAGCATGGTGCTGTGACACTCAGTGCTGGAAGACCAGGGGCCAGTCCTACCCCTGAGATTCTCCCTCTCCAAGTGCTGGAAGCCAGGTGCTGGGAGAGTCCCTGCCTCTGAGCAGCAGATGCTTGGATGCAGGGAAGATGAGAGATGATGGGTCCTTTCTGAGCCAGTAACTCAGATTGCTGTGTTCCCATTTCTTTTTAAGTTTATTTATTTATTTTGAGAGAGACAGAGGTAAAGAGACAGAGAGAGAGAGAGAGAGAGAGAGAGAGAATCCCAAGCAGGCTCAGCACTGCCAGCCAGGAGCCTGATGCAGGGCTTGAACCCATGAACCGTGAGATCATGACCTGAGCCAAAATCAGGAGTCAGACACTTAACCGACTGAGCCACCCAGATTCCTGAGATTGCTGTGTTCTAGGAGAACCAGTCCATTCTCCTATTTTCTTGCCTACCACAAAGCTTCATCAATATAAGACTCCACATCAAAGATCTCAGGGGAGGGGGGTTTCCAGGAGTGGGGTTAGACAAGTTTTGGGATTTTCATTTAGCAGCCACGTTGAATGCCAGGCACTGTGCTTGGCAACAGATCTTTCCAGAGAACGTTTCCTCCTCTCGACTACAGGGTAGAGGGGCTTCCAGCTGAAGCAATAATTATAGTGGTTACTGCATTTTATCTTTCAAGTGCTTTACTGTCATTATCTCTTTAGCACTCATAGCCCCTAGTGAGATAATTATCACCTAGTGCCGCCTGCTGAGAAAATGTGGGGAAACTGAGGTAGAAGCTGGTGTGTC
The DNA here is from genome assembly GCF_018350175.1 of Felis catus. NCBI lineage: Eukaryota > Metazoa > Chordata > Mammalia > Carnivora > Felidae > Felis > Felis catus. The sequence continues at coordinate 17,520,615 of NC_058384.1, read as the reverse complement.
CGCTTGTGATGAAGGGGAAGGGCCATGAGAGTGGCTGGGCAAGCTCCTGGGAGCAGCTGGCCCCCAGTTCAGGCCTCATCGGTCCTGGGAGCCACCTCTGTTACAGAGGCTCAACACTTGGGAACTGAGCACACGGATGTGTCATCCCAGGGAGGCTCTGTGCACCAGGCCAAGGAGGCTAGGCAGGGGAAGGAACTCCAGCTTTAGTGTAAAGAGATCCGAGTTCTAATTCCCACCCTATCTCTTGCCATCTATATGAGCCTGTGTCTGTGACTTGTGTCTTTTAACCTCAGTTGTTCACTTTTAAAAAGGAAGTGGTGGTACTTTCTTTGTACAACTGTCCAGATCATTAGCGAGAATACGTGTAATGTTAGCACAGTGCCAGTCATGGTAGGTGTTCAATAAATGCAATTATTATGCTTATTTCAGCCGTGTCCAGTGTAGATGCTGGCTTTCTGAGACGCCAGGTGGCAGCATCTGTGATTGACAGCAAGACTTCTTTCCCCCTTGGCCCTGTCCTGGGACAGTGACATCATCTGGGGGCTGGATTGCATGCTGGGACTCAGGAGGCCAGTCTCTGAATGGCTGTATTTTTAACAAGAGCCCCCATGTGATTATATTATTATTCACATTTGAAGAACACTGGTCTGATCCACACCTTTCGAACTGCCTTCTTAGGAGAAGATTCAGGGGCCACTGTCATTGCTTAATTTGAAAGCAACGTCCTGTCCTTAGAAGACCAAACTGGTTAATGTTAACATCAAGCCATTAATGTTTCTGCTAGGATGACTATTAGCTATGTCACTCACTCTCTCAGATGCATAGGAAGATCTACCCACCTGCTTCAAAGTCAACCTTTGACAGCTTTCTATTTCTGCCTGGAAGTTTTGTTTACTTTCGCTAACCAAACGCACTCAGGTATGTTATTTTGGGGCCATCCTTGGAAGTTTTCTCCTTCCTGTTGTGTTTTCTTATTTTTGATATTTTAGGGCATTGTTACCTGTCAACCCGCACTCTGGCTTCCTTGCTTGTGTCTTTGCGTTTTGGTGGTTTGTGCCAATCACATTTACAAAATTTATATTCTGAATGCTAGAAACAGAAGATACAGGCTTAGTCTAACCTGAATCTTCCATTGATTGTTCATCAAAATGTTGACACCCTGCTCTGTGCTCATTACAATAGATGGTTTGGGAAAAGTTCACACAATTGTAGGGAGCCTTGGTAATTGCAGAAAATAAGACTCACAAAGGTTCTAGATAGTCTAAGAAATTCTGAACGCCCTGGTTTCTTCAGCATCGCCGACCACACATCAAAGAAACTCTGCCTCAGTCACCTCACCTTTCCCCCTCCTTACCTCCCCATCTCAGAAAGGCTCAAATCAGCTGTTCAACCAGCCACTCCTACTGCTCTGTCCTTCCACCCCAGACCTCCCATCCATGATGTCATCCCTGATGCAGCTGATGCAGCAGGTGTTTGGCAGAGAGGCCCCTCCAGTGTCTTCCCAGACACCATGCCTCCCCCTCTCTGCTTCTTTCTGGTGGGAGTGAACTCCATCCAGGGAAGATAACCAAGGCAGCCTCCTCCCACAGCACCTGTCTGACCACACCACACATGTAGGAAGTCTAGGTCCAAGTTTCTGGCCAGAGGCAGGTTGGCTGGTTGCCTCTGACCAGGCAGCTGGTTGAGGAAGAAAACAGTTTAAAGAATTAACTTCTAAGCAGATAGCTACCAAGGATTAAGGCAGAGCTGCCTAGTCAAGCCTCTGAACTGAGGAGTGACCACCTCTCCCTCCCACTTTAGTGAGGTCCAGCGTCTGCTCACATCCTTGGATGGTTCTAAATACTGGTGAGTTCACCTTTATTTTGGACAAGGGTCTATCTCCATTTAGACACCCTCCACCCCAAATAGCTTTATCATCTGAGATCCCACAGAAGAGTGAGATCCCTCTCTCAAGGCATCCCTTCGATGATTTAATACAGATGCCCTTGGACTCTGAGTCCTCAGTTCCTCAGACTGAAAGCATTTTACACCTCCGGCTGGCCCTGTGAGAAACAGTTCCTAGTCCTCTGCCCCGGACACTCTTTTCTGAACATACTTCTTGTGTCCTGTGCCATTTACTGGGTGGGATCCAGGCTCGAGAATCACAATCCAACACTACTCTGTCACTTCCTTTCTTCTGGTCACTATTTTACATCCAATCTAGAACTCACCAAGATTTTCCCTGCCCACAGGCTATTTTGTATTATCTATAAATCTGTATCTATATCCATACCCATATCCATACCTATCTCTATCTCTATATCTTTCTATCTATCTATCCATCTATCTATCATCTCTCTCTTTCTCTCTGCCATCATATGACATCGTTGGTTCATAGTGAACTTAAAGGCAACAAAAACCTTCACGTCCTTTTGGTGTGTGCTGTGACAAGCCATTCCTCTCCCATCCTTGACTTGAACACTTTGCTTCACCTTTCTTGAACTGCTAGTAAAGTAGTTGCCCATAGACTACAAGAGGCTCCATTGGTAGGTTCCCGCCCCCTGCTCCTAAAGTAGAGTTTTCTCTTCTTCTTCATGCTCCTCATGGGACAAACCCCAGCTATGAACCGGCACCAGAGCCTGACTTGCAATTCTCTGAGAGGTGAGGGGGAGGGCAACGCTCTGAGTGAGGGGCCAGAGCCCCAGTGGAGCACATCTGCTGCCAGGGTGGCTGCCTGGGGAGTGGAAGGAGGCCTCTCCCACTCCTGGATTCTACCATCTCCCTCAATAAGGGCAGACAGCATGCAACCAAGTGAAGAAGACTGGAATAACAGTGTCTGTCATTTTTCTGAGCACTTACCAAGAGCCAGGTACGATGCTAATGGCTTTACATAAACTGCATCATTTAATCCACTTAACAAATCACTGAAGTAGAAACTAAACCCACTTCACAGATGAAAGAAGTGAGGATTGAAGATATGGCTGGTCTAACTGGGATCTGAACATAGTTCTATGTGAAGCCAAATTTCAAATCTTACTCATTCTACTTGGAACACAGAGTGTTCACTCTGGACATGACCTCTATTCCAAGCAGCCGGGCAAGGTGAGACCCTGAAGGGCACAGGCATACCGGAGGAGATGTGTCCTAGGCCCTCTTGGCTCCCCTCCCCTGTCCCCTATATCCGGACTGTGGCAAGTCTTCCAGGGTTAATGGAATAAATGACTTCCCCGATCCAGAGGACAGGTAAGAGATACCCTCCAACTTCTTCAACTTCATAGTGATAGAAGACTGTCCACCCTTGCCTCCTCACAGGCTTGCATGAGACGTACGATCATTTGATCACATACTATTGACCCACTACCAGATGCTCAGCACAGAGCCAGACTCTGAGCCAGTTATAGAAGAAGCATTAGGCCTGGTCTGGGCCCTGCAAGAGCCCTACTTGGGGGATGAGACTTACACACCAGAAACAGCAAGAGAAAGAGATAATACAGTAAATGATCAGGGGCCAAATTATGAGAGGTGGATACTCAGTGCCGTAGGAATTAGTTCACCAGATTTTGTGTGAGCACTGGGACTCACAGTGGGTCCTCATGGTAGGTGGGTTATGAGATGCGGGCTGGAGAATTGGAGGGGGAGATCCTACAGGAACAGGGAAACAGGACATATATGAGTGGCTCAAAACACTGAAAGAGCTATGCAGTAAGCCCAAAGTGTTATTAGATGTCATCTACGACATCTCATGGGTCTACAACAGGTCAGGGTTATTCTTGCCCAAATCTGGGTCTCTGACAACGGCCACAATGTTCATGGGACTGAATCCATCTTCTCTCCTTTCTCACTGTGGTTTCTGGTTGTAATGCCTCAGCCCTGGTCTCTTCCTCCTAAAACCTGGAGAGGGCAAATCTTAGGAGACCAAGTTCTTCAGGACATTTGCCTGTAGGGCTGGGTGGCGTCAGGGGCTGGGGATGGAAGCAGGAACGTCTCGCTGTGGGCTTTCAAAAAAGTAGTTTCATCTGGTCCTAAACTTATAAACAGTGAAAGCATCCCTTCAAGGCCAGAGAGCCGCTGTGGAGAAAGAGCCCCCCTTCAGGTGGAATGTGGGGGCAGGACACGGGTTGGCAGGGGCAGTGGGAAGCAGGAGAAAGAGAATTGTGGGCAAAGAGGCTCAGAGAGGGGAGAGGATCCTGGAGGGAAGAGGGGAGGATGAAAGAGGGAGAGAGAGAGAGGATGTAGAGGGGAGGGAACAGAGAGAGAGGAAAGTCCAGTCAAAGGAAAGAAAGGTCCAGCAGGAGGAGGAAAGGGAGATGCGTTCAGCACAGCAGCTACCTTAATCTCTTTAAATTTTTCCTCATTGATTAAGGATTTGCAGCAAAATCCCTCACTATGGGAAGACATTTGCTATACTGGTCTCTGCTGTCAGACGCTCCCCCCCCCCTCCTCCCGCCACCGTGGGGGGTAGGGGAGGGGCAGCAGGATGAAGAGAAGGCCTTGGAAGCCTTCTCCTGTCGCCAGGCCTGACCCAAATCCCCTTCACCAGTGAAGTCTCTCCCATGTCCCTGAAAGAAGGTGCTCCTCCAGTGCTCCCATCCCCTGCCCTGAGCACCTGGTCAAGATCTGTTACACTAACATTTGGTAGTTTAAAAAAATATTTTTTAACATTTACTTATTTTTGAGAGAGAGAGAGAGAGAGACAGGGAGGGAGTGCAAGCAGGGGAGGGGCAGAGAGAGAGGGAGACACAGAATCTGAAGTAGGCTCCAGGCTCTGAGCTGTCAGCACAGAGCCCGACACAGGGCTCAAACTCACGAACCATAAGATCATGACTTGAGCCGAAGTCAGAAGCTCAACCGACTGAGCCACCCAGGCGCCCCAAAATTTGGTAGCTTAAAAACAGGTACTCCTTTATCATTTCTCATGAGTCCCATGGTCAGGAATTCAGACAGGGACGATGGGACGGGCTCACCTCCATCCCGGGTGATATCAGCCGGGGCTGGAAGCACAAGGTGCTTCTTCACTTGCAGGCCATCGCTCCACGAGCACAGCCTCACCAGGCCACATGTGGGGCTGCCGTCCTGACAGCCGACTTCTGGATCTCCTCCATGACAGGAGAGCAGGACATACAAGCTGGAAGAATGACCATGTGACTAAAGAATGGAAGGGAGGAAGCTGGTTGTTTTGAGGTAACACCCAAATCTGGGGACTCCAAGCCTTGTGAAAATGTCCACGCACACCCTGGCTCAGAGCATCCCAGCCTTGAAGGGAGATGGCTTGGTGTCTTCCGGGCAGGCTGCAGGGTGGGAAGCATCGATGTGTTCCCGAGAACATGCCCTTTGCACCCAGGGTCTACACCGTCTGGAGTCTCCTCCCCTGTCCCTAAGGCCCCACCATGGGTGCTGCTTCTTGTGGAAGCCTCCATTGAGTCAGCCAAGGAGGAAGTCCCTCCCCTCCACCTCTGGGAGCTCACTGTGGCTCGGCACCCCAGGGCTTGCCCACTAACTTTCTAATGTTGCCCTTCCCCGCTGTAACTTAACAGGAGCCCCAGGAACCCAAGGCGCTGTGTTCTCTGAGCTCTTTCTTACCCGCTTCTAATTCCCTTCCCAATGTCTGTGATAATACAGAGCATTTTCGAGATTCCTATAAATACTGAATGAGTGGACACCTGCCATGTGGAAGTTGTATGCTTTTTGAAGGTTTTCATAACCATCCCCACTTGACCCTCTTCAACCCGAGTCTGGGACGTCTGCAGGCATTGTGCCAGAAAGACAGAGGTGCACAGAAAGGGGAAAACGCTTGCTCCGGGTCATGTGACCCATCCGTGCCATCAAGGGGAAAAATGCCTGGTAATGTTCTCTCTAGGAGGGTTGGGTGGGTGTCCTCTCCACAGGGCCCCAGGGGATCGGAATCAGGGACGGCCTCTGGAGCTGTTCCCCGTGGCGGGGCTGGCTGGAGGAACTGATTAAACACCTCGTGACCAAGTGGCAGGGCTCTTGATTGGTCTCTCCCTGTCCCTGTCTCCTAGCGCTGCCTCACAAGCCTTGTCTGTCAAGGGGCCTGATTCACATGTCATGACCCCTTCATCAGAGCCTCCCGCTAGTTCAACCTCCTCATCTTAGAGGTGTGGAAACCGAGTCCAGAGAGGATACAAGGCTGGTTCAAAGTCACTCAGGTTGTTAGAATCGGTGTCGGGGGGGAAGCCAGGTCTCCTGCACACATTGTGTGTGTCAGTCAGCATCCTCTTTTAGTAAGAAGGGACCTCAGATCCACCCCTAATCTTAAATTCAGAAAGATTTGGTGAAAGAAAAATGAAGAGCAGTAATGAAAGGGGCAAAAAAAGCTACCAAAAGATTATATGTATGCGTCTAGCTTACTTTTTAAAATTTTTTTAACTTTTTTTTAAAGTTTATTCATTCATTTTGAGAGAGAGAGAGGGAGTGCGTGTGCACTTGGGGGAGGGGCAGAGAGAGAGGGAGAGAGAATCCCAAGCAGGCTCTGTGCTGTCAGCACAGAGTCCAACACGGGGCTCGACCTCATGAATGGTGAGGTCATGACCTGAGCTGATATCAAAAGTCAGCTTAACCGATTGAGCCACCCAGGTGCCCCAAGCTTATTTGGTTTTAGTCAAGCCCCCACCAGTCACCTCCTGGAGTTATTACCCAGTGGTCTGAACCTCCAGCAGTGTGGCTTTTGCAGCTACAGTCTCTGTGTGGCATCTGGGTCTTTATCATAACAGGGTCCCTTCCTCACAAGCAGTCCTCATGTGACTGCCATGAGACGGGCAGGGACCACCACTCTCACCTGATGGACGGGGAGATGGAAACTGCAGGGCTTGACAGTCAGAAGCCTCGAGTCTCAGCTTGAGGATGGGGAAGGGAGGTGTTGGTGAGTTAGCGTGAACCGGGGGGAATGCAGGGGCGCCTGTGGGGCAGCCTGTCTGGTCACCCAAGTGCCTCACCTGGAAGAGGGTCTCATCCTGGTTTCCTTGCCCTCACTGACATGCAGGGTCTCTAAAGAGGTTTTCCCTGGTGGACTAGCTCCTTGGCAGCTACCCACCATCCACAGTGAGTCGGGGAGGGTCTATTGCAGTAGGTTCTGACTCACTCTCCCGTCCCTGGCCCTAGTCCCCTACATTCATCTGAGTGCACCACAACCCCAGGCTTCAGAGGGAAGCCACCTTCCTTTGCCAGACTGGCTCACCCAACAGGGATGGTTGACCTCAGACTCTAACCAGCTCTGCCCAGCTGAGGCCCTAACCACTGGGTTCGTCTTCTGATGGGCTGGGACTTCTGGGGCCATGTTGGGCTTCTTTGAAAGTGGAATGGGAGAAGGGCAGAGGCAGAGATGTCTTCTACCCCCCTGCCCTTTTCTCCCCTCTCCCAACACGGTCACAGGGCTTAGGTTGAGAAACCCTCACTGAACATTGGCCAGCTTCCTCTGGTCACACTTGGCTCAGGAGCACCTGGAAACCCACGTGAAAGCAGGGCAGCTCAGCGTCTCGAGCATAGCCCGTGCTTCAGACGTGCTGGGCTTCTTCCCTCTCCCCCTCTGGCCTGGGCTGTTTCCTGAAACAGTCTCCGAGGATTGGCAAAAGAATGAAGGAGAAATTCTGTCTCCTAGTATCGATTTTGGAGAAAAGAAAATTCCCTCTTTGTGAGCCTCTGCTTTCAAGGAATCAATGGAAATGCGTTTAGCAGAAAGTTGGCCTGATGTAAGCAGGGTTTTCATGAAATAAACCAGCGGAGGAGGAGGAAAAGGAAGAGGTATGGCCAGATCCGGAGCATTGGCTCGCTGAGAGTTCCAGGCACCGAGACCACTTGAGAATGTTGTGTTTATGTGGCAGAAGGTTCCTGACAGTTGCCCAGCATCTCCCCTCGTGAATGTCCTGTCCCTGCCCCAGTGTTTGCGGCACATAATCCAGCGGATATGCCACTGGTGGGGCAGGTGGGGATGTGCTTTACTTTGTCTCAGCACAGGTCCCCCTGGGCTGCCTGGCATCCACAAGGAGCACACAGGCCTGACTTACTGCCCCCAGGGCTGGCTTCCCTGCTGAGAACCCGAGATCCCGACCCTCTCGTCCCTCATGTCGTCAGGGACGACGGAGGAGTGAAGGGCCTCTGGTGAACCCGCTTCACTGCTCTGTGCCTCAGTTCTCCTCCCCCTCAGCGCAGAGGGAAGTAGTATCTCCCTGCTGTGCCACCTTGGCCCTGACCCCATGACAGCTGAGACCCTGGGCCTGGAGGGGCAGAGGCAAGCTGTCGGGAGCTGACAGCTGTCAGGAGTCCCCCACCTGGGGGGCTCTCAACCTGATGGTTTGGGTGGCATGAGTGTAGTAGCCTTGGCTCCAAATGTGGAGGCGCAGGGGCATCACCTGCCAGTGGGGGGCTGGGGCTTGCGACATGGCCCAGTCATCAAGGGTGGGCGATCTGCCTGATGTCGGGGCACCGGAGGGGGACAGTTCGAGGGTGGGAGGTCTGCCTGATGTCGGGGCACCGGAGGGGGACAGTTCGAGGGTGGGAGGTCTGTCTGATGTTGGCGCACCGGAGGGGGACAGTTCGAGGGTGGGAGGTCTTCCTGATGTCGGGGCACCGGAGGGGGACATTTCGAGGGTGGGAGGTCTGCCTGATGTAGGGGCACTGGAGGGGGACAGTTCGAGGGTGGGAGGTCTGCCTGATGTCAGGGCACCGGAGGGGGACAGTTCGAGGGTGGGAGGTCTGCCTGATGTCGGGGCACCGGAGGGGGACAGTTCGAGGGTGGGCGATCTGCCTGATGTTGGGGCACCGGAGGGGGACAGTTCGAGGGTGGGAGGTCTTCCTGATGTCGGCGCACCGGAGGGGGACAGTTCGAGGGTGGGAGGTCTGCCTGATGTCGGCGCACCGGAGGGGGACAGTTCGAGGGTGGGAGGTCTGCCTGATGTCGGGGCACCGGAGGGGGACAGTTCGAGGGTGGGAGGTCTGTCTGATGTTGGCGCACCGGAGGGGGACAGTTCGAGGGTGGGAGGTCTTCCTGATGTCGGGGCACCGGAGGGGGACATTTCGAGGGTGGGAGGTCTGCCTGATGTAGGGGCACTGGAGGGGGACAGTTCGAGGGTGGGAGGTCTGCCTGATGTCAGGGCACCGGAGGGGGACAGTTCGAGGGTGGGAGGTCTGCCTGATGTCGGGGCACCGGAGGGGGACAGTTCGAGGGTGGGCGATCTGCCTGATGTTGGGGCACCGGAGGGGGACAGTTCGAGGGTGGGAGGTCTTCCTGATGTCGGCGCACCGGAGGGGGACAGTTCGAGGGTGGGAGGTCTGCCTGATGTAGGGGCACCGGAGGGGGACAGTTCGAGGGTGGGAGGTCTGCCTGATGTCAGGGCACCGGAGGGGGACAGTTCGAGGGTGGGAGGTCTGCCTGATGTCGGGGCACCGGAGGGGGACAGTTCGAGGGTGGGCGATCTGCCTGATGTCGGGGCACCGGAGGGGGACAGTTCGAGGGTGGGAGGTCTGCCTGATGTCAGCGCACTGGAGGGGGGACCGTTGCTTTGCTGTGGCTTCTGCTTCTCTCCCACCCCTCATTGACCTGGCATCTTCATAAGGGCTTCAGAATGTCCATCTGGGAAAGAACGTTCCAGCCTTTTGCTTCTGAGAGCCAGCCACCCCTAAAGGACAGTCTCTTCTCCCCTAATCACTCCATCTCGTCCACATGCATCCTTACCTTCTGCGTCCTCCTCTTTCTCCCCTCCTTCTTCACATGTTCTGTGTCTCGTATCATTTCACACTCAGCACACACAGCCTCCTACAACAGACATGCAACGAGCACACAACCACACGTGGATTCTCACCTACAATCATACCAATGCATAACCGCATGCACATCCGTTTACACAAAACCACATGCACCACACACACTTCAGGCTCACACAAATACAGCCTCCACTCGCAGGTGTTCACCCCTGTTCCCAGAGTCCTCCCCTCCTTGCCTCTGCCGGCGTAAGGCTGCCATGACCAGGTCTGCTCTGATAAGCTGTCACAGCATGGCCATGTGTCACACCTCCTCCAGTGACACTGACACCCCCTCCCCCCCAGCCTGGGCTAACTGGGCCAGGAAGGAAGGCAGGCAGCAGAGTGAGTCAGCTCGAGCCCCTTCAGGTATATGCCCAAACAGAGCACCTCAGTGAATACAGGATCCCCAGCCAGAGGCTCTGACTTCAGGACTCCACCGTAACCAGGAGGCAGGCTCTCGGTGGCCGAGTTAATGGAGCTTGGAGATTTTTACTGAGGTCGCTGGTTTAGACCCAGCTCCAGCCAGCAGGAACTGAAAAATATTTTTATCTGACAGCTGACGGCCACCATTAGCTGGCAGAGAGTCTCCTGCCTGGCCCATTATGTAGGCGAGGTCATCGCTGGTCTGTGTGGTAACTCAGGTTGGGTACAGGGCTGGCACAAAGCTTGGCAAGCTGACAGAGGCCTGGGACAAGTTAGAAACACACACACACACACACACACACACACACACACACACACACTCTAACCCTCCTCCTTCCTTCCTCCTGCACGGACAGATTTTTAAAAACATGCCCTGTCTGGGCAGATGGACTGATGCTTTAGGGTGATTCTCTCTCTTTCTCTGGGAGGTCACCAGCCTGCACAGGACACATAGCACTGACTGGATTCCAGCACCCTCGATCCTTGGGGCTCGAACAAAAATTTCATACTCATACACGGCAGCCCTGAGAAGGCAGGCACCCCTCCACCATCTCTCCACCCAGCCCCGATGAGCTTTCTCATTGTGCTTTTTAATGACAGCTCAGAGCCAAAGGGTGACAAACCTCTGCTAGATGTCCCTTTTCCCTCAGTGGTGAGGGCATTGTCCCCGTCCCTTTTCCCTCAGTGGTGAGGGCATTGTTGAGGTGTGATGCTTACTCCCCCCTCCAACTCAGAGAATGGCTGGAGCAATTCACTCATGTAAGGTCACGGCTGGCTCTTTGCTAATAGCAGTGAGAAAAGCGGCAACAATATTCATTAAAATAGTTACATTGCGAAGAATTCCTCACAGTTTCCAAAGCATGTGTGCACCCACGTCCCATCCTCCTTGAGGGAACTGTAATGATCGGGGTTCCTGCTCCACCCGTCGGCTCAATCTATTTTGAGGGGCAGTCCGACGTGGAAGCAAAAAAAAGGAGTTAAGAATCAGGCTGGCCAGAGTTTGAATCCCAGCTCTAGTCTATCACTACCAAAGTGACGGTTTTACAGCCTCTCTGAGCCTCAGTTTATTTGCAAAATGGGATAATACTACGTGCCCTATAGGCTTTTTGGGAGAATTAAATGAAATACATATATATATATATATATATATATATATATATATATATACACACACACATACACACACACACATATATGAATATATATATGAATATATATGGGGCTTGAACAAAAATTGAACACACACACACACACACACACACACACACACATTTGTTGTCCTGGGGTTGGACAGAGGGTGAGTTAATAAAAATTATGGAGCTCAAGTAAGGAATTAATTTTCTGGAAGGAGCAGAGATGTAATAGGGCAGTTCTAGAAGATAGTAAATTGTGCTTCTGATTTATCTCAGGGAACATTTGGGGTGCACATGTTGCTTATCAGGTCTATGGCGTGCAGGGGGCACAGCCGTGGGCAAGCCACCACTCTGCCCTCCAGGGTCTTAGAACCAGCGATCCCAGTGCACAATAACCCCACGTCAGTCGTCAGGGTCAACACAGGGGCAGAAGGAGAGAGAGATCATTTCTACTCAGTAGAAGAAGAAATAGTCTATTGGAAATGGCAAAAGAGATTGAGATCAATCTTAAAAGGGTCGACAGATGGAAGCTGGGTTGGGGAAGGGGTTAGCGTGCCAAGAAGAGGTAAGAACTTCGACGGAGGCGCTAAATGTGGAGGGGGGAACATGTCCACTTGTTGTGAGATCCTGGGATACACAGAGCATGTCATGGTCGATCCTCACTGCAGTGGCTGGAAACTTGTGGTCCCCACAAAGAGATGGAATAGGAGAGCGCATAGTGACCTCCCAACCCAGTATCAGAAGGCAGCAGTCTGATCTAGTTTCTATAGGCCACTTAATCCCCTTCTCTCCAAGACAGAGTAGGGTTCACCTTTTTCTCCATTCGTGCAGTCTTCATTTTATCCATGGCAAATCCACTTTGAGAAGCCTTCCAAACAGCTAGGACTTTCTGTAGCTAAAATCAGCATTGTGCTCTTGAAGAATCTCATTTTAAAACATCTCTTATGTGGGGCATCTGAGGGGCTCATTCGGTTGAGCGTCCGACTCCTGATTTCCGCTTAGGTCATGATCCCAGGGTCGTGGGATCAAGCCCTGTGTTGGGCTCCATGCTGAGTATGGAGCCTGCTTAAGATTCTCTCTCTCTCTCTCTCTCTCTCTCTTCCCCTCTCCCCTGCTCTCTCTCTCTCTCTCTAAAATAATAATAAATAAAAAAAAACCCAAAACATCTTTTACATGTACACGCCGAAGGGGAGTTGAGGGCCTCAGGGACGTGAAGGGCAATAAGCAAGAAAGATTTGGGGGAATTCACAGAAATGCTCTAAAATAGTTAGGAAAGGAGCAAAAAGAATATCTAGATGTGTTGGGGCAGCAAACCATTGTGCCTTAAGATAACACTCAACTCTCTTGTGGCAAAGCGTCATACTCCTTAAGTGGTGTTTCACATACTAAAGGGAAACTCTCTTGTAGAGAAAAATATTCTCAAGCACTCTAATGTTAAATTATTTTTTATTCTAATGGTACTTAAATTTAAATTTATGGAGGCATGAAACTAAGTATATATCCTTAATACTTGGAAATCTTACATTCATTATAAAATTAAAATACATTTATATATTAAATAAAAAATTTACAAACTCACCTTCAAATTAATCCCATCAATTTCATCTGACATGCTGTTGTTTTGCTCAGAACAAATATCTGCTTATAAAGTGAACACCACGTCAGTCAGAGTAACAAGGTCAATCCTTCTGAATTTCAGATACCTGTATATGTTATAAAATAACCCAATGTTTCCACCACCTGTCTATTTTCTCCTGTAAACCCAAGCACAGAAAGCTAAATTAATTACATTACTTAAGTCATGGCAAGCTCTCCTAATTTGTCAGTACGAGGCGCCTTTTGTATATTGTTCCATTTTATTCTTTTCTTTCACTCTCTGCCTCCCCAGACTCGCCCCCCCCCCCAAATACCCATAAGCACCCACTTGAATGTGTGTGATATGTGTCCTTGGACATCTGGTTTTTTGTTTGTAAAATGTAGTATTGTTTTGTGGTTTGGTTTTAATTTCTGCAAATGACGTTGAGCAATAGACTTCATCCCGTTTCTTACCTTTTTCATTTGTTGCTGTATTTTTACGAATGACCCATGTTGCTGAGTGAATTTCTAAATATTGCTTCTAACTGCCTACAGTGTCAAGCTATGGGTTAGCTACATTTTCATCAGCTACTTTCCTAGGGTGAACACACCTACATTGCCTCACATTGCCAGCTGCCATGAATAACGTTGTGCTAATCTCCTCAGCCATTTGTGTCAAAGTTTCTCTAGGGCATGTCTTTGAGAATGGGACTCGTGATTATGAAATACTCCTACACAGATCACTTAATCTTAACAAGATTGTTCTCCAGAGTCACTGTGCCAGTTTACATCCCAAGTCTATCTTGGTTTCCTCTTCTCACTTCCTTGCCAAGCCTTGATAGTGTCTGACTTTAACATGTTTGGCACTTTGATAGGTGTAACATATTATACATTTTTTAAAATTCTTTATTTATTTTGAGAAAAAGAGAGAGAGTACAAGCAGGGGAGGGGCAGACAGAGAGGGAGAGAGAGAATCCCAGGTGCGGGGCTCAATCCCACAAACTGTGAGATCATGACCTGAGCCGAGATCAAGAGTAGGATGCTTGGGGCGCCTAGGTGGCTCAGTCGGTTGGGCATCTGACTTTGGCTCAGGTCATGATCTCGCAGTTTGCGGGTTCGAGCCCCGTGTCAGGCTCTGTGCTGACAGTTCGGAGCCTGGAGCCTGCTTCGGATTCTGTGTCTCCTCTCTCTGTTCCTCCCCTGCTAATGCTCTCTCTCTCTCAAAAATAAATAAAGATTAAAAAAAAAAAAAAAAAAAGAGTAGGATGCTTAACTGACTGAGCTACCTAGATGCCCCTATATACTGTTTTATTCTTTATTATTATTTTTTTAAATATGAAATTTACTGTCAAATTGGTTTCCATACAAACCCAGTGCTCATCCCAACAGGTGCCCTCCTCAATGCCCTCCCTCCCTCACCCACCCCCCTCCCCCCATCAACCCTCAGTTTATGCTCAGTTTTTAAGAGTTTCTTATGGTTTGGCTTTCTCCCTTTCTAACTTTTTTTTTCCTTTCCCTCCCCCATGGTCTTCTGTTAAGTTTCTCAGGATCCACATAAGAGTGAAAACATATGGTATCTGTCTTTCTCTGTATGACTTATTTCACTTAGCATCACACTCTCCAGTTCCATCCACATTGCTACAAAAGGCCATATTTCATTCTTTCTCATTGCCAAGTAGTATTCCATTGTCCTATACGCTGTTTTAATTGGCATTTTTTTTCAGTTAATAAGTGAGTTGACTATTTCTTCAAGTATTTGTTAGCCAATTTGTTTTTCTCTGCTATGAAGTTTATACCCATAGCTTTTGCCCACTTTTCTATAGGTTTCCTTTCTTGTTGATTTGCAAGATTCTTTTACATCACAGATATTAATTTCTTACTGGTTTTATACTTTGAGACATCACCTTCAAGTTTGTGACCTATCTAATTAACTTTGTTAATTTTGCCTATGTGGTCACCACTGAATAGAAATATTTAATTTTGTGGTAGTTAACCTATTAATTTTTTCTTTGTTGTTTGTGCTTCTTAAATCTTACTTAAAAAATGTGTTACCAACTCAAAATGACAATTATATTCTCATATTTTGTCATCTATAAGCTTAAAGGTATGAGGTTTGCTCTGAGTTTTTAGAATACAGCCTTTGTCAAGTTAAGAAAGTTATATTCCTGGCTCAGTCAGTTGAGCGTCTGACTTCAGCTCAGGTCATGATCTCGTGGTTTGTTGTCCCCACTGTCATAAAAAATTTTTTGACTCTTAGTTTTTGAGAGTTATTTCTAGATAGGTTGTACTTCATTAAACACCTTTTCTGAATATAGTAAAATAGTAATATCATCACTATATGAATATAATGTTTTGGAATAAATTTCAGATGTTAAACTACCTTTTCTTTCTTGGCACAACTCTTACTTGTCTATAATCTTTTAATTGTTTCCATTCACTATTGTATTCAGTGAGTTAGTTTTTATCTAACATTTTTGTTTCCATGTGCAGAAGTGAGATGAACCTGTGACTTTTGTTCTTGCACTATCCTTATCCAGTTCCAAGCTCGCGGTCATATCAGCCTCATGAAATGAGTTAGGCATTTTTCTTTTTATATTTTCTGGAACAACTTATATAATGTAAAGGTTATCTGTTGCTTGAACACTTACCAGAATATGCCTGTATAAATGACCAGGTCTGGGATTCTTTGGAAGGAGTTCTTCAATTACCTTTCCATATCTGTTATAAATATTGTATTTTATGTGTTCTAAGGCTTATGCATTTTATGTAGTTCTTTCAGTTTTATTAAAACATAGTCATAATATTATTATATATTTAAAAAAATGTTTTAATGTTTACTTATTTTTGACAGAGAGAGAGAGAGAGTCAGAGCATGAGTGGGGGAGGGGCACAGAGAGAGGGAGACACAGAATTCGAAGCAGGCTCCAGGCTCTGAGCTGTCAGCACAGAGCCCAACACAGGGCTTGATCCCACAAAGTGTGATATCATGACCTGAGCTGAAGTCAGACGCTCAACAGACTGAGCCACCCAGGCGCCCCTTATTATTATATTGTTTTTAAAGAACTCTAGGTTGTGCCTGAATTTCCCTCCTTCACTTCATTCATTCATTCATTCATTCATTCATTCATTCAGTTTAGGGTAAAGAGTCTCTATCTTCCTCTCTGGGTCTGACCCTCCACATTTGCCACTCATTTCTTCCTTCGCCCCAAAGTGACCCTCTCCCTCAGAGAATATGCTGAACCCTCTGCCTGAGAAAGGTTTTTTCCAGAAGCTCTTGCTTCAGGAGAACTAGTCCTGGTCCTTGTGAAGGTGGTGCTGGAGGAGGAGTTAGTAATGAGGTGGGGTAGGGGTTAGTGATGAGGTGGGGAGGGGCAGTAATGAGATGGGGGAGGAGTAGTTGCTTTGTTGTCCCCACTGTCAGTTTCCTATTAGCCTCTGTCCATTATTCCAGCCCAGCTTGTTGCCAAGGTTATCGTAAATAATAATACAAACACAGGCATTGCAGTCCCATCAAAGTCCTCGTATGAGGGTGCTAACTCAATAATCCAGATTTTATGATTTCCTCAATTACATGTGTTAAGATTATAAGAAATTTGTATTAAAAATCAATAGAACAAAGCATACAGGCAAGCAGCAATCCTTCAAAATAGTGCTTCTCAAACTGAGATCAACAGAAACCTACGGAATTTAAAAATGTTGTGCTTTCATTCTGATATTAATCTTTATCATTTTTTTCTTTTTAAAAATTAATTAATTAATTAATTATTTTTATTATTTTAATTTACATCCAAGTTATTTAGCATATAGTGCAGCAGTGATTTCAGGAGTAGACTCCTTAATTCCCCTTACCCATTTAGCCAATCCCTCCTCCCACAACCCTTTCAGTAACTCTCTGTTTGTTCTCCATATTTAAGAGTCTCTCATGTTTTGTCTCCCTCCCTGTTTTTATATTATTTTTGTTTCCCTTCCCTTATGTTCATCTGTTCTGTGTCTTAACAACCTCATAGGAGTGAAGTCATATGATATTTGTCTTTATCGGACTGACTAATTTCAGTTAGCATAATACCTTCTAGTTCCATCCACGTAGTTACAAATGGCAAGATTTCATTCTTTTTGATTGCCAAGGAATACTCCATTGTATATATATACCGCATCTTCTTTATCCATTCATCCATCGATGGACATTTGGGCTCTTTCCATACTTTGGCTCTATTGTTGATAGTGCTGCTATAAACATTGGGGTGCATGTGCCCCTTTGAAACAGCATACCTATATCCCTTGGATAAATACCTAGTAGTGCAATTGCTGGGTCATAGGGTAGTTCTATCTTTAATTTTTTGAGGAACCTCCATACTGTTTTCCAGAGTGGCTGCACCAGCTTGAATTCCCAGCAGCAGTACAAAAGAGATCCTCTTTCTCCACATCCTCACCAACATCTGTTATTCCTTGAGTTGTTAATGTTAGCCATTCTGACAGGTATGAGGTGGTATCTCATTGTGGTTTTGATTTGTATTTCCCTGATGATAGTGATGTTGATAATTTTTTCATGTGTTATTTAGAGGTCTGGATGTCATCTTTGGAGAAGTGTCTATTCATGTCTTTTGCCCATTTCTTCACTGGATTATTTGTTTTTTGGGTGCTGAGTTTGGTAAGTTCTTTATAGATTTTGGATACTAACCCTTTATCTGATATGTCATTTGCAACTATCTTCTCCCATTCCGTCAGTTGCCTTTTAGTTTTGTTGATTGTTACCTTCACTGTGCAGAAGATTTTTACTTTGATGAGGTCCCAGTAGTTCATTTTTGCTTTTGTTTCCCTTGCCTGTGGAGACAGGTTGAATAAGAAGTTGCTGTGGCCAAGATCAAAGAGGTTTTTGCCTGCTTTCTCCTTGAGGATTTTTATGGCTTCCTTCCTTAAATTTAGGTCTTTTATCTATTTTGAGTTTATTTTTGTGGATGGTGTAAGAAAGTGGTCCAGGTTCATTCTTCTACTTGTTGCTGTCCGTTTTCCCAGCCCCACTTGCTGAAGAGACTGTCTTTATTCCATTGGATATTCTTCCCTGCTTTGCCAAAGTTTAGTTGGCCATACATTTGTGTATGGAACCCATCCATTTCTGAGTTCTCTATTCTGTTCCATTGATCTGAGTGTCTATTTTGTGCCAGTACCATACTGTATTGATGGTTACAGCTTTGTAGTATAGCTTGAAGTCGGGGATTGTGATGCCTCCTACTTTGGTTTTCTTTTTCAAGATTGCTTTGGCTATTCGGGCTCTTATCCAGCATATAAGTGGATCTTGTTTTCTTATCTATTCTGTTACCCTATATCTCTTTATTGGAGCATTTAGTCCATTGACATTTAGAGTGAGTACTGAAAGATATAAATTTATTGCCATTATGTTACTTGTAGAGTTGGAGTTTCTGGTGGTATTCTCTGGTCCTTTCTAGTCTTTGTTGCTTTTGGTCTTTCTTTCTTCTTTCTTTCTTTCTTTCTTTCTTTCTTTCTTTCTTTCTTTCTCTTTTCTCCCCTCAGAGAGTCTCCCTTAAAATTTCTTGCAGGGCTGCTTTAATGGTCCCAAACTCCTTTAATTTTTGTTTGTCTGGGAAACTTTTAATCTCTCCTATTTTGAATGATAGCCTTGCTGGATAAAGAATTCTTGGCTGCATATTTTTCAGATTCAGCACACTGAATATATCTTACCATTCCTTTCCGGTCTGCCAAGTTTCTGTGGATAGGGCTGCTGCAAACGTGATCTGTCTTTCCTTGTATGCTAAGGACTTTTTTTCCCTTGCTGCTTTCATGATTCTTTCCTTGCCTTAGTATTTTGTGAATTTGACTCTGATATGCCTTGTTGATGGTCAGTTTTTGTTGAATCTAATGGGAGTCCTCTGTGCTTCCTGGATTTTGATGTCTGTGTCTTTCCCAGGTTAGGAAAGTTTTCTGCTATGATTTGCTCACATAACCCTTCTACCCCTTTTTCTCTCTCTTCATCTTCTGGGACCCCTATGCTTCTGATGTTGTTCCTTTTTAAAGAGTCACTGATTTCTCTAATTCTTGAATCGTGCTCTTTTGCCTTATTCTCCCTATTTTTTTTTTTGCTTCATTATTCTCCATAAGTTTGTCCTCTATATTGTTGATTCTCTGCTCTGCCTCATCCATCCTCACCGCCGTGGCATCTATTCAAGATTGTAGCTCAGTTATAGCATTTTGTATTTCATCCTGACTAGCTTTTACTTCCTTTATCTCCACAGAAAGGGATTCTACTCTATTTTTGACTCCAGCTAGTATTCTTATTATTGTGATTCTAAATTCTGGTTCAAACATATTGATTGTATCTGTGTTGGTTAAGTCCCTGACTGTCGTTTCTTCCTGCTCTTTCTTTTGGGGTGAATTCCTTCGTTTCATCATTTTGAAGGGAGAAAAGGAATTAATGAGGTAAAAAAGAATTAAAATAAAAAAAATTTAATTAAAAAATTAAAAACAACACCCACACACAAAATCAAATAAATGATGCTAGATCCCAGGTGTGTTTTGTTCTGGGTGTTGAAAGGTGCTTTATAGATTAGAGAAGAAAAGGGGGAAAAAAAAGGAAATTGTTTGAAAATTTGAAAAAAATGAATACACTGAAATAGAATAAAATGAAATGATGGACGTAAAATAGAATTTGAAAAAGTTTACACAAAAGTAAAAAGTATAGTAGAAAAAAATTAAAGAAAAATATTTTTAATAAAAATTGAAAATAAAAATAAATTTTTCTTTCAGTATTCAAGAAAAAGAAAAGAAATGAAAAAGAGATAAGAAAATTGAATAGATGGGCCAGCGAACAGACTGAAATATGATTGAAATTACTCCGTTTTCCACTAGAAGTCAAACTATGGAGCGCTTTATAGTCTGTAAACTAAGCAGGCAGAGAGATTTGTGTTCCTGAAGAGCGAGGTTGGCCCAGTTTGGTGGGGCTTAGTGTAACGGTTCAGTTCTCAACTAAATGGTCCTGCTTAGCTTACTGGGGTGGATTATTGTGGCGCTTGTAGGTGTGTGTGTGCACACACGCATGCTCATGTGGGGGAGCAGTGAAAATGGTGTCACCTAGTTACCCGCTCTCTAATATCGGAACTCTGTTCTCCCTGATCAGCAATCGCGCACCTGTCCTTTGTCTCTGGCTTCCGCCCACTCCCTGCTTTTACACTGTCAGTGACCAAGTCCCAGGCACCACCTCCCTCCTGATTTTTGTCTCAGATGTGGCTGTGTTTCCCTACCCCTTACTTCTGAGGGACTGAGGCTTTGACCCATCCTGCCCCTCTGCAGGAGGGTCTCACTGAGCAGTGGCCAGGTGTTGGGCACACCCAGGAATGTTCAAGGGACCATGCTGCTGCTGATGCCCAGACACTGTGGCCACGTGCCAGCCCGCCCCAGAGAAAGTTCTTGAGATAGAGTAGCAGCAGCATTTCAGGGAATATGGAAAATCACATCACACATCTGGCATCAGGCTTTACCCCAGCGACCTTGTTCAGTACCCGGTTGTTCTCCCAGGTCCACTGGGGTCTTTGCCTTTGGGGACCCACAAAGCCTCTACCACATCTCCTCCCAGCAAGGGAACCACCTCTCCCCTTGTGGCCTGAAGACCCCCGGACTCCACTCTGCTCCTGGGGATTCACCCTTCCCACCAGATATTGAGCTGCGGAGTTGCAGACTCTGTGCTCCCCCTGTTCACAGTCTTAATGGAATTTAAACCTTCTCCTTTCTCCTTTCTCCTT
This sequence comes from Felis catus, assembly GCF_018350175.1. Taxonomy (NCBI): domain Eukaryota; kingdom Metazoa; phylum Chordata; class Mammalia; order Carnivora; family Felidae; genus Felis; species Felis catus. The sequence continues at coordinate 17,499,998 of NC_058384.1, read as the reverse complement.
TTTTAGTTCAGTCCCTGTGGCTGTTTCCACTTTTCTACTTTCTCTCCAGCTGCTTTTGGGGGGATAATTTTCTGGTATCCTCCCCCCCCCCCATCTCCATGGTTTGTCTGCATGCAGAAGCAGCTCCCTGCCCTCTGCAGTTCTCTCTCCCCCAGTTCACCTCTCTGTACCACGTACCTGCTGAGTTCTGTGGTTCAGGTTGTGCAGATTGTTGCGTTAATCCTCAGATCCTCTTTCTAGGTTTGCAGGATGGTTTAGTGTCGGTCTGGCTGTATTTCATGGACCCCAGACACACAAAAATCTTCCATACTATTCCGCCATCTTGGCTCCTCCGCCTCTTTTTCTTTTTAATTGAAGTATAGTTGACACACTATGTTACATTAGTTTCAGATGCACGACCTGGTGGTTGACAAGTCTGTACGTCCCGCTGTGCTCACTGCAAGTGTAGCTACTGTATGTCTGTATGCTATGCTATTACAGTACCATTGATGTATTTCTCATTTTGAAACCAATCTTTAAAAAGTGGTTAATAGAAGTGCGATCTGGATCAGGCTTAACTGAAGGCAGAGAAGGAAAGCATGAGAAAAAGCTTATGGGGTAGAAGACACAGTAAGGAAAAGCCCGGAGATGAGAGGAGATGGGTGCACTCATGGGAAAGTGAGGAGAGCAGAGCTGCAGGAGAGAAGGGAGTGGCAGGGCAGGCAGGTGCAGCCTGACCAGGGGCCGGCTTTGTCCTGGTGTGACTGGGAATCTGGGAGGGGAGCGGCCAGAAGGAGGAATATGGTCCCTCTGGCAATAGGGTGGGATGTAAGTCATGGGGTAGGAGTAACCGCTGCTGCCCCAGGTAGGAGATGAGGAGGAGCAAGGTGACAAGGTGTCAAGCCGAGCTGAGAAGAATGGCCACACATGGGACCTTCAGGGGGCTCAGAGGAAAGGGAGAAAGCAAGGTTTTTGCCAAGTGACTGGGTAGATGGATGACATGTCTACAGAGATGGGAGGGACAAAGGGTGTGACAAGCTGCAAGGGGTGGGCAGAAGAGGATGGCGACTTTAAGGATGGGGAAGGTCGCTTTGCTGTGGACCAAGACTGATGTCGCTGGCGCATCAAGGAGAAGGGCCACGGGGCCAGGAAAGCTGAACAGGTGTGTGGGGGAAGGGCAGCTGATGGGTGAGGGGGAGCCAGGACAGAGGGTAGGCTGTCAGAGACAGGGACACTCCCCTCTCAGAGACAGAGAAAGAAAAGGGTACAATTTGCAACGGTCGGAACCGAAACTGGGCAATCTCCATCTTCTTAGGATGCCAAGCCATCTGCTGCCATGTGATGGTGGAGTAAGGGGCTGGTGTGCAGGCCAGGTGGTCCCTTTGGCTTATGGGACACTGGCTGAGTGACAGTCGCTGTGCTCCTGTGACTCACTACATCCTGCCTTGCTGGGATCACATAGCTCACCCTTGCCCAGCAAAGCCACTAACTTATTTATTTATTTTTAAAGTGGAACCCTGTATTCATTAAACATCTATTGAGGGCTTACTGTGGATGCTCTTAAGGGAGGAGGGTACAAACACAGCTAAGTCACTGTTCCAGGTCTCCGGGGACTTACAATCCAGTTAGGGATGGTGACAGTAAAACCCGGCAGAACAATTTAAACACGAGGAAGGAATTACAAGCAACAGTTAGCAGGAGAGGAATTTAAATAAAATTCCGATGGGTGGAGGAGGGCCCCACGGACCAGAGATGGCCTCATGGAGGAGGAGAGAGCTTACTTCAATTTTGGCTAAAGGTGGGGATTCTGAAAGGGAGAACCAGGTGAGCAGAAACTGACTCCTCACACCATCTGCACTGCACACAGCTGGGGGGGAGGGTCTGCCGGGGACAGAAGTGGAAATGGGTTCTGCCTTGGAAAAGAAACCAAGCTACTAGCATAGGAGCAAAAGGACTGGTGGACTTGGCACTTTCTCTTGAGGGCAACCCCGGGGGCTTCTCATTCTTGCCCTCCACCCCTGGGATCACTCAGCTTCCAGGTAAGGAAGGTCCCCCTGCTGAGAACATCTGGGCATTGGAGGACTCAAGTCTGCACAGGGCTTGAGGCTTTCTGAAGCACAGTAGGGACTGCTTTAGGACCATTTTCATTATTGTTACCATCATAATTGGCATTTCACACACTGCCTGTTATCTCCTTCTGGTGTTTAGCAGCTTGGAAATGTTTTTTTTCCATCTAGGCAAAACCATTTATTCCAACATCCCCTCCTCCCTTTACTTTGCTTCTTTCTCCTTAAAGAGAGCTCTAGACCACGAACTTTTTATTTTTTTAGCACAAAATAGTGACAAGCATATTTCTGAATATTATAACAAAGAAAGGCATTATGTGGCTGAAAGAAAGACTCTTAAAGAATTAGATAAAAACCTACATCCCTAAATTTTAAATCTGTCTCTCTCCCAAGAAAATACACTTGAGCGATTTTTTTTTATGTGTGCGGTGAACAATTCCACTTGTTCATAGGTTGGGAAGAGCTTTAAAGAAAACACAATGCTCCCTTTTTTGCATATGCCAAACATTTTCACCCAGGGCAAAATCAGTTGCTATTTTAAACAAATTGATTTTTCTGGAGGATGCTGTAAAAATATTATTGCAGGCAGAGCCAGCCTGGGGCAAAGCAGTGTGAACTGAGCAAAGCTTGTGTTTGGTGCTTTCCTGACTTCTCTTCCCCGATGAGGGGGTGGCCTCCACTGGCACCCATCCCGTCCTGCCTGCTGAGGGCTTAGATCTTCGGTGGAGAGAACTGGGAGCCTGGGAAGGTGGGGTCACCTCTGGCTTAGACACTAACTAGATGTGCAGCCTTGAGCAAATCCCTTCCCCTCTTTGGGACATACATTGAGGGTATTAAGTCACAAAGGATTACAAATTTAAACGACCTTGGGGTAAGACAGGTCATGCAAATGGGTGCAGCAGGCCTGGCAGAAAATACAAGGGAGTTGTAGGGACTGGAACAAAGTAGGTAAGGCCACTGTGACCGAAGGGTCGAGACTGTTTTGCTTCAGTGGATTGCCGTCATAGGTCGTGTGAGCCTGGTGTTGCCAGAGCTTCTAATTTTTTAAGAAAACTAAAAAATGTGAATTTTATGTGAAAATTTCATTTTTCAAACCACTCTCCAAGCCACGCAAACATATCTGCAGGCCTATTTGGCCTGCAAGATGGCAAGATTGTAATCTCTGGGCCAGGGTTATATCTATCTATCTGGTTCTATCAGTGTTTGGCCAAAGATTAAGGTTCTACTGTCTCTACTGCATATTTTAATCACAACCTCTTGGGGTACTGGGTGGCTCAGTTGTTTGGGTGCCCAACTCTTGATTTCAGCTTGGGTCATGATCTCGCAGTTCGTGGGATCGAGCCCCGCATCAAGCTCTGCTCTGAAAGCACAGAGCTTGCTTGGGATTCTCTCCCTCCCTCTATCTCTGCCCCTTTCCTGCTCTCTCTCTCTCTTTCTGTCTCAAAAGAAAAAAAAATAAACTTAAAAATTTTTTTTAAAAATCACAACCCCTTAAAGATGAAAAGTCCAAAAAGTGAATCTCTAATGGTGGAGTTGGCAGCTTTATGATGAGTCATTGGAACAGTTACTTGCAGTAAGAATTTTACCTGGTTCTGCACCTGTTCCTCTACCACATTATGTCATCCTGGCAGCTTGGTGTTCTGCCTACCCATAAAGCCAGCCCTATTTGCGTGACTTCTTTCTCATAAAAAGTGACCCAGTCAGTATAGTCAAATCCACATGCAAAGCTGGCCTTCTGTCTTGAGTGACATTTTGCCAAAATAACTACCTGAGTCAGAAAGGAGCCCCTTTAGAGGCTATGGGGTGGGACGTTTGTAGAGGCCTGAGTTACGAGGCACAAGGGGGAAACTGCAGGTGAGTCTTTGATCGTATAATTGTATGCAACTAGAACATCTTTATGTTACTTCCCTGCCCCAAACACGCTCACCATTTAATATACTACCAAAACTCACCTTGCTTTGGCACCCAGGCATGACCTTGTCCAAAGCCCTTCTTGTGACCTTTAGTCCAGGCAAGAAGAGTGGTCAGGCTTCTTAGCTTTTGTAACAAAAACATCAGCTTTGTCATGTCTACAGGTCTGATATCTAAAGCATATGACTCTCTCTTCATTCAACATTCTAGTATTTGCCAAGTATTCAGCAGTGAAGCAACTGCTTTTTAGTTCCAGACAAAAGCTTAGCTGAAATAACTGATAAATTTTAAGTTAGACAGAAGTATATGCCAATCATTTATTGCTTAATGTTTATTAAGTTCTCTCCCTGACTCTTGTTGGGTTGTTCGGAAAGCTCTATTCCTGGACCACATTAACTTCATTCCCTGCAGAAATATCTTCACTGAATCGTGTTGGTTATCATGCCCGTGACTTTTATGAAAGGCCATTTTAAGAATCAGCCAAATGAAGAACATTTCCACATTTTCTCTAAAAACTGTTGTGGAAGATATGTCCATTATGTTGTTCAATGTTCCTGATACAATGATCCACATTATAAATTCCTCTTAGAATTTAATACCAGGAAAATGTTTGCTTCTCTTGGCTCAAGAGAATGTCTCCTCTTAAGTGGTCATGAAGATTCTAGACCCCATAATGCTCCCTTTCCATTTTTGCTTTGGCTGCTGGGAATCTTAAAAGTCTACCTTCATGCTGGTGGCAGCGACCACATGTTTCCAAATCAGGAGCACAATTATCTTTCTGTTTCATTTTCTTGGTGTTGACCTATTTTTAATTGTTTTCTGCATACATATGTTTTATTATATGTTGATTAAAATAGTTTTGGAAGTAAGCAGGACAGAAACTACTCTCAAATTTCATGCTCATTTAAAAACACATGTCATTTTATTATTGTTTCCAAATTACTTCATTTGTACCTCTTTAACCTTCTCAGCTGGAATTGTAATTTTCAAGATATCTTTCAATTATACTTAACGCAGAGCTTTACACCCAGTTAGAGCTCAATAAATACTTGCTAACTTTTTCACTTTTCTATTGACTAATAGCTCATTCCTAAGACACTGAAAGGATCACAAAAGCATAAATCATGTAAAGAATAGAAGTTTATTCATACATATGAAGTGAGCGAATAGACAGGTTTCACATACTTTCCTCCTCCTCTTTAAATGAATAGGCATCTGACACAGAAAGTAGAAGTGTAACTTACTCAGTGATTCCTGGATTTCAGTAAGAATTCCTAATGTGCAAGGACTTTTGAACACCAGAAAATGGCTTCTGCTTGCCTAAAAATTTCCTGTATTTTGCAAACATGTATTGAGTGTTTACCACCTGCCTGGCACCATGACAGGTGGAGGAAGACAGAGGTGATGGAGAGTAGCCTAGTTTCAGGGGCTACATAGAAAAGAAGACAGATCTCAGGGCCATGATTCACAAGATGGCCCCAGGGTGTTGCCGTCAGGGTTATCTTTCTGTTGGAATTGCTCAGCTTTGTGGAACTGGGCGAGGGGTGCAGAGGAATGGTAACAATGAGGAATCAACCAGTGGTCTACTTTATAATGTGTATCCTCCCAACACATGGTCTTTCTTCATCTTCCAGTTGTTAGACTGGTAAGTCCAATACTACCATGTTCTTGACCCTTCTGCCCACAGCCATGATCTGGCTGGACTGAGGTGTGATATGGCTCACACCAGAATTAGAAAGTGCATACTTGCTTGCATCTGGGGGTTATGATGAGGTGGCACTGATTGGGTCTGCAATAAACTGTGACCAAATGCCTCAGAGCTTAATAGCCTGCATTGTCAAGGGGGGAATGGCATGCTGTTGGGCAATGTATGTATTCCTATTGGTGCACGTTTACATAAATTGTTTACTGACCCTGTGGAGTAATGCGACTACTTTGTTGCTAACACATACCCCAATTTGTGGTAACCATCTCTTATAACACGCATACTATTAATTCTCAAGGCAATACATATTTCTGTACTTTGACTTTTTTAGTAATAGCATTCTTGGGAAAATAGCAAATGATGGTCACAATTTATTTCAAAGGGTGTTTAGTAATTTAGCATGCATCTGTGAAATGTTACTTAATCCTGGGTGGTCTGTGTGCATAATTATGTTTTAATTTGCACATGATTGCTGACTCTCATATCATTTAAACAATCAGGATGCATCAAATGACTGGCTGTTGTCTTATAACATTTTGTTTTCCCCTTTGGAACTATTGGAAAGAGACCATCACATCCCACAACCATCTGCAATATTGCATGTGTATTGCTGAATATTGAATAGATATTATGAGTATTGAATTTGGCAGCACTTCTGTGACCATATTTGTATGTATTTTTCATTGCATACTGAAAAGAAAATGAAAAGGAGGGAAATGATTAAAAAGTTCTCTGGGCTCTGCAGAACTGCTGTTGCATTCCTAGATCCTTTCTTACCACCCTCGGCTTTGTTTTCCCCTCATATAATAATAACAGCAGTATCTTACCTTTGCATCTTATACGTATTCTAAAACCATTGTCTAATAAAGTGCAGTTGACCCTTGAACCACAGGAGTTTGAACCGTGCAGGTCCACTTATGCTTGGATTTCTCTCAATAAATGCAGTACAGTACTGTAAATGCATTTTATTTTCCTTATGATTTTCTTAATAACATTTTTTCTCTAGCTTACTTTATTGTCATATAGAATCTAATAGATATACCATACAAAATATGTGTTCATCAACCATTTGTGTAATCCGTAAAGCTTCTGATCAATTGTAGGTTATTAGTAGATAAGTTTTTAGGGAGTCAGAAGTTACAAATGGATTTTCAACCTCAGAGGGGATTGACGCCCCCAGCTCTTGTGTTGTTCAAGGTCCAAATGTACAGTGTTTCATTTTTACATTGACTGTGAGATGGGTAGGCAGGGCTTGTCACACATCCATTGTACATATGAGAAAACTGAGCCACAGAGAGTTGGTGACCAATATTATTGTTACTCGGCAATAGCTTAGGAGAGGCCAAGAACTCCTGACATTTATCTCCAAACACTTCCCACTCATAATACTGCCTTCAAACTAGAGGTTGATGTAATGGAAAATAATTCCTATCCCAGCCTACAGCATATCTCCAGGATATGGAGAGTGATTATAGAATTGGGCATTAGGGGCTAACATCTATCTATAAAGTGGCTCATTTACAGGTGAAGGGTCACATATATGCATAAGCTTCTCTTCCTGTCTCCCCCCGATGCATCATCGCCATTTAGAAATAGGAGAGATATCTTAGACTTCTTCCCCTCCCCCCTCCTCCAATAGATTACAAAGTTCTGGTAATGTTTCCTTCAGGGATTCTTGAAACCATCCCTTTCCCCTTTTTCCAATTATCATTGCCCTATTTCAGGTCTCCATCTTTTCTCATAGCCCACTGAAACAACCTAGCCAGTCTCCAGGTCTTTACTCTCCCCCCACCCCACCAGCTTCCAACCCCAATCCTTCCTCTGCAGAACTTCAAGCGTGATATAGAATACAAATATGGTCACGTTCACCTTAGTGAATCCTTTCTGCTTACAGAAAAAGTCCAAGCTTCTTTCATCATTTGGCCTCTGGGTGCTTCTCCAAATGAAGCTCTTGCAGCTTCTGTCTCTAACCACAGGTTTCAGTAATATACCAATTTTCTTGAGGTTTCATGCTTGCTTGCTTTTGCATATGCTCTTTCCTGGGTTTGCAACACCATCTTCCTCCAGCGTGCACTCCACAAACACTTAAATGCTGCTTGTAGGTACATGCACACAGTGCTCATATACTTTTCACATACTATCTCCTGTGGATTGGGGGCAGGGGTAATGGAAATATTCTTTAGGACTCAGTTCATAGATTTCCTCCTCTGGGTTGCTGTTTCTAATCTCTCTGGGCTGGGTTAGAGGCCCCTCCACTTCGCTGTCGGCGTATGTATCCTTAAGAGTTGACTGGCCCTGGGTAGTGAGTCTACTTCTCTGCCTCCTCTGATTATAACCTATCTGGTAGCAGGGACTAGTTCCTAACACATATTAGGTTTTCAATAAACGTCTATTGAACTGAAGTGAAGAGAGTAGGGCATGAAAATTCCATTTTGTTCCTATAGTGATAGACTCCAGCACCTTGGATAGCTCATTTCTTTAACCTGTGCTGTGAGGCTTTCCTGGCCAATAATTCACTAACACATCTTCCCCTCTGTATAATACAAAGGATTCTCAGCACACTCCTGGAGGCTAGAGCAAAACTATTTGTAACCTAGCTTCATGAACAAAGGGCTACATTAGTAAAAAGCAGTTTTTTATTCCAGTGTCAGACATGGAGAAAAAATTTTTTTAATCCTAGCTGGAAGACAAAAATAGATTAAGGAGGGTCACTGCACTGCTGAGCATCCTCCTTCTCCTACCCATGGGGTAAAAACTCCCTGCCCCATGGGTCATTCCACCCCATTGTATCCTCTCTACAGTGAGTGATGGAGGATGCTGTTGAGTATATGAATCCGTATATTACTGTGTTCTACCTAAGAGGGCACTTAGGAGTATTCAGTATTGTCACCTAGAAACTTTTCCTGGATAACTCATTTATTTTTACCTTATGGACAATGCAAACCATAAAACTGTCTCGGTCTGAAACTGGCTGTGGGAAGCTTGAAAGCAAACTTGTGGCTGGCCTCTTGCTAGTATGTAAGACTTCAAAACATGAATTACGTCACATTATCTAAACACATCTTTTTCCCTACTTTATTTTCCTTTGACCCCTTTCCTTACCTTTTATGTATTTTATTTTGCTTTATAGTAGATCCCTTTATCAGCTATTTTTAATTCTTTTGTTATCAAGTATATTAATAAAGGTATAAATAAATATCATTAATTAGTATAATTTAGAAAACAGCATGTTTCAGAAGTTCTACGTTGAACTAGGTTGCCTTCATCTTTTCAACTCCACCTGGGCCAGTTATAGGATCTTATGTAAAACACCTCTACTTGGTAGAGCAAGGGATCACATGTTTAAAATTCTGTGAAGACTAATTAGCTTATTTTTTGCTCCTGGTGCTTTATGGTAATTTCAACCCTTGTCATCCCACTTACAAATATGTATATTTCATTGGTTACAACATACTGTTGATAGGTGAAGTACGTGAACAATTAATATCAGGCTCTAGGACTTTAAAGTGTGGCTGAGAGCATTATCTTGCAAAGGAGGAAATATGCATACAGTTTGAGATCCTCCTTCCCACCCTCCTCCTGTGAGCCCAGGGGAAATCAAAGGGGGCATCAGAAATCTGATCATGGGTTCTTCCACTTAGCAAAGAACCACTAAATATGGCTACTTAATAGTCTTTTGTAGAATACAGGGCACAGTAAGCTTTAAGAATGAGAGTTCTTAATGAGATGAACAGTCAAACTTTGAATCAAATACCTGCCAAAAATCTTGGTGGCACTGGTGCTGAGGGTAATGGTGCCAGCATCTGGCTTAACAATCAAGTCCCCCTAAATTCTCTGTCCCAGGCAGCAGTCCCAGTACTTAAGGAGCTCATTGCCCTTATAGTTCACGATGAGAATTCCAGAAGGGTATGCTCAGAGTTTGCCTGGAACACATAGGCCATATATAGGAAAGGGAAAAAGGAGGTTCAAAAAAGGAAATTCTTCAATGGCCCCAAATGTTCACCTGTATCTAAGCAGAGTAAAAGGCATACAGCGCAAAATCTTCACTCTCTCCCTTTAAAGAAAATATTTATCTCTGGAAGTATGTAGTTACTCCTGTCACCTACCAAATATGCAAGAAGTTTTATTTCACTGATTTTATTTTGTCATTCAACATATATTTATTGAGTATATACTACTTACCAGGCACTATTCTAGCCACTGGGGATGTAGCAGTAAACTGTAAAAACCCTTATACTATTGAGGTTACATTTTTGTGGGTGTGTCAGCTTCTATGGAGAAAAATCTGCAAGGCCAGGGGAACAGGGAGTTAAATTGAATAGTTGCTGAAAGCTTCTCTGATAGAGGACGTTTGAAAAGAGACCAAAGTGAAGTCAGGAAGGGAACTATGTGAATAGGTAAGAGAAGAGCATTCCTGGCTGAAGGAACAGGTTACATTTCCCAAGTTGGGAGTGAACCTGGAAGCCAGTGTGGCTGGTGTGGAATAAGCCAGGAATTCTGGGTGAGGCTGGAAAATTAGCTGGGATGAGATCACAAGCGGTCACAATGAGGTTCTTGCCTTTTGCTTTGCACAAGCTGGAAAGCCAGAAGAGAGGTAATACGATAGGACATGAGATTACATACAGAATAGACGATAATGAGGCAAGGATAGAAACAGGGACATCAGCTTCCATGAGAGATGCTTGTGACTTAGGCCAGGATATGTGCAGTGGAGGTAAAGGTGTGATCAGATTCTGCATATATTTTGAAGGTTAAGTTGGCAGAATTTACTGATGGATTAGATGTAGGTGTTAAGAGAAAGGGAGGAATCAAGAAAAACATATTTCATTTAATAAAACTGTGTTCTCATAGAAAGAGTAAGCTGAGAAACAAAAATAAGGAAAAGTGTTACTTCTTTATGGAAAAAAAAATATTCTTAATACAAACAAGTAAGGATTATGGGCTAATATAGCCCTATGGGTGAGTGATTTGTTGAAAGATGGACTTGGCCACTAGTTGTTTGAGAGAACAACTCTGTTCTGCTCCACAGAGAAGAGCAATTACATGCTCATATGCAGCCTGACAAGTAATAGAAGAACCCTGGAAATACAGGAGTCTCTCTTAAGGTGCACTGGAGAGGGGGGTGGGGTGAAGGAACTTGCCACCTCTGTGGAAGATGCTCATTTCTCCCTCATTATATTCAGAATCTCCTTGTCTGCAGAGCAGCACCTGATGGTGATCATGAGTCCACATGTACAGATAAGAAGCCTCAGCAAAGAGATCTAATCCAAAGTCACAGCTGAGACAAGCTTTAGACGATGAAAATTTGTCCAGATGACATTAGATTTGACATTTCCCTCTTAGTGGAAGATTTCTTCTTGGAGCCACATAGAAGTTCATCCAAATACTTAATTAGCCAGGCACTGATTAGCTGATACCTAGCTTATTCTGGCCCCTAAAGATGAACCTACCATGAAAATATAAATGTACTACCTCTTGCTCATTGTCACCCAAGCATGATTAATTAGGCTATGGATTACCCAGGGCTTCTCTATTTTTTTTCTTTTGCTCCTCTCTGTGTTTCTATAAGTTTGTCCTATCTCCCTCCATCACAGGGTAGGTATGAGTAGAAAGAAGAGGTACGGTTCAATGTAGTCTAAATATTTGTGAGTTAGGAGAAAAGATTTGGTGTGGGAGAGACTAAATGGCTTAAAAATGATATTGGATTCTCTTTAAGTTTTAATTATCCATGTTATCTCTGCTTTCATTATTATGGATCCCTGAACGTTGGCGGTAATGGCTGCACAGTTGACAACTGCACCATGTAATAACTATGTCTGCTCTGTAATCATATTCCAGCATGCTATTTATCAGGGACCATTAGAACTCATGGTGCTGCAGAGCAATGGAAATAAGCAGAAGATAAGTCCAGAGTGCTGTCTTGAATGTCTCAGTAATCTTTCATTATCACTTACTTTCTTAAACATTAGATTCATATGGACTAAGTCTGTTCTTTCCCATCAGTTTTCAGAATTGAGTCTGTGAGATCCATGATGGAACTGCACTATCATTCTTTTCATTATTGGTATAAATTGGGTTTAAGTCATACCCAATGCATGTTAGTTACGAAGGTTCCAAAAGGAACTCAGTTGTTAGAACAATGATCCCAGTCTCACCATCTGGGATTATTTATTTCAGACTCTGACTTGAAGCATCAGGTAAAGGCTTGGCATGGACTTATCCCAACCAAGCATGGGTTTTCCAGGGCCCATGAGGTTCAGTGTCCAAACAGAGAGGGCCTTGTGGTGAAGAATCACACAGCAGAAAGCACCACAGTTCCAAGGTCAGGAGGTGGGCCCCCAGCAAGGCCTCACAGAAGAGTTTTAGAAATCACACAGAAGACAATACAATCATTATCTGGGAATTCTGTGCCTGGGTGACTGGTCCTGGCCCTTGAATTAGGGCTCAAGGGCAAGTCTCTAGTCCTAGAAGAGGTACTAGGAACAGCAAGAGAATCAGGTAATCAGCAAAGAATCAGAGGGGCCTGGAAAAGAGGGCAGGGGGCTCTCAGGGATGAACTATGACTCAGCTGTTAGTGGGACAACTTCGATGCATTTATAGGTGTAGAGTGCATACAACACTGCCTAGAACATATAAGTCATTTTTAAGTGTTAGCTATTATTATTATCATCATCATCACCACCATTATTATTTTCATGTAACTATCCAAGGAATGCTATATCCTGATTCTGATAATGGAGGAGGCAGTGGTCACTATTGAGCAGTGGTTCAGCAGGGTTATGGATGCTCACCCCAACTCTTGTGGGTGAGGCGCTCTAGATGCTGTTTTCATATCTTTGGATTGGTCTGGGAATTGGAACAAGAATGGTCCATCAGGTGGGGGGGGGGGGAACAGAAGGTCCAGTCGTGGGGACCTGGGTAGAGAGGAAATGAAGATTGAGGCTGGCTTCCTTGGGGTGGCCTGACAGCAGCCTAAATAGGTGAGTCCCAGGCAGACACATGTAATAAATAACCCTCAGAGACTGAGCATGCCTCATATCTGTGTGAGGAAAACATAAATCTGCTTGGACTGCAATAGATTTTTTGTATTTCTAAAATAAACACTCAGGAATCCAAATGCGGATAATGCTAACTCTCTTCTCAGTAATCTATAGGCATCTATGAACTGTAATAGTCCAAGATGAATAAGCTCTATGATTTGATTGAGTGTCTTCTGTAGTCAGGGTGAGCACAGCATCATACAGGAGGTGAAGCATGGGATGATTGCTGAGTGGTCCCATCATTAATTCAGTCTCTATAGAGTTAATTCAGGCTGAGGCACACACTACCAATTCCATCTATATCAGTGCAACTGGATTTTGGGGAGTTTTTATTAAAAATTCTCAAATCAGTCCAATACAAGAGAATTACTTCCTTGCTGCTCCATATCTCCTGCCAAGTACCTGATAAAATGTGTTCTACAAATGTAGAGATGGAGTCATGATAAGAAAACTCACTCTTGCTGAATATTGGAATTATCAGGCCAGTGTTGCAGGCAAACGTTAAAACCAGGACAAATCCCCACTGGAGAATTTCCAAACTGCTAGAGATCATCCATTTCCCTGGGGCAAAGTTTGAAGGGACTCTTCAGTTTACCCACATGTTGGTGAACGTATTTGAGACAGAACTTTCCAGGCTGCTCAAAGTCAAACAACTTCCAGATATGTCAGGTCTAATCAAGGCTTCTAAGTCAGTGCAGACCTCTGGGTCAGACCCATCATGTGCTAGGATCATCTTCTTGCAGAACAACTCTCTAACATATCTTTAACTTCAGAGTGTGTGCGGGGGATGCAGCAGACCTCTTGTGTTTTGAGGCTGCATCTTGTTAACTGTCTAAGGAAGCAGACCTCCTGTCCCAGGTGCCCATGGCCAGGCTCACCAGCACCTACAAAAGGCCAGAGTGGGGGCCATGCAGGGAGCATTGACAATAAGCTATTGGCATGGGAGCATGCTGTTGAGAGAATGAAGACAACCTAGAATCACCATGGCAACCTCTTTTTGAGTTTTATTTTGTTTGGGGAGGGTGGGAGTTGGTGATAAGTAATACTCTGTAAAATTATAATTTGCCATGAAAAAGCAGTGGTTTATCACAAAAAGAGCATCTGATGGGAATGGGAACCTTGAGACTGACTTCTGGTGATGGATGAGCATGAGCAAGTCACTTTCCCTTTCTGTGCTTTGGTTTCTGCACCTGGACCTGAGGACAGTAGAGACAGGCAGGTCTGGGGACGTGTTAGGACCTTTTCAACTGTAATATTTCAAGTCCACAAGTTCTGTTTCTTGCTTCAATATACTAAGTTCCAACCAATGCCTACATTTCCATGCCCCTGCGCACTTAGATTTCCTCTCTGATACATTCTACTCTTTACACACACTTGGGCTATTGAGATAAAACCCTTGCCTAAGATGGACAGACAATAATTTAAACCAAGAAAACAAAATGTGAAAGAAGACGAAGCCCCATCAGCAGAACAGATGGCTTGTCACATAAGGCAGAGCTGGGGCTCACAGGTGAGACAGAGGCCAGAGTTGATGGAGACGCAGGATAAGAGGTGTCAGGCAGCTGGATGGATGGAATGGAGGAAGGAGACGTGGAGGTAACAAGTGGAGTGAGTGTATCATGAGCACCAGCATCAGTTCACAAAAAAAGCTGATCCTTCAGGGGAATCTGAAATGTAGGGCAAACTGCTGTGCCCTCCTCCCCAACTTCCTCTGTACCCCCAATTTAAAACGCAAGCTGTTTTCAAAATCAAAGTAGGGAATTGACCATCACGGAATGTACCATGGTTTGTTCGCTGTGTCAAGTGTTTTACATTTACTGACTTATTTCATCCACACAGCGACCTCGTGGGCTGGCCTTACTTTTATTATTATTATTCCAGTTCAATGATTGAAAATAACCAAGTCGGGAGGGTCGCTGTGCTGGTAACTGCCAGCGCTGGGCTGACCTGGTCTGGCTGACACCCACATCCTTTTCACTATCCCCTGCTGCAGTCAGAACTCAGTCTGGCTGGGGGCACATTAGTTCTGGGGCATTTCTCTAATTACTTCCTCTTCTCCTTGCTCCCATTCTGAGATAAACCCCAGCAAATTGGAGTGTAAGGAGGCCTTTACTTCATTCTTTTCTCTTCTCTCTTTCTCCCTTCCTCCCATTTTTGGCAGAAAGTTTCATTTATACCATGGAATGTACTAAGAGGCCATCCATTTATTACTTTCCTAATTTTTATGGCATTTGTGATTAAATCAACTCTGAGGTTGTGGGAAGCTTTGGTAATTAAATAATTTTGGTAACAGAATATTTAATTAATTGTAATTACACATGCCATCTTGAAAGCCGTTTCTATTTTAATTTTTAGCACAAGCTAGATTGTGCAAAACATGGTTTTTCTTTGCCACTAAAATCTCTTGTCTCTTTTTCTCCTCCTTTCCCACCATTTGGCTGGCTCTGGAACCTTTTACTTCCTTCTTTCCTCGTAATTGGAGGCAGAGGGATTGAAAAGGTGTCAGTCATCCCTCAGTCCTATGTGCTACAGGTAGGAGAAACACGAAAAGAACATAAGACAAAGTCTTGGCCTACAAGATCCAGATGAACTTATTAAGGAAACAATCCATAAACACATTGAAATATGAATACGACAAAGAGCCCCACAGATGATAACCCCATGGCCAGTATGGAGGCGTGTTTGAACAGGCTTCCAAGATACATGTAGCATTTGTATTGACAGAACAGAGAGCAAGTTCTTGGGAACCTGAAAAGGTGAACGGTATTTCTTTTCTCTTTATCCTCATTCTCATTTACTCATGCATTCATTCACTTAACAAAGATTTTCCAGCACCTATGGATGCCAGGCAGTGACCACTGAAATGTGTATTCTGGACCCAAGGAAACACCCTGCCACATTCTGTGTCTCCCCCTCTGGGTTTGGTGAGGACAGCAGAGCTATGTACTGGCTTTCCAGGTGTTTCAGGTAGGCCTAGCACTGCAGAGCCCAGCTACTCATCATGGTGAGCTGAGCATGTCCTCCATTGGCTGTGACAGTCCCAGCTATATCCTCACCTGACCAAGGCAGGATTCTGTCTACAAGGCTAGGGCTTACATCACAACTGTATGGGGGATGCAGGAGGGGAAACCCACCTAGTGAGGCCCCAAATCTTTTGCTATTCCCCCCACTCAGCATCCCTCTGGGACTCTGATGTGCCATGGCCCTGAGCAGCACCTTTCTCTGGAACGCTAGGACCTGACATCACATCTTGGTTGGCATGAGACTCATTTCAAAGCTGGACTCTTAATCTGCTCTGGGGACTCTGTGTTTTCTGACTTCCCCAGTTTTGGGTCTCTTAAGTACTCCTGCCAGGAGGAATTCTGATTTTACTCTAACAGGGAGCCTGAGAGCAGTGGCTCTTCATGCATTTGTGTTTCGTGTTCATCCATTTGTTCATGAAACATGTGTCAAGCAGCTTGTGAATGTCAGGCACTGTGCTAGGCTTTGTGGGACTTAAATGAATACAAAATTCTGTTCTCAAAGCCCTTGTAGACAAATTGAGTTTAACACACACACGCACACACACGCGCGCGCGCACACACACACACACACACACACAAAACTAAGCTAAGTTCCACAATGTAGAAAGTTACAAGTAAGCTAAGTTCTATAACATAGGAAGTCAGAGGACATGTCTGAGTTTGGGAAGTTGAACCAAGTCTTGAGATAAGCAATAAATTACTGTAAAGCAGAGGAGAGGATGTAGGTCTTCTAGACAGAAGGGGCAGCTTATAGTTGGGAATGGTGTGAGTATCTTCCCCATAAGGAGAACTGTACCCACAACTATTGTCCTTCTGAGGGAAAGGGTCATTGTAACCTTGTATGATAAGGCATCACGGTGCACTGAAAAGTCCCAGTTTAGTCTAGAAGTTCTGGATTTGTGTCACGGGTACCAGATGCTCTGGGTTTGAATTTTAGCTTTGCCACATACCGTCTGTATGGTCACGGTTGCAAATTTCCCATCTCGTTGTTGACATTTACACAAGAAACATAATGAGATCTTGCAGAGCTCTTCTGGGGACTAAATAAGATAAGGTACATGACACAAAATAGGCATTTATCAGAGATTAATATTTATATTACTTTTATTTTTAATTCAAAAACTTTTGTAACTTATTGGTGTCTTACCAAGATAAAGAATTACATTGCCTCTGCAGGGTCTAGCAAAATATCAACACTAAATTCATGGTTACCAGTATTTGCAGATCTCAGTTTTGTGGCTTGGCCTCCTCTTTACCTCCTAGGCACTACTTTCCAAGTGGACTCAAATAATCCAATGTTGAAATAAGATGATATCAACAAGCATGTCCTCCGTTTTCAGTCTGTGCTAATGGATGCCCTCAGGAGACCTCCGTTCTTTAGGGGGAACTGGTGGGCCTTGGGAGCTGAAAACCGGCTTTGCTCACGCCATCTTTAATTGTCAGGTTTGCCAAACACTTTTGTCAGAGCTACTTTTGCCTTGTTAAAGCTGCTCTTTCGGGTTTGTTCGCAAAGCTTATCAAGTGGAGTGGAAGCTGCCTGAGCATGCGCACTACACGTCAGGGCGCCAGTGGCGCTTAGGTGATGCTCCCCTGGGTGGTCCAGGCCGAGATGTCGTCTCACTGGGTCCCTTGGGGCACCTTGGTGGTCCTTTACTTCATCCCTGTCTCCTCCAGAGCTGAGTTGTGTTTGTGAGGATCACATATTGGTATTGTTAGCAATGATGGGCAGTTAATGGCCATTCATGCCTCCTGATTTTTCTAAATAGTGTTAATTATAATTTTATTTAAGTTTTTAACCCAAAGTATTCTATGTTTTTTATAATATGTAAAACAATGCATAGGTGTATAGAGAAAGTGCTAATATCCCGCTGACTTCTCTAATTCCGTGCAACCAAGATGACTGATGTTCACATTTTAGGGTGTGCATCCTTCTACTATGTTCTCAATGTTTGTGCCTGTGTATTGCACACACACACACTCACACACATACACTCATGCACATTTTCTTGTTTGTTTGATTTGGCAAATGGAATCAATCAGTACACATTGCCCTGTAAATTTGCTCCCAATCTATAGGACTATAGATATAACTGACCAGTGTATATGACCAGTGTATGTGTGTGTGTGTGTGTGTGTGTGTGTGTGTGTGTATATACACATGTATATATGTCTATATATATATATACACACATATATATACATACATATATCTGTATTTCGACAAGTGTATGTATTTATACATATGTATATGTATACATATATTTGTGTGTATATATATATATATATCTGTATTTCTATAATGAAGACTCATAATCAGGGATTGCTAATCAGTTTTGTGCAATTGTAACTTTAATAAGACATCCAAGGTCATGTTCCACAAAGATTGCACTGTGAACATTTGAGAGCACCCACCACCCCACATTCTTCCCAGTCCTGGATAGCATCAGTCTTTTTAATTGTTGCAAATCAGAAGAACTAGAAATTAATGAAATTAACCTCCTTGCCCCCATCCCTTTCTTCCAGAGTAGCCACCTGACCACTGTCCGTGAGCCAATGTCCTGACCCACTTGTTGGATGAGAATCCAGCCTGCTCTTCCCAAGCTGCTCAGCTTACCTCTGTTTTGTCAGCAGAGCTCAGCTGGGTTCTCAGGTGGAGTTAGGAGCCCAAGTAAATTTAGTGTGAAACAGCCCTGACAGCCCTAAAAGGTTGTGTTTTATTCATTAAAAGGAGGCCTAACAGGGAAGCTAAATGCCGCGGTAGGAAAGGGATTCCCTAAACACCTGAGGACGTGTATATGAACCAGAAGCCAAAGCCCTCTTATCTTCCAAACCTTCCTATTTGCAAAAGGTGAGAGAGTAAGAGAAAGACAGAGGGAGGAAAAGAGAATAAGTCTGGGAGTCACGTCTTGAACCCTTATGGGATTGTTTCTAGGACTAGCAATGAGGTCCAGGCTACAGGCTACATGTAGTACCCAACCCCAAGCCTGCCACATGGTAAACACCTCACCCATTTGGATGGCTGCTATTATTATTAAATAACAAAAGCAAAATAATTTTTTCAACTTCTGATCTGTTAGTGCTAGACACTTCATTCAACTACGACTTCAGGAAAGGTTCCATTGAAAGACTTTACCCACTTGCAGTTTTTAGGGATATGACAAGGGTCTCTCTTTTCGGCATGCCTGAACAAAAGGCTCTCTTCTCCACAAGCCGAATGGGACCTCGCTACTCTACAGACCTGTCCTCAGAGTCCAGGTAACCTTTCACTTCAGATATATATATATTTTGAGCCATGGAGCCCTTCAAGGTCCAGCTGAAGGAAAGACCCTGTTCCCAGACTTTGGTATGCAATTCAGCAGCCGTGGCAATGATGCTCCAGGCCCCGGAGAGCTCTGAGTAGCGGAGTCCTGGGAATGACCTCTGGGCAGGGGTTGTATCAGCAAGTCCCTCCCCAGCACTTAGTATTCAGATGAAGTTCGTCCCAAAGAGCTGATAACTTATTTACATGAGGAACCATGTGCTCAACCACTGTTGCTTCTATTCTCTAGAGTTATTATGTATTTCTATTCACTTATCCTACTACTGATGGCCTCTGCCCTCATCTGGCTCTTGCTTCTATCCTATAAAATTCGTGGCTTCCAAATCTCAGCTTTGGCCTTTTAACTGTGATGTTAACTCTGGTCTCTCAGTGCTGACACTCAGGCCCTCAGGCTCTTGGGGCCCCTGAGCCCCCTAGCTCCCCGCCCTTCTGATGCTCTGTGCTTGACCCCCACCTCAAGGCTGCAGAGGCCACAGCCAGGCTACTCCCACTCGTCCCCACCCTCTCTCACCTCCGTTTCTCTACAGCAAGAAAATGCACTGCCCATTTCCCTGCATTTCTGTTTCTGCAGCCCTTCCTCATATTTCTGCATTTCTTGTGTTCATAGTCTGCTTGCCAGCTGTCCTTTGCAGGGTACCATCTCGGTTCGATGGCCCTGCCTGCTCTTGGAAGCCTGGGATGAGGGCTAGGAGGCTGGCATCATTTCCAGTGGTGAGAAACTTTAAAACAACCCAATTTCCCTGGGAACCTGTGATAGAAACGTCTTAGCCTGCCTCTGTAGGACATTTTTTAGTGTCTCAGCCCTGCTGACAATATGTTAAAGCCAAGGGATCAGTTGCTGGAGATGGAGAAGAGGCAGATCCTCTCCTCTCAGAGTCCCTGAGCACTGCAGACATCTGGGGCCCTGATGTGCCTGCCGTGTGGGAGCTCGGGGTGCTATCGAAATCCAATCTGATCCCTTCAACTGGGCTATTACACTCCAGCCCTGATAGGATCACACTCTCAGAGTACAGGGTAAAATTAAATTTGAGAGAAAATGAGATTTCTCTTGTTTTCTGCAGAGTCCTGTAGATAAGCATTCTCCGCGACTTGACCTTGATGGCCACAGAAAGCCCATCGAGGGCCCAGAGGGATCTGATAGACAAATTGAATGAATTGGCAGTTCCTTTGCTTTCCTGCTTGGCATTCCCTTGGGGATGGTGCGTTCCTCTTTCCATCTCCCTCCAG
Organism: Felis catus; assembly: GCF_018350175.1. Classification (NCBI taxonomy): domain Eukaryota; kingdom Metazoa; phylum Chordata; class Mammalia; order Carnivora; family Felidae; genus Felis; species Felis catus. The sequence goes on along the minus strand of NC_058384.1, from coordinate 17,479,728 downwards.
GCCAGCATTGGGCCAAACGGCAAAGCGCTGGAGAGGAAGTTTGTCCCCAGGCCCTCTCCATCCTGCCTCTGCGGCTCCTCTCCCTCCTCAAGCCCTGCTTTTCAGCTACCAGATGACAGCTGCAAGCTCCAACCCCAGCTCTCAGTCAAATACACCCCATCTTCTCATCTGAGCTGCAATGTTAGCAGTTAACTCTTTACCTCTTCCCCTTAATCCCTTTCAAGTACCCTTCAAACAAAGGCACATCTAAGCCACAGATTTCAGAGATCCTGACAAGGCTGTGGGAGATGTTCCCGCTGCCCCAAATCACAACACTTGTGCCTGCTCCCCTGGGGAGAAAGAAGCCCTGAGAACATGCTTTCATTGTTGGCTCAGGCCGGCATTTTGGAGTGTGGGCTCCAGAGACACTTTCAGAATCACCTGGCATGCTGGTACAGGGTGTATTTTCAGTCCCCTGCCCAGAATTACGAAGTCAGAACCTCTTCCAAGGTTCCCAGGGGAATAGTCTTTTTTTTAAATGTTTATTTATTTTAAAGAGAGATTGAGAGACAGAGAGAACGAGCGGGAGGGGCAGAGAGAGAGAGAGAGAGGGAGATATAGAATCCGAAGCAGGCTCCAGGCTCCATGCCATCAGCACAGAACCTGATGCGGGAATTGAACACATGAACCACAGGATCATAACCTGAGCCAAAGTCAGATGCTTAACCGAATGAGCCACCCAGGCACCCTAGAAATTGCCTTTTTAATGTGCTTTCCATGAGATTCTCAGACACTGTTTGAGAGCCAAAAACTATAGACTCAGAGGCATTTCTCCCAGTGGTCCTTATTGCTTCAGACCATCATGTATCTGATGGGTTGTCTCTAGAGTGACAGGGGCAGCTGGCTCCTTGGGCCCTTACAGACCTGCCATTTCCCCCAGCAGCTGTGAAGTTCGTGGCCAGGGGCTTCTTAGTCCCCACAGGCTCTCTCCACCAGGAAAAACTGAGTTTTTCCAAAGAACATGTCTGGACATGTAAAAATGTTGGGAGAACCTCAGGTTAATCTGAATATAGGACTGATCTTACTTATAGGTGGGCAGTGATGATAGTAAATATAGTCTCAACCATTATCTACTGGAGGTCTATCAAGTTCTAGGCCAGATTCAGACTATTCATAGTTATAATTATATTTAATCCTCTCTATGTTCTTACATGGTGAGTGTTTTCATGCTTTTTTTTTTTTTTTTTTTTTTTTTGTTTCAAATAAGGACACTGTGGTGCTGGGTGGCACTGAGGCCTCTGCGCGTCCCCAAGGAAAGGGTGGTGTACAGGCCAAGAAAACTTTTTTCCCCAGATGTTGCTGGCAGAACCAATGCCAGGCAGTGCCAGAGCACGTGCCCCACCCCAGCCCCAGAGCTGTGTCACCCCCCGGGTCCCCTGCACGGCCATGTACACATCCCTACATACTCCCTCTCGTGGGCCCAGACTTCCGGCTCTGATGCAATTCTTGCATCCGAGGTATTCCCTTTTCCTGACACTTGGGACTGATGGTTTCTGGACAGAATGGGCAGAAAAATCACCCTGTTGTTTTTCATAGTTGTGGGTTATTTGAGAAGAAATAAAAAGATATCAAAAGGGATCACCAGGGCTGGCGTGGGAATAGTGGAAGCCAGGCTGGCTGCTACTGGAGGTCCCGGAGAGCTTTCCCAGGTAAATAGAGATCTCTTCTTCCCCAGAGCTCTTAAGCTGCAAAGGTGCCAGAACATCAGTAGCCCTGGTCAAGCTGAGGATGAGACACCAGAGGTGTCCCTGACTTTGGACCCATCTGACACTTCCCCAGGAAGCTGGGGACAGCCAAGAGACAGGAAATGCTCAACTAAAGGCTGCTCTCCCCTTGGGACTGAAGAACAGGCACCACGCCGTGGCTGTGTAGTAGAACACAAGGGTCTTTGGAACTCCATTTCCTTTGTACTCTTCTCTGTGAGGCTCTCGGTGGCTCCCCACCCCCCGGGAACTACTGCTCCCTTTAGATTCCTGTGTGAGCTTCCTGTAACAATGATCTGGCCTCTGATTACCTCCTCCCCCCCAGCCACATTCCTGTTTACATAGTTCTTCTCAGCATGAATGAGTGCTGGGGAGGCCACCTGCCTCAGCTGGGCCATATACCTGCGAGTGCCCGACTCCCTACCCCACAGCAGTATCCAGTAGGAAAGCGAGAGCACGTCAGGCCGTTCTGCCTCATGTGCTCCTTCCTGATGCTAAGTTTCTAAGACTGGTTTATCCTCCAAATATTTGTTTAACGGTCGAAGTTCTACACTAGGTATATAAGATACAGAAATGTATAATGACAAAAATACTTAACATTTACCCAACACGTGTTATGTACAAAGCACTACGCTTAGTGCTTTACGTGGATCATCTCACACAGGGCTCTTAACAACCTCATGGATCGAACAACATTATCATCCCTATTTGCCAGAGAAGGAATCCAAGCCTAAAGAGGCTAAATACCTACCCTGCTCAAAGTGTTTCAGCCAAGAAGCAGTGTAATGGGGATTTGAACCAGGGCAGACTCAATCCAGGCCACACTCTGAACTTTGGGGCAGTATAAATCTGTGCCTCCGAGGTGCTTATAATCTAGCAGGAAAGATAGGACAAGCACAGCTTGGCACATGTAGAGAGTTTCTAAATGCTTAGAGAAGGGAAAGGTGACCTTGCTATGAGATGGGGGGCAGGGAGGGGGAGAACAGGAAAGTTTTAAATGAGGTCAAATTTGAGGAAGACTTTGAAGAGCAGGTAGTCATATTAACAAGACCTTATCAAGCATTTGCTTTGTAGCTAATGTTGGGCCAATGATTTAAACAATGAGCCTGTGAGGTAGGACTATGATTAACTCATGTAATAGGTTAGGACACTGAAGGCACAGAAGTGTTTGTGTGTAATTTGGATGGATGCACCTGGGTGTAGGGGCGATGGGCAGGGGAGGAAATGATCCCTAAATGCACAGAGCTGGAAACCTCAGGGGGTGATTTTAAGGGCAGTATGGAGCTGAGATTGGTGGGGATCTCAGATCCATGAAGGGAAGCCAGAAAGGTCAGATGGGGCCGTGTCATGGCCAGCAGGGAATTCAGACTGGGGGCTTAGACTTAATTCAATGGGCAGTGAGGACACATTAGAAGATTTTAATCAGGAAGATGAATCTGGCAGCAGGATTCAGGCTAGAGTGAAGACAGATGTAGACAGGGAGTCGAGCAAGGGGCCTGGTACAGTAAATCATGTCCGTCATTTGGTTAACAGTACGTACTCGGTTGCTGCCATATGCCAGAATGGAGTGGCCAGTCAAGAAGCAGAGCTCTTGGGGACCATGAGGATGAAGGCCTGAATCAAGGCAAAGCAACGGCAGAGGGGAGAGGGGCGGGTGGGAATAGCATTTCATACTTAGAACCAACAGGACACTTGGGACATCCAGGCAGCTCACAGCAGTTGGAAAATGAGACGCGCCCGTGGTTTAGGGGCCAAACTGCCAGGAAGGCCAGTATGGGACTAAACATGACAACTCAACTTTACAAAGTGAGTTAGAGTTTAGAAGCCATTTTTTTAAACTCAGCAAACTCATGCAAACTCATTTGAGACTGGGCTCACGTGAACCGGCATTCCCCACACCTGCCAACACCAGTGAGGGGCTCTAAGCCCAGACTGCTCGAGCACTGGACATCAGACGCCAACGTCATGCACAGCGTGACCCGTGTGACTCAATTTCGTGAGCACATCCTGGGGTCTTAGTCTCTGAACCACCTACCCGCCGCTGCTCTGCTCAACTGTGCGAGTGTGTTTCATTCAGCTGCTCTGCCCCTCTCCCCTCTCCCTCCCCTGCCAGCCTTTGGTCTGTGGTTCTGCTCCTTAGCAGCTCTGCTGGAGGGGTGGGCAAGGGAATAGGGAAGGCTCCAGAATGCAGACAAGTTTCTTCAGCTCCTCTTGGCAGCCGTGATGAGAGCCAGGTGGCAGGGGCGAGGCGGGACAGGGCAGGGCAGGGCAGGGCAGGGCAGTGTGAGGTTGCTGGGTCAAGCCTGGGTGTTATGTATCCTCTGTCCAGTCCCCTCTGCCTGTCTCTATTCTATCAGACTTGGGGCAGCCCCGCCCACACCCAGCAGCGGCTCTCTAACAGGCTGGTGATAAAGCTGAGAGGAGTCCTAGCTGGCAGTCCACACTCATTGCTCTGTGCTCACTGAGCAATTTGCTCACATTACTTATTACTCTCTTCTAAACCAGGGGGAGAGGGTTCTGTGCCAGAAACTACCTCTGGGCCCTTGAAATCACTTTTTGGACTTTGCTTCCCATACAGCCAAAGAGACAGTTATTAGCAAAAATGACTCCGTCTATGTGAAATTGCCCATTGTAACAATTATACAGCACTTTACTTTCCATTTAATTCCCCTTCTTCATTTAATTGGTGAGGTGGCTTTTATTAGTCCCATTTTATAGATGGGTAAATCTCAGTCCAGTGATTTACACAAAAGACTGAGCTGCTAGGGAAGTGATGCATCGGAATGAACGTTTTCTTAAACCGAAGCCACTGTAGTTTCCACCCCGACACAAAACCTGTGTGTTTGCACTGTTTTTTTCTCAAAGAGAGGAGCAGGACCGTGCATTTGATTATCACCAGTTCCCTGAGCACCATAAATCCGGCTACTGGTTCAGCCCTAACCAGTGTTGGGTCTTGAGAGCAAGTCGCACAATGTGACCAGAGCCTGACTTCCTCATCCGGAAGATGGTGGTTTGGATTGGAGAATTTTCTTAGACTATTCAAGTTCTGAATGCTGTGCTTTCATGGCTAGTCTTAATTAGGCCACTCCCTTCTTAGGTCCGAAGCTAGCTGTAGCGGATACTCGTTTTCACCCCAGCCAGGCTAACACACGAGAGACTGCTGGACTCACTGAGCCCACTTAGCTCTCTTCTGTCCAATACGTCAGGTCAGTTGCCCGTGTGACTTTTCTGGTCCCCTGAAGGTAAAGTGGTCTTGCAGTGAAATGGCAGGATGACGTACTTGCTGCTCTGGGGAGAGTCCTGGAGGGGCCAGTCCTGGGCTTTGACTCTGCACCAAGTTTTGGCTGCTACAAGCTGGCAGAGGCTCTAGATGCTCCCTTTGGCCCTTTGGGCAGCAACGGACACTGGGCTCAAGAATGGCGGCTGTTTTCGGGATGCTCTTTGGGTTGAGTATTGTGCTTGTCTTCTGTTAGGAAGCCAAACAGCCAGAGATGGCCCAGGAGGGAGGTGGAGTAGACCACTGTGGAGGAGGGGACTGAAGGGAAAAGGTCCTTGGTCACTAAGAGACACTCTCACCATCCCAGTGTGGCAGGATCCTCTTTTCATGGAAGCCACTTGTTCTCTTTTTGCAAAGGCTGACCTTCCAGCCTTCCCCAGCTGGGCCATGAGGCCGGCGAGGCACAGCTGTGCACTAATGAACAGCCAGATGGAAAGCCGAAGAGGCACGTCAGTGCCCGATGGAATCCTCAGCCTCTAAGATGAATCACAGCTTGTGCGCCGGGCACTCCTGGGCAGAAGGCGAGGGCAGTGCTTGATGAATCGCATTGCCCAAAGTGGAGCTCCAAATAGTCCTTGCACCCAGGTCAGCTGCTCCCCCAGCAATATGTTCCTGGAGGTGACAAGCAGGTTTGGGCTCCTCGGTAGACTACAAAGCAGGTATATTCAGGCCAGCCATGTTGGAGATTCTCACTTCCTGCTGTAAGCAATGACCCTATGGCTTTGTGAGAAGTTTCTCTGGAGGCAGTGCTCCCAGGCTTGAGAAGGGCATCTGCCAGCAGGGTGGGCAAAAGCGAACAAATGGTTTCCTCTTAGCCAGCTGGGATGGAGACTCCCCTCGTGAAACAGAGCTACAGTTTAATGGCATGGAACAAAAGCAGCTAAGCGGCTGCCAATACGCATCCAGTTAGCATCCAGTTGAGTCCCAGAACCGTAGTAAAAACGAGGGGGAGAGGGGAAAAGAACCAGGCCTGCCTGGTTGATTCGTAGCATCTGCAGTGACACCGTGTGTGTATTCACTGTTTCTTTGAAGAGGAGGTGGGCTCCAATGATATCACTTTCAATCTCAAGGCCAGACATGTAATCGCCTGCCATTACTGCTTAACTACATGGTAACTACTACACCATTACTTTCTAACTCCAGTCTAATTGCAACTCACTTCTGATTAGTGGGCAATAAAAACACGCAAACAGGGTCTGAGATCTATTTCCATAGAGCAGACCAGCAGCCTAAGACAAGGAATGCAAACATACAAATTGGGTGACCACAGGGAGCTTGCCCCAATAATCATCATAAGGAACATTGCTTGAGCTTGAACTACCCTCCTCGTTAAGGCACAAGAGCGATTTTGGGGCAGACGTAGGTACCTGTGTGCTCGTAGGCACAGTGCAGGACATGGAGGTTTGGAGTCCAGGGTCTCGAGTTCAGGTTCTAACTCTTCTTTTTATGGTTGTGTCATCTTTGCTAAGCACTACACCTTCCTAATCTAAAAATGGGTAAAATAAGTAAAAACTACTTCGCAAAAGTAAAGATTGAAAAAGATCATATTTGTGAAAAAGCTCTGTGAAATAAAAACATTGGGTAGTTAATTGTTGCTATTATTTATAGGGTGAGGAACACCCTTTGACAGTGACAGGATCTCGAGGCCCCCAGCCAGTTCTCAGACTTGAATGTGCATGTAAATCTCCTGGGGATCTCAGATTCTGATTCAGTAGGTCTGGGAGCTCCCTGGTGATGCTGACACTACTAGTCCCAACACCGCACCATGAGTAGAAGGCTCTAGGCCATCCTGACTGGTGGAGCAGCTGTGGTCCATGACAGGAGGTAGAGCAGAATGAACACAGGGTCCCTGGTGGGAGCCAGCACTCGTGGAGACAGCAGCACTGTCTGGGAACACTGACACATTAACAGAAGAACCCAGACACTCACACCTGACTCAGGTCAAGTCCTCAGTGTAAGTGCTCCACACCCAATCAGGCAAATCTTCACGGGGAGGGGACAGCAGGAAGATTCTGAAGTAGAGATGGTTTTGTTTGCCAATCATCAAAGGTGTTCCTATGTTGGAAAACTCTCAGCAGATGAGACAGCATGGTGATGATCCCGGTCAGGGGCTCCAAATGGACCTGTCCATCTTCAGAATCTGCCCACAGATTTGATGGAAGGAAGGAGTGAAAGAAAGAAAGAAGGATGGAAGAAGGGAAGAATAGAAGAAGGGGAGGAAGGAAGGAGGAGGGAGGGAGGGTGGAGGAAGAGAATGAATTCTTTTGGGTAGAAGAAGGGGAGGAAGGAAGGAGGAGGGAGGGAGGGCGGAGGAAGAGAATGAATTCTTTTGGGGGCGGTGGGAAGAATAGATAGACATTGCCAGTACTACACATTTTTGTTAATGGAGGCTGCTGAGAAGAACGCCAGAATTATAGATGGTTGAAGCTGGAAGGCATCTGGGAAGTCATCTTTTTCAGCCTCTCATTTCACAGTGCAGGAAACTTGAGACAAAGTGCTTCTGCGCTCACACAGGGAGTTGGTGACAAAGCCGGGGCTAGATTCCAGCTTTCCCAGTTCTCAGCGCTGTCTTATTTCCCATGCTCCTCATACCACATAAATGAAACTTGCTTTGTGTAATGTCCTGACATGCCAAATGCCCAGAAAGAATGGAGGCATGGCAGCTGGAGCCCAGCTGGAGCCACCGCAGACCACACCCCTCCTTGACTCTTTGCTGAACCTCTTGGTTGCCTTGGCTCTGAACACCACTTATTTGGTTTCTGAGAGAAGGCACTGTGTTTCTTTGTTCACCATCCTACGGTAGGGAGAAGCCAGTCACCCCACGACCCCAAGCCCTCCAAGATCTGATTCAGAGTGGTGGCCTAGACCCCACAGCATACCTGGCATCACCTGCCAGCATCTAGAAGGCATGGACACCTGGGGAGGGATAAGGGACAATGCCACTTTCTCAAGGAGACATCGGTGTCCCTCAGTGCTGCAGTACATCTCAGGAGGAGAAATGCTTTGGCAGTAAACACAAGGGCACAGTGAGAGTGAAGGACAAAGTGACCTGATAAAACTGCCCTTCTCGGAGGACACGTCTGAGCAGAACCCTTAGAGTCCAGAAATACCTTTCAGGGTGCATAGGGAGAGATAACGGGTGTGGGGGACAGCTGGCCTGTGGCATGCCTCCTGGCAGGCTCTCTGCTCCATATAGGAAGTCAGGAGCCCGTGGTGGAGCAGAGCATACCCACATGCCATTCTTCAAGTCATTTGTAAAAGTCACCTGAATCTACAACCTATACGATATACATTAGGGGAGCAAATTTAATATCAACTCATATTACAACATTGCATTTGAAACTCCTAGTGGTGAGCATGGGAAGTCATTAAATATCCTTTTAGCAAAGAGTCCAGTAAGATTCTCTACTATTATGTAGAATAAAATCTAAATCTACATGAATATGGGGTGTTTTAGAAGCCCAATTGAAGGGTGCATGCTACGTTCATGATACAGCGTGTAAATAAGAGTGTTTAAGGTTTCAGATTTGTTTCTTATCTCTATTCAGTACCATGAAACACATCTTTATTGGGAAGGCTGGCTGTATCTTCACGTTCCTCTCTATACACCAGCTTCAGGTCAACTCCTCACTGAGGAGGATGCTGAAGTTCAAGAGAGGTCGGGAGACTGCCCAACATGACTCTGTAAAACAGGGTTGTCCTGGCCTGGAGTTCTCATATGCCTGAGTTTATACCAGGGCACAGACCAGCTGAAAACAAGTCAACTGCATTCTATTTAGGCTCTGGGTCACACCAGCCTCGGCCAAAGATGAAAGGCTCACAATTCTGTTAGCAATACTTGTAGCCCTCACTCACCTCTGCTGACCTTTCTTCATCTCCACGAATGTAAGTAAGCCGCTTCCCTCCTGCCCAGCTTCCTCTCCAGCAGCCTCAGGAAGGAGGCCACTTTCATTGGCTTCTCACCAGACCCTGGTTGCGTGGTGGGGTCCCCTGATGAGTCCAGATGGTCCTGCCGTAGCTACACTCCAGGCTGCCTGCTAGAGGAAGGGAGCTCATGGTCCTTTTTCCCTTAGTAATTTTCCCCGTAGCCCCCTTGTCCCATGTACACCACATAACCTGAGTGCTGAGTATCTGCGTGTGCCCATGCAAGTCTGGATGCAGGCAGGGTAGGGCAGGATTTATCCTGAGGAACACCCGTGACAATGTCTCCCTTCTAAGAGTCAGAAAATACCGAGGAGGGGTATTTAGACAGGGACCTGGCAGGGGGGAGGCCTGGAAGACATATGGTTACCAAGGCAGCTGCCCCAAGTCTTTGCCTGAGGCAGTGACCATAGTATGTGCTAGAAAGAGTCAGGATTCAGGCTCTAGGGGAAGAAGAATGTTGGGAGAATGTCTATGTGTTCCAACTTTTTATTTTAGTTTATTTTTTTATTTTTTAAATATTTATTTATTTTTGAGAGAGTGAGCATGAACGGGGGAGGGGCAGAGAAATTGGGGGACAGAGGTTCCCAAGCAGGCTCTGTGTTGACAGCAGACAGCCACATGCAGGGCTTGAACTCACGAGCCGTGAGATCATGGCCCGAGCTGAAGTGGGACGCTCAGCCACCCAGGCGCCCCCAATGTCCCAAGTTTTTAAACCAACTGGTGATGATGATGATGATGATGATGATGATAAATTCCTGGAAAAGTGGGAAGAACTAATTGAGAAAAAAAGCAATAAAGAAACACAAGATTCCCAGGAGGTAGCAAGAAATCACAACCTCTGCCGAGATGGCGAGAAGGAAAACATGGCTGGGAGAGGAAGGGAAACAACATCGGTTTCCTTTGGCTAGGGCATCTGGCTCACTCTACCTAATTTCAACATCACCTTGGCTTTGCTGTCCTCCAGGGCTCGCCCCCACCACACTGGGGCATCACGTCCTTTTCCCCACAGTCCCTCCCTCCCTACCATACCACTTGACAACAAGGGATTTTGGTACAGTATATTCAGTTCTTCGAGACAAATTAAGAAATGAACATGTATGTGAGAGATAGTAGCTAACACTTACTGAGTGCTTGCTATATACATCATCTCTAAAGATAACAGTAGTCATGCAAGGTGAGGCTTGGAAAGGTTAAGTAACTTGCCCAAGACTACAAAACTAGTAAGTGACAGGGCTAGGGTTTGACTGGGCTCATGTTTCCCCAGGGCACGTGCTTTCTTATCATACCATAAAATCTCTCTGATGGAGGTGGTGGGGATTTAAATTGGGCAAAGACAGTCATGTCTATATTTATAGTAGGCATTTAATAAAGACTGGATATAGACAGAGTATGCAAGATGCCAAATTTTGGTCCAGTCTCTCTTGACTTTGATGGCAATGTTTTTCCAGGAAGGGAGGGGCACTGGCCTGACTCAAAGTCCCTAAGTAGAGGTGAGAGAGCCACCTGGCCAGGAGCTGGTAATGGGACTGGGGTAACAACACACTCATGACAACAAGGCAGACAACAGGGCAGAGAAACAGGACCTCCAGCCCCAGAGGACAGACAAGCAGTCAGGCCACCCAGGATGGGTCCAGTGGTGACAATGAGATCAGCTGCATGACTGAGGTATGCGGAGGACAGGCAGAGTATGCTGATGGACTGGCTCCGGGGCAGGGTTTGTGGGAGGCGATATGTGTGCTGACTTGAAGGATTTGCCAGTTGCTGTGGTGTAAGTGTTCCCACCATGGTCAATTTCAAGCTATCAATATGATGTCAACTGGCTCACAAAATTCCCCCCAAATTTGGCAGTTGGCTTTTACTACTGGACCCAGGAAATGCTATGTGAAGGATTTAAATGCTGGCAGCAAAATGGAACATGCCTACAGAGATTCAGAGGTCTGGACAGGATCACAGGAATTTGGAGGGGTCATACCTTTGTATGGAGCACTGTTCTAGAAAGATAGTTCTACTTAAACAATACCCAGAGGAGATCCTTGCAAAGTCTTTCCTGGTAACCCTTTCACTGGTTTCCAATTCCCATAAAGAAACATACAGCTCAGGTATCTGAACTGAATACCTCCAGTCACAAATTACTGATTAATCATTCGCTTATCAAATATTTTTAAAGACTTCCAAAGTGGCAGTCACTGTGTTGGATCTGTAAATTCTCAGTCCCTCTTGACTATACACAGCTTGAGGGAAGGGTCATGTTCATGCCCCAGCACATAGCACAGCGCCAGGCACATAAGAAACATTTGTATATTTGTTGAGTAAATGTTGAAATGAAGATCATTAATGGAAAAAAAAATTGAAAGAAAACAACATATCTTTAGAGAACTAAGAAGAGTTCATTTCTCCACTGTATCTATTCTCTTCTCTTTCTTAGCCTTTGTCTCATCTCATAAGTGGTTTGGGATTTTAAAGACATCACAGAAAGATTAAGGGTACATTTGTCAAGGTTAGAAGGTCCTTAATTCATTTGTAAAACAGTTGCATTATTTTATGTGTTAAGAAAGGTGGGCGCTTTTTTTTCCCTAATTGAAAAAAAATCTATTAATGCCAGCAGTGGAGTGCTCAGGGGAATGGAAAATCCCAGTGTTTAGCACTGCCTGTGGGCCCAACCTTCGAATAAAATAGCAGAGGCCTGACCCATTGATTGGTGCCTATCCCTGCAGAGCATTTTTGAAAGAGAAGGCCATTGCCCACAATCCGAATTTCCTCTGCAACTGAGTGAAGTTCCTATAAATATTGCCAAATATGCAAGACAGGGAGCCCTGTAATAAAGGGCCTCAGGTCTCCTGAGCAAAACCACAGGGTCATCTAGAGCTTTAGGACCACCTTTGCTGGAGCACCCTTTAGTCTAAGGCAGTGTAGGAGAAACCAGGGGGTGGGGTGAGGTGCGGTGGGGCCCAAAGGTGTGCCCCACCAACCTGTTTGTCTGCGCTGTCGGGGACTGTGGAAAGACAAGGATGGATGACAAGGAAATCCAAGCCAGAGCTCTCTCTGTCTCCCCCTTCCCCGAAAACCCAACATGGAGGCTGCTTCTCCAAAATCAAGATTCAGTGGTTTTCTCAAGCTCCTTCCTATGAAAGACTCTGTAGCCTAACAGAGGAAGAACTATATTATCTAGTCTGTGACCTCTAAGGAAGGAATTATCTAAGGGCCCTGAGGAAGGTTGGGTATTAGATATAAAACATGAAACATTTTCAATTGCTGCTTGTCTGCTCTTTGTCGTTGTTTCCCCAACACACATTGATTTAAACTCAATCTACAGCACTGTGATTTTTTTCATATCTCTATTACAGGATTAATCGTGTTGTACTATATTACTTTGTATGTCTGTCTCCACTGCTGTCTGGGAGCTACTCAGTGGCAGGGACAGGGTGTCTATGTGTTTCTAGTACCTAGAACAACCCTTGAAACACAGGCAGTGTAGTGAACCAATTAATTCATTTGTTAATGGGTCAACATAAGGAGGAAGTAAAGGAGGTCAAGAATAGAAGGGAAGGGAATGGAGACCAGGATAGATGTTTGATGAGCAAAAAATATACCTTATACAAGGGACTTGGGTGGACATCACTCCACACCAACATGATGAAATGAAGAACAATCCCCAGGTGACCACAAGCCGTAGGGGATCAAAAGCGATGCCACTTTCTTCCCAAACGATGGGCCAAGTTAAGTCAGTCTGCAACTTTTTAAATTTAAATAAATAAATGCATCAGTAAAGAACCATGCAAAGGGCAAGGAGGAGGGGATTTCAACAGAAACATCAAAGGGTGACCTTTAAAGTAGAAGCTGGGCAAGAGCATCTGGGTTTCCAGGCCAACTGGGAACATCAAGCAGCCTTGGTGATGAAGTGCTGGAATATTCCCACAGGAAGGGGAAATGCCACTGAGGCACCTAGCACATAGCAAGCTCTCAGGACCCCTGTCCTTCCTCCCTCTCTCCTTTCCTGACATACTTACAAAGAGTCGAGATGGGCATATCTCCTCCAGGAGTGCTGGAGGGGAAGGTCTCTGAGGTATATCAAATTTTAAAAACCCCAAGTTGGTGAAGAGAGACTGCTAGAAAGGATTATTTCAAGAATGGAGAAAGGAGCTACTGCAATACGGAGACCCTGTAACAGATTTGCAAGCATCCCAAGGAGTCAAAGGGGTATTCTTTTATAGGGAGGAGAAAACCAGGCTAGAAAGAGCCAGGGCTGGGGACATTGGCTGGAAGGGTGGCATGATAGGGCAGGAGAGCAGGGGATGACCCCAAGGCCAGCTTATTATCAGGAGGGGATGTCGTGGAGGTGAATGCTGACCAAAGTTCGGGGATGTGGGGGAGAGAGAGAAGCTTAACCAAAGTTTGATAACTAGCACTTTTTTCCAATTGATCAGTGGGGAGAAATGGTTCAGCTAATCATTTATGGCAGAGAATGGGAATTGAGAGGATCTGTGTCTAGCCCTGACATAGGTAAACAAGGGGGGCATCCATGAGTCTTACCTAGGTTATCTGAAGAAGGGTGGATCTTTCCCGAAAGAGAAAAGGATGGGATGTTTCTTACCTTCCCTGTTTTCTGGGATCCAGGGCTTAAGTAAAACTCAGCACTGACAGGTGTAAGAAGCCTTCTTTACATTTATCCCCTGTCTGCAGAAACCAAGGGGGGTTTTGTTCTCAGCGATGTTTCTCCTAAGGTGGTTGGTTATGTTATTTGTCTGGAATCAAGCTTTTGTTTATGTTCCCAATCTTCAGAGTATTTTTGACTTGAGTGCATTTGATTAGGTGTTACATATGTATCCAAATTTCCATAGGTATATGACCCTGGTATAATGTTCTCATTAGCAAGACTATCTCTGGCACGTGACAATCCCTCAAGCTCTGTCCGTTGACTGACTTTTTATAACATCATTTAAGTTCTGTTGGTTTCATCTCTGTCTCCATCAAAGAAAACTTCTGATTATGATTTGGTTTCTCTTGTAGTTTGACTACAGGGAGACAATGCGCTAATCATGGAGCATTTAATGCTCTGCTTGTATGACAATTACTTCTCATTGTAACTTAATCAGCTGGCCTTCTGACATTTACCTCTGCCTCACAAGCATCTCAGTTAACACGAGTGGGCCCAGTGTCACCTGGCTAATGACAGAAATTGTCCCTATGCCTGCAAAGTAAAAGCCAAGTCCCAAGAGTGTGGGGATATCTGCAAGGTATTGCTGAGGATGACACCTCAGATGACACCACTACCAAGTCTAGCTGCCATTTTCTAAAACCCTCAAGTGTCTTCAACCAAAGACCCAAATCACCTCAACCTCAGCAGGTACCAGACAAAGACAGAAAACACGGACCCCATTCCCAGTAGGGAATCTTCATTGATCTTCATTGATCTTCATTCCCCACTCATTCTCTTACCTCCTTAGGCAATGATTCTAATGTGTTTGATGTGTGCATATGTTCTTGCAAACTATGTGTATTGTCAATCCACATTTTATATTTATGTAAGTTGAGTTGAGTAATCAATTTAACTCAAGTTTTTACTTTCTCTACTTCATGCTGTGGTTGGAAGCTCCATCTGGGTTACTGTATGTACATTTAGGCTACAGCTTCCTCTAGCTGCAAAGTGTTCCATGGTGTACATGTTCTATGTGTGGCATATCCATTCCTCAGGATAGAATCTCAGAGAATCCCCACCACACTGCCCAGCAAACAGTGCTGTGAGGAGGGGTCTAGCACGTGCCTCTTTGTGGACCTCCAAGAGAGTTCTTCCAAATGTATTCCCAGAGCAGATTGGCTGGGTCCTGGGTTGTGTGAGCTCCATTTGACTGAGGATTGTTCTCTAGAATGGCTACACCAAACTATGCTCCCACCTGCTGGGCTTGAGGGTTTCTATAGCTCACATCCATGCCAACGCCTGGTGTCATCTAGCTTTATAATTTGTCACTCCCCCAGTTTAAAGTGGTGTTTCATTATTTTACTTTGCACATTTCTGATTACTAATGTGTTTGAACAGCTCTTCTTATGCTTATTATGCTTTGGGGTTTAGTCTTTTTTATTTCCTATTCTCATCCTTTGCCCATTTCTCCGATAGATTTTCTGTATTTTTGCATTGATTTGCAGGAGGTCCTTATACATCAGTCCTTTGTATACATTTTATACATCAGTCCTTTGTCAATTTCAGGCATTACAAATATTTCCTCCCAATATCAACTGTCAATTTTATCCATATTGTTCATAAATCCTTAATTTTCAATCAGATTCAACTTTTTTTCTCTACCTTATGTTTTTAAAATTTTTGTTTAGGATGTTCTTTCTTTACTCCAAGATCCCAAAGCAACTCTCTTACATTTTCTTCCATCAACCTTTTCCTAATAATTGTATTTAGTCCTTTAATCTGCAAACTCTACTTTGTGTTGATGTTCATTTAAAGGAATCTCATTGTGTTTTTCTCCAGAAAGATATCTGCAGCAAATGGGTAAGCAAAACAGGTTATGAAGTTGATGCCATCTTGTAAGCAATCTGTCTTCACCCCATTGATTTCTAGCACCACCGTTACCATATATTACATTTCCACAGCAGTGTGTGCTATCAGAAAGTTTCTTGATTAGATCCACTTGTTAGAGAATAATATGACGACAGAAGATTTCTCGAAAATAAAAACAACAAAGGCCTCTAAGCCTTGTAGTGCTTCCAGGATGGGCTGTTATGGAAGGAAAACATGTGGAGTCAGCAAGTCTCCTTGGATCGCTGAGTAAGGCACAAGGTCTTCAGGTTCTGCTGTCCTTTCTCAGACTACAGAACCAACCGGGCTCGGCAGCAGCAAGTGTTAGTTCGTTGGCTGTAGTATGTTTGAAACTTTCATAATTCCTCTAAGGATAATAGCTCATGCGCCTTAGGAAAACCTCACAAAGTAGTTAGTGTCATCTCAATTTTACAGATGAGGAAATTGAGGGGGAAGGGGAAAGGGGCTAATATAACTTACACCAGTCAGCCCAGAGCTTGATTTGAACCTATATGCTCAACTCCACTGCTGATAACCCTTCTAACCACTATACTGCTCTTCACGTCCATTTTTATTCTTTCAAACAATGTTTATTGAGTTCTGACAATTAAACATTGTGCTTGGGGGTCTAGGTACTTGGTGACTCATCAAATAAGAATTCTGTCCATCAGGGACATTCAGTCTGGAAGATAAGATGTATCCACAACAAGTACAATTTAGCGGGGAAAAGCAGAGGTGCCTTAGAGGACCATTAAGTTCTATAGTTGCTCAGAATTGGGAAGAATGTTTCCCACCTACTTTTTCCAAGAACCAACCCATTAGACTTCCATGTATGTTGTAATCACATGTCTGAGTGTTGACTACTGGGTTGCATAAGTGCTTAGTAAAAACCTAGTCCTTCTAGGCTTTTAGGAATTAAAGGAGATAGTCTCCATATTCTCCATCTTACCTGAAATCTCTCTCTCTCTCTAAAGCCATTTGCCAGTTTGGTATTTCACCTACAATCTCAAGGCTACTCAGTCTCAACAATCCTCTACCATTGGCCAAAGCACAGTTTACACAGAGGCCAGAAATACTGGAAATATAGAAAGGAAGTAACAGAAAGAAAAAAATGATAGGTGGATATTTTATTCGTAGAATGAACTCTACCAACTTTTCAGATTTGGGATCCCAGAGGCAGACCCCAGACTGAGGATGCGTGTGAAAGTGGCCCAGGAGAATGTAGTATTAGAGGGAGGGAGCAGGCCAGGGAGGGGGAGGAAGCCAAGGAAGGAGATATTTCAGGCGAAGTCCGTCTCAGCCTGAGTCTTCAGGGGAACTCTGGAGGGCAGGCATGGCAAGAGTTTGTTCAGACTTGAGACAACGTTGCTTTTGGGCTCCTGTATGCATCAGGTGTTGGCTAAGGGCCAGGGGGAGGTGAGGTGGTGGAAGATAACCTCCCAGGCAGCCCAGGTGGCCCGTGGGCTGTCCTTGGAGGAGAACTAAGCATGGAGAAGTAGAGGCTCACAGAAGCTCAGGGAGGGATGGGGCCTGGGCAGAGCATCAACAGTGCCTCTGTGAACAAGAGCCCATGACGCATGCGTAAATCAAGTTCAGAAACTCTGTCAGGTTGTAGCCATTCCTAGGGAAACTAGGAGTCCCTTCTCAGTTTACAGGCGAGGAAGCTGAGGCACAGACCGATTAATATATTTTCCCAGAGTTACGTAAACTACTTTGTGACAGAATTACAATTTGGGGTTCTTAAACTCAAGTCCAGGAATCTTTCAATTGCATCTCACCATCTCACTTCCTTGCGAGGACCACAGTGCTGAGAGCTCAGAGAAGCATGTGCCAACACAGCAGGCCATGTTGTTCATTGCGGGTACATCACTCTCTGCCAGAGGCTGGCTTCTTTCAAGCCCAGCATCCATCCTTGAGGGCCCTGCTGGCCCATAGAGCAGCCCAGTAGAAAACAGACTGATCCCCTTGA
The DNA here is from genome assembly GCF_018350175.1 of Felis catus. Lineage (NCBI taxonomy): Eukaryota > Metazoa > Chordata > Mammalia > Carnivora > Felidae > Felis > Felis catus. Next base: position 17,462,293 of record NC_058384.1, on the reverse strand, counting down.
CAGAGAATCTGACAGTCATCTGGAAGACTTATCTGGGTAGTTAAGGAAACCTTGGCGCCTGAAGAAGGCACTCAGAAGATGACAGGTCTGAATAGTCTGACAAATTTTTATTGCCCCCAAATCTCCAGTCCCGTAAGTCATGACATAAATCTTAGCCCATATCAAATAAATGATTGTCTGTTTAAGAACGAAAGGGTGGATGAAGCAAAGTGCGCACAATGTGCCTTTGTTTCTTTCCCTCAGCTCCATATCAGGGATTTTTCCATCCAGGACTTCGCCTAACCCTTCCCAACACCGAATCTCTCCTGCCAACCCCCTGATCAATGGCTGGGCCAAAGAGCAGAGAAAAATCAGGGGTTAAGCCTGCTTTTGAAGAATTGTGAGGACAACCAGGCAGGAGGAAAGAAACTCTGAACGATGAGAAAGGCTGTCATGCTTGCTGGTTGGGCAGATGAAGTGACCAGCCATTCCTTAGAGCACTAAAGATTTATCAGCAAAAGGAAAAAACAAATCAGTTGGCCAGATAATCTTAAAAGAAGGAAAGGAAAAAAAAATAATGCAAGTGACTAAGGAGATGGGAAAGGAAATGTTAAGAGGTCTTGGTCTGCCATGGCACAACCTGTGCTTCCTTCATCCTTGCACTTAACAGACTGAATGATAATTGTCCATTTGCTTATCTGTTTCCCTGGCCACAAATGCCATGTTCCTGGTGACAAGGACTCTGTCTTTTTCACTCACGCTTGATGTATGCCAGGTCTAGCACAATGTCTGGGACACAGCAGATGCTCATTATATATTTGTTGAATGACTGAGAAAGTAAATGAATGAACCAGTGTTGTGTTTTTTTTTTTTTTTTTAAGGCCAGTGTTGACCAAGGAACAGCACTACACACTTGACCTCCTTGAATCATATCAGTCTCCCAACAATGAGACAGATATTATCAAGGTCATTTTGCAACTAAGAAAATTGAAATTCAGAGAGGTTAAACAGCTTTCTTGGGGCCAGACAGCTCATAAATAGAGGAGCCAGGATTCAGGGTAATGTCTATCCGACTCTAAAGCTTATGGTTTTTGTTGGATTTACTATTTATGTACAGACAATTCTTTATGATGTGAGGTCTGACTGCCCAATCTGAGAATGAGCTATTATCCACCCTCCCTCTGTTGCCTACCATTTTGTCATTTGACCCTTTGCCTATACTTCCTCCATTTGGTACACTGGAGGAAAAAAAAAAAAAAAAAAGATGAAATCCAAGCCAACCCATTAGTTATACCTTGTCAAGATCTTCTCTCTGGGTGTTTCATATGTGTATGGTTTCTCCTCCCCTGGGGGCTGTAAACTCCTTGGGGGCAAAACCCACATTTTGTGCATCTCTGGCCACCCCTCCCTCAGGCACTTACAGGTATGATTTGAGTCATAGTGGTCGTGTCACCCTGGTTGGCTCACAGCATAGGGTGACAGAATAAGGGCATCGGGGACTCAGGGGGCCGTGACACGTACATGGGAGTTGCACTGGAACCGCCTTTGAATGCCCCCTTTCCAAACAGTCAGTCCATCAGTTGTACACAAAATAGGCTGGTTCTCAAAGGACAAATGGGGTGTAAAGGGAGAGAAGGGGAGGGAATGGCGTAAGTGTAGGGTCTTGAAAAACTGGAGCACAGTGGAGTCAGCCGGTCTGTCTCTTACTCCCTCTCCTCTCTGGGCAGCCAGATAGCATCGGCACGAAATAGTGTTTTTTTCACTGTGCCCTGCTTTCCTCCTGTGGTCTTGGGTGACCTTTCCCAGCCTGAGACTTCCCAACTGCAAGAGGAGTGCTGATGCTAGCCCAATTCTCTAACCCAAAGCCCCTGGGAACCCCATGCCAGCCTTTGGTGTACCCGTTTCCTCATAGGACTGGTGAGGCGCTGGGATGGGGGCTCCTGCGAAGATCAAAAAGTGCTGAATTAAGCTTATTATTAGCACTGCACCTGAACACTTGGCCTGCTGTCGGGTCATCTATCTCGCTGGGCTGAAGGGATGGAACATGATTAATGCAGCTGGTTAGTGGGCTGGCCCACCTCTGCCCATCTCCTCCTCTGGATGCAGTTTGAAGAATTCATTAGGAAAGGGGCAGCAGGGAAGGGGGAGGGCTACACCGTACTAATCTCCCGCCCTCCCAACCTCCTTTCAGTTTGGCTTCCTTAACCAAGATGGTCAAGGTTGGTCAGGGTCCAGTAGGTCCTCATGGTGGGCACAGGAGGAAATCAACCCTGCTGGACCACTCCCAAACCAGTTAGCAAGGTTAAAAGCTTTTCGGTGCACCTTTAATCTACTCACTTGAAAATAAAATGAGGCAAGGGAGCCTGGGTGGCTCAGTCGGTTGAGTGTCCATCTTCAGCTCAGGTCATGATCTCACGGTTCGTGGGTTTGAGCCCCACATCAGGTTCTGTGCTGACAGCTCAGGGCCTGGAGCCTGCTTCGGAATCTGTGTCTCCCTCTCCCTCTGCCCCTCCCCCACTCACACTCTGTGTATGTGTGTCTCTCTCTCAAAAATAAATAAACATTAAAAGAATTAATAAAAAGAAAAAAGAAAAGAAAACAAAGTAAATAAAAAGGGGCTTGGTCTCCTATGCTGGTGCTGCTGGAATCTTCTCTGGCTGTCCCCTGAGAGAGGTCTATAGTCTAGACACATGGGCACTGGAGTAGGTAACTTCAGCACAGTGTGGTGAGGGCAGGGCGCAGAGGTGCTGGGAAGAGGAAGGATTTACCCCCACCCATCTGGGCCTCCTGAAAGGAGTAAACAGGTGCTGGGCTGTCTTGAGGGTGCCCCACACCTCGCGGCTCATGGATGCTGAGTCCAGAGTGATCCACACAGACTGCCAAGCTGCCCCCACCCCCTGATTAACCCTGGGAAGCGGGCTATGTGAACAGTGGCCGATACTTAACTGTTAGAATCACTCTCCGTGGTCACCCTGTGATTTTTTTGGTTTGAATTCTTTGAAGCATCATTTTGGAATTCTGGAAAAATCTAACACTTCCTGCCCCTACTGGTACCAATATATTAAGTGACTGCCAAGACATGGGAGACATTAGCAACCATCTCCCAACTAAAAAAAAAAAAATTCTTTATTAATGACTAGGCCATCTTTCCAAGTTTTTGTAAATTTGTACTGACCCCTTCCTATTTCCTTTGGGAAGGGGAGCGTCTGGGCTCAAAGCAAACTCATTTTATTGATTTCTCAGGTTGGATAACTTGACACTAAACACCAAGGCAAGGAACCCAGTTATCTCGATGCTTTATGTACAGGAAGCAGGAAAGACTAGAAAAAAAGGTCTCTGTCGCTGGAGCAAGAAGATTTATACTTTAGTGCCAGGTCTACAGCATACAGCTGGTGGATCTTGGGTAAATCACTTTTGTTACCTACCGCACTAAAACAGACAAACAGCACACGTTTACTGACACCAACTTCTATTACCACGCTATTTCTTGTCCTCTCAGAACTAGCACACATAATTTTCACCATTCCTTTATTTCATTGTTTGTGCATTTATTTATTTATTCTTCCCTCATTCCAGGAAGGATTTGAGTAAGATTACAAAAGAAAAAAAAAAACAGAAAAAGGAAAAAGAGACTAAATAAAAATATATGGCACGGAAGATCAGTGCCCTAAAATATGTGCCATAAAGTTCTCTTTATTAGAAATAGGCTGTGTGTTAGTCTGAGAGCTTTCTAGTAGCCAAATGAAGTCATGGGACCTGGAAGGGAAAAGCATCCTAATCATTCTGGAAAAAAGAAAGAAAGAAAGAAAGAAAGAAAGAAAGAAAGAAAGAAAGAAAGAGAAAGAAAGAAAAGCATTTTTCTCTCCCTGCTTCTGAGAACTGACAGAGATTTCTTTCTTGGGTCCTAATAAAAGAACACTGGGACCTGTAGCAGCTGATGTCCTCCACATCTTCACAACAGCAAAGATGCCAGTCATTTCTTCACTGTTACTTATATTATTCCTCCTGCAGTGAGGACGCAGAGCCAGCACGGTTACCCTAGCAGGGATCCGTGAATGATACCTTACAGGACAGAAATTAAAACAAATGTGCTACGAGTATGTATCGGTCTGCTTTAGGCTTGACCTGATAAACTTGACATCGTTGAGATGAGTCATCCTCAAAGTAGCTCTGAACCTTACGGCATCAGTGTCCCCTGGGGACTTATTAGCCATGCAAATTTTTGAGCTCCACCCAAGGCGAAACTGAACCGGAAGCTGGGGGTGTGGCCAGAGAATCCAGGTTTTACCAAGCCCTGAGGAAGTGAGTGTTAAGGACCAAGTGACCCGGGGAGGGCTGAGTAGATTGCATGACCTTCCTACGATGACAGGAACACTACTTTCTGCCTCTGATCCTTTGATGATAATTAGGCAGCAGCTACTTTGAGGATTTATTTTTTTGGGCAAGAGCCCGGAGAGCAAACAGTTATGTTACCAGTTAAAAGCAGATCCATAAACTTCCAAAACCACTCGGAAGAAAGTCTGGTTGACACTCTGGTAACCTCACCATGTCACCCCAGAGGTCCTTGGCCCTCCCTGCTCTGTGCAGAAGGGTGCCGGGGTAGGCCAGCAGGGACCTTGAGGTCCAAGGCAGCTTCATTAAGCCCCAGGCGCTTTGCACCCCCCCCCCCCTCAAATGTTGTTGCCTGTTTTGGATGTTTGCTCTTTCTTCTTTCCTCCCCACTGCCCCTCCCAGCTCTAAAATTCTGTCATTATTCCATTATAGAGAAACAGAGTAAGAAGGAGCCCTAAAGCTGAAAGGGACTGTAGAGATAACGTAATAACATCATCCTCATTTTACAGATCGCAAGCGAGTGGATGGCAGGAACAATTCCCTTGTGTATTGCTTTACGTGGCACACAACACATTCTTGGGGGCTCTTAGCTGAATCTGCTTGTTGACTGTATGTAGTGTTTCATAATTTTCACACGCCTGATAGCATTGTATCCCTACGAACCCTCGCAGAGTATTATTATCCCCATTCACAGACCAAGAAGCTCAGGTTTGAGCAGCTGGATGTTTGCTGAGGTTTCACGGCTTTTAATATTACAGACCCAGCCTGGAAACTAAGCCTCTCGACTTGGCACTCTTACTTTTCCCTTCCGCCATGTGGCATCTCCCCATAGTGCCTACAGCCATCCATGTTGGTCACACACTCCCCAGACTCATAAACCCGTAACTGACTGAATGTAAACAGGGGTCAGCCCTGGTCAACCCCAGGATGAAAATGCAAGGGCCTCAGCGTCTTCAGCGACTCCAGATTGGTGGTATGACCTTGCCAAAACTCGGCTCTCTACAGAGCGATTTGAGGGGGGAGGGGAGGGGTGGTTTTTCACCACACCCCTCTGAGAAGGGTAGCTACTGGACTATCAAAGTCGGCTAAACACAAACTGAAGATAAAGGAGATGAAGGCATTTCTGCATTTTCATGTTTCATATCTGTAGACACATTTCTCCACACATACAAATACGGGTAAATACGCAGAGGCTGTGTGTCATTTCCAATATAGGCAAAGTGATTTGATCTGATCAGCAAAATTAATCTAAACAAGCCCTGCATAAGGTAGCAGAAAGAGGACAAAATGTCAGATAAAGAAAATGCGAGAAATTGTTTCAATCAAGATCCCAGCACAGATTCAGAAGTTCTTTTATTGCATAAGTGAGTGAAATGCCTTACCCTGCCCCATTATCCACAAGCACCACCCCCCCCCCCCAACCTTTTTGGGTCCAGGTCAGAATTTTCTGTGACCTTCTCAAAGGTCATAAGGCTGCTGGTATCCTACTGGGTGCCTTTGTAAAAATTAAGAAAAGACACTCCTTTCTCCAGGCCGACTCAGCCCCAGCTGAGGGGCATGCTTTACAGAGTGGAGCATGAACTCAATTTCAACTCCTACTCACATGTGAGGTGGCCACTCTCGTGCAGGATGCAACCAACTTAACCGTACACGGCCGTCCTGTCTTTATGTGCCAGTCCTGTGTGTACTACAGCTGTGGAGCCATCCAGTCCAACAAGGTCAGCATCTGGGAGTGCAGCTCACATATGGGCATAAATAGAAGCCTTACCTTCTGCTGGGCCAAATCGCCTTTAACTCAAGTAGATACCGGTAGCCAAGAATGACATACAAGACCATGTTTACAGAACTATCCCACACACAGGGGGAGATCATTTTTTCCAACCTTCTTATTTTAATTTTTTTTTAACATTTATTTATTTTTGAGACAGAGAGAGACAGAGCATGAACGGGGGAGGGGCAGAGAGAGAGGGAGACACAGAATTGGAAGCAGGCTCCAGGCTCTGAGCCATCAGCCCAGAGCCCGACGCGGGGCTCGAACTCATGGACTGCGAGATCGTGACCTGAGCTGAAGTCCGACGCTTAACTGACTGAGCCACCCAGGCGCCCCCAGCCTTCTCATTTTAGAAGATGTCTTCATTAGGCAAGTCCAGATTGATACTAATAATACTAACGATTCTTTTAGTAATGGCTAATGTATTTTTAATGTTGACTATATGCCAAGCATTATTCTCAATACCACACGTATTAACTCATATAATTGTCACAACATCTCTAGAAGGTAGTTAGTATTATTATCCCCACTGTACAGACACAGTTCTCTGAAACACAGAAAAGGTCAGGCACCTGCTCAAGGTCACAGCATAGAAGTGGTAAAGCTGGGATTACAACCCGAGTCCAGCTCCGGAATCTGTGCTGTTGAGTACTATGATCACTATGTAAAGTGCTCAAACGTAAAGGATGCCAGGATATGTAGGTATGCAGTCAAAGGAAGTCCTAAGGAGGGACTCTGTACCATCTGGCCCAGCCCTCCGCCCTCCTGTCAAACAACCCCAGCGCCCAAGCCTGGGTCAACCTATCCAAGCTAAGGGGTTGCCTCCTTTCTGAATGGTACCATCCTCTTGCCACGAAACCAAACTGCCCTTGCTATCTGGGAAGTGCGTCTTCTGGTCTCAAGTAGTACAGAAAACAGTTGTGAGACCTGTTGTCAGGGATCCTGCCCACCGGGACTTAGAAAGAAGCCTGGGCTGTTCCCAGACCCTATCTCCCCCCTGGGTCGCACCCTGCCCCCTGGAGCAGGAGGAGGAGGGGGCCGGACCCATTACCGCTGACGCACGACAGGTGCACCGCTGCCGTGACCCCATTAATCCCGTGCGCTCCATTCAGCCACACGCAGGAACTACAGACCCCCAAGTCCTCACATCTTCGCATAAAGCTCTAACGGCCTGCTTCTGTTGTCATGACAACTCCAACAGCTCCTCAGAGTCCTCTAAGTACCTGAGGTGAAAGCAAAGGGGGCATGTTTGCCTCGGTGGGGCCACCGGGCCGTTGCCCCTGTGGCATTGTTGTGACGTCTCCGCCAGGCAAGGAGCTCCAGAAAGGGAGGAGCCTCTGAACCAGCCCCCACCGAGGCTGGCACCGGCCCCCCCTCCCTCCTGCTACGAGACCCCCAGACCAGCCTCACATCTCTCCTGGGGCTGCAGCCTGCCCTTAGGAATTGCCTCTGGGTAAACGGAAGGCCAGTGAGGGGTGAAGTTGGAGGCCACTATCCATTTACTGGATGTGTGACCTCGGGGGAAGCCCTTTGGCTCCTGTCAGGTTTCAGGGCATTCAGGTTTCATCTCCTCTGCCAAGGCTTCCCGTGCTGGGTGTCGGCCCACCTGCAGCTTACAGTTCCTTAGAAAGTTCTAGAAAATGCGAAGATTTAAGGGTCTTGAGATTTGTCACAGAGTGACAAAGTGATTCACATGCCACCGAGTGTTTGGTTGCCTGGATTAATGGGTCTTAGTCAGAACTTGGCTGTTTTGAGCATCTTCCCTTAGGGTGAATATACATGCACAACGTTTTAGTAAAATCTCTGGACTAATGTCCTATGGGACCCATATTCTGTCCTTGCATGACAGGCTTAGAAACTAAATGCAGAGTCCCTACCCCCCCCCCCCCAAAAAAAAATGTATCTGTATTCATGTTGGCCTGGAGTTTTAGACTCTCACAGTCTTTTAAAACTTCAGTTCTAACATCCCGATGCCCTGTTTCATATCTGCCTACCATCTATATGGTATCTGTACGTTTAATAGGCACATATTCTATGCTCATGCCCAAGGCCTTGAAGGCATAAAAAGCATGCTGATTAAAAACCATAACTGGATTTCATTAACATGAATTCATGCAGTGCTTAATATCGCCTTTATTTGTGTCCCATGAAAAATAGCAACATTAATTCCAGTGAGTTGATTTGTTTTTATTTTTTCAATGATGTAACTAATGAAGTGATCTTGACCAAGTCACGTAACCTTGTCTGGCTTTTAGTTTTGACGAATGTGCGGTAAATAATAGTTTAATTGAACTGAGGTAAGCAATTGAGCTAAATGAGGTCTACAGTGAAATCACCGGTAAGAAGACACCTTGCATTTGCATGGTGTTACTTCCTGAGAGATGTTCATACATTTGGCCTCCGGAAACTATTACTTTTGTTCCTAACTACACGTCTCGTCCACCCAAAGCACGGATGTTGTAAACAGCTTTCTATACACTGTGCCCTTGTGTGATCTGTAAGAATTATTAGATGATGATAAACATGAGGTCCAGAAGAGATGACCAAAGATTATGTTTTCTTGAGAACCCCTTGAAAAGTTGGATGTAAAGACCGTAGCCAGCTCAACGGTCTGCTCAATTTTTACCGACTCTTCCATCTATTCTCTAGGGAAGACAGAATAGAAATGAGAATCCTGAGCCTTGAGTAGTAATGTTACTACAGAAGTCAGTAGTTCCCATTCTTGTTAAAATTCATCATCTTCCCCATGCTCCCCTCCCCTCCTCCACTGCCATTTACTTTCCTTTGGGGTCAGGCCAGTTGCTCTGGAGGCCAGTGTATCTGAGCTAATTTACATGATTGGTCCAGTTAATTACCCCTTTCCCCATAAATACGCTCCCAATACACCCCTCAGCAAGATTTTTACCTCGGTATCTCAATCTGCCCCCACCGAAAACATCACCAGGTATAGATACCCACTGCCACATTTGAAAATGAGCTCCAGTGTCTCAAAAGGAAAGGAAAGCCTCTGAAAATTCAGCCCTTGGGTATAATTGAAACGTTAGCACGGCCAAGTGCAGCTGGATGTCTTGGGACTGAAGTGGCATTCACGCATTCAGTGATATTCACTGAATGCCTCCTCTGTCCGCAGTGCCCCCAGACAGCCTCCAGATGGGAGGACCCAGACATGGTTTCCCTTTGCATGAGCCTCTGGGAGGCCTGCAAGGACACGTGGGGGAACAAAGTCACTGCTGACATCCCCTAGGAAACACTGTTCTTCACATGAAGCTCCATCCAGCATTCTGTAGACCAGAGCTCCATTTCCAGCCTGGTGGGGACCTGGCCTGGGATTATGGGCAGCTTGTCTCATCCCTGCCCCGCCCAAGGGAACCTTGTACCTCAGGGATAATCTCTCTTGTCATTACCTGCCTCACAGGGAGGTTGAGAGGATTTAATGAGATAATGTTTGTAAAGCTTTTTGAGTCCCTCAGAAGAATGAATGGAGCAATGCAAATGCAAAGCATCATTATTATAGTGATTACAGAAGCGCACTAGTCACAGGCAAGGGGGAGAAACCCTGATTCCATTATAATCTCCTATTTCTGAGAGCTGATAACATTCTGAAATGTGCTTCCCTTTTCCAGCTGAAATTCTCCACCTTTATAATCCGCTCAGAGGCAAAATGTTTGGGGAAAATTTTAGAAATTTCTCTTTAGTCTCCTTTGAGAAGGAAGAACATTAAATAAGCACACTTTGCCTGCTTACAAAGGAGCTGTTTTGACCAAAATCATTCAAAAAGCCTCAGCTTTATGACTTCAAATTTAGCTGGTCTTTAGTCCCCACTGAGATAAATGGAGCAGTGTTAAATTTGAAAGGGGAAAATTGGTTTGGCAAGGTTCTAATGTTTGATGCTGCCATTCAAGGGTTGCTGAACAGAGGCCGCTTTTTCCATATAACGAAATTGTTTCTTTCTAGAGAAATTATTCCAACAGGTTTTCCCACACTGGAAAATGAGGTTTGTTATTTTGACAATAATTCATCTTTCTAATTTAGAAAGATCATTTATTTTCAGAAGACTTTTAGGGTTCTTTTTCTTATGAAGAATCAGTCCCCGAGTAGCAGAAAAGACACTATAGAACTCACTGTAGGTACACACTGTAGGTATCTCAAACTGAAGTGATTCTGGGGGCCTGGCAGGCAATATGATGGAGGGGAGTAGGTCAGGCATCGTGACAACCAAGTGTGGCCTCTGAAGGCCAATCTTCTTCCTTGTACTCTTTTATGTTCTGGAATGGGGCCCTGCAACCTAAGCTGACACAAGACAGATTACAAGGGAAAAACTAACAAAAGTTTATTTTTATTTATTTGTTATTTATTTATTTATTTATTGTTTGTTTGTTTGTTTATTTATTTATTTATTTATTTATTTATTTATTTATTTTAAAAGTAGGCTCCACGCCCAATGTGGGGCTTGAACTCACGACCCTGAGATTGTCTACCAACTGAGACAGCTAGGCACCCCTACAAAAGTTTATTAGCACACGCATGGCACATGCACATAGAAGGAGTAGGTGATGAATAACTCACAGGGGTAGTTGGAAGTTGGGGCTTCTAGAGCATCTTAAAGAAGAATGATAATTTTGTGAAGAAGTGATAAGACCAAAGAAAAGGGACTTACTTAGGCTTTTGGGGGTTGCACACTGTGGAGAGGTAAATATGTGGGGGAAGCTAATGGAAGATAAGGATTAGTCAAGTGAGTTTGTATAAACTCTTTCCTGGTGCTGGCTAGTCTTTGCTAGAAAGGCTGTTTTGCCTTTGTTGCTGTGGGAAATGTGCAGGGGGCCACCTTCACCTTCAGGGAATTTATGCTCCCTTTCAGGCAGGGAGGGGGGCAGCAGAGAGCTCAGCCCATGTTTGCTTTCTCTTAGCTGCATTCAATTTAAAATAATCCTCGTGTCAGAGTGGGCATATTTCAACGTGGCATATTCTGAATCTCTTCAGCTCCATGTTGGGGAGAGGTAGCACATAGAGGGTATTATGGGGGACTGGGGAAGCTGTCTGAAGGACCCACCATTCTTCAGCTCCAGCTACCTCTTGCAGCACAGAAACACAGTTTTCCACCAGTTTTACAAGAGAAACCAAAAATCAACAATTCCATAAACCATCTACCAATTTTAAATGTTATTCACAATTTTTTTTTTTTTCTTTTTAACACTGTGTAGCCAAAGCAAACATCTGGCTCATGGGGAATTGTTTTCAACCTTTGATTTAAACTCATGTGGATTTTCCAACCACAGTGGTGGGAAAAAATGGGTTTTTCTGTATGAGACCCATAGATTCTTATGATAACAGAAGAATTGTAGAATCCTGACAATTTCCCCATCTCCATCTTGGTATTTCCTTTCCTTTTCCATGGGTTGCTTAATTTCTCTCTCTGTACCTCAGTCTCCTCATTTACAAAATCAGTAATAAGATCACCTGCCTCATGGGAAGTTGTGAGTAGTAAGTGAGAAAATATATACAAAAAGCTAGGACACTGCCATATCAGGAGCGCTCAGTAAACCCTATGTTTTATTATTGCTTCTTATGTATGTATGTATGTATGTATGCATGCATGCATGCATGTATTTTTGGGAGAGAGAAAGAGCACAAATGGGGGAAGGGGAGAGAGAGAGAGAGAGGTAGACACAGAACCTTAATCAGGCTCCAGGCTCTGAGCCATCAGTACAGACCCCCATGCAGGGCTTGAATCTACAAACCATGAGATCATGACCTGAGCCAAAGTCAGATGCTTAACCGACTGAGCTACCCAGGCACACCTATTGTTTCATTTTTAACCAGTGGGACCAGGGCCTGAGAATCAAGTTCACTGTCTCTCTTGGCTGTAACAACACTGTCTCCACTGCTTAATTCACCTCAGTCCAATCCAACCTAATAATTTTGTGGGTTCATTACAAACTTAAGACCAAGAGGATGGAACAGACTTTTGAGAGCCAGCACTCCTGGCCACTGGAAGAGGGGATGCAGGTGCAAAGTCAGCTGAGTCAGGTGCAGTCAGCTGATGCAGGTGCAAAGTCAGCTGAGTTAGGTGTAGTCAAAGCCAACCGGAAAATATCTATTTTCCAAAATGTAATCTTTTTTTTTTTTTTCAGACATAATGTGATTTAATACGACACAGGGAATACAGAGAGGGGAAAAAAATCCTATGATTAAAGACAAGGCTTTAAAGAAGACACTTTCTTAGGTATTTTCAACTATATTTTATCCACCTCAGAAGTGTTCTTAAGACTATATGGAATGTCCATAGATTTTAGAATATTTGTGCAATTCTGCTTTTCATATAATACTTCCCATTAGGCATAATCTAATTGCAGTGAAGGTCTGTTTTAATATAAATCAGTAATCTAAAAGCATTTTTAATCAATTTAGTGCCATCCTAGAAAAAAAAAAAAACACTTATAACACGTTCCCTGGAATATATGCCTTTGATTTATATAACAGGATTTATCAATTAGCTTTTCTATTTAATGCTTTAAAATAAAATAAGAAATAATTTGAAAATTTTGTAAAACTAGAAAAAACATTGTGGCATCCTGTAACTAATACTAATTTGCAGAAATAGTGAATACAAGTTTTTTCCCCCATATACATATATATATCAAAATGTAATCTTTGATGCTAAACTCTTGCTGTGGGGGAGGCATGGGGTAGGGGAGAGATCTCCAAGAGGGGGCTTCATCTGCGTTCCAGTTTAGACACATTCTTGGGCTCCTTTGCTGTTTGCTTTTGAGGCTCATTTATAAAGTGAAAAGACTGGCCTGGACAACTTCTAAGCCTCATTCAGCCTTCATGTGTTTTAAGCAGTGAACAAAACAAAATCCCTGCCCTCATGTAGCTGACAGTTTTGCTTTAATTTTCTGAGTCTGGCTTCTCTTTGCATCTTCTTCCATGGGACACACTTCCTACCAGGGCAGAGGCAATTCAAATACCTATTGTCGATAATAATTTTGATCCTCAAAGAGTTGGTATCTTACTTGAAAGAATACTGTTATATACCTGAAACACATAGCATTACAAGAACAGGAGTTTACAAAGAAATGCTTTAAGAGGTAGAAAAAGGAAGCATAACGTAGAGCAATGGTAGTAGGGGAAAGGTTGAATAATGGGTAGATTCTGAAGGTCCGGACAAATGAGAGGTGGAGAGGGCATTCAGGGGGATGAGAGCAAGAGCAAAAGCCAGGAGGTGGGAGAGCATATTAAATGTCTGGGAGGACTCTGGTTTTTCTCTATACTGACTGATCTATAAATAGAAAGGAGTGAGGAGGAATAAAGGTCAAAGAGGCATAATTTCTATAGGGCCCCAGGTTAACATTTCCAACCCCCCCACCAGGAAAACTGGAAAATTACATGATACAATTCGCACACTCAGCATTTCCCTGTTCCTTTAGAAAGTGTGCAGGGGGGCTCAACGAACTTGGGGAAGATAAAAAAAAAATGTTTTTATGTCAAGAAACAAGAATCTGCCTGGGAGTCTGGTTGGCTCAGTTGGAAGAGCATGCAATGCTTGATTGTGGGGTTGTGAGTTTGGGCTCCACGTTGGGTGTAGAGATTACTTAAAAATAAAATCTTAAAAAAAAAAAAAAAAGAAAGAAAAACAGGAATCTCCTAAGAGATGCTATAGCAACAGGGAGGCATAAGAGAAAACAGAAGCCCCTCTTCTGTTGGGTGCTCCCAAGATCATCACGTAGCGTTAGGGGTGAACAGTTGCCACGGAAATTAAGTCTAATAAAAGAAATTCAGCACTGCTGCCAGTCCCAAGTTCTGGAGTCATGAAAGTGAAATATTTTGCCTGCACTTCATCTGTTTGGGAGGGCACTCGGTGCTGCAGAGGGGAACTCAGGGAACATTTCTCTATCACAGAGAAAACAGATGATCCTGGGCCCTACTTGCCATGCAGAAGACGCCCACACATCTCCTCTGCACAAAGGAACAGAGGACAGAGGCCAATGGGGACTCCAGACTTGCCATGGACAAGATCTGTGAGAGACAGTCTCCTTTAAAATGCAATTTTATATTGGGGCACCTGGGTGGCTCAGCCGGTTAAGGGTCCAACTTTGGCCCAGGTCATGATCTCATGGCTCGTGGGTTTGAGCCCTGCCTCGGGCTCTGTGCTGAAGCTCAGAGCCAGGAGCCTGCTTCTCGGATTCTGTGTCTCCCTCTCTCTGCCCCTCCCCTGCTCACACCGTGTCTCTCAAAAATAAATAAGTTAAAAAAAAAGGTTTTTAAATGCAATTTTATTGATTTCTGTTCAGCCAGTAAAGGGAGCTCATTGATAAGGGGATTGACAGCCAATCAAGCTATGCCAGGGTAACTCCTAAAACTTGGGCTGACGGAGGTGCTGAGTTTCCCGCATTAGACTCTATTTTTGCAGGAGCTATTTGCCCATAACACCACTTGGTAGACATCAGGAGGGCCTGACACAGAGGGGTCTCTATCTTTCCGCTGCACTTCAAGGGTCAAACTGTTGGCATGGGTTGGGTTAGGTTTGTGTGTCTGCACACTCTGTGACTTGTCTATGTCTCCATTTACTGCCTCAGTATGGGGCTTGGTTTACAAGGATAGCGTGAACAGTGTGAAGGGCTAGTTGGAGGGTGGGGAGCTGACTTGAGCTCGGCCATGACCGCCAGCAGCATCCTCCACCCACTGTCACAAGTATAGACATTAAGTAACAGCAAAATGCTTTCTCTGCCAATACTTTAAGCTGCGAGATGAGTCCCCACACCTGCTGCTTTGCAATCACATTGCTACCTTTAATTCCTTCCATAGAGAAATCCTGCCCCTCTCGAAGCCCTTTAGAAGAGATTCAACAGGTAGTGTCAAGGGAGAAGCCCAGTCAGAAAGATACAGTGAATAGGTGCTTCCTTTCTGCTGTGGCCAAGGACAGCATGGAACTGTCTTCCTGCACCTACATGAGTAGATACCCCCTAAACATCAGCCAGAAGCTACCAGAAGAGTAAATATTCCCCCTGAAGAACTGGTTGTTTGGCCATCTTGAGGAACAGGCAGGAGAGGAGGAAAAGATGGGGCTTTAAAAATCACACCCTGCCTGAAACTAACAACTTCTCCTTCCCCAATCTGGAACACTAAGCCCAAGAAAAAGGGTGGCTGGGCCCTTGTCAGGCTCCAGCCCTGAGCTGGGACCTTGAAGGAGTCACTTAACCTTGGTGAACTTCAGTCGCCTCATCTCTAATACCCGTGAGGCTCTACACTGAATGATGGTTAATAGCAAAGGGAAACAGTGATGTAAAGGGCAACGGGGATCGACCCTCAGGAAAGTGCTGCCCAAATGAGTGATGGGGAGAGAGTGAGCACAAAGACCCCCTCATGCGGCCCCAGCTGGGAAAGTGAGAGAGCCACCAGCTCCTCCAGCCAGGGGCCCCTCAGGTTCCCACTGGGATGCAGTTACCTACAAGGAGTGTCATCCAATGGGTGCCATTAATAATCAGGCCAACAACATACACACATGCACTGACCCAGACAGCCCGAGGTATGGGAACTCCTAGCTATCTGTCATTACAAACTGGGGAAGAAAGATACTGGCTGCCTTGAGTCAAGGAGGTGCGCTGAGCCCTGGAGGACAGTCCCACTGTAGCAGGTATTTGGAACACAGGTGGGCGGAAAGCATCTCTGCAGAATGAGGCCACATCTGGGGTGTATGGATGCCCGGACCACTTCTCGAGCAAGGCACCTTCAAAGGGACCAGAGGGGCGCCCAGGTGGCTCAGTCGGTTAAGCGTCTGACTTCAGCTCGGGTCACGATCTCGCGGTCCATGGGTTCGAGCCCCGCGTCGGGCTCTGGGCTGATGGCTCGGAGCCTGGAGCCTGCTTCCGATTCTGTGTCTCCCTCTCTCTCTCTCTCTGCCCCTCTCCCATTCATGCTCTGTCTCTTTCTGTCTCAAAAATAAAAGGTTTAAAAAAAAATTAAAAAAAAAAATGGGACCAGAGACTCCACCTTGCTCCAGCCTGGTTCCGGAGCTCATCATCCCCACAGAAGCTAGGAAAGCCCCCAGGCAGGCACACTCTCTTTCACTTTCTTGCTCATCTTCTCTTTCTCAGGAGACAGAGGCCGTGTGCTTCTGAGGACTTTTCTCTTCCAACCAAATCTCAGGAATCATGATGGACAATGTCCCAGGCACACAGGGGAAAGTATTAGTACAAAGTCTGCCTTTACCTTGCAGACAACTGGGGCCAGGAATGGGGAGACTGGAGCCCAGGGATTTGTGGCAGAAAGACTAGGGAATGTGAGATCACTGTATACGGTATTCTCACACACTGTACCCGCAATACATGCTCAGGGGCCATCATACAGGCTTCAGAGGAGGGAGTTCTTTATGAGCACGGAGGGAGCGGTTGGTATGTCCCAGACACTTCCTCATGCCTTGCCCACGGTGGGACCTGGGGTGCTGGAGAAGGCAGGCAGGGAGGGCAGCCCAGGCAGAGTGAAGGCCAGGAGGCCGGCCCCAGCTCCAGGGGCTTGCATAGTCCATGGGAACAAAAGGAAGGTGCACTGTCCTCTTCCTCTACTCAGTATCTTCCTTATTTACTCAAACACATTTCCCTTTTGTATACTTTAGTGAGTTGAGAAAAATAGAATTAACAAAAGTATTTCTCTGCATAGTTCTCTTTTTGCCATACTACCTTATTTTCTGTTTCTGTTTTATGTTAAAAAAAAAAAATAAGAAAGACTTCTCATGTAGTCTTAGAAGATGGCATTTACTCTTGGCCTTGGAGAACATGAAGAGATTTTATGCCCTTGAGCATGGCAGAAGGTGGGGTAGAATGCGTGTTCCCCTGGTCTTTCCTGGGCTGGGCCAATTTGGGGCCAGGATCCTGGTTACACATTCCACTTTGCTTCTGAGGGTTTTATGTGGTTCCGGACTTCAGTTTTTAATTCTGAAAAAGAGAAGGGTTTAGATTAGATGAGCTTCAATGTTATTCCCAGCATTAAGGTCAATGACTCCATTGTATCATTCATTCATTCATTCATGCATTCAATCATCATTCGATAAATGTCTTCTGAGTATTTACTGCCTGCCAAGCCTTGGAAGTGCAGATATGAGCAAGTCACATTCTGGCAAAGTTAGCAGATCACAGACACAGCCACAGCTGCCGAAAGGAAAGCTACTCTGGAAAGCAAAGCAAAGAAGCAGCAGCCACGGTCGGTCAAGGGATCAGCAGCCAGGGGTCAGTGCACAGCCCTAGAATGACCAGAGCATGACAGTGAGGACTCTATGGGTGTGAGGCCTGAACCAGGATGTCAGGCCAGAAGGCAGCATGGGCCCAGCAGGTTTCAAGGACAGGGTCCCAGCTGCACGTATGGGACAGCTAGCTGTGAACATAAACCACTAAGAAGGTAGCCACGGCAGCCTCAGACATGAGCGTCCAGTTACCATTTCTGAGGCAGAGCATGGGGGAGGCACAGGGCTTCAGGCAGTTGGAAGAAGCCCAGTGATTGAAGCTGATGCACAGAATGACATTTCTGTAGGGAGGGACAGCTAGGTACCACCAGAGACTATTGAATTAAAACAGCTTCCAAACCTACTTCAGATGGACCTGGTCTCAGCACCTGAGAGCAGGGCTCAGTCTACACGGAGGACAGATGCTTCCACCTGGGATAGAGAAGAGCTGCAGAAACTAGGACCAGGTAGAGCCTAAGAAAAGAAGTATGATAGTGAAGGTGATAATAATATGGCAATAATAATAACCAGCACCTGAGCTAACAATGATTAAGTACTTAGAATGGGCTGAGTACTTGCTAATGATTTTATACTAATTATTTCTTAGAGATTTCACAATAACTCTATAAGAAAGATATGATGACCACCACTTTGCAAGTGAGGAAACAGAGCCTTCCACAGGTGCAACAACTTAACTTGCCTTGAACTAGTCAGGATCACCTATGTAATGCCGCATAACAAAAATGTCCCAAATCGCAGTAGCTTAACAAAACAGACGTTCATTTGTCATTCATGTTGAAGAGAGGTCAGCGGGAGTCTCTGCTTACCCTTGTCACTTAGACTCCCAGGCTAAATTAAAATTGACACATGTGTCCTCAATTGCTATGGTTGGGGAGCGAGGGAAGAGAGTGTGGTAAATTTTCCACTAGCTTTTACACCCCCTCTTCTACATCACTTCCCCTCATACCCATGGCCAAAGCACCATGGTCACACCTGGCTCCAAAGGGGCTGAGAAGTCCAGTTCTACTGTGTGCCCAGTTAAAGAATGGAGGTATTTATCAACAGCCCTATTACTGTGCATACACTAGATGGGGAAACCAAGTTTAAACCCATGTTGGCTGACTCCAAAGCCCGCATTCTATCCCCCCACTATTCTAGAGGAGAAAGTCTCCTGACCCCTTCATGTCCTACCCCTCACTGTCCTTACCAAGCCTCTTCCCCTCCCTTCCCAGGCCTCGGGCGAGGAGACAGGCATGGGGTGATTGATGGCTCCCAGCAATAGTCTGGAGAGATTATCTAACAGCATGTGCTAAAGGAGCCATGGCTGGAAGGCTGCTCATAATAGCAATTGAAGCACTAGTTTCTGCAGGGCTTGGAGTGCCAGGGTCTCGAGGGCTTATTAATCCCATAGCAGTCTTGGGAGGGGTTCATTGCTGCTGTTATTTATACCTTTTGCTGTGCTCATCCAGCAAAGACAGTCAGCTGGGATTATGTTCCAGGGAAACGGAGCCCTGGCTCCGTTCCAGGTGAGGGCTGCAGAGGGCTCTTCCTTCTAGGTCAGCTTGTAGACTGCATTCACAAAGAAGAGTGAATGGAAGCTCTTACATCATAGAGATGCAGACATGCACATCCCATCAGAGAGGAGGATATGAAGTCTTGGGATTTTGTGAACTCCTTTAGCACTAAAATTAAGGGCTACCTCCTCTTGATGTCCCCGCACAGTCCACAGGGACTGAGTGTGCCTTCCTTGAAACCACTGTCCTCTTGATGTCTGTCCCTGCACCCTTTGTTAGTTACCTGGTTTTATTTTCTTTTTCCCTATGACATGCCCTGTCTGCTGCAATTAAAGTGAGTTTTCACAGCACAGATTATGACTCATGCTTTGTGAGGACACACAGAGCACTGAGCACATGCAAGGTATTCAGTCCGTGTTTGCAGCCCTGTCTTCTGCTCGCCTCTCGGAGCCTACCTTAGGCCATTCTCCCTGTGCTTTCACATCGCACTCCTGCCAGCTGTAAGGAAGGGCTCATCTTGCCTTTGCATCCGTCCTTCTGTGAGCACACATTTCCTTCAGCCTGGAGTGCCCTTCTCCTCCCCGTTGCCAACTCCCCACCCCAGCAAAGTGGATCCGTCCTTCCTTAGGCCAACGCTGTCCTTTGCACATAGTTCCATTACAGAAATTTTTATGTTTCAATTAGCTGTTTACCTGTCTTTCCCGACTAGCCTGAGAACTACTTGAAAATAGACACATACCTTCTTTATATCTTGTGCCCTCGTGCTCTTACCAATGTCTGGATGGGACTAGTGGGAGGTGAGTGAGGTGCTTGCCTAGGGAGCAGAACTTAAGGGTGGGTGGTGCCAAAACTCTCAGTAATGAAAATAGATAATATTTAATGCAATGTGTTTAAAAATCAAAATTAATGCAAAAGAATCTGAGATGAACAAAACATTTACATTTTAATCTTTTTTTTTAATGTTTATTTTGAGGGAGAGACAGAGTACGTGCAGGGGAGGGGCAGAGAACGAGGGAGACACAGAGTCCAAAGCAGACTCCAGGCTCTGAGCTGTTAGCACAGAGCCCAATGCAGGGCTTGAACTCACAAGCCGTGAGATTATGGCCTGAGCCAAAGTCGACACTTAACCGACTGAGCCACCGAGGTGCCCCACAAAACATCTACATTTTAAATAAAGATGGGATCAATAAGAGTATTGTGCTGAATCATACTGGAGCCTGAGGCAAAAGGAAAATTTGAAAATACTGATTTGTCTTTATTTGGGTGAATAAGCAAGTGAATAGTTGGAAAAACTTTGCAGATTGATCTGCCAGTTACCCAAAGTTTTAGTATTTATGGTGAGAATTACCCTTGTGTGCTTTCCAGATCCTTTTTCATTCTATTTTCTGCCTGTGGTGCAATCAGAACCCTTTCCCAAGTTGAGAGAAGAGGAAGACACGCAAAACAATGGCCCAACTCCAGTCAGCTGCATGTATCTTGCTCGGTTAGTCCAAGCACCTTGCCGTGGGTCAAAGACTTGAGACCCATCCATGGTTTGGGTGTAAAGACAAAGAGCTACCTCCATCCCCACCCCCAGATGGTCACTTTGCAAACAGAAGGTTTTGATCACTGGGGACAGACACTGAGTAAGGAACTGGATGTTAGAGTAAATCCACGTCCACAACCAGCAACACAGAATGTGTACCCCTTGGGGGGAAAGTTGACGTTTTGGGTTGAAATTAGTTTTTTGGGGTCTTTTACATATCATTGTTGTCATAGATAAATGCCCAAGAACTGACCCTACAGCCAGGTCTGAAGCCACTCTTGTCCTTAGTTGAAGGCGTTTGTGTGGGATATTTGGAAAGGCACTGGGCCCAGGATGAAGAGCTTCGTTTGGGCCCAGCTCTGTTCTCACTAGCTGTGTGACCCTGACCATGCTATTTAGCCATTCTGAGCTTCAGATTATTAGTGTGTAAAAAGAAGGGGTTAATCTGCAAGACTATGGTTTTTAAACCCTGTACTATGAGACCTTAGGGCTATAAGAAGCTCTCTTAGGGGCCACAGATAGAATTGTGAAGCTCCCCTGTTTTATCCAGAGCATCCTGATTTCCATCACTTATTAGATTCCCATGCAGGATTTGTATTTAAAAACAGGGAGAGTTCCCACTGCTTATAAAAAAATGACGTAAAACACTGGTCTAGATGATTTAATAATCCTACCAGCCATACTATGTGATACAATCTGTTAGCTGCAACCTTCAAGAGTGACACATGTGCTCTAGCTGTGTCCAAAGGATATGTCCCCAAAGCCTGTGGACTAGGAGGACCCAAGGTAGAGACACACAGAGAATGATGACTTGAATTTCTTCATCCTTCTGTGGTATAAGTGCCTTTGTTTCAAGAACTCACTCAAAATTAATCACACTGCTATTGCCACAAGTTTTGAGAGAGGTTACTAAGATCTAGTCCAATGACTTATTCAATGCTTGAATCCCTTCCTTCCCATCCCCATCAAGTGATCGTGCAATGTCTTCTTGAATTCCTCCAGTGACTGTGAACTCACTGCCTTCGGTCACAGATGATTTGAACCCCTGATTCATAGTGATTGACATTTTTAGATCATGTAGGACAAGCCTAATCTGTCTTTATAGAATAGCCCTTCAAATATTTGAAGAGAGTGGCCACTGGCTCCTCCTCATCTTCAATTGGTTGAGCTAATCAACCTGGCCCTTGAGCTCTTGTCATTCTGGTATGCATTTCACTGTGCAGGTGGCCCTCCCTATTTCCTCTTTTACTGGACATGCACCAGAATGGAATGCCACGTCCTGCACAGCAGCAGACCAGAATAGAGCAGAACAGTTTCATTTTTCTAGTTCAGTGCTTTTCAACCCTGCTGCACACTGTAATCACCTGCGCAGCTTTTGAAAAATTATTGTTTTCAAGACTCCATCTTTTGACCCAGGGTACAGAAGTTTGCTCGATTCTTGCTATGATTGGCCAATAATCTATTGGCGTGTACTACGCAGCTTGGTTGATGGACGAATTTGAAGGAAGAAGGGAAGAGTACTATTGTTTGAGTATCTTTCATTCATAATTCTGAGCTAGACACTTGGGTACATTATTCCATTTACTCTTCATCTATGAGCCACGTGGTTTTGCCCCAGTTTTACAAAGGAGAAATCTGAGGCTAAATGAAATTCAGCCATTCACTCAAGTTCACTCAACTAGACCAGTGAAGAATTGGGATTCCAACCCAAGTCCATTGGAGCCCAGAGCTCACTTTCTTGTTATCATGCTTCTCTCTCTCTTTTTAAATTTTTAATGCTTATTATTTACTTTTGAGAGAGAGAGAGATGAAGCACGAGTGGGGGAGGGGCAGAGAGAGAGGGAGACACAGAATCTGAAGCAGGCTCCAGGTTCCGAGCTGTCAGCACAGAGCCCAACACAGGGCTCAACCACGAACCGTGAGATCATGACCTGAGCTGAAGTCGGACGCTCAACCAACTGAGGCGCCCCATTATCATGCTTTCCTTAGTTCAATTAAGTTAGCAGTTCTCCATTAAGAATCAGTACCTACCAAATGCTAGACATGTTCTAGGCCAGCAACTTTTGTGAGCTGGAGTTTTTGTGGCAATCTGCCAAGTGGTGCCAGGACACAGAGCATTTCCTTTTTTCATTCAATGATTTGTTTATGGGTACGTTTTCTTGAAGGAAAAATCATGTCGGTGTAATGCAGGCTTTGTAGAGAAATAAGTCTTTGGTATTTGGTTGTAAAATAAATGTCAGAATAAAATGTTTGAGAAAATAAAGAGCTGTATATGAAATCACTTCCCACGGAGCTGTAGAATACTGATGGACTGTTGCTGGTGTTTCATTATTTAAGGCAAATTTGGTACATAAGGAAGGAACTGCTGTACCCTGGTGGTTATTGATCCCCAGAGCTCTCGTCTCATTGCCAGCAATGATTTCAGAGTGGCTTCTCCTTGTCTTAGCCACGAGGTTTAAAGACCATTCCAATCACAGAGCGACATGACCATCAACCAGTGGCTTTGTGACGCTTCACACCAAAGCCTCTGCAACATACTCTAATAAAGATGTTGACCACTGTTTCCATCTTAGATTGACTAAGCAGGGCCATTTGTGGGGGCTATTTATAGGCTGAAAATACCAGCCAGGGAAGAATAACAAGGTAAGAATAAGGAAAGCATTCCAGATCAGAGAAGGAGATAGAAAAAACAAAAGCGAGATAATACAAGGTGTGTATGGAGCACCAATACTCTAAATGGGATTCCTCTAGCCGTACATGTCCTCCTACCCAGCAGCCATCTCTTTCCCAGGCTTAAATCAACCCCTCCTACAGATGATAGCCTAGGATGCCCCTCTTCCTTAAGGGCTTCCTTGATGACCTAAGATTGGCTCAGTATCCCTCCCGTGATCTCCCAGTCCCTTATTGTCATTGTAGGACACACAATACTGTATTAACATTCACCCATCATTTAGGGGGTTTCCTCTCCCAGACCAAAGCTTCTTAACTATGGCCTCCAGGTGAGTTACAGGTGTGCCCCAGGTTTTGCACACCTCAGCACTTGGGACATCCCCACTGCTGGAGCTGAATAGCTTAGACTGTCTGGCCATATGTGGCAAAACTATTTCTTGTATGCCATGATACAGAAAATGTTAGGAAACACTGTTCTAGACTATTCATGAATGACAGGGAGGGAGGGAGTTTGAGAGGGGGGGAAGGAAGAAAGGAGGGAAGGAGGAAGAGAGAAATAGCCTGTCCAGGTGGGAATAGATTGTTTTAGCAACTGGAGATACTTGAGGACTACCATTTACCAGATTTTTCTGCAGGCACTTTTTCTCTGGGTAGGTAAGAGGTTATAATACATGACATTGACAGTCTCCCCTGTCTTTTGAGCCAGGCTGACCGGGTGAGAAGGACATGGTCTTTGGATTCACCAAACTTAAGTCTAAATCCCAGCTCTAAGATAGGATCTGTAGGACCTCACCTAAGTTATTTCATTTCTCTCTGCCTCAGCTTTCTCATCCATAAAATGAGAATAATGGTAGTTTTGTTTTTAGGCTATTATGAGAATTAACAAAATGATGTTGTGCAATATTCTTGGCACATGGTGACATACGGTCACTCAACATTTTCCCTCACATTTTAAATTTTGTTTCAGAGCCATTTCAGAAGCCACTTTTGCAATAAATGACAGTAACATGGCTTAGTGCTTTGGTTTGAGGAGCTGAAATCCAGTCCTGGTTCTATATTTATTAGTTGTTTGAGCTCAGGCACATTACTTAACCTTCCCCAGCTCCTGTGCATCTCTCTTTCTCAATCTGTAAAATGTGAATAACTGCTCCTGCTTTGCCATTTTTGTTCAGAGGATGAGATGGGTTGACGTGGGTAAAGTCCTCGGAACACGCCTGCACATCGTTAACACTCATGTTTATGTTTGCTTTTGTCCACACGACCCAGGGGGAGGCAGCTGAAGGTAGCCAGCAAGCTGAGGACACGCCCAGGCACACTGCCATCCGGCTTTCTGCTTTGTGGTTGTGGAGATTTCAAAGCATCTGCAACTGGGGCCCTGTGCTGACGGCTGGGTGGGAGAGGCAGGAAAGTTCATTTGCAGCTAATATATATTCAGCTGTACTAATTAGCCCAAGCCCCAAAGCCTAGAACAAATTAAGCCAGTCTTAAAAAAAAAAAAAAAAAATGAGGCCGTAGGCTAGAAAGTATGTTGAGAACTTCTTTTTGTTATTATTGTTCTAATTGTTGTAGGAGTGAAAATGTTCTTACGAACCAAGGTTGTCTGTGAACCAGAAGATCCTGGGCCCCTGTGTCCAGGGTCATAAAGGGATCTGAGCATAAAGTAGCAAGTATTTATTATTGTAACTTTCAGGTTTTCAGAGTCGGCTATGGCCACACATTCCACATATCGTGCACTCAAACTTTGCAACCCGCCTGTAATAGCTTCCTAGAGCTGTCCTAAAAAGTACCAAAAACTGGATGGCTTGCAACTACACAAACTACTGTCTCAAGTTCTGGAAGCCAGAAGTTCAAAATCAGGGTGTCATCAGGCCCGGGCTCTGACATCTCTGGCAGAGAATCCTTCTTAAAAGATTTTTTTTAATGTTTATTATTTTGAGAGAGAAAGTGCACGTGCACAAGTGGAAGAGGGGCACAGAGAGAGGGAGAGAGAGAATCCCAAGCGGGCTCCGCACTTTCAGCGTAGAGCGCGATGCTGGGCTCGGACTCACAAACTGTGAGATCGTGACCTGAGCTGAAATCAAGAGTCGGATGCTTAACTGACTGAGCCACCCAGGCACCCCTGGTGGAGAATCCTTTGCCTCTTTTAGCTTCTGGTATTGGTCAGCATTCCATGGCAGCCCTTGGCTTGTGGGTGCAGCACCCCAGGAACCCGGCTGCCTTCTCCCTGTGTCCTCCCATTGTTGTCCCTCTATCCATGCTTGCCTTATGTACACATTTTCCCTTTTCATAAGGACACCAGTCATACTGGATTAGGATCCACCCTGAGGACTTTATTTTAGTTTGACTATCTCTGCAAAGGTCTTATTTCTAAATAGAGTCACATTCTCATGTGCTTGGGTTAGACTTCAACATACCTTTTCGGGGGACATGATTTAACCCTTTACCGTCACCCTTTAAGATTTGTATTTTATCATCTTGTTTTACAGATGAGGTCGTCGAGCCTCAGGAGGACAAGAAATGTGTTCAGGTCACACAGCTGGCATTTAGAGATAGCCCATGTCTTCCAGACTCAGGGGGGATCCCCCCACACTCCTCCTGGCTTCTTTGTTGTGTCATGGTGTTGTAGGTTGACTTAGAACTTCTTATGACACTGGTTGATCCCACACCTCACTTGTACACATATGCGTCTGAGTCTGATTAATCAATTCTGTGATCTTTGCATGAACTCTCAACTGGAGATGTCCCTTTCCTGTTTTGGACCTGAACAGTGGCTGATCCTCACTGTGGTGAGGCCAGAGAGCACTCCAGAGAGCTGGAGTGAGTGACCAGGTAGATGAGGACAGGGGTACTTTGTTTCTACCAAGGCAACAAGCTGGTTCTTCCTGACCATCGAGAATCAGCTCAAGTCTCTGATGCGCCGTCTTCGTTGACCCCTGGCCTGCCATGGTCTCCACTGACCAGTTTACGCACTGTCCTCCCTGTGTGCTGACCCACGTGGCTCCTCGGATCCCCCTCTCGGGGGGTGCTCTGGGCTCCCTGGTGTGGGCAGGAGTGAGAACTGTGTATGCTGTTAGCATCAGGAGGGGATCTCTTGTCCACGTGGCATCCTGTCACTCCTGTGACAGGTTTGTTATTGCTCTGGGCCAGCTCAGCAGGCTCGCACAGCTCCCTCCACCTCTCACAGACAGTGTGACTTTCTGAGGCTCCCCTGCCAGCTCAGCCCCCTGCCTGGGTTTTCCTGCTGCTGGCCGCCCTGGCAGGACTTCCTGACTCTCTGGTCCTTCTATGTTCTACTCAGGCACAGACGACCTGCTGGCCCTTTGGGAGCCAGCCAAGCCCCACTGGGGGGGTGGGGGTGGGAGTGGGAGGGGCCATTTCCTCAGAAACTCTCACTGCCCACATATATCCTGCCACCCTTTCATGTGAACAACGCACCCCCACAGTGGCATGGGGCTCTGTGCCCAGTGGGTCAGGCAAGAAGCATGGCTAAGGCTTCTCTGCCCACTCTGTGGGGTTCCCAGAGTCTCAACCCCAAGGTGGAGCCCAGGGTGCAGTCCACACTCACACAGAAACCTTTGCACTCCCCTTCACCTCTTCAGCACCACCTTCCAAAGCTCAGAACATTCTTATCTCCTCCCTGTATGAGGGGGAAACTGCCTCTTACTGCCTCAGGCATCCACCACCCCCCCTTCTCTGGCCTGAGGTATGAATTCCTTGCTTGAGTCCTCCAGCCCTTGCACTCGATAGTCAAACCTCCACTGTTGGTATTAAAACAATAATGCAACAATAGCTCTGGTGCCATTGTTTGCAATAGCAAGCCCTGGCTTTCGGGAACTCAAGGTCAAAAATCCAAGTCCTGGTTCTCCAGAGGTTCTTTGGTGACCTGGGGCCATTAGTTGTAGCCTGCTAGTCTAGTTTTAAAGGGGAGAGACTTGTAGGGTCGAAAGGAAAATTCACGAGGTAATATTTTAGAATACTGCTCTAATTTTATTTCGCTTTGAGATTTTGCTGCCAAGAAGAGGAACATTTCTGGGCACCACCCAGAATTTGTAAGCCGATTTGGTGGAAGTCATTTTCATGAGTTCTAGGCTCTGACCTGTAGGAGCTGATTGGTTTTGCTCTCATCCAGGGCCAGAGACAAGATCTCTAATTCTGGCTCCTCGCATTTGAAACATGTGCTGTCAGTCCCCAGAATGTGAATATAGATAGATTAGCCCAAGATGGTCTGCAGCTAGAACATGATGGAATTATAGTGAGTTGTTCCTGAGCTTCATTTTTCTTTATTAGCAGAAAACATGTCACTTTACTCCTGCCACCAACACTATTACCTGATCACCTTGTCCAATCTCTGTCATTTTACAAATGCAGAAACGGAACCCTAGAAAGGTAAGAAAAATTGCCCCAAAGACTCCAACACTTCATTGCCGTGAAGCCAAGGCAAGGAGCCCCGAGTGGAGATGAGCACTCCTACCTTTTCTCTCTACCACCCCATGTTGCCACGAGGTTTCCTTACTCTTCCCAAACTACATGTTGTTTTTCAACTATAAATATTCAGTTTGGAGCGCAAAGCCTTGACCCCAAGAAGCCCCAATCCATCTGCTCGTGGCTGCCGAAGACAGAATTTCTGATGAGCTGGAACTCAGTTTCTTTGCCAAGAGCCTTCAGCCCGCTTGCCAAGGGAAGATCGGTTCTCCGCTCAGATGAACCCCCATCTGGGGGCGTGCGGATTACAGTGGAGGCTGCTTCTTGATGTGTCCACGGCACACCATCACAAGGCCCTTGGTCGGCAGGAGGAGGCCCCGCACAGCCACAGCCAGATGGTGAGGACGAGGGGCCCCATCTCCAGTTCCAGGTAACACAACCACAGCGACAGCAAGCTCAGCAAAGCCTGGGTCAGCCCCAACACCATGCAGACATTTCTGTGAATTTTTAAAAAGCAGCTGTCAGCTCACACTTGCTCCACTGAGCTTTCCGTCCTGATGGCTAGACTGGCAGGATTCCCACTTGGAAACCTGGGAAGAAAACTTACCGTCAATCACAACTGTGCACCTTTCAGCTCTGTGTTTGTTTTCAAAGCAGAGACCTCCTGAAGACTTGAAACACACCGTTCTTTCTGTTAGAATACACGGAAGCTCCACACCTTGCCTTCGAAAGACAGTAGTGAGAATTCAAAAAGCTGTTGGGGCAAATAGAGACACATGGCACACTGTGGTGGGGGGGGGGGGTGGAACCACGCAAGCTCTCCTTATATGGACCCCAAACACACAGGCACATAGTCACTCATGCATCTGCCCTCCTCCCTTTATGCAAATCCAATCTGGTGAAAATAAACACCATAGACCATCTTGAAGGTCAAAAGAAAATCAGTGACAAAAGGGCTTCTTTGAAAGAGGGTAAAAAGAGTCCCACTAGCTTTCCTTTGCTGCAAGTTGTTGAAGAAGGGAAGGCTTATTCCGTGTGCACGGGGTTATTATAATGTAATAAGACGGCTAGTCTTGTGTGGCTCGTTAGCTAGTCCTGAAGATAATTCTAAGAGAAGTTCAAAGGATATTTTGAGCGGTGGGAGAATCAGCAAAGGCATTACTTTGAATGACAGTCCTCCCTTGGATCTCTGTAAAAAGTTAATCACGTTTCATATGCAGATAGGTACCCCCCAGGTATAAGTGTTGGGCTTCGTTCATTTATTCAAATGGTATTTCTGCGCTCTCACCCGCTGCGCGTCACCGTGGCAGGTGCGGAGAAGCAGACAGAGAAGGTAGCCTGGTTCTCCTGCCCCTGCTCTATTTGGGGTGAGGTTAGGTTGTGCAGAACAAAACATTTAACTGACACGGCAAGACAGAATTGTCAAAATAATTGGCCACGCCTCGCGTGAAAGCATGAAGTTGTCTCGCATCAGCTGCTGGAGCCACCTCCCTGAGTCTCCCCCAGAAGTTGTGTCCCTGAATCAATGTGTAGATGTCAGATGATGGGGTTCTTGGGGTCATCTCGGCAGGTGATGGACTTCATGGTGGGGTTCTCATCTTAGTTTTTCCTTTGCTTTGCTTAGACTGTTGTGACCTCAGCATCTTTTTTTTTTTTTTTAAGAGAGAGGGAGACAGAGCGCGAGCAGGGGAGGGGCAGAGAGACAGAGGGAGACACAGAATCTGAAGAAGGCTCCAGGCTTTGAGCTATCAGCACAGAGCCCCTGACACAGGGCTCAAACTCACAAACCACGAGATTATGACCTGAACCCAAGTTGGTGCTTAACCAACTGAGCTACCCAGGCGTCTCGTGACCTCAGCATCTTTTAAGGGATCTCTGATGTGTTTGAGTTGCTGTGAGGGCCAATATACTCCTTAAAAACTGAAGCTGCCCCATGGAGGGGGAAAGGAGGGGGCGGGAAAGGAGTGGAAGAATAAAAGGCAGGGCTTGCAGGGGACAAGGATACAAGTTGGGCATCCCAAGGAGAAAGAAGTGTTGGAAAGAAGAGGGCTCAGAGGTGCTGTTGGTGAGAAGGAAGCATGGGCAGTGTTGCCCCTGAGGGTGGCTCTCTATTTCCAGGTGGACCCCTGAAGCGGCCTCCCTGTCTCCACCCCCTGTGTCCTCCCCATCATTTTACCCATCGTCGCCCCAACTCTGACTTTGTTTCTACCCCCTCAGAACCCTCAATGCGTTATCACTGATGCTGGTAAAGTTCACATTCCTGACCCTGACACCTCACTGAGCCAAACCACTCTCTACCACTCTCCTCCCTGAAGCCTTTCCTCCTGCCACACGGTCTATTTGGAGTTGCCCAAACACACTGTGTGTTTCCTGGCTCAGGCCTTCACCTCCACCTGGAATGCCTTGCACCCCATCCCCTTACTGAACCGGCCCATCCCTCAAGCCCCCTCAAAGCCCACCCTGCTTGTCTTTGAATTCCCGTCATCCCTACAGCCTGGAACCCTCCCGTAGCCCTAATATAATGCCTCGTGTTACAGAATAATGGCTATGTGCTTCATAAATCTTAAATGCAGGCAGGCAGGCAGGCAGACAGGAAGGAAGGACTAGATGGAGGGAGGGAGGGAAGATTCCCTTCATCCTTTACTCTGAATAAACAGGACTTATGCTAGGAAATGATGAAGGGCTCTGAGTCAGTTATTTTGCTTAGCTGAGAGAGTGTTATATCGATAAAGCTCAGAAAAACTTCTTGACACTTGGTGGTACCACCATGGTAAAGGCAAAGAGCACCTGACTTTGGGGTGAGCTGAGCCAGGGCGTCAGATGACAGCAGGGGTCCCTGGTGGGAGAGGAAGGGGCTTCTGCCCAGAGACAGCCCAACTCTCTTGGGGTGGGCACAGCCCTGCCACCTGGCCTGGCATCAGAGTCCTCTCAGCCACAGGATGACACAGTAATTGCCAGGCTGGCTCTCTTTTAAATTCCTCTCAATGGCAAGTGCAGTAAAGGTGAGAAAATCCCGACAGGATTTCCATTTGTTTTAATTCTAGTTCAGCTCCAGGGGTCTCCTCATTAAGCCACATCACCGGGGCCGTTAGGGGCCAGAGCACAGAGCTGGAGGCAGCAAGGCGAGGTCTGGCAGCGGCCAGGGTGCCCCCTCTGCAGCCCCACCAGCTCCTGCCTGGATGCCTTCTCCCTCTCCTCATTCATCGCTTTTCTCCCAAAGTGATGCTTCCCGCCTACCTGCCTGTGTCATTTTCATATTCTATTCATCGGGCTACTTACACTGTTGATATTTTCTGTCTATTCTATTTTATGACCACTTTCCATCCACAGGTCTAGCTTGTTGATATTCTGGTCTATTTATATCCCCTGCCCTGCCCAGCCCCTACCCCCTTAATCTGTTTTTATCAATCTTTGTTTACTTTCTTCAGTGCGATTCTTCTTCTTATTAGCTGGTCATCTATCTAGTTAAATGGCCTCGCCCTTCCCTCTCTGTCTCCCACTTTCATCAGAGTCCACCCCAGTTCCTCTGGCAAGCCCTCCTGCCTCATCCCTACCCCCTTCCTGCACTTAATGAGTGAGCCCCCCTGACTCGAACTCCCCTGTGGGCAAAGCTTGCTCAGTAGGACACCCACTACCACGTGCCCATAGATTCCCTCCATCTCCTACTAGTAGTGACCAGAGCTAACGCTCCTGAGCATCATCCAGCATGAGTCGAGTCAGGCCTGAGCTAGGTCTTTGTTTCCTGCTTTCCACAACTTTTCAAGGCAATTTCCCCTTATATTAGAGGAGGAAGCCGAGGCTCAGGGAGGTGAAGAAACCGGCTCCCACAGTTAATATGTGGAATATTGACAACCTAATCTTAGTTATCTGCATGAGCAATGGCACGGATAATCTCCCCCTGCAGAAAAATGTAGACCTCATTTCTAATAGGCTCTGGGATATTGCATTTGGGGCAGTAGATTTCGCTCCTGGTGCTTCTCTGCTGTGGCTGATAGTCAAGCTACAGTGCAGGAGAGGCCACTCTATGGAATGGTGCTCTGCCAAAGATTCCCCACAGAAATGATAATGTGCACAGAGGCATTGTTCCCTGCAATGGGGAGAGCCAGTGTGATGGCTGCGGGCCCCGGCCCCACACCCTCACCTGGTCTCAGCCCCATCAGTCACCGACCACGCAGGGCGGTGTCAGATGCCTAATAAAGACCAAAGGAAACCTACCCAGGATTCCAAGATGGCCTTGGCTCAATAATAGAGGGCAGCTGAGTGTCCTCTGTTATTTAGCAAGAGGGAGAGCCCTGCAATGGAACTGCCATGGGATAGGATGGACACAAGTGAACCTTCAGGCCACTGGTCAAGAAAAAAAAAATGGCTATACTCCCAGATGGGGTGAACTTCTAAACCCGGAATCCCAAAGACAGAGAAAAGCAACAAAGAAACAGAGCTCCCAGGCAAAGTGTAGGGGATGTTAGTGAACTCCCTGAAAGGAGTTGCCTCCAATTATGCCCAGGCTTCCTCTTGCCTCTAGAGTTGAATCAAAACTTCCAAGCCGGATACTCACCCCCCCTCCGCCCCAACCTATATCTCTTGTACATTGTCCACCCTTCCTCTGCATGAACTTCTTGTCCCTGACAAATTAGAATAACACAGGGTCCTTGTACATATCTTTCTGTGTGGGGAGATGATCCCCAGGGGGCATGCATGAGAAAGAATGGATGTCCTTTGTTAGGCTAATTATTAGGGTTTTATACTGGTCCTTCATGATTTTAGAGTCTGGTGGTGGAAAGACACATGCCTGTCCATTATAACCTACAGAGTAGAAGGTGATCAGCACAGAAATAAAGGTAATTAATATGAATTAGGAGCACAGAGGGAAGAGGCAGACATCCTGGTATGGAGGGGTGAAGAAGGCCTCCTGGAAAAGGTGGCATCTAAACTGGGCCTAGAAGAATAGGTAGGGTTTATGCAGACATTCTAAGTGGAAAATCATCATTAGCAAAGGACAGGAAAGAAACTTCATGGAGTATTCACACACTCCAGGCGGTGATGAGGGTAGAGAAAGATGGCACCCCTCTGTGAGCATCTGACTCTGCTACCTGCAAAATCCGGTGGGGGGCAGTGGCCACGTCTTTGTAGCTGCTGTGTCTAGCACGGTCATGGCTGGTGCTCAAGGAGTGTGTCTAATCGCTGGCAGTGTAATGACGATGCCGATGGCGTGTGTAATGGTGACACGGATGCCGCTTTATGGGACTCAGACCGCTGTCGCGGGCACTGTGAGACTGAGCGTGGGAAGCTGGGTGAATCTCCAGCTGCACTTTCCCCTCTTGCTCTCTCCACCGGACTTTGCATCTTTTTCAGGGAAACCAGGTGGGGTGTTGCCCCTGCCCAGGGTGACAGACCCTGTCACAGAAAAGCTATCTCTGGAAACTCGTGTCGGGTGAAATCCTGCTGCAGCACACAGCAGGCTGGGCCGGGCCAGGATGGCTGCCCCACCACCGCAGTGCTGGGGAATAAAGGGAAATGGTTAGCATTAAATTTCATGTAAATCAGACTTTATTTGCTCTGGTGACAGGTTATTACCATCTGCAGGGAATGAGAGGGAAAACGGCTGCTGGCTGGAGAGGAGGCTCCCCAAATGAGGATGCCTCTGGTAGCAGCCTCCCTGGTGCAGGCAGGCCAGCCCCTCCTTCCTCTGACCTCCAGCCTGCATTACATTCTCCCGGCACCTCAGTTCAGCAGCTCCTCCCCACAGCCCAGTGTTCTCACTGCTCCCATGGGGCATCTATTTACAACGACTGCCCCGGGCCACGTCTCACATAGCCCTCCTGTGCACTGTGGTACAGGTCCTCTTCCGACCAGAACCATCTATGCACTTATGCCCACCTTGCTGAGCTTGATGTAGCCCTAAAGGCCAAGTCAAGTCCAAAATCTTCACTCACCACCCAGGCTGTGGCATCCTCTCTCTTTCGAGTTTTGTTCGTGCTTAACCTCCGTCCCATAAGCTACCTGACTGATGTGTCCCCATCAGCAACCGAGGTGATGGTTGGCTCCCATTCTGGAATCCTCTGTGCGCCAGGCCCAGTGCTGGGCACTGTGCATCGGTCACAGTCTCTACCCTCAGCTGCTCACAGCCTGCTCGGGCAGCTAAGTTATGTGCGTGATGAAGTCAGCCATCACTTTAAGCACAGAGTAGATTTTTAATAAAAGCGTTGGTTGCTGGTAGGAGGATATCAGCCAGGAGAGGCTCAGTAATGCCAAAGCAATAAATGACCCCCAAATCTCAGTAGCTTAAAACAACAAAAGTTTATTTCTTGTTCATGCTACATGTCCGCTGTAGTCATCCAGCAGACTGCTCCTTGTAGACACTCGGAGACCCGGGCTGATGGAGCGACCACCAGCTTGAACGCTGCATGGGAAGACCTCACATCAGCAATGAAATAAAGCTTTCTCCTGACAGAGATCACTTCCACTCCCAAGTCACCCAGTCCTGCCAAACTAAAGGGGCCAGCAAGGGCAATCCTACCCTGTGTCCAGAAGGCAGAGAACTAGAATACTTGGTGAAGAGTGCCAGTGCCTTCTGTAAAGTCTTAGTCACTAAATCCCATGAGAAATGTATGCGCTACATACATACATCTGTTCTGAATCCCCAGTGGCTGACACAGTGCCTGGTACATAATAAAGACTCAGTAAATACTTGGGTTGATGGCTGGCTTTGGCTCTGACCTTTAATCTTGATGCATAACTGACCTATGTGTTTTATTGGCCTCAAATCTGCCGTCTGCAACTCTGCAGACCACAAGCCCTTGATGGGAGGCGGCCATGTCTTCACTGCCTTGCAGCCCTTACAGTGTAGCTTAGGCTTATCCCCTCTGCACCAGAGGAGAGGCAGGAGAGGGGGACACCATTATCTATTGAGACTGTTTGCCATTATTTGGTGAGTAGACACTTTGAAAAGTACACATATAAAGGTTTGTGTGTGCATGAGGGTGTGTGTGTATATAAAAGCTAACACTGGAGGAGAGGAAGGCAGAAAGTGACTCCATATTCTATTGTTGTATTCCTCCCAGTAGTAGTTAATCGGTGTTGTGTTTGATGTAGGATGGATTGTGGGGATTGGGGGCAAAGATCTGGGAGGTGGTGGTGCCATCTGGGGCAGCTCTGTCTGCTTCCCTACTGAAAGTGGCTTCTACTCCCATTTTTTCTTCCTCTCCTCTCTTCTCTTTCCACCCTCTCCTCTCTTTCTTTATTCCCCGCCCCCCTTATCCCTTTCTGCAAAACCACAGTGGCAGATAGGAGGAGAGGATGGGGTGAAGGTGTGCCCTGAGTCAGGAGCCTGAGAACGGGACTGGGGTCTGGCTGCAGACTGGCCGGCATTTGAGGCCACGGTCATGGCTGGAGTGTCCTTGTCACGGACACAGTTTTAGATATACTTGACCCAGTTTGAGAGACCTGGCAGGGGAAGCTGGGAGCAGAAATCATTCCAGGTCCTCCCTTCACCCCTCCACCTCCATCCCTCATCTTCCTCTTCAAGGCTTGAGGTGAAAACCAACCGGGACTCGATCCCACGACTGCTGTCCAGGGATGGGCCTCCTCGGTCGCTTCTCCCACAGCCAGGATACGGAATAAGGCTGGGGTCTCCCACCGATCCTGCCCAAGTCTGTGTGGGCTTTTCCAGCATCTCTGACCAAGGACTGCAGCTCTGAGAAGGCAGAGCGGGTCCAGCAGCCCTGGTCCACAGCCTCCAAGGTTGGATGTCTGCCAAGCTCACCATCTGTACCCTCCGGCCAGTGGTATGCATTGCCAGCTTCTGCATTAAGCCCTCCCCCAGCGCGCTGCCCCCAGCCTGTGCTGGGAATCTGCCAGCGCCCCAGACTGCATCATACAATCAGATAAGCTTTGCCAGGTTTATGGCTGGTAATTTATGGCCTTCTTTAACAACATCTATCACGCCGTACAGTCATTAATCCCAGAGTCTTTGCCCACTTTGTAGAAAATAGCTTTAGTAATTCCTTACAATGTAGCATTTGCTAACTCACCTGTCGGGCTGTCAGGCTGGGTGGGTGTGACAAGCCACTCTCCAGTTACTTCTTTCCATCTTACTTTGCTTAGGTGAGCCAGGCCTTCTCCCTCCAGAAAATCCCAGAAAAGATCTTTATTACCCAGCTCCCAGCCTGCTCTCTCCTGTTACCCCTGTAGTGGCGGCTCCATAGCTAACCCCCATGCCTCCTGGAAAGGCAGGAGGGGTGCTGATGATGGGGTGGGCTCCCAACTCTGGTAAGAGCCAAGAGCCTTTCCACTGCTACAAAAGAGAGAGCAGATCCCAGGCGACCCAAACTTACTCCCTCCTGATTCAGTGTCGGAGGGAGAGGGGAGTGACCTGAGTGTACATCTGTAAACTTTTACACAAGCACAGGATGTGTGAAATGCCTCTGTGGGCAGCTGGCTTGGGCACACTAATCAAAGGATCAGCCTGGACTGTTTGAAAACCTCCAGCAAAGGCAAACAAAATGATACATAACTGCATTTGGCTTCAGGATGAATCGGTATTTTGCAGCCAAATAAATTTAACTTAAGCTATTCCAGCATTAAAATTAAGTCTCCTTCTCTTAAGGCATGTCTCCCTGGGTGAAAGAGGAAGTGGCATGGGAAATTCTAAATTATGGCGAAGGAGGACAGGTGGGCTGAAAAGGTTTGGACTGTGATCATGGGACACTTTGAGTATATATTGAGCAATTAAAAATTAAAAAAAAAATCTGAGGGAAAGATGGAGTGAAACATACTAGAAGGCAATATATAAAATGATTAAAAGGTTAAATTCAGGTGTTGGCACATATGTATGTATTACATACGTTTATACATCATATTTATTATGTATAATACATAGATGTTATATATATATATATAGCTTCCAATTTAATATTTTTTTTTATATTTTCTAAATTTCCCACAATCAGCATGCATTTTTCTACTTGGAATAAATACAAACACCACAAATGAATGATAATGTTCATTATGATTGACCAGTTAGTTAATGTGACTACATCAAAGGTGTTCATCCCCCTCCTATATATTCCTAAGACCAGGAGAATTTCTAGAAACATGCTATCTGCCCATCTCCTCTCCTTGGGCCCATTCTCTCTCTGTCTTTTTCAAAAATAATAGCTAACATTTATTGAACACTTTATGCCAGCTTTTGTGCTAAGCACATTATAAGCATTATTTTATTCTATCTTTACAACAAGTCAGAGATAACAGTCTTTAATATTGGTGTACTTTTTCCTCCCAGACTTTGAAAAAAAATAGACTTTGTTGGGACAGTTTTAAGTTTACAGAAAAATAGAGAAGATAGTACAGAAAGTTCCCATCTAACTTGAAACCAGCCTCCCCTATTATTAATATCTTATACTAGCATGATACATTTGCTGCAATTAATGAACCAGTACTGAGACTTTATTATTAACTTAGACTCACAGTTTATTTAGAGTTCCTTAGTTTTTACCTAATTTCCTTTTTCTGTTCCCTCCATGATCCCACATACTAAACGGTCATCCTGTCTCTCTCTAAGGTCCTCTTAGTTGCAATAGTCTCTCTGCCTTTCTTTGGTTTTGATGACCTGACAATTTTGAGGATGCCCCTCAGAAATTTTCTGAGATTTTCTTCTTGATAGGACTGGGGTGAGAGTTGGTTTTTAAATTTAACTCTTAAAAATTATTGTGGTATAGATGACATACAATGTTATATTAGTCTCATGTGTGCCACACAGTGATTCGACAATTCTACACAGCGTGCAACACTCCTTGGACCCATTCGCTACTAAAGCACCCGCATCCCTCTGGTTTCATATTTGATTTTCTCATAGTAAATATAGGAAGGAAGTCCCCATTGCTGAAGAACTTAAATATTTCCCAATGCAAATGTTATATTCTTTATGGCATCTTCAGTGCTTAACTGAAGGTGCTTGGGAAATATTTGTTGAATGGATGGGTGGGTGGATGGATGGATGGATGGGTGGATGGATGGATGGATGGTGGATGGATGGGTGGATGGATGGACAGTGGCTGCTTTTCATTTCAAATAAGGCAATTGAGGTTCAAGCTGGTGTCATTTTGCTGTCCCTGGAATGGTCTCCTTGGCATCGGTGCCAAGGACAGCAGCAGCCACGGTACTTGTTCTCGTCCAGTTGGAGTGTGCATGGTGCCGACACAGCCCTCACTGCAGAGGGTGAGAACGCTTTCTATATTAGGACTACGGGCATCGTCAGGTTTCCCACTGAATTCACCCGAGAGCATTTGTTTGCTTGTTTGTGTGTCATTATTGGCACTCTTCAGTGGAAAGCACGGATGTTCCTGCAGGACATACGAGCAGATGCAATGCTGTCTCTTGGACTCCATTGTCATGTCATTTTTCTTTTTGAGGGTCTGTCTTCTCTTTGCAACTTGGCTTCTGCAGACACTCAGCTGAAGTGGTGTTGACATTAGACTCTCTGATTTGGGTGTGGTGGGAGTGATCTTAAATGAGTCTTTGTAGCCCAGTCCTTTAGGGTATAGTCAGCTACAGCACAGAATAAAGTTGTAAAACTCACTCATTTCAGCGTGTCTACCTTATGCACGCCCACGCATGCGCATGCACACACGCATGCACACGTGCCCATGTACACCCTCTCCAAATGGCAATGAAAGCAGCTCCCTCTTTCAGCCACATACATTAGGAACCCAGGCCCTGCCTCTCTCCTCCCCACCCCAGCTCAACCATCATTTTAATCAGGGTTGGAGGGGTGAGGAGGTTGAGGGAAGTTGTGCAAACATCCCTGACAAATTGAGGTGAGTTTGCAAAGCTCATCCTGGGCGTCTGGAGACCTTCACAAAGATCACAAATCAGCAGCTTGGTCTTCCCTACACAGGAGAGTCTGGGAAGAAAGACGCCAGGAGAATGCATGTGCAGATCTATACGAAATTGAGAAAGGGAATTCCTAAGGTTCCTATTTTTGGTACTTGCAGGAGATCCTTTTTATCCATGAGTGAAGGTGAGGCATGGGGGTAGGGAGGATGCAGAAAGTCAGGACTGAAAAACTTGCCTATGGCGAGCCACAGTCACTCCCCATGCAGGTGGGCTGGGGGCCCCTGGGTGGCTCAGTTGGTTAGGCATCCAACTTCCGCTAAAGTCATGATCTCTCAGTTCATGGGTTCGAGCCCCGCATAGGGTTCTGTGCTGACATCTCAGAGCCTGAACCTGTTTTGGATTCTGTGTCTCCCTCTCTCTCTGCCCCTACCCCAATCACACTCTGTCTCTCTCTCAAAAATAAATAAATGTTAAAAAAAATTAAAAAAAAAAAAAAGGTGGGCTGGTGGAGGGTGCGTGATC
Source organism: Felis catus (assembly GCF_018350175.1). Taxonomy (NCBI): domain Eukaryota; kingdom Metazoa; phylum Chordata; class Mammalia; order Carnivora; family Felidae; genus Felis; species Felis catus. The sequence continues at coordinate 17,423,510 of NC_058384.1, read as the reverse complement.
ACAAAGGAAGTTACGGCGTTGGGTCCCAAACTAATAACCCAGGGGCCTTGGCAGAACTACCTAACCTTTCTGAGCCTCATTGTTCATCTCCTGTAAACCAACCAACATCAAATGAGTCGGTGTTTGTTTTTATTTATTTTTTAAATGTTTGTTTATTTTGAGAGAGAGAGCAAGCATATGCACAAAAAGGGGAGAGACAGAGAGTGAGGGAGAGGAAGAATCCCGAGCAGGCTCTGTGCTCTCATCGCAAAGCCCAAAGCAGGGCTCCATCTCATGAACCATGAGATCATGACCTGGACTGAAATCAAGAGTTGGACACTTAACCCACTGAGACACCCAGGAGCCCCAAATGAGCAGGTGTTTGTGAAAGCGTTTTGCAAACCGTAAGGTTCTTTACAATGTAAAACATGGCTAGAATGAGTGCATAATAATAAGCACTTGTTGAATGAGTGAGTAAATGGAACTCAGTCGTGGCATGCTATTAATTTTGATGACATATTGATATCACCAGCAAGCATTTTATCGATCGATGACAATCCTGTGAGTACCGGTCAAAACAAAACTGCAAAAACCACAAATTTCATCGCTGAGTGATATAGGGTTTTATAGTGGTTTTCTTTGTTTCATTTGTCTCTGTCTTGTCTCTGCAATTACCCTGTAAGCTGCTTGAAAGCAGAGATCTGGCCACGCACAGCTTGTCCAGCATCAGCCAGGCACAAGAATCGACCTTAGTGAATATTTGGGGATTGCATTTTGGATCTTTCATGGGCAGAGCTTGGGGTGCTGTGAGTGTGCATGTGCATGGGAAAGCCATCTGCTGGTTGGACAGGCCGGGTCGGGAAGAAGCAGGGCTGGTTGGAGACTACTCTTGCAGACATGCACGCAGACCCGTTTATCTCTCCTGTTCAACACAGTTGGCCACCAACTTCTGAGCTTTTTGGATGATGTCCCACCAGCTCCTGAGAGGGTTAACTAGATTTCTGCTGTGACTTCTCTAGACTCCTCTTTAAGTGCTATGCTTTCCTCTCCTTCTGACCAACCAAGAGCCCTTCCTTAGCAGTCATTGGCTAGAAAGTAGCAGAAAATTATTGAGACTTGGGGGGTGGGGGGAGGGAAGGCTTTTACTGGAAAAAAAAAAAAATCAACTCCTAAGTGAACCGAACAGCCAGGGCAAAAGAAAGGGAACCTTTAAAAGGAACTTATATTTAGTCCCAGCATCAAAATGAAGGCAAGCTCTTTCTTCTCCACTAGGTTCACACTGAGGAGAGTGAAATTGCTCTCCCTCCATTTCATTACAGGGAAGCGTTTTCAGCTTCCTTCAGGAGTCTCAAGTCCCCAAGAAGAGTGTCGCTGTGAACTCCAGCTCCCACACATTGCTCTTCTCTGCACTGTGCTTTGCGGTAGAAACTGTGAACAGAAATGAGGTAACTTACAGGGGGTCCAACAATTGATCTAGGACTGGGCAGGAGGCAGAGGACCGGATACAGCAGATAACCCGGTCCGGGTACTCAGTGAAATTAAAGCCAAAGGGCTAATGAGAAGCAAGAGCATGTCGAGTACCACAAACAGGCAGAGATAAAGGGTCCAAACAAGGCTGATGGATGGAGAGACACAGAGACCATTTCAAACCTGAGCACCTTTTGTAATACGAAGGAATCATCTCTATGGGAAGGGACTGAGCTATTAAAAGGGTGAATTGATAGCTGAGCAATGCCCACCAAGCTTGTTCCGTGGACCCAAAGCTCTTTAAACAATTACACGAAACAGGTAGAAACTAGCTATTAACAAGGAAAAGGAAACCCAGAGGTCAGGCTTGTTTGTTTAAAAAGAGAACGGCAGTGATTCATCATCATACTTCAGACGGCTACAGAAACATTTACTAAATGAGGGCAATAGTACGCCAAAGGGAGCCTGGAAAGTGGGCTGAGAAGGTGCTTCTCTGCAGCTGGGGTTTGCTGGCACTTTGCTCTGGGACCATGGGGGCTTGGCCTTGAAAGGACACGCCAGGTATAGTCTCATGCATCACCTTTAGCAAGTTCACACAAGCAACCTGAACGGTTTTTTGGCAGACTCCTGTCATTGCAACTATACCTAACTTGTGAGCATTTTGGGTTTACGGGGATAAGAGCAACCGGAAAATGGAAATAAGGAAATACCCAAACTGCCTCTAAATCATGAATTTCTCCAGTCACCGCATTCCTTGATGAATTTTATTTTTTTTTCCAGTTAATTTTGGGATTTTGGAATTTGGGGATTGGAAGAAACCCAACAAGAGCATTCATCCCCATTCTATTTAGATGAAAGTATCAAAGAGTCCTGGAATGGTCAGCTGTGAAGGCTGTCGAAATCTCTAGCCCCATCGCCAATTATAGCAGTGGCAAACAAGTCCCAGAGTGGTGAGGGGCTTGTTCAAGGCACACAGGGGTCTGGTCCCAGGACCATGCTTCCCACAACCACACTCCCTTCACTAAATTATACTTTCTGCTCCTTAAATGGAAGAGTTCTTGATATCCTCTAAATATCACACAGAGATGTTTTCATATGGCTATATTAGACCCATGGGTGCCAACCACTCTTTGGTTCTGAGGTGCTTCCTAAGGATCACAGGACCTGGCAGCTTTGAAGGGTGGCATAGATTCTTCTGTAAGCAAACTACAGGAAGAGATCCTTGGTGGGCACCACTGTCCTTCATGGCCTCCCAAGTGGCTACAGTGGCTGTGCTCATACAAGCCCACAAGCCTGCAATATAGTCACCAGGCAGCTGCTCGCTCCGTGGATCATGCAGAGGACATGGCTCCCCCCAGGACATCTTTCCCTTTCCAGCCCACACATTCCAGGCTCTTCCTTCCTCTTAGGGAATTTAAGCTTAAATACTGTTCTAAACATAATTAAACACAAGGAAACATGATTATGCCCACAGAAGATCTCTGGGAGACCTGAGGTTTGAAAACTTTCATGCTATTGCTTGAATAGGAAGAGTAACGAGAGGTTAACGGCTAAAGGTCTTGAATACCTTGAAAGATCTTAAGAAGAGAACAACTTGGGCTGAGGCAAACAGGACAGAAAATAAAAACTGAGGTAATGGTTTTGTGGAGAAGAAAATAAGACCATTGGTGTCGATGGTGGAGAAGATGTACCACGGCTCAAGTAGGGGCAGTAGCTGCGAACACGAACTCGTGATGCATTTTTATTTTTATTCCCTAAAGAATACTTCAGAAAATAACAGTTTAAAGACCACAGCCAGAGTTGTCTTCTCCTTGTGGGCCAAAAAAAAAGGTATATTTATGATATTCAAATGAGTAAAGATTATGGAAAATGGAATAGGCAGAAACCATAGGTACAGTGACACTCGAGTCTAGGGAATCAAAACCTGAGTAGGGGGCATGAGTAAGGCTGTCTGTCAGGCCTTACATCAGGATATTTATGTACTGACTTAGAATCACTCAGAGACCTCACAGGGATAGGAGGGGTCATATTTCTGAAGTGAAGTCAGGAGTCAGGGCCAGTAGAAGAAGATCCCCTTCTGGCTGAATTTTCTTTCTTATTGGAATTCCCAGGAAATCTGTCTGGCTTTGATGTCTAAGAGCAGACTCCCTCATTCAGGATCTATGTAGTGCCCATCACTGAGGGCCTACTGTGTGTCCCTGGGACCTGTACTCCAAACCACCCAACACCATGTTATATCCTGCCTGCCTCCACCACCCACCCCAGTCCATCGTTAACAAGTAACAAAATTGATTCATTTGGATTTTATCTCCTTTTTATTTCCCCCACTCACCCCATCTTGGGGTTGCTAATAAACTACATCATAGGGTAAAAGGCTGGTAGCCAGGGGGAAAGAAGGAAAATGCAAGTGCTGAGCTAATGAATTAATTGGATTTTGATGTACTAAGAGTCCATAATGAGCTCTCGATTATTCAGGGATATGTTCCCAACCTAATGTGGTCTTCTTTATTTTCCTCCTGCTCTGCTTGAGGCTGAGCAATTTGGAACTTGTATAAAGCAACAAGGATTCTTGTGGAAACAAAACAAAATAAACAACCATAGTCTAATTTTCTTTTCTTTTCAAAGCCTTTTCAAGCTTTTGCTTGTCACCTATTCCCTATTCAAATGCAAACTTTTTGAGGGTCGGGATCTAATTTACATCCTTCCTGCCCCCACAACCCCACTCAACAATATTTATGAATATTTTTTCATGCTAACAAATACTATTCACTTTTAGTGGTTTTGTAGTATTCCATTTTATGCTGTTTCATCATTTATTTAACTAGACTTATCATTGGACACTTAGATTGTTGTTTAATTTTAGTATCCCTACTGGTACCTTATAAATAAACCTGTGCGCTTTCTTAATTACTTTGTGAAGATAAAGATAAAGAAGAAAATTCTGGGTCAAAGTGGATGTGTGTTTTTAAGGGTTTTAACTCATGTTGCCAAATATGTGCCAGAATTATTGTGCCAACAGTGTATGAGAGTCCTTATCTCCTCATACCCTTGCTCAGTGCTTCCTGCGGGGGGTGGGGGGCAGGATTTCCTGTCATGAGAGAGTGAGACATAACTTCCTTCCATGGGGCTGCTCCTTGGAAGTAGCATTATTATTCAATGCCTTTACCCTGGGCAACTGGAGTCCAAGTTTAAGCCCTTTCAAATCCAATAGTGTACATTTATAAAGGTCAATCTATTGTTTTCATCCTCCACTGGTTTGTCTGACCTCATTTGCAGACTCACCATTTCCACCCTTGGCTGGGATGGGGGTTGAGGAACGCAGACAGTAAGACGAAAAAGACAAGAGCTCTCTGTTCTTAGAAAGGTAGCACCCTCAGAAACAAAATGGCAGGCTCCACGGGGTCATCCTGTTACTTCTGGTTTGTCAAATGGAAAAGAAGTGAACATTTTCGTGATTCTCTTAGGGTCCAGAATTCTTTATGGACTGAACCATCTCAAACAATGGTTCTCATAATAGAAAAATGAGCTTGGATCTTACGTCATAATACTGGTTTTATGGCAGGCCCCTGGGTGTTCCTGCCTTCCAGCCCATCATTACCAGACAGATTTTGAAACAGAGTTAGAGATGAGGGAACGGGCAAAGGTTGAGGTGTAGAGCTAAAGGGGAGAAGCATGATATATAGGAGGCAGGAGACAGGAGCAGAGGGAGAGGTGGGGCGGGAGATAAAAGGACAGTGTGCACAATAGCAGAGCCATCTGGGTTGGCAGGATGGGCTTCAGAGCACCAAGAATGCAAAAGGGCTCAGAGCACGGGAGAGTTTAGGAGCAGCCTCTATCTCCTCTTTTACTTCCCCTCCCAAAAAGCCACCCCAAAGAAACATTTTAATCTTAATTATGTTCCCTTAGCCTTCCTTCCAATCAAACTGCAGCCTTAAGTCCCTTCTCTGTGGAAATTCTGCAGCTGTCACCGGAAGTACCTAGAATCACCATCAAAACATGCAATCAATACAAAATTCCTCTTAAATATTCTAGGCCTCTAGGTACCATTTGATATATTAATTATGTAATATACTGATTAAGTGGATTAATAAAGAACCACTACTCAGAGATTTTCTAAGGCTCTTGATACGATGTTTCTCTCCTGTCCTGTAAAGCACAGAAGGGCCTCAGGAAGCATAATAGCTGAATGCTAACAAGCCAGACTTTGGAGCCCAAGTTTGAGCCCTAGAGGGCTCACTTCCCAGCATCTCACCCTTGCCTACAGTGAGTAAGGTGAGCCGTGAACAGGGAGAAAGGGCGGGAGCCTGTAATGGGGAAGACACAGGTAGATCTCAAGTGTCATGAGCGGACTAGTGTCTTGAGAAGTCAGGACCATGGAGAGCAGAGTCAGATTTCTGCTGTTTGGCTTGTCATTTACAGTCTCTTTGAAGGTACTTTTGATGGTAATAATTGTGCCTTTGCTAATCCATGTCTAAATCAACAACTGGTTTTCTGGTTAGAAAGATTTACTGTGACTCTTGTCTAAAGAGTGAGAATTCAGTACACAGCAGCCTCTGAAACGACAGAGGAAGGTAAACAAGCCCAGTTCTTTGGGAGGGTTTTGTGAATTTTGCAAAAGGGGACACAAGGGTTAAAGAAAGCACTTTGCTACCACAAATTGATGTAAGAGAAAACCCTCTATTGTTAGCCAAAATATCAGACAGGGCCCGCTTACTCATAGTTGATTAGAAAATAACAGATCCCCTTCCTGTGACTCAGCAGGGCAGTGCCCCTGTGGGCAATACCAGCACTCATGGCTCTTCTTTTGCATGCATTCAGATGGCAATGCATTTTTCCCAGCAGAAGCCTCCATGTTGTTTCCTGCCAAAACCGAGCAATGAATTTGGAACTCAGGCCAAAAGAGCTTAGTATATATGTCAACACTGTATAGAGCTTTGTAAAGCTGCCCCAACTTAAGTGATAGATGCTCTCTTCATTAGAGACTGGGGGCTCTAAACATAGGCTTTGAGGAAGCGGGCAAAGCAGAAATTGTGCTCATGTTGCCTCTATTGTCCTCAAGACTAATAACTGATGTACCCTTTAATACTCTGATAGGCTACTGACCATCCTAAAATAGACAGACGTGAGGTAAGGCCTGAAGTATTTACATGGGGGACCACAAGAATGCTCAGTGGACCTTGGCCAGAAAACAGGGCAAGTGATTTCTGTGTCCCAATAAATTTTTTGATCAATTTTAGAACTTGTTTAATCCTGGCTTATACTCTTCCATGACTTTTCACTGGTTTTCCCCATCCTTTCTTTTCTGATGTGATCAGCCTAAAAGAGAGCAAGCCCTTGTCCTTGTGTGACTTGTAGGAAAACATACTTTCAATGAAGGGAAAGGGAGAGCCATGTTGGATGTATTTGAGGCTCAAGCCAATGCCCTGGGATCTTCTAGAGGAAAATTCTCAGACACCCAAGAGAGTCTTTTATGCTCTAATACAATGTCTTATTTGCCTGGCGCTCTGTGGGACAATGCTGATCATGCTCCCTGACTTGCCTTGTCCATTTGGGCAAACAGCTGATTTCTATTGATCTCTTTGTGGAACTTGGCCAGACATTTGATTGAATTTACCAATCTGAGTGGCTGGTTTTTTCTAGTAGACACAACCAATGCCTCAGGTTATCATTAGATATTTTACTTCTGGTGTTTGGGGCCTGGCAGAGAAAAAGCAATATTGACTCTTCACAACAACAGCTAAAAACTGGCAGCTTCACATTGCCAGCCAAATTCCCCTGTCCCTTGTCAGCCAGGCTGCACCAGGAGGGGGACTTCCCAGCATCAGCTTCCATGGAGCCCAAGTAGCTCTCCTTTGGCTGTGCCATTTTGTAGCATCCATTCTCTTCTCTGCAGGGCCCACTGGGGACTTGTATTTCTGCAAGAATTCCTTGGGTGTGTTGTGTGTTCTCCCCTGCTTAGTCATTCAGCCATAACCTTTCCATTTAGAATCCTGCCCTGCTGATGGTTCAGCTCCCTAGTTCAATATTTTACATTTATCTCTATTGAATTCCAGTTGCCTTCTGTTACAAGAGGCACTTAAATTATCTGAGCCTCGCTCCACAGGCTCAGGCTCCAAGTCCAGGACAAATCTGTTTAGCACTTAGGGATCACTGGCTGTGTGAGGGGCTTGGGCATATAAATGTATCTGAATTGGGTATCTCTTAATGATGGCGAAAGCAGCAGACTTGGGTGGAGAGCATGGGAGCCACTGATATTATAAAATCTCAATTAGGTTTCCTCAGTACTGGGGGAAAATGGACCAGAAACATTATTTGGAGAATGGGGAAATAAAGAACAATACAGCCTTGTAGTAAAGGAGCAGCTAGCATATTGCAAGCACCTGCTAGATATGAACACTGTTATGTACATCTAAAAGGTAATACAGCTTTTTCTTCATCAAAGACATTTACAATATATTATGCCATTAGGCATTAGCTCTCTTATTGCCCTCCCACTGATGATGGCAGGAGTCATATGACTTTTCCCATATTTCAGGATTGGAAGGGTGGTTCAGGAAGAAGAAAGAGCTTGTGATATGCTGCGAGTGGTTCCCAGCTAAGCTGTTCTATACTACTGTTCTTGCCAATGGATTATGGCCACTGAAAAACAAAGAAAACAGGCACTCAGGATAAGGGTCCCCAGAATGAAGGGCTCTAGATTGTGCCACTCTGTAAACCAAGCTTTTACACAAAAATCCCAGTTCTAATGTGGGAGGAAGTGTATAACATACAATTCTGACCAGCTTCTTTCCCTAGACACATCCCTCACATTATAGAATCCAAATTTTATTGACCATCTAATGTCTGAATGCGGCAGTTTGATGGCTTCTATGGTTTCTCCCTTTGGGATCCAGTGAGAACTTCTGGTCTTATAAAACCTTACAACCATAAGGCCAAAGAGTTCAAGAAGGCTGAAAAGTCCCTTGCATGCATGAATCCACAGTTTCCTTCTGATTCTTTAAGATCTTTTACCTCCATGAGGGTTAAAGGAATAGAAAAAAAGAAGAAACCAGCCATAGGAGGTGGAACTGGTTTGGAAGGAAATATATGAAAGGTGATGACTATGCTGTTTCCTGACGGCATGTCTGTCGGCACCCTTTTTCCTCTTGAGAAGTTTACAAGCGATGGCATTGTTTTTGAGGAGAGAGGGAGACAATGAGGTGGTATCCTGAGGTAACAATGAGGCTGCCCAGAGAGCTCTTGATTAACTCATATTTTAAAAGGTCATGTATGAAAGATGGAAGGAGAAACACATAACCAAGGACAAATACAAAAGAATATCACAAGCCTGTAAGAATAGTGCCAGCAAGACTAAAGCTCAGAATGAGCAGAGACTTCAGAAAAATGCTAGGGACAACACAAAAGCTTTTAGTAGCTATGTTCAGAATTAAAAAGTACGGGCTCACTGCTTGGGGAAATTGGAGCAAGGTTAAGAATAAGAAGAGAAAGAACAACTCAAATATTTTGTTTTTTTTACCAAAAGGCAAGATCTTTCAGCAGAAGAGAATAGAATCAATATTGTTCAAATAATCTTGAAACTTAAACTGGGCAAACAAAAAGTAAGTGGTCACCTGGAGGCTTTAAAAGTTTCCACACCTGACATTATTTCATGCCAGGATTTTGAAGAAACTTTGATAAGTGTTTATAAAACTAAAGTTTGGACATGATTGAAGGAAGAAACCAGAAGCCTAGAGATGAGAAAAACCTGGATTTTCATAAAAAGAACATGGGTTCCAGATTGTAGAGCCCAGTGTCTTTGATACTGACCACCATAGAAATTCTAAGATTAATTAATATTCAACTTACCTGTGGACTCTTAGAAGGGAAGTGGCAATCACTGGGAGCTAGCATGGGTTCACTGAGAACAAGGCATATTAAGTGCACTGCTATATTCATTTTGTATCAGATTGCTAGATATGTAAATAAGCTGAATACTGTAGATATGCCAAGGTCCTTGACAAACTTAGCTTGATATTCTTGTGAATTGACTGGGAAATTCAGGACTGCATAATACTGTTAGCTAGCATCATGGTTAGTTGGCCAGCCATGCCCAGGCATTAGCTTACATCAACAGAGTGGGAATATCTTATATATTCAAAGTCTACATCTTTGGCTCTATTCTTTCCATTTTTATTAAGTACCAAGATGTAAAATAAGCAGAAAGCATGTTTATCAAATTTATGAATAGGATAGCAGAACCAGGATTCAAAATATCTCTACAGATTATACGAATGGCTGAAGCCAACAAGGTGAAATTCGATAGGGATAGAATTAAATCCTGTACTTAGGCTTACGAAAAATCAGCAATGCAGGTCCAGATTGGGGATACCTGGTTTAAGAATCATCTGAACAAATCACTTAGGTGTTATTGTCCGACTAAAATGCAAATAGCAGCTATAGTACATAAGGCCTCTAAAGCATTTCCTTCAATCACAGACCACTGTAGAGGTATTCTGTCTAGGACAAAGGAGGCAACCATTCATTGTCCTGGAAGAAGTCCCTAACAAGTCAGAGCTGTTCCAGGGCGGGCTAACTCAACAGGGAAGCATCTTACAACCTTGCTGTGAGAGTAACTTGGTAATGGCTAGTGGAGCTGAAGATTCCTAGATATATAACCCAGAAAAGTTCTTGCACCTGTGCACAAAAAGGCACAGGTTAGATTGTTTTTAGCAACATTGATTGTGATGGCTAAGAACACAAATAGCCTAAATGTCCATCAACAGGACAATGGCTAAAGAAAATGTGGTATATTCATAAATCTCACAGACATAATTAGAATGGAAAAAGGAAGTTGAATAAGAATACCTCCATTATGAGAGCGTTTATTTACATTTAAAAATGTGCACAATACTATTTACTGTACAATGATACATATGTATGAACTAAAACAATAAAGAAATACATGCGAGGAAGGCGCCTGGGTGGCTCGGTCGGTTAAGCGACCGACTCTTGATTTTGGCTCAGGTCATGATCTCACGGTTTGTGAATTCGAGCCCCACAGTGGAGCTTGCTTTGGATCCTCTGTCTCCCTCTCTCTGCCCCTCCCCTGCTCATGCTCATTCCCTGTCTCTCAAAAATAAAAAAAAGTTAAAAAAATTTTAATAAATAAAAAATAAAAAAGAAATACATGAGAGTAAGAAGTACCAAATCCAGGATCATGCTTATTTCTCAGTGGAAAGGGAGGATAGTGCCATATGTAGTGGAAAAACAGGACTCTTATTTCTTTTACAATGTTTCTTTTTAAAGTTGGGTATGTGGTAAACAGGTCTATGTTGTTTTAATCTTTATACCATTTTCTATGTTTAAAATATCCAAAATACTTGTTTGTGGATTTGAAAAGATTTACTGAGATGAAATTTGCATAACTTAAAATTAACCATTTAATTAATTAATTAATTTTTAAGATTTTTACATTTAAAAATTTTCTTAATATTTATTTTTGAGAGAGAGAGGACGAATGGGGGAAGGGCAGAGAGAGAGGGAAACACAAAATCCAAAGCAGGCTCCAGGCTCCGAGCTGTCAGCACAGAGCCCGACACACTGCTAGAACCCACAAACTGTGAGATCATGACCTGAGCTGAAGTCAGACGCTTAACCGACTAAGTCACCCAGGTGCCCCAAGATTTAAAAAATTTTTAAAGTAAATCTCTACACCCAACATGGGGCTCGAACTTCTAACCCTGAGATCAAGGGTCACGTGTTCTACTGACTGAGCCCGCCAGGCACCCAAAAGTAACCATTTTAAAGTGAACAATTGGGTAGTATTTGGTACATTCACAGTGTTGTGCTACCACCAACTCTATTTAATTCCAAAATATTCCCATCATTCCATGTAAAAGTCTGTACCCATTGAGTAGTTTCTCTCCATCCCCCTTTGAAATGTTTTTTGTTTTTCTTTGGCTAGTGAGAACTTTCTTTAAAAAATAGTCTTTTTTTTAAAGCAGTTGTTCGCAGCAACACTGAGAAGAAGGTACAGAGATTTTTCATATATCCCCTACCCTCACACACACATAGCCCCCTCATCAACATCCCCCACCAGAGTGATGCATTTGTTACAACTGATAAACTTACATTGACTCATCATCATCACCCAGAGTCCATAGTTTATATTAGGATTCATTTTTAGTGAACATTTTATGGTTTTGGACAAATGTGTAATGACATGTGTCCACCATTATAGTATCATACAGAGTATTTTTATGCCATAAAAGTCCTCTGTGCTCCATCTATTTACCTCTCTCCATAATACGTTTTTAAGGAGCATGCTTTAAAAAAACATTCATAAGGAAGACGAAAAGGGAGATACATGAAAAGTATCTCTAAACATTAAAACATTTTTCTTCTGTGAAAGAGAAATTCAATCTTATAAAGCTCCCAAGGGATTGATGAGTATATATTAGAAGAAGGAAGACTTTGGTTTAACATAAAGAAGAGCTTTCTAGCAAGATTGGAGCAGTATTTCACAGTAGTTCAAGACATGGGCTTCGAGTTAGAGTCTGCTGCTTTATTAGTCCTGGGAAAGTTGCCTGACTTCTCTGAGCCTTCATTTCATGTTTATAAAGTAGATAATAATGGCATCAACCTAATAGGATTATTGTAAGGAATAATTTAAATGAAGTATATAGATTATAGTGTAGTGAGCAGCACAGAATAAGTGCTACATAAATATAAAGTAAACATAAAAAATAAAGGAAGAGCTGTCCATAGATATAATGATTATCTTATAAGACACTGAACTTCCCATTGGTGTCAAAGTTCAAGTTGAGGCTGAATGATGAACTGTCCAAGGTACTGGGGAGGGAGACTTCTGCATCAAAGGGAGGCTAAGTTCCCTACTGGTTTCCTCACACATTGTTGAATCTAAAAGTCTTTGCTTCAAACACTGCAGAGACATATTGTTGGGTGCTTGTATGAGCAAAATACATTAGTTTTCTTGTTCTGTGAGTAATATTACTACAAAATTAGTGGCTTAAAACAGCACATACATATTATCTCAGTTTCTGAGGGCCAGGTTCAGTTGGACCCTTTGGCTTAGGGTTTCACCTGAAAACTGCAAGCAAAGTGCTGGCCAAGACTTTGGTCTCTTTTCAAGGCTCGACCTGCTTCCAGTTTCAAATTGCTGTTAGCAGAGTTCACGTCCTTCTGGAATATTGCATTAGGGGCCCCAGTTTTATTCCAGCTGGCTGCTGGGAACTGCCCTCAATTCCTAGTGACTGCTGGTGGTGGTGGGGTCATCCCCAGTTCCTCGTCACATGAACTTTCACAGTATGGCTGCTTGTTCCATAACAAGGGAGGGAGTCCACCAACAAGAAGATGTTACAACCTGCAAACATATAATCGTGCAGGTGACATCCCATCACTTTTGCCATATTCAGTTGGTTAGAAGCAAGTCTCAGATCCTGCCCATAGGCAAGATGAGGGGATTACACAAGGGTGTGACTTTTGGAGGCAAGGGGAAAGGAGGTCATTTTCAAGTCCACCTGCTGTAGACAGGAAGCTGCATGAGGAAACAGGAGTACAAGTGCCTCCCTCATATTGTGGCAGGGGCAACAGAGGGCCAGACAGGCGTGTAAACTGAGATTGAGAGGGAGCGAGAGAAGGAAAATTAGGGAAAGCTGGCAGGCTGAATAACCATCAAAGCAGCATTCAGGGAAAGCAAGTGGTTGTGGATACCCCAGGCTGACTGAACAGCCATTATGGCTACTGGGGGCCTGCCTGGTGTGAAGGCAAGCTGTGCCTGCAAATCTTGCCAAAAATTCCCTGTTTTCATGAAGCATAGAGAGACATTTTGTCAGGATGTATGTAGGTACAAGGTGGATTTAGAAAAAGAGAAAAGACGTGTGCAAAGATCCGGCTTGGTTTTATACTAAGCCTATGTCAGTCCTTTGCCTATTTGCATCCACTTCCTTCTCCTTGGGAGTTATTTTGTGCTGGACGTGGCTAAGGCTGCCTGCCACTGACTTGAGTGTGTTCAGCTTGGTGCTGCAGATCATTGGCCTTCTGGTAGGGAGGTGGAAAAGAATCAAAGGGCAGGGGGCTGAGGTTAAAGCCCCAGGGTACAGCTCCAGTGGCTAAGGTGTCTCCTTTCAGAGCGCCCTGCATCTCATCCCATGCCAACAAGGGAGATATATTTGCAAAGGGGACCAGAAACTCTAGTTACAGTCCTGGCTAGCCCCCAATTAGATATCGACAGCTGGACATTCTTCTTTGTTGCTTTTTTTTTTTTTTACCATAAGTGTCCAGTGGGGGTGCAGAAAGTCTGAGTCTGTATATCTGGCTTGAATAGGGTCTGGAGAAGCTTCAAATCAATGCGTAATAGAGGCATGTAAAGCCAGCAGCATGCTGGTTGGGTTGGTCTTAAAGCCATACTACCTCAGAGCTGGAAGGAACCTTCTGGTGGAATCTTCCCATGTAAGGCTGAACTCAAGAATGACTTGGCTCAGCTACTTCAGATTCTTCCTGATTTTATGCCTCTGGTTTTTGGATGACAGTGAATCAAGGAGAATTTTAAATCTCTGGAAAATGAGAGTCCGGGTATGAGTTTGGGAAATGGATACTGAAGCTTGAGTTCCAGGCCAAATACCTTTGACAGTGTGTCCCCCAGACAACCAGCCCGGGGTGTGTTTCAATGATCCTTTCCTCTGTAGAGATGATATTTGCATCTTGTGAGTGTTTCCATCTCCACCAAGACCTTGAGGAGGTGGCTTTTCTGCCTCGTAGGTGTCAGTGAGTCAGCACTAATGCGTCTGAGTCAGACCAGTGTGGGTGAGCCTTGTGTTTATCCAATACCCTGGAATAGAGGGGCAGCAAGAGAAGTGATGCCTTTATAGAATACTGGGGAGTTCTTCCAGAACTGGACGTGGCCTAGGAGGTTTTATTCTAGAACTAGAAAATGGGATTTTGAAGAAGTGACTGGAGTTAATGTTACTTGGCCCCCTCCTGACTATTTCTATTACTTGTCCCTCAGCTCCTCTCCTGACATCTGCAAGAACTTGACTAATTCAGGTGTCTGAGCTGTCTCTCCTTTCTAGGTGCATTAGTGGGGGAAGGAGAGGGCAAAGGGAATGAAATATGGGGCCGGCAGACTGCTTCCTCTGGGCGCTTGTATCAGGTCCCCTATGATGTGGTCTCGTTTGATATCTACTATGCCCTCTACTCTGTGGTTTCTTTGAACTTGCAGCACTTAGCATGATGCTTAACCCATACCAGGAACTCAGTAATAGTTGCTGAATTTAAAAGAATTAAATCAACACAGGAGGAGGATGGAACCGTGGCTGGCTAGTAAAGAGATCTGTGTTGTAGCCCTAGCTGTGCCTGCTGCCAGATGACCTTGGGGGTAGCTAACCACCCTAAGCCTCAGAATCTTCATTTATACAACAAAAAGTTTGAATAAGATGATCTCTAAGGTCCAACCAACTCTAACTCCCAATGGCTATATGATTTGACAGGCATGGGAATGGGAAAATCCTAGACTTCACTATGAAAGGAAAATAGTCATTACAAAGAGAGGCATCCTGAATACCAGCTCAGCCTTCCCAGAAATGAACGTGCTTGGGGTGGGGACTGGAGGAGTCATGGGGCCAGGAGCCTGTCCTCGGCAAGGTCAGCAGCCCCCATGGGCATGCACACAGCCTTGGCTGTCAAAGAATGCATAGCCCCACCTCTTAGCAAACACAGCTCTGCTTGAGAAGGCATACTGTAACTAGTCATGGGAGAAATAATTACCAAATTGCCTGAAATAATTATAGTTTCTAAACAAATAAAGCCCTATGCTATGTACCAATTCCTACACACACACACACACACACACACACACACACACACACATGATTACAAGAGATCTTTGCCTGAACTGTGAGGGTCACCAGCCTCAAAATATGCCTTGCTTTTAAAAAGTCTTAAGTGCAGACAGGGTATCTTCTTTTTCTTTTTTTCTTTTTTTTTTTTTTTTTTGAGACGTAGAATACCTTTTTGTTAATCCCTGAAGAGTACTCATAAGCATGTGTTTGTGCACACAGGCATACACCCGAGTTTAAAGACAGGAGTACCACCTCTAAAATGGAAATTATAGCACAGCTAACTCCCTGAGCTCAGCCTACAGCATCAGATTTTGTTCAGCAGTGTGGAGCTTTGACTCCCCTCCCCACCAAGCAAAAGCAGAAGCTAATGCAGGGTAAGCATATGCAGTAGGCCTTTGAAGAACCTTAAAAATGTCAGATCCCTGGGTGTTTGACCAGAGAGGAAATATGCCCATCTCCAGCCATCCAGTGAGAGAAAGGAGGTGGTCACTCCCTAGATATCTTTTATCTACACTCAACTTCCTGAGATCCTTCATTTTGTGGGATGCCCAGGGTTTAAGATGATGCATTTGTTCTGCTCACAGAATGACAGTATTTCCGTTAGTATATTTTGGGTCTCCTTTCTTTCAGAAATGGTTGGCTATTCCATATGTGTGTATGTGTGTGTGTATGCATGTGTGGTGTGCATGTGCATGCATGCGTGTGTGCATGAACATGTACTGTATAGGTGCGCACAAGCACATATGTGTATGCACGTATAGACGTGTGTGTGTGCACTAAGGTACTGAGATTATGTAAAATACAGACAAGCCAGCTGATAGAGTCATTCTTAGAGCCACTTCATGTGATTGTTGTATTTTTCTTTCTCTCTGAATCAAAAATGCTGCAGAACTGTGGAGCTGCTCTCGTCTTAATTACCGCAAAAATACTGCTAATTAGAAACAAGGGAAGAAGTGTTAGGGATTTGTCTCCAAATCAAAGACGGCACTATTTTCCAATGCATATTAAAAGACTTGAAAAGAGGCTAAGATGGTGTGGTAGATAGAGTTGTGAAGTGTGTTTAGGGCCCCAGTGGTAAAACGGCTAGAAGGGGAAATTAAATATCTGGGAGGAAATGTTCTCAGATGTTGGATTATGCCTGCGGCCATAACACCGGATGCTGTGATCCCATCTACCTCAAACACAAAATGGGATCAAGAGATCTCCAAGGAACCGGGGCGGGGGGGGGGGGAGCGGAAATGTTGGTGGTTTGAATAGGGGCTTCTCTAACCACCTTAGCCCAGCAGGCATCAGCAGCAGAGGACACTAATGCAAATATTTTGAACGTATCATCTTCTTTCTGCCCCATGTTTCCCATCTCATTGTTTTCCCACCAGTTCTTTAGACTGAAATTGTTAAAATACAACAAGAAGCCCACTTTTGGGGTCTATTCCATGGAAGACTGAACTTCTAGATGAGCAGAGAGCTGAGGACAGAGCACACAATGTGAAGGTTGCCTGTGGTTTTGTTCAAGTGGCCTCCACGTGTGATCCAGGTTGTAGGCTGAGACACATGATGATGCTTTCCTTCATCCACGGAGACAAATCATGATTGATCTGATCACTCTCAGGGTTTCAAAGGCTTCAATTCTCAAAGCCAACAATTAAGTCTGGAGGCATGAGGAAAGGGTTAGGGATGAGAACCAAGCAGTGGCATGAGAGTAATTGAGGAACAGGAAAGAAGAAGGTAGGTGCCAGCATGGTGGAAAAACAAGGAAAATGAATAGAATGAGTCAATGTCCTAAAATTAGATGGCCCCAAAATAGACACCATATCAGGAAGAGATAAATGACTTATTCCAAACTTATGCCTTACTTCCTTTTGCTTTAGATAGATGGCTTCAGTAGGTTCATAAAGTAGTCGTTGGCTTGGAGTCTAGGCTGTGTGACTGTGGATAAGTCACCCAAACTTTCTGAATTCCAGATTCCTTGTCTGTATGTTATTCAAGTCCCTGACTACCTCACAGGTTGCTACAAGGATCAAACAAGGGAATGAATGTGTGCACAGGGACTTTGTAAGTTGAATAGCACTGTAGGCATGATTGTGGGCTTTGCCACCCAAAACCGAGGGTTATCAGAGAGAACCAGGGGTATCTGCTCACATAAAAAACTTGGCTTTCAAGCCTTGAAAAAGTCATCAGAAATAATCTTTTCCCACTGCCCACCTCAACCATGGAATAAGAGGAGAGCATTCT
The DNA here is from genome assembly GCF_018350175.1 of Felis catus. Classification (NCBI taxonomy): domain Eukaryota; kingdom Metazoa; phylum Chordata; class Mammalia; order Carnivora; family Felidae; genus Felis; species Felis catus. Next base: position 17,405,994 of record NC_058384.1, on the reverse strand, counting down.
TATTGTCAACATGCTACATAAATTAAAGATTGTCTTCTATGGCCTCCTGATTGCTGACACAGAGTTTGAAAAATTCAAACAAAACTATAAGGCTCATCATGGAAAAAAACAATTCCCTGGCTCATCCCACCAAGCTCTGAAGGCTGTTCTTCAGAGGCAACCACTTTTAGCCATTTATTTTAGTATTTGCCTAAATAAATGTTGATCGTATATTTAGACCACTATTTCTTGAGGTTATTTTTTTTTTCTTTCAAATTTGAGAAATCGCATGTCAATTTTACTCCTGTGGAAGGTACAGATTTAGTTATTTTACAACCCTGGCTTCACTCCATCTACCCCCCCCCCCAACACACATACACACTCACTCACACACACAGGAATGCTCACACATGCACACAGACATTTCCCCTCCCATCCTTCCAGTATGGTTGATCACAACCATCGTTTAAATCAATATTTAGTATTTACATTCTTCTGCCTTTGCAAATATTATTCACAACAAAGCAGTGTGGGATAAAGTGATCATGGCTGATCTCTCATATACCTTCTTCATTGTCCCTAGAGTTCAACATTTGATCATTTTGTTTTCCTTTGTGATTAATTACAATTCTTAGTAAACTCTTCGACAGACCCATGAAAACGTAAGAACAGCAAGGCACATCAAGCAAAGTGTCACTTCTGTGTTTTCTTGGAGGGTCACCCCCCCCCCCCCCGCCAGAGGCTTCAGTCTTCCTGCTGGTGGTGCTCTGGGAACTTCCTCCAAACCCCCTGTCTCCTGTACCCAGTGCCCTCCTATGTGGCACACTCCTTTGCTTGGTGGCATACATCCTTTTCTAGCTTCCTGAGAAGTGATGCCTCAGAAGTAATTTTTTAAGGCTGAGAACTTAGATATCTGGAGGTGCACTTATTCTTTCCTCACTCCTGATTGGTAGTGTGGGTATAAAACTGGAGATGGAAAATTACCTTCACTCAGAACTTGGAAAGAACTACTCTATGCCTTTTGGAAGCTGGCGTTGCCCTTCGAAAGCCAATGCCATTCTGATTTCTGATATTCTGCAGGTTTCTTTCCTTTTCCCTCTGGCAGCTTTTCAAAGAGATGGTAAGACCTTTTAATCCCTGGTCTTAAATTTTATGATGGTATGCCTTGATGTGATTCTTAGTTTCATTTATTTTTCTGGGCACATAGTTAGCCCATTCCTTCTGGAAAGTCATGTCTTCCAATAGAAGAAAATGTTATTATGTTTTTCTTGAATAATTTTCGCTCCTTGATTTTCTTTGTTCTCTCTCTGACTCTTGTTAGTTGAAAGTTGGACCTCCAGGGATGAATCACCTAATTTTCTTATCTCTTCGTTCCTATTTTCTATCTTTGTATACTATTTTCTGGGAGATTGCCTCACTTTTATCTTCTACACATTCTGTCGATTTTTACATTTTTTTTTTCTGTTATCTTAATCTTTACTATCCAAGAGATTTTTCTTGTTTTCTGAGGGTTCCTTTCTAAATAAAATCCTATTTTGTTGTTTCATGGATGAAATATTGCTTTCTCAAGTTTTTTTCTGTTCCCTGAATTTTCTGTTCCATCTGATTCTCATTTCCTCATTTGTTTTGATCCCTTCTATACTAGAGCCCTTCCTCAAATGCCTGGTAATTCTTTTCTGTCTATTCACATCTTTTATTTTTTAGAGAGAGAGAGAGAGAGAGAGCAGGTGGGGAAGAGGGGCAGAGGGAGAGAGAGAAAGAGAGAGACAGAGAATCCCAAGCAGGTTGTATGCTCAGCACAGATCCCAGAGCTGGGCTCGATCCCATGACCCTGGGATCATGACCTTAGCTGAAATCAGGAGTCAGACGCTCAACTGACTGAGCCATCCAGGCACCCCTATTCATATCTTAAATACCAAAGGGCCACTAGAAAGCTAATTACATGCTGTATGCATATATATGCACATAAGCACACACACTGTGAGGGCAGGGTGCCTGCAGGACTATGGAGTAATTAGTAGGGTAATCATTTGCAGCCCAAGTCGCTTAATTAGGAGACATTTCATTTCTTAAGAGACATTTTTTCCAGTCTCCTCCCCAGGGGGTGAGAGTAATACATGCCTAACTGAGAGGGCAAAGTAGAGGCAGGGCAGTCTCATGGTCCAGGATATATGTTTCACTCAATATCCCTGCTTTCATCTGCTCACAGCTGTGACTGGTGTCAAGCCCACAGGCCATCTGATTCTGTGTCACCAGAGAGTGAGCTTCTTTCCTTCTGTAGAGGTGACGGGAGGAAAGCTATCTGACAGGGTGGGGGAGGAGAGGGTATCTAGGGGATGTAGCAGCAGCTCGTGCAACTTTCACCCAGTCTTCCTGTCCGCTGTGCCACCTGCACCCCAGTCTTCAGAGGCACCTGTGTATCTAGTTCCTGAGTCTTTCCTGAATCCCAACTTTTTGGCTTCTCCTTCTGTAGGTACTTTCTCTGCTCTTCTAAATTGGTGACCTATGTGCATCTGCTTCACATCTTTCAAAACCCTTCTCTGCTCTAAGTGTCTCCTTCATGGGTTTAAATCTCTGTGTCTTTCTTAAAGAGAGTATTCATTTTATTGCTGCGTAACAAATGACCACAAATGTAGCAACTAAAAACAACACAAAGTGAGATGATCATCTCACCATTTTTGGGGGGTTGGGAATCCAGAATGTTTTAATCAGCTCCTGCGCTCAGTATCCAATCAAAGGCCGAAATAGTGATGTTGGCCGGATGTACCCTCATCTGGAAACAACTAGGAGGAGACCCACTTCTAAGCAACCTCAGGTTGTTGGCAGAATTCATTTCCTTGCAATTGTAGTACTGAGTTCCTCATTTTCTTGCTGATTGGTGACCAGTCTCAGGCCCTTGCCACGTGGCCTCCTCTACTTCAGCCACAGAAAATCTCATGTGCACTGATTCCTTCTCATGCCTCAGCAATGTCTCTGACTTGCCTCTATGCAATTAGCCAAAACAAATCTTTACTTTTAAAGGGCTCATGTGACTAGGACAGGCTCAGCTGTATTTCCCTATCTTAAGGTCAAGTGTGTCATATAATATACCTTGTTACAGGAATAAGACCTCATATTGACAACCCAGGGATTGTGTGGGGCATGTATACCCAGGGCTGGGAAATCTCAGGGGCCATCTTAGAATTCTGCCTAAGGGTGAGATTTTTTTTTTTTTTTGAAGGAGCAGAAACAACTGCATGTGGTTTAATCCCACATGTTAATTAGAAGCTCTCGTGCCCTCATTAACACATGTTACTGTTACAGGGCATGTGCGTTAACATCAGTGCTCCAGACATAACAGCAAACTTGACCTTCAGCTCGTCACATGTGGGTGCTGCTCTCTTTAGTTATGGCTCAGGAAGAATGAGTCTTCCTCCTCTCTCATCCAAATGAATGAGCTTTATGTGCCTAAGAATCCAAAGAAGACTTGAGTAGATTCCCACATTCCTCTCTGGAGAGCATAAGCCTATTAGGACCCCAGAGGGGTGTCTGGAGAGCTGTGGTTCTGATCTACTCTTAGCGGTCCAGACACACAGGTGAGGTCTCTGTTTTGGCACATGCATGAAGGTTGTGTACCAGCAGTACCCAGCTGCACATAGATGTTACCAATAAGAGGTAGCACTTTGGCAAAGGGATGTGCCGATTTTTCTTGGGTTGGCAGATCCCAATGGTAGTGGTTGTATCCAGTGATGAATCACTAATTTCTAGAAACCTTGACTGGAACCTGAAGGGGAGATAAATGTGAGTGGGGTGTTGCTCTCAGCATTCCTGAAGACAAATGACCAGTCATGACTAAAAGATGGTTTTACATTTTCTGAGTGTAATCAAGTGAGATGTAACCAATATTCCCGAGTTCATTAGCCTCATGTCTCCTAACCCTCACTGTCGGGTGTTCCCTCGTGGGAAAGCTCTCTGTAGATCTCAGATTTTTTTTAAATTAAATTTTAGCTTAGAGTAAAACCCGTGGGAGAGCCGCTGGCAGGTAACCAGCCGGAGAAGGGGGTTAAAGGGAGGAAACGTTTGCACACAATATGGCCTTAGACTAAAAGGCCTGAGACTAAAAGACAGAGGTGGGGAAGCAGGAGTAAGCAGAAAGATTGGCAAGGGGCGAACAGGTTGATTTCCATATCTTTCTGATGTGGGTGCATTTCTCTCATTAGAGCCAACTGGACACCAGCAAACCAATGAAATGTGTTCAATACTGGAAAAAAGTCTCAGGGGAGCCTCTTCTTGCTGCTACTACAGGGAGTGGCAGTGAGACATACATTACTCTACACACATGAAGCCTTCATTCCAAGCAAGGGTCTCTGGGTTTACTTTTCAGAAAATCTACTTTATCCTGGGAAAAGAAAGGTAGGGAGACAGGGTTCTGAGACTATCTCCCAGGGAAGATATGAGATTCTTCCCTGCAGCAGGCTGTGCGACAGCCTATCTTCCCTGTGCTGACTTCATGGTCTGCCTGGTCCCCTGGGGACAGATGCTAAGAGCCTGGCTGTGGTCTTGCCTGGGTGGGATTTCAGTGGCTTCTCACCAGGCCTCGCTGCCTTGAGTCTTTGCCTACCAGCTCCACCTGTCATGCAGCCACATTTAGATTTCTAAAACCCAAACCCAAATATAATAACATTAGATTTTCCTACTTAAAGACCCTTGGTTAGACCTCAACTGTCTACAGAGCCAAGCCCAAGACTGAGTTTCTGATCATGATGTTCAGTGCTCTTTACATGATTTCAGTGGTGTCACTTTTGGTTGCCACTCTCCATACATAGGCTGCACCTCTCCCGAATTCACTCTGTCCTGTCACACTTTGGTGCTTTTGCACATGCTGTCCCTTCTTCTGCCTAGAGCATTCTTCCTTTCCTTGTTTATATGTCGGGAAGTGTGCTGCGTCCTTCAAGTACCAACCCCAATTTCACTTTTTATGAAGCCCTTACCTTACCACTGACTTCTACTTCATCTTTTCCACATAAAGGCACCCAGGGAGGAGCAGAGTGGGCTAGCTGCTAATTAAGGACAAGGCTAGATAGGCTCAAGATTGCCCGGAAGGCATTATGGACTCTCCCGAAGAGGGTGGCAACAGTCGAGAACAAAATAAATCCATGGACACATGCTTTTGACATGACTCAGGTGGGGAGTGGCAGCTGGATGTGGAGGGCATTGGGGTAGGAGGTGCTGGGGTCAGAGATGCTCACAAGAGCCGTATCTGGTGGGTCAGGACTCTGCCAGGCAGATCTGCAGGAAGCAGGCCAGGCTACCTGGGAGACAGAAGTCCCAAGGCACAAAACACCAATATTTGTGGTGTGTTTGTTTAGACAATAGTTGCTCTTAAATAGAGAGTCAGGGGAGGAGGTAGGGAGACAAAGTCAAGTGCAAAGGAAGGAAGAGGGAGAGGGACGGACACTTTGCGGAGCAGAACCAACTGTTCATTTCACTACAGCTCAGCAACAAGAATAAATGGAGGGAAGTCTTCAGACTTCCCAAGAGCCCAGGGGCATCCTTTCCAGTTCAGAGCACTGCCACACACGGAGGTGACACGGGGAGACCTGACAACTCACAACGCGTCCTGCAGACCCAATAGTGATAAAAGGCCACTCGCACTTTGAAATGCCGCCTAAAAGGCACCCCGAGCTTGGGTACTTAGATGTATGGTATCAGTTTAGATTTCTCCAACTTTGAACTCTGAAAAGCAACTCTGCCCTCGTGGTCTTTCTGCCTTTGGTCTAGGCTGGAGGGGAGTTCCACATCCCATCAGCTGTGTCCTGATCTTCACAGAGCATGAAAAAAAGGGGCATCTGTAAGATGAGAGATACTGACAACCTGCTTCTTGCTCAGTGGAATCTGTGCCGGCAGATTCTCTCTCTCCCTGTCCACTTTTCACTAGGCTTTTGTGCCACACCACACCTAACCTCACCCCGGAGTCAAAGTAGCCTCTTATGTGTGTCTTCCCATCATCCTGGGGAGCTCCTCCAGGAAAGGGCTGGGCCTTCCCCCTCAGAACCGCCAGCCCCACATAGCACTTGGCACGTAGTGAGTGAAGTGAGCCTGGTTCTCCCTCCTTTGCCTACCCTTTGATTCTTCTGTAGTCATTTTTTCTGCTCCTTTTCTTTTTCATCTTTGCTTACCTCCCAATTCCAGCCAGACTGACAGAGGCTGAGGGGAGACTAAAAAAACCAAGCTGGTACCCCAGCTGGAAGGTTCAATGCCCACGACTTGCCAATTCCACTCTCGAAGAAACCAGAACTGTATCCTCCTTGGGCACTCCCTTTATACTCGTCTGCCACACCCCTCATTCAGGGCACCTATGACCCTCTCTCTGGCACATCATCTTCCCAGGTAGGGTTTATAGCTCAAAATCTTTCTTTACCTCTGGGAGAGGCAATATACCACGATTGTTAAGGACCTGCTCGCTGGAGCTGGTGGCCTCAGTTTGAATTCTGGCTCTGCCACTCATTAGCTGCGTGAACTTGGATGAGCTGGTGACATTCTCCATACCTCAGTTTACTCAACTATATAATGCAAGTGATGATAAGGGTACTTACCTCATAGAGTTGCTTTGACGATTAAATTAATACATGCAAGGCAGTCAAAGCTGAACTGGGCACTTGGTGAGCGCTACATAAGCGTTTGCTGTTATTATTGTTAATGTTAGGATACAGATATACCTATTTTCAGGCATTTAACCTCAATACTTAATCTTCAATCTCTCCATTTCCAGGAAAGCTTTCTCCTCAGTCTACAAACAGTTGCAAGTCTCTTTTCTCCTAAATAAAATTCCCTCCTACTTTATCTCTACCTTAAGCTGTTTCTTTCTCTCTCTCTCTCTCTCTCTCTCTCTCTCTCTCTCTCTCTCTCTCCTTGTTTGCAGTCAACACTATGAACGGAGAAATCTACCCTTACAATCTCCACCTTCTCACCTCCCATTCATGTCACCATCCATAGCAATCTGGCCTCAGCTTCCAGCACGCCATCAAAGCTATTCCCCCTCAGATTACCAATAACTTCCCTATGGCCACATCTAATTACTTTGCTGTCCCTTGTGACCTTATTGACCACTTGCTTTTGCTTGAAGTGTTTCCTGTATTTCTGAGACGCTATTCTTTCCTGGTTGTAATCGTCAGCTTTTGCTATGTCACGCTAAAGTGATAACCGCCAATGTCGCTGGCTTACAACAATGAAGGTTTTCCTTCATGCTCATGTTCCACATCAGCTGAGGGGTGGACGTTGCTCTGCTCCTTGTATGTTCCTCATCTGGGGATCCAGGGTGAAGGAACAGAGGCTGTTCCGGCAGAATCACCCAGTGACTCCTAGGACTTCTTTTTGGATGTTGTGTGGATCCCCTGTGCTCACATTCCATTGGCTAGAGCAAGTCACATGGCCCGAGTCTGCTAATTAGAGATGAAGGAAGTGCACTCGTCCACTGGCAATGACCAGGGACATACACTGATCTTCCAGAAAAGATAGCTAATAATAGGAAACAATAATACCATCTACCACACTGATTCTCCCTCTGTCTTTCCAATAGCTTGTCCTTAGCCTCTTTCACTAGATCATGTTCATCCCCTCACTTTCTAAATTTCAGTATTCTCCAGAGATTCTGGCCCTACAGACCTTCTGTGGGTAATTCCACCCATGCTCTTAACCTCAATAAGTATCTATATTCTTATGACTTCCAAATTTCTAGCACAGGTAATCACTGGGAATAATTAGTGGTCCCTTGAACTTAACATGTCCAAATTCAACTCACTTTCTTACCTTCCTCCTATCCCTTTATTCTCCATCTTGACTAATGGCAATGCTGTCAATCCAAATATGAAAGTCAGAAACCAGGGAAGGTTTCATTGTACCTCCCCCTCCCTCCATTCCATCCAATAAGCCAACTAGAATCCATTCTACCTTTAGGATACATCCTTTGTCTCTTCCCCACTTTCTGTTTACTCTGATATCACCTGGCATTGGGCCTTTCTTATCCCCTGCTTGAATTTTGGTGATCACTTCTTCCCCAACCAGCCTGCCTGCTTCTGTTACTCTTCACTTGAATTCATCTCTGCACCGCAGCAAAAGATATCTCTCCCTCCTTTTCCCCGAAATCTGTTCTTCTCTGCTTAAGAAACTTCAAAAGCTCTTCCATGAACCAGAAGTAAAATTCAGGCCCCATATTATAGCATCCGAGTCTCTTCGCAACCAGGATTCTTCTAGTCTTTTTATCACCGTGTCTTGCTACTCACTATCTTGTACCCTCTGCTTTGTTTGTATTAGACTTCTCCTCAGTATCAGATGCCCCATGATACTACCATGGTTCTCAGCTCCATATATTTACTCACACTATTCCCTCCATGCAAATGATTGTCTCATTGTCTTTGTTGGCTGAACTCTTATGACCCTTCAAAATCTAGTCGTAGCACCTTTCATAAAACCTTCCCCAACGTTGCTCATTCCCTTTACCCTTACTCTACAATAGGCAACCGCAACCTTTGTTTTAACATTAATCGCAACACGTGATCATTCACGTGTCTTTCTCTTCTTTAGGGGTTAGGAGTTCCCCAGAGCAGAGACTGAGTTATCATCATCTTCAAAATGGCTCATGAACTAGAGGAGTACATACACATTAGATACTCAGTCAGTGTTGGTTAAGGGAATAAATAACAAATAAAAGGCACACTCCAGTCTATGCCACATGAACGCAATAGGCAGACTTTTCCAGTTATTGCTTTCACTCTCTGGCTGCTTGCTGGCTCTAGGAGACATGATCTTCCTGCTACGTTGGAGGACTAACTTCTTGCCTTCTGTTGAAGTAGTCTCTGCAGCCTCAAGAGCCTAAACCCGATAGTTCTAGCCTTGTAGGAATCCTTAGCAAATCTCCTTCTTCTCGAGCCTGTCTCTCAACCAACAAGGGTCCTCTGCAGCTACACTCCCTGCTCTCAGCTTTCCTTAAAAGTGCCCTGCTGGCTGACTTAGGCCCTCTTCAGACTCTCCCCTGGAGCCCTCTACTCTTGGATTACACCATCACTCTTGCCACCTCTGGGTTTTCTCACTGTGTCCTTTCCTCTCCATCTCTGCCAACACTGGCTATATGCTTTGCCCCAAAATAAGAATGTGGGGTCTCTTGTCCAAACATTAGTACATTACTAAAAATTTCAAAATGGCAACAGCAAAGCGGTAAGCCAAGCCTTCTGAGTATGTTACCGTGTGAGCACATGGTTCTCTGCCTGTGAAGTTGGCCTTCAGCTCTGTCTCTCACTTCCAGGATGAAGGCACATACGGGGGTGTGGGGGCAGGGTCGAGGATTGGGCGGGAGGAGTGGTGTTAAAGTAGGCATGTATCAGTTCTTTGGGAAAATGAGTTAGCCAGGGTAAAGAGAGGATGTTTTTTGCCTGATGAGGACGAAAGCATTGGAGAGAATTTGGTAGAATAAGTTAAATCTGATTAAGGCTTTTATTGCAGATGGAAAAGGGAGTTTAAAAATTTGTGTATGTAGAGGCTTCTGGGTGGCTCGGTCGGTTAAGCGTACAACTTTGGCTCAGGTCATGATCTCATGGGTTATGAATTTGACCCCCGTGTTGGGCTCTGTATTGACAGCTCAGATTCTGTGTATCCCTCTCTCTCTGCCCCTCCCCCACTTGCTCTCTGTCTCTCAAAAAAAAATTGTGTGTGTGTGTGTGTGTGTGTGTGTGTGTGTGTGTTATATAGATGGTTAATATATATGAGTTTTTGGTAAGTAAAGGGTTTTGACCAATGCCACATAGAAGTTATTTTAAAAGTAAGAATAAGCTGTCTCATTAGAAGCATTTTGTAATTATGAAGAAATTGCTTGCCATCATTTGCATCAAATCAGCAGATGTAAAATGACGCTAATTCCATGGCTTGGGGGTGTGGGCATTTATCCCCTATCAGGGCTCTGTCGGAATGGCAAAAGGAGAGGCCACAGGCTGAGTGGGGTTTGAGAGCTCATTTAATTCCGTCTTCCATTCATTCCACTAAACACATTTATTGAGCACTCATTTCATGCCAGTGACTCAGACTCAGAGGTTTCCGCACAGTGAGGGGTAGTGAGAGATCAGATCCGGCCCCAGAGCCGGAGATGGGCTAAGCGTATCTAATACCAGACAGCCTCCTCTACCCCCGAACCTACTGTAAATTCAGAGGGAAATAGCCTCATTTATAGAGTTCTTAAAAAAAACAACACAGTGAAATAAAACGTATGCTTACAAATAAAATACCAGTGGGGGTGGCACAGAGTGCCCTGGTGGGGACAGAGCTGGGAAAGGGAGGGCCTGGGTTGGGAGTTGGGAGAATTCTTTTACCACTTCTGGTCTTTCCCTTTCCCCTTCCTCCAACCTTAACTAATTAATGCAAATGAGCGGATCTCCCAAGCTGCGCACCACGCTGCTGCCACTTATCACAGTCTTGCTCTTGCTCTAATGCTGGGAGAGCCTTTCCGGGGCGCCTTGCATTTACAGAGCACCTCCCGAGTCACGACCATTATGTCATTTTGATCCCCAGTTTGGTAGATAGTTGAACCATATGCAATTGCCATTTCTGTAGGTCAGATATAGCCAAATGTCGGCAATTTCTTATACTGTTCAATCTAACGGTGGTGGTGCTATTATCCTCATCATTCTTTTCTCAGAGGGTGATAGGGAAGGTTAGAGAAGCTGTACCCATCTCGCAGAGCCAGGCCTGGGGTTTGGATCCCAAGCCGACTGGTACTCAGATTCATGCCCTTTCTGACGTTTCACGCCCCGCTGGCATTGTATCGCAAATCAGCCCTGTGCAGCCACTCACACGCAGGTTGGGAGTCTCGTCTCGTGTTAATGTGCTTTAACTGTCTTTTTTTCAGCCCTAGATTCAGTGATGGTTCTCTGTACAAACTCATTCATTTTTAATCAGTTGACTGTAATGATTTGTTACAAATGATCTTTAATTCTCAGCTGCGGTTAATCAGTACTGAAAAGCACTTTTCCTGTTATTTTATTTGGATAGATCTCTTAGTGAACTACTTGCCTGCCATTACTTAATCACTTGTTTGTTTTGCCTCTGCACACAGTTTCGAGCAGCGTATGTCAGTGTGCAATGTGGGCATTCGCCCTCGTTCTCCAAGCCGTGGTAGGTGCAGGGAGCCGGGGCGGGGACCGTGGAGGGTCTTGCTGACATCTGATGCTAACTGACCTCCTTCTGCAGGCCAAGCACAGAGCCGGGCGCTGAGGATAAGACAGCTTATACATAGGCAACTGCAACACAACTTGAAAGGTTTTTATGAGAGCACGTGGTGTAGGGGAGAGGGAGCGGAGGTGAGGGCACTTAACTTGTCCCTGGAGGGTCAGGAAGTCTTCTTGGAGAAGCCAAATCCTGGACAGTCAGTATTAAGCAGGCAGATGTTTCTAGGCAGATGGAACAGCAGATGCAAAGGCCCAGACAGCAGGAGAAAGGGAACTGAGACCAAACAAGCCTGGAGTGCAGAAAGGAGGCAGGGGAGACCAGCAGAGAGCAGGTTCAGGCTAGTGAGAAGGACCGGGTCACGCAGGGCCCTAGTCACATCTGATACCTTGAAAGGGAAAAAAGCTGAGTAGATTTACTTTAGAAAAAGCCTGGAAGTGGCATGGAGAATGACTGGAAGGGGCTGAGAGCGGGGCAGGAAGCCCAGAGAGGAGGAGGAGGTGGAGGCACAGGCAGGAGATGCTGGGGCCCGAGCCCAGTGAGTATCTGCAGGATGGTGAGGAGCAGGTGTCCCGGAGCGCAGGCTGGCCTGGAAAGGAGGTTGGGGACGGAGGCAGGGCACAGAAGAGGAATGTCTAGTTTCATTCTTCCAGGGCCAGGCCGGGGCACTTGTTTGCTGTCCGAGAGACCAAACTCTCCAGCTGCAGGCCAGGGTTACCTGTAGGTGGGAGCGGGCAGCCATAGCAGGGAGAGCCCAGATCTCAGCTCTTCCTGAGCCACCGGCTCTCTTGAGGCCCTGAGGTCCGCCTTGTGTCATCTTCCGGTGGTGCTGACCAATGAAGGGAAATTGAAAATTTCCCCTCACCACCCCCAGGTTCTGGTATTTCTGGCCCTCCTGGGAGTCCAGCGTGACTACTGTAAGATTTGAGTCAAACCCTGGAGCAGAATGATTCTATAATTTTTTTTTTTAACGTTTATTTATTTTTGAGACAGAGAGGCAGAGCATGAACGGGGGAGGGTCAGAGAGAGAGGGAGACACAGAATGGGAAGCAGGCTCCAGGCTCTGGGCCATCATCAGCCCAGAGCCTGACGTGGGGCTCGAACTCACGGACCGTGAGATCATGACCTGAGCTGAAGTCGGACACTTAACCGACTGCGCCACCCAGGCGCCCCTGGAGCAGAATGATTCTAGAAGGTACTTTTCCGAATCACTTTGTCCGGAGATGTGATCAGTGATGCTTCAGGACGTCAAGCCCTGTGCTCGGCAGCAGGGAGAAGTGAAGCCTGCCCAGGACTTCTTCCACAGCCTCTCTGTGGTAGGACCCACAATTCCAGAGTTCAGGGGCCACATGGATCTTCTCTTAGCAGAATGGTGCTTGCCAGGGTGGTGAGGGAGGGCCTGACTGATGAGGGCATCAGCATAGTAATACAAAAGCAAAGATAAAAAACCAGACTGTCCCTCCTCTACATTTGAGACCCATTTACCTTTTTTTTTTTAATCCAAGCACAGAAAATGTGAAGCAGATTTAATTTGTCTCCATTATCTCCATTTCTGATTGGCCTTGCCATAGTCCTTTTATCCTTTTGATGTCTGCCATGGATGTCATTAAGTATCCCTTTTCTCTTGGAGTCCCAGACCAAAAGCTAAGGAGACTAATTCGTGCTATAGTGTGAGTGACTTACGCTTTGGTTTAAAATGCAAATATCTATGGAAAGGGCAAGTCGTAAGACAAAGGTATAAATCTAATGGTAGAAAATTGAGTTTCAGCACAGGAACTTGGAGGGTTTTGTGAAGAATTTCCAATCATACTGTATAAACAACTGCCTGGCCTAAGGATGGGGCTTCTTGGTTCTGACCCATCCCCAGAAGGTTTCTTTAGAATGTCAATGATACAGATCAGAAGGATCTGTGTTTCTCTGCAATCTCACTGAAATGGATTTCAAATAGACTCAGGATTCACCAGGTATCTCCGCAACTGGCTCTGTCTGCATTCAATGCTCTTTCCCATTTCTGATCCTTGGCACTGCACTTCTATCTTTATATCTTAATTTTTTTTTAACGTTTATTCATGTTTGAGAGACAGAGTGTGAGTGAGGGAGGGGCAGAGAGAGAGGAAGACACAGAATCCGCAGCAGGCTCCAGGCTCTGAGCCGTCAGCACAGAGCCTGACGCAGGGCTCGAACTTGTGGACTGTGCAATCATGACCCGAGCTGAAGTCAGATGCTTAACCGACTGAGCCGCCTAGGCATGCTTGGCACTCCTGTCTTTATCCAGCCCCTCTCTGCTGTGAGTTCTCTCAGGTTCCATGATCAGCGTTCCAGGGTGCTTTGTTCATACCTCCATTAAAGTCTTGACACAGAAGCCCCGTGAATAGATCCTTCCATACACATGACTGTGTCTTCTCCATGGACTGTGTGGTCTTCTTTCTCAAGGGCCAGAATTATTTCTTATTCATTTCTTTCTCTCCTGTGATTTTAATTCTGGCAGGTAATAAGTGATCAGTACGTGTTTTTGGTTTTTGTTGTTCTTTTTTGGTGTTGGTTTTCTTTTCTTTCTCTGGGGAGGGGCGCAAACAGATGATTGCAATGTGGAAAGCAGAGTGGGATTTTGTTTGGGAGCATACCTCCAGAATTTCTCAAGGCTGTGCTGTCATATTGACCTGGCCCTCCCTGGGGCCATTAGATGAACAAGTCACTATCTGTGCCTTCAAGGAATTTATAGTGCCAGTTCAAACGTAGATGTAAGAAAGCAAAAACACTGAAAGCATGGTTTTCCTCTTAGCCCAATAGAGAAGCTACATTAACGGGGGTGGTCCTGACTTCCCTCTTCCCTCTTACTCTTGGAAATATTTGGAAATGTACATATAGTAGTCAAGATGTGTGTGCAGTGGTCAAAATGTTTGGACATGTGTGTATGGTGGCCAAAATGCCAACGTAGGGTGAATTGAGGTGAGATTTGAAGATCAGTTTGCAATACTGTGGACAGTATCTTGCAAAGAAGAATCAACTCTCCCAAAATGGCAATAGTGTAATCTATAAAGCACAAGGCTAGACAACCTTGGATCATACCAGGACACTAAGAATTCAAGGTTTTAGACCAAATTGTAATTTCTGAACACTTAGAACAATTAAAGAAAGTAAGCCTTCATTTTCCAGGACCGTCTTCATGTTAACCCACTGTCAATACACACTTGCACTGGATTGAACCCCCCTTTCCACACCTTGCACAGGTCATGCTAAGACAGATTCCTCTCAAGCCACTGTAGCCCCAGGGACATTGGCCCAGTAGTCACACTGCAATTGGCCACGCTCTCTGCTCCAATCCTGTACTTCCCTTTCCCATTTCCCACAAGGCCAGCATCTGAACAGAGCAAGTTTGAACACCCCAGCCCTAGTTGTGGCCCCATGGGCCGCATTTGCCTTGTCCTGGCCTTGTACCCAACTTCCTGGTCTGGTCCTACATGCACTAAGCTCTTGACCTCTGGCTCTGCCTCCCCTATTTACCCTGGCTCGGATATACTAAATATTTTCTACTTCTCCAGATTTTGATCTTGGACATTCTCACCTAAAAATGAGTCATCCCACTCGAAATGACAGTGGTGCCTCCACTGAATTTATACAAGATCATTGGTTTAATCCATTTCCTGTTTGACCAGGGGACTCCCCACCTGCTCTTCCAGAAGCAGGCCCCAGGAGAGGGCCCTGGTCTGAGAAGTGCCTGAACTGACCCTGACAAGAGAGGAGGACGCAGGTGCTGTGTCTTCGGCCTAGTGTTCTAGTCTTGTGTCCTCCAAGCTCACGTTGACTGATGGGGAAGCAGCAGAACATTGGCTCAAACCCCAACGGAAACCAGAGGAGAGACCTTTCTCAAGTGCTTGGGAAGTTGACCTTGTGTCACTCTAGCAATTGGTCCACCCTAAATTGTGGATCCAATGATATGTAACAAGTTAAAACTGAACTTGTCCCAAGAAGACAGGAAATGCTGGGCCAGTTGTAAAGTTGTGCCCCCTGGGTCAGGTGCTTTGAGGGGAAATTGGCTATCTTTGAGGAAGACCAGAGAGCTGCCATCAGAGAAAATATACTCAGCCTCTGGCCCTGAGGGTCACACTTTTGCCAGCCAAGTACTGGGTTAGCCAATTACCTGCCCCAGGAGTCATTTAAAGGAGAGAAGAAATACTGCCCTCTGTCCATACCCGGGCAAGGCAGAGCTCTATATCAGATGAAGAAAGGGCCAGGGCTCACCTTAGATCCATAGCTTTCTCTTTCCCTTTTTGGACTCATTTTCAGCTTCTTTCACTAAGGAGAGCACACATCCTTAGGCAGGAAATTACCCTGGTGATTGATGTCTAGTAAATGCAATTAGACCCCAGTTTAGTGCTCTCCAAGGGGTGCCCTTCAGTGTGGTGTTCGGAGTTTGGTGATCACTTAACAACCATGCACCCGAGGCCTCCTGGTTATGAAGCGTTTGTCTGTGTCAGGCTTTGACCACCAGAACCTCCCACTCTCTTTAGACGGAGGGAGTGTGTGGGCAAAGAGATAAGAATGGCAGATGGGACAGGAAGATGGCAGAGAGGATGCTGGGAGGGAGACATTCAGAATAAAAACAGCCCGGTTGGCCAAAAAGACATGATGACTCCCAAGGGAAAGCCAGAACATAAGCTGGGGACCGGTGGGGTGTGGGGACACCTTCCATGGCTGAAGTTCTATAATATTTGCTAGTCAACTTAGTGCTTGAAATATAATCCTTTAATTCTACTGCCCTGGGGGCTTTGGAGGGATAGATAAAGAAAACTGGCCCAGATGCCCATCCTTGAGGTATTTGCATTGTAGTTGGAAAGGTCAAACACACCCCATCAAACTTCCAGGCCACAAACTCCCATCGGGCTTGGCCACACGCAAGCCCATGGAGTAGCATACGCAGTATTGACCCATCTGTGGAGCTAAGAGAAGGACAAAGGAGGCCATCTGCATTCCTCTTCAGCCAGGGCCAGTTAACCCTTTTCATGTCATGGCCCTTTTTGGCCTGGTGATGCATGTGAACCCCTTCTCAGAATAATGGTATAAGTGTAGAAAACAAAATCTGTAAGATTACAGAGGAAACCACATTTTTATCGAAATGCAGTTATCAAAATACTAAAAAACCAAATTTTGCTGTATGGTAATATATATGCTTCTTTATTAACACAGTAAATAACAAGATTTGCTGGCAGCTCTAATAAGTACTGTAATTTTGAAATAGTAATAAGCTTAAACAATATTTCAACATATCTGCAGCAACTGTAATGAGATATAAAAATATCTGTGATTTCTATTGGTGACAGAATTACAGCTACTGCTCAGACTATTATGACTTGTTGCCCACATTTAAAATTAGAGGGACTTCTAAGTTTTTGTTAGAGGTCGGTGAAAAGGCAGATATAACTTTTTTTCCATATGCATTCATGAACTCTCTGTGGGCCGCATGCTAAGAATCATTGGTGTAAGACTTGGTACAATAAGTTATAACCGTACTTTCTAAAGTTTTAAAAATCACACTCATTTTCACACTGTTAAAGCGAAATACAAGCATGATAGAAATGTTAAGAAATTTAGATTAAGTGGGAAAAGACAAAGAAAATTAAAAAAAGAAAAACAAGCACATGACTCAGAGAGAACCACGGCTAACAGTTTGATTTTTAAGACGCGGAGCTCATTGCTAATCCTTTTTTCATGCACCAAATCTACTCCACTTAGGGTTATTAGATTGCAGTGTCGCTCAGAAGGATGTCAAAGAACGACGGATGCTCAGTGAAAAAGCAACTCAAAGCACCGTGAATGTAGGCTGGAAACTACACGAAGCCTAATCGTAGAAAAGGAACCTTGCTCTTTACAGCACAGCCACCCACAGGCAGGGCAAAGTGCCAGGCAACAGAGCGAGGGAGATCCAGCAATCCGGAGGACACGCTGGAGTCTTCCAGCCCCACGAATAGGAGCTATCCCCCTCCTGTTCGTCAGGATGAATTATCTTAAGTTGGAACTGTGCATTGTTAATATCTGAAATTACCCACTTGGTGGGAGATACTGACTGTGCTCCAAACCTGTCAGGTGCTTAGATCAGATCCTTGATACGTGTTGGCAGAGCGGGAGGTCTCATCCAAAGAATCCACTGCAGAATAACGATAATGAGGTAGCAGGTACCTAGGAGGTGTTGCGCGATCTATACAGACATCCAGGCACATGTGGGCAGAGAGGGACCATTTTGCTGCCCCGAGTGATCCCCTGTGGCAATACTGTGCAGCTGTCTCTGAGGTGAAAGGTAGTCTGATACATATTCGGCTGTCCCCGGTTACCTCTGGAAGACTAAAGCCTTGGAATAGCTTGTCTGGTCCCTCTTAAACAGCACCCACAGAGGATCCCCTGTGGGCGAGTTCAGAATAGAGCAGAAGCCAAGCCCCAGCTTACTTTCCCCGAGTCTTCCAAGCAGTGGCCAAGTTCTGGGCTCTTGACTTGCCACACTTCCCGTATGAATGTGAGGTTGTGAAGCCAGTAACCACCAGCTTGGGGCCTCACCACACCTCCTAGAAAGAACTTCCATGAGGCTGGGGCCAACATCACTATAGCCACATTGGGAAAGTGCCTCCCTTCCCTTCTCCAGCTCAGACCTTATAGCAGTATCTTTTTCTGACCTCCAAACAGAGACCTTGCCTGGGGGGGAGGGTGCGGAGGAGGAGGAGGGTGTTAATGAAATACTGCAGGCATAGTCATCAAAATGTGACTGTGAGCTTTCTTAGAGGGACCTTGCAACCCCCAGGTGGCAGGCCCTGCTTCCTCTGAGCCTAGCTAAAGATCACACCCTAGGATAACAGGCCAGCCAAACTCCTGAGTGCAAGGCAGCTCCAAATTTCAAAATGTTTTTAATAAAACAATGTGGAAAGGGCAGACTGCTCATTTTGATTCTCCCCACTGGGTCATTCAATTAAAGCTGAAATTCTGGGGAAACGTGAACCACCCTGACCATATTTCCCATTAGTAATAATGATAAAAGATAATTATTGAGCCTGTCTGTCAGATATTCCAGACACCCGTACCTGCACTTAATTAATTGCTAATTAAGATATGAAAGAGGCGGTGTCTCTCACACATCCTGACTTTATTAAGCCTCAGCAAATCTTCCTCGGGGAAAACAAACCTAAACCACCAAGGCTTGGGTTTGGGAAAACACAGACGGAAGGGGGTGAGGCAGGGAGGAAGGTCAACTCTGAATTGCCATCATTTACCATTCTGATGATGCACCATGATCCTGAGAGGCAAGAATGAGGGAGAAAGAGAGAGAAGCAAACAAGGTTTGCATTCCTACCTTCTGCTATACACTGAGCTAGGTGAGCTTTTCACTTATATTATCTGAGTTAATCCTCACAGCAATCCTATAAAGAGGTATTATGATCCCCATTTGACAGATTAGAAAAGGTACTCTTGGCAGGATTCAGTAAATATCTTTTCCAAAAATATGTAATTGGTAAGAGCTGGAATTTGAGTCAAATTCCACACTCTTCCATTTATTGTTCCATGGAGGTACAAGAAACAGAGATTTTTTTTTTTTTTTTTACCAGTTCTTTACCATTACTGATAAAAGCAGAAAAGCATCGTGGTAGCTAGCCTTCAAGATGACCTCCAATTACCCCTTGCTTTTTAGTATTCATACCCTTGTATTGTCTCCTCCCACATTAAATAGAACTAACCATGTAACCAATAGGATATTGTAGAAAGGATAAGGTGGGTCATGAAAGATGTGGTTGCTTTCCCCTGGCTCTCCCTTGGGTCACTCAGGGGAAAGCCAACCATGCTGTGAGGATACTCAAGCAGCCCAGCAGAGGGCCACATGGGGACGCCTCCTGCAACAACCAGTACCATCCAAGTGAGCCCTCATGGAACCAGAGTCTCCCAACTTAGCAGGTCTTCAGCCTGCTGAAGGATTACAGCCTTCACTGACATCTTACCTGAAACTTCATGAGACTTTGAACCTGAACCACAGATAAACCACTTCTGACCCACAGAACCATGAGATAAAAATGCTTATTGTTTTAATCCAATGAATTTGGGGGGTAATCATTATACAGCAATAGATAATGAATTCATGAACTCTTCATATCCCGTTGAATTCCAATGTCTTGCCAATACCAATGGGTAGGATTAGAAATCCTTCTAAGAAAAATTCAGTGTATATGCCTGAAGATAAGAGCCCCAAATAATAGTCATTTAAGGTCCCTTGTGAGTTTAGGAGCTGACTATGGGTCAGATCACCAAGAGTTGCCTCAATTTTCCATTTTCTCATCAAGATGACTAAGTACAATTTGTTGGCCATTGTACTGAAAATCTGATCCATTTTTAGCAACCCAGTTATAAGAGGAAAAATGTGAATTGACAAGAATTTAGCACATTGGGTAGTCTTGTCTAGAACTGATGAGCACCCTTGCAATCACGTGGCTATTTCTGGGACATCTCCGGCAATTTGCAATCAACAAACTCAAACCACCCAAGTATGAAGGTTTACACTGAATGTCAAAATGAACTATTTCTGTGGAGTCCGAAAGCTCCTCAGGTTTTGATTGCTACGTCCCACCCGGCCTGGCAGTGTTCTTCTTCTGCCCATGATCTGCCTAAGCCAGAGGGGAAATCGACACAGGGCTTTGGAGAAAATCTGTGTTTGCGATCAACAGACATCTAAGGTTGCACTCCTCAGACCACCCAATTCCTCAGATCCTGCCCAGGCAAGGAGGGACAGAGGGCCCAACCAACAAAGCCCCTCGGATTTCTGGACTCACATTCAGTAGAAGAGGGGTCAGCATTTGATGTGGAGAGAAAATAAAGTGCACATTTTTCTGGACATATTTCATAGGAAAGCTTTTTTTTTTTCCTCCAAAGATGAGCTGTTACAAGCTGACCCCAGAAAATAGCTATCAAGGGAATGTTGGCCATAAAGAGCAGGAGTGCAGGTAGATGAGTGGGTTGAGAGAATGAACAGAAAGAACACAGCAATTTTCTGAAGTTGCTGGGGAGTCAGGTCACCATGCTCCTTAGCTTTGTGTGCGTCTCCTGTGGTTCCATTTCCTCTCTCCCTCGGTCCCCCCTGCAGTGTGCCAGCTGAAAGGATATGGGAGCAAGAGCCCTGCACTCGGTATTTATCCAACAGCTTTGCCTCGGAACTTGTTACCACGGAATACTTGTTCATGTTGTGACCCACTGACGTCACTTTCTGTTATAGGAATCGTTCGCCTCGTCACCGGTTATATGAGAACCTACTCTGAGATGGCGCATTTGTGTGATCTCTTTAGGGCTAGATGGCTTGTTAAGTCAAATGGGTCTATTAGTGAGGTAGTGCACATTATATCACAAGGGCTGGTATATCAGGTTCAATATGAGCTTCTCTGACATAGCAAGTATGGTCGTGGCTTCAAAAAGACCAGTGCACACTTGCTTGAATTCACTGTGGTCATTGCTCAGCCCACAGTTTGAAGCTTATTTAGGAAAAAACAAAAGTAGTTAAAAAAAAATCGACATATATACAAGCTGGTTAAATGGAAGGAGCACAGGACTAGAACACAGGGGTCCGTAGGCTAGTTCTAATCTCCCCAGTAACTCTGTGTGTTTGGTGCCTGCCTCCAAGAGTGGACTTCTCCTGTAACTGCCAGCCTGGGGTCTCTCTCCCCCAGGGCAGGACTCCATCAGGGCAGAGGCTGTGTCCTCTTCTTGTATCCCAGTGTCTGGCACAGACCTGGTTACTCAGAAGGCTCTTAGCGAATGGTTGTTGCCAATGACCAAAACACCGAATCAGAGCATCTATCCGTAGTCACATACGAATGTGTGTGGTTATATGAGCACGGAGGAAAGGACCGAAGTCTGCACTCAACCTGGGAGCCGAGGATAATACGGATGGTGCAGGAGGGAGAGGAGGTGGAGAGAGGCAAGAAATAGAGAGAAAAAAAATAAGGACATGGCACTAAAAAGCCTTGATGTGTAATACGATCTTTTTTGTGAAAGTACGTGTATGTATGTGTGAGTAAATTAGGGAAAAAATGATGATGCTCATATGTTAAGTCAAAACAAGTTGCAGAGAATTTTGGCTAAAAACTATAAACAAAAACATCATATATCTGTGTCTATATGCCTGATTGGGTTTAAATGAGCATGAAGGAGGGTGTGGGTGAGGGGTGCTGTGAGGCACTTCCCCACAGCAGCACTCACCCCCCCACCCAGGTGCTGGGAGTGTGGGTAGCTCACAGCTCACAGCTGGGGTCCCGTCCAGGAGTCACCTTCAGCCAGAGGAAGCTGCTTTGCCCAGTGTCTCCTCGGGGGCAGCCAAGGACAGGTGGGGTCCAAAGGCCTGTCCCTTCTCAATGCAGGGTGGCTCCAGAACTCCCTCTGGCCAATCCTGCTCCCTGTCCTCCCTGATGAGAGTATGCCCCAGCGAACCTTCAGTGCACATAACCTACTGCGTCTGTTTTCCTAGAATGGGACTTGTGATGGTGTGGAAAGATACATAACTGGTCTATCAGAATGTTACATCAAGGGGCTGAGGTTGGGGGGGGCGGTGATTAGCTTTTTCTGTATAAATCTTTGCATTGATTTACCTGATACAATTAACACATATCCCTTTTCTAATTTTGAGAATATCAAACAAAGAAATGTAAAATGTAGTCAACAAATATATGTTACTTAAATGAGTGAATGACTCTGCTCATACCTCATTGGAGAAATAGGTAATAAAATAGCACATCGAAGGAACTGATTTTCAATCAAGGAACCTGAAGGGGATTTTGCTAACATGTTTGATGACTTTTGACTTAGTTGGTTCAAAAGAGATTGGGCCAGCTTTCTACAAGTGAAGTCACCACCCTGCAGGGTGAGGAATAAAAGGGCCAATAGGTAAAAGCAAAAAGAAGAGGGAGTTTCAATTCCATGGAAGAAGAAATTTTCAAATATCAGAGTTATCTGCCAGAAAAAAAATGGGCGGAAAATTTGGGTAGCCACTGTCCAAATTACAGTGACCAGAGGAAGCGTAATTATTCCATTTGGTGAGCCGTCGGGTGAGAACCGGAGGGGGGACACCTGGCATTTATATGTCACTTCCAACACTTACCCACACTGGACACTGGCAGGACTGCTGATGAACACTCTCCTTCCCAATGATGCAGCCTCAGAATCTTTCCCAACCCCACACTCCAAGCAGCCACTGCTGATACACTGGGGGAAGGATTCCCCAGAGATGAAATCTATTTGCCCTTCCAGAACTAAATGATCTTTCCACTTCTTCTAGTTCTAGGGTTCCATGGGGTCTTTCAGAGAAGGCTAATTTATTCAGGAAGAACTTAGTTGAGCAAGCCTACACCCCCGCCAATGGCTTGCTCCTTCCTCCCTCCAGTGCTAATTGATTTTTTTGCAAATACAGTTGAGATCCCTAAGGCTCCATGTCCCCTTTGGAGAAAGCCCAGAGGATTTGTGGGAAGCAAGCCCACAAAGGCATAATCATCTGGTAATGGACGGGTGGCGATGGTCCCTGGGAATTGTGTACAGGGGAGAACTGGCCCAAGTCCTGCATGGGAGCCAGGCTTACACAGGTTGACAAATTACTGACACAGAAGCTCCCCACTTGCAGTAGGTGTCACCGCTTCTGTGGGGGGAGGGTTCTAACCTGCGAGGATTATCCTTTGTTACACACTCATTTCCTCCATGAGTATTTGGTGAACTTCTCTGTGCTGCACTATGCTTGAGATAAGAACCAAAGCAGCGAGAGGGACAGAGAGTCCAGAGTGAGAATAGCGCAGATGAAGAGGCTGACGACAAGTGGTGACTTTTTGGATATGGGAATGCCTGAGTGCTGCTCACATTAAGGACAGAAGAGGGGCTCCAGTTTAGGGGCAACGGGCGGCTTCCTGGAGGAATTGCCAAGCGTCTGTCATAATCAGATCACCTCTCTATGTTACTGTGGCCACCTGCAAAGACCTCAGAATAGATTTGTCACCTAAAACACATTTCTGGATTTATAATCATTCTGTAGAACGGTTTCTTAAATATTTATCGCTTCATTGTAAAGCTATGAGAATGAACGAAAGAAAATTAATAAAATAAACACAACTCTCCAGAAAGGAAACAAAAGAACTTCTTGTTTTCTTTGCTTTAGACATCCCCCTGGTGTACCTCCAAGTTTATTGAAAAAGAGATATGGCGGCTGGGATGGAAAGGGAAACTGAGATTCCTTATTTTGAAACCATCAACGCACTTCTTCCCTCCCTATTCCTGTTTCAGGTGGACGTTTGCTGCACGTGCACAGAGGCCAGGTCTCTTGGAGTTGGGATTGAAGAGCGTGTGGGGAAGAGAAAACATCGAAGACACCGTCACTAAAGGTACCATTTCTGTGAAACTTTTCCCATCCATCACTGCAATGGCCAGTTCCAGGCTTTCACTTGTGACTGCATATTCCCAGGGACTGAGACTCTTTGTCACTGCAACAACGGCCTAGGGGACAGCCTCCCTGAAATGAGGTGCTCAAGAGCATTAGCTCCCCTGGGCTTCCTGCCGTCTCAGAAAAAAACTGGGGAAACCGGGCACCAAGGCTTTGGCTTTTCATAAAATATTTCTGAAATGCATTTCATGATGTGGTTGGTAATAAAAGTGTATTACTGCTCTCAGTCCCTCCAAGACTAGGCTTGATTCCCAGCCCAGCCGTGCCTGCACTGGGCCTGCAGGAATCGGTGCTAAATTATTCACCAGCCCGACTAAAATTTCTGGAGTTCCAAAACCTCTAATAAAGTATTATGAAAAAATATCCATCTCTTTATCTCTATCCATAACCATTTATATGGCTAGAGGAAAAACCTGTCGTTTTATTTCTTTTAATTTAAAAGCTTTCCTAATTCCTTTTTCACACCACATATATATGTCTAAAGAATTTTCAGGTTGAAATAATAACCTTCTAAAAAATGGTCCATGGGCGAAGGCTCTTGGGATTCAGAGTTGACAGGCACAGTGAATATTTTGCTCCCTTAATAACTTTTGCTGGCTCTCAAACTTGACATGCCGAACTGGGAACTTCTCAACTAGGTATGGCCCTTATTTTATTGTAGGAAACAATGATAATGTACCCACCAGCCTTCTCTCTATGTGTTTATATGGTTGCTAAAATTTGTTCTGGAAAAATTAATTTCCAACCTCAGATCCATGAGGTACCATTATCTGTCATGGCATTCTGAAGCCCCAAGTTTGAATCAATCCAGACCAGCCCCAGCAACACCCTGCCTCACTTGGGGACATTGGCTACAAAGTACCCCAGGCTGTTTAACATACCTTTGAACACAGAAACTTATGAGACATTAGCACATGAAGCTGGCTATCAGCCATTCACACTTTATTTTTTTTTAAGTTTTTAAATGTTTTTATATTTATTTTTGAGAGAGAGAGAGAAACACAAAGTATGAGCAGGGGAGGGGCGGAGAGAGAGGGAGACACAGAATCCGAAGCGGGTTCCAGGTTCTCAGCTGTCAGCACAGAGCCTGACGCACAGCTCGAACTGTGAATGGTGAGATCATGACCTGAGCCGAAGTTGGACTCTCAACCGACTGAGCCACCCAGGCACCCCTAGCCAGTCACACTTTAGAGAAAATTGGTTAATTTGGTGTTTTGAAGGTAACAGCTGGTTGAGATCAAGCTCTCCGCAACCAAGCAGAGCCGAAACAGGGTGGACCATCTGGGCGGCAACTAAGGGTAGCTGTTGCGAGAAAGTCATAGGAAATGTATTAAGATGAAGACATTTGAACTTACTAGAACTCTATTGAGAGAGGATATTGTGTAGCTGAAAGAATAGTGACAAGGCACTTACGTTATAAGATTAATATTTCTCCCCACCCTCCCACCTCCGCCAAAGAAACCCATTCAAGTAAAACTCATTGGTTTCTAAACTGACTTCTGAATAACGTGGGTTCAGGGGGTTATGAGATCCAGGGTGCTGTCATCCTCTGCTAAGTCGATGTTGAATAAATGTTTAAAGAATGTTGGTTTAAATGTAAGACAAATTATTAGCCTGACAAGAGCACCCAGCTATTTTCATCAGCCCTAATACCTGAGGCTTCTGACAGAGGGGGTGGAGGGATGAAAGAGGGAGCCCAGGACCCCGCCAGCCGGATGAGACTCTGTGAGGGCACTGAAAAGTCAGGCCAGAATGAGACTCTGTGAGGGCACTGAGAAGTCAGTGTGCAGACAGACAGTGGGAGAGGGGTGACCCATGAGGACAAGCATCACATCCCGTCTGGACCTAGCTTTACTCCAGCAACAAGGACCCTGCTGCGGTCTGACCTCATGCAAATCAATCCGCAGGCTGAATCAGAGAATGTTCATGGAAAGCAAGGATGAGCCTAATGATTAAACAGCCCCCGAGTTTGACCCTTGTGATACTGTGATTTATAATAAGAAATATATGTTTGGTCTTCATCCAGTTTCTGACACAGAACTTCCCAAACCCTTGAAAAGTCCTAAATGATAAGAGCTACCTAGGTGTCTTGATATTCATAACGAACCCCTTTCAACCACACCTGAGTTTACGCTAATATGGAGACTTTGGAAAAGCACCTAAGGATGGGGGCTGGAAACCAACCTTGACATTGGAGTGTTGGAAATTTTAGTCCCACCCCCTTACCCTCTGGGGAGGGGAGAGAGTTGGGAGACTGAGTTCAGTCACCAATGGCTAATGATTTAACACATCACATCTGTATAATGAAGTCTCCATGAAACCCAAAGGGACTGGCTTCAGAGAGCTTCCTGGTTCGGGAACCAGGACACCTCCATGTGCCACCGTGCTGGGCCCCATAGAGACATAGACACAGAAGCCCCTTTGTTCAGGGCCTTGCCCGATGTATCTCTTCATCTGGCTGTTGATTTGTGTCCTTTAAAATCCTTGGTGATAAACTGGCAATCCAGTGAGTAAACTGTTTTCCTGAGTTCTGCGAGCCGCTCTAGCAAATTAATTGAACCCAAGGACGGGGTCATGGGAACCTCTGATTTATAGCCAGTTGGAAGCACAGGTAAAGGGGACTTCTAATGGGCATGCGAAGTGGGGGCAGTCTGGTGGGACTGAGCCCTTAGCCTGTGGAATCTGACACCGTCTCCAGGTAGGCGGTGTCAGAATTGCATTGAATTGTAGCACACACAGCTGGCATCAGAGAAAAGCTTGGTGTGGGGGAAAAAAACCCACACGCTGGAATTGGTGTCAGAATCAGAACGGTAATTCCAAACCACATCAGGGCTGTAAGCACATCAGGGTTAAGCTCCGTTTCAGGATGGGGCTGAGGGATGGTCAAACCACGGCTGGAGGTGAGGGGCCTACCCTGAAGCCAGCAAAACACTGTCAAGGCAGGGGTGTGGGATGCTGCTGGCCCTCCTGAGGGTGCAAACTCTCAGAAGTCTACAGGATGCAGTATGCGGAGGTAGTTCTCAGAAGCACCAGCTGCTCTGTTGATTGAATCTCAAAGCCACCTCTGAGCTCCGAGGCCAGTCCATCTTAACCCTGCCAGGCCTTGTCACCTGTGTGCACTTGACCTCACAGGGGTGCTCAGATTGTCCAGATTAGCCCTCTCCCCCACAGACTTTCAAATAGCTCTTCCCCAGCGTGGGCTGGTGTTAGAATTGCAGCAGTCCCGCCCGCAGGTCACCCAGTGGCTCTTTGGCAGTTCACTCGGAGGAGTGCTTGCCAGGCTGGTCCGAACTGCCTTCCTTGGCCTGCTTCTATCCATCCCACCTTCATTCCCCATGCATTTGAAAGCAGCTTATTTTAAAAGCTGATTACATGAGCCTTTAATAACATTAGAATTTAAATGGCCCCAGATAGGCTTTCAGCCTCTTGCCAAATTGAGATAAATGTGATATTTGGGGAGCTGAGCTCCCAGCTTCATGGTTGCTCCGGACCGCAGACAGGCTTTGAAGCTCTGTGTCTCCCATGCTTCTCTGCAGCCTGACACTGGGTTTTTGTGGGTCTCTAAGGTCCCTTTTATCCCTAAAGGTCTAGGGCTCTGTGTGTAGCTGTGTCTCCGTGATCAGGCATTAATTATTAAGGAAAAGTAAGGTGGGGACAAGGGCACAGGACAAAGTTATAATCTGTGTGTGATGCGCTGTGGGGAAACTTCTCTCTGTGATCCCGTACCCTCTGATAACTTTCAGTTCCAGGCAGCATGCCTTTATTGAACAACTACTATTTAGGCATGGTGCTAAGAAGGAAATGGTCAGGAGTAGGGATGTTTCATCTGGGTTAATACGTTCAGCTCCCTCGGTGACTCTTCCAGGTGGGTTCAGTGCTGGGGAGGGGAAACACACTTATGGAGCCATACAAATATGACTGCCTCCTGATTTAATACTCTGCTGCATGTTTAAAAATTTTTTTAATGTTTATTTCTGAGAGAGAGAGAGAGAGAGAGAGAAGGCACAAACAGGGGAGGGGCAGAGAGAGAGAGGGAGACACAGAATCCGTAGCAGGCTCCAAGCTCTGAACTGGCGCGGGGCTCGAACCCAAGAACTGTGAGACCATGACCTGAGCCGAAGTCAGATGCTTAACTGACTGAGCCACCCAGGCGCCCCATCTACTGCACTTTTTAGAAAAAGTGAAAAACACAGTGGGGCTGTGGAGTGGGAACCCACCAAAGGTGAACATAACAGATAGTTCGGCATTGAGGCTGTGTTTTCTCTCCACGTCTTGCAGTTTACATGGGAAAGATGTGCCCACATTGGGTGTGTCACCTGAGTCTACATGTAAGTTCATCTCTCCTTTCATTAAGCCTGGGGCCATACAGGGTATCCTCAGTTTGTTCCTCTTCTTGGAAAGCCTCTACACAAGCATCCTCCCCAACTTGCTCTCTCCTGTCTCTCTGGAGAGAAAGTGTCCCTCCTCCTTCCGAGGATGACTCCTCCCCTGAGTTCTCAGTACCTTCCCTTTCACCTCCTCCAGGACCGTCACCCAGGCATTGTGCCTCTCCTCACTCACATCACCTCTCACTTTCTGTAAGTTCTTCCTCTGTTGGTTATAAACATATCTTGGTCTCCATTAAAATGAGCAAACAGAAACAGCTTTCCCTTGATTTTGTGACTCTCTCCTCTTCTCCTAAATTCTGTGAAGAATAGTCTAGATTCACTTTTCACCCACCCAAGCAACAAATTCAACTTAATTCCTCACACACGCATGGAGTGCACACTATGTGCCATGCCTGGCTGGATCCTGGCCCCTGGGAGGATTCTCTTGTAAGGCGGCCGAGCATGTGGGAAGTGAGCTGACGGGCTCACACACTACAGAGAAGGAGAATGGGAATCATCAGCCCTATCTTGGGGCCAGGGGGCAGCAAGGAATGTGTCATAGAAGTTCTGCAGGCACGTGGAGAACCCAGGAAGGAAGAATAGGAAGGAGGAGGGGCAGTTCAGGTAGAAGGAACGGCAGTGGCCAAGGGCACTGAGGGGACTGAGGCAACACAATATGGAGATGGCACCATCTACCCAACAAGACAAGGGGCGTTGAGGCAGCAGAGGACAACAGACAGTCCTCAAGTGTGAGATTCCAAAAAACTTCAACTCTTTCTTGCAAACAGTGGAGAGGTCCAAGCCAGAGTGTGACATAATCAGATTGCCTTTTACTTCTTTTTTAAGTGATTTTTTTATTTTTATTATTTTTATTTTTTAACATAGTTTATTGTCAAAATGGCTAACATCCAGTGTGTGCAGTGTGCTCTTGGCTCTTGGTTTTGGGGTCGATTCCTGTAGTTCATCACTTACCTACAACACCCAGTGCTCATCCCAACAGCTGCCTTCCTCATATTTAAAGAGAGACAGAGACAGAGACAGTGCGAGTAGGGGAGGGGCAGAGAGAAGGAGAGAGAGAGAATCCCAAGCAGGCTCTGTCTGCCCTGTCAGCATAGAGCTCAAAGTGGGAGACCATGACCTGAGCTGAAACCAAGAAGCGGATGCTTAACCAACTGAGCCACCTAGGCGTCCCAATCCGATTGCCTCTTAGAAAGACCCCTGGGAAACATCAATTAGAGGGGGAGCTCAGATAAGAAGCTGCTCTAATCGTCCAGATAAGAGGCGATAGAGGCCTGGGCGCCTGGGTGTCTCAGTCGGTTAAGCATCTGACTTCGGCTCAGGTCATGATCTCGCGGTTTGAGAGTTTGAGTCCCGCGTCAGGCTCTGTGCTGACAGCTCGGAGCCTGGAGCCTGTTTCGGATTCTGTGTCTCCCTCTTTCTCTGCCCCTCCCCTGCTCACACTCTGTCTCTCAATAATAATAAATAAAACGGTAAAAAAAAAATTTAAGAGGGGATAGAGGCCTGAACTAAGAGTGGCCTGGGGATGAAGGGCAGGGAATGTTAACACAATCCTCCCCACCCCTCATGTATCTCATTTTGGGTTCACCCAAACAGCAGTTCTCTCCCTGCTCTACACCTTGATCATCCGTGATGCCTTCCTTATTGTCCTTACTGAACTTGTATTATAGTCATTTGTGTATGTCCCTGATTTTCCTTATCAGATTGTATTTTTGTCTCTCCTTCTTTAAATTACAGTACCTTGCTCATAATAAGAGCTGAAGAAAAGGTTATTTAGTTGAATTGAATTTTCAAGAGCTTCAAACCATGAATAATTGAGGAATCAACCATGTATAAGTGCTTATCATTTACATAATTGTATAAACAAGCTGATAAGATTTTTTTTTCCTCCGTTATTTTTATTATCCCAGAATGCCCCACTATCTCCCTGGTTCTCTGGATTTTAAGGAAGTGGTAAACAAGTGTTCTGTAACACACACAAGTAACAGAGGCTCTGACTGGCTCTCACCTCCCCAGGCAAGGGAAGCGGTTGCAAGCAAGGAACAGATGATTGCATTGATTGAAAATGAAAGCCATGTATAAATATTGAGAAATATGCTGTCTGAAGAGACAGAGAATTGCGGAGCACACTGCATGATGGGACCTGTGTGCAGAGTCCCGAAGGTCAATGTGCAGATACAAATTGATTAAGCTAAGTACTTACTGAAATTGCTTTCCAACACACTGATGAGAATTGATCATAAGCAGGACCCATATTTACAATGAAAATGCTTATGTAAAGTTACCCTTTGGTATGTGACCAAAGCAAATTTAGATTGTCCGGATTTTTTCCCAAGTGGAGGTACCCGCGGGTAGAGTTGACAAATGCGTCATAAAGAGTCCGCCAGCACTTAGAATTTCGTGAATGCGGATCTGCCCCAGAACGGCCTTATTGTGACATCTTTTTATAACCCTGAGGTTAGCCTCCCTCTCATCCTCTCGCACGCCAAACCAAAGGATCCTGACTAGCCACGAGTCAGCCTTACCTAGGGTGGTACCCACACTGCCACTTCTTTTTGTTTTTGTTTTTTAACATTTCTTTATCTAGTTTGAGAGGGGGTGGGCAGAGAAAGAGGGAGAGAGAGAATCCCAAGCAGGCTCCTCATTGTCAGCGCAGAGCCCGATGCGGGCCTTGAACTTACAATGTGTGAGATCATGGCCTGAGCCGAAATCAAGAGTCGGATGCTTAACTGACTGAGCCCCCCAGGCGCACTGTCCACCCCCGCCTTACACTGCCACTCTGCAACACAATCCCTAGCTCCTAGGAAACTGGAAGGCAGAAATCTCACCTGGAATGCATCCAACATGCTTAAGCAGTGATGTGAGTGCCACTGGCCAGGGCCCTTTCAGCCGCGGGGAAGAGAAGGAAAGAGAAGCAGGTGGTCAAAAGGAAAGACAAGGCAGATACAGGGGAAATAAGAAAGGGGAACAGAAGGCCCAGTTAGCGAGTCTTTACCGAGTAATTTTTATGTGTCAAATACAAAAGTAATGAGCCATGGGCCACGCTAAAGGAGTCCATATCATGGTCCCTGCACCCGAGGAGCTTAGGATTTCATCAGGAGGGCAGTTCTAAACCCAGAAAACAAATTACATACCAGTGCATGACAATATAATGGCGTACTGATATTGCACCCCAGCTTTGGCTGTGCTGTTACTGAAAACCGAGATGGAGCGAGTATCACGGGTTCTGGGAGGTGAACATGGACAGAGAACACCTCACGGCAGAGGTCGTGGGCATCAAGCTGAGCCTAGAAAGGAGAGGCGGAAGGAAGCCAGGGAGGCAGAATGAACATGACACCTCGGACTTAACGAAAAACAATAAGAACAAAAGGAGAGGAAAGAAAGAGAACTGGAGGAAGAAAAAGGTGCCGGTGGTGGTCAAGGTAGAGTGGCCTCACGTCTTTCGGGCACCTGTGCCAACCCTTGGATTGCCTTGGCTGAAGACCAACAATTTAGAGGCAGAGAATATTTCTGTGGTCCCAGTAGCCTCAGTGGGCTTGGGCTAGTGCCAGCCAATTTTTGTTGTCTCTGCCATCACTAAGTGGAGCATCTTTTTCCTCATGTTTGCTCGAGAGGAATGTTGTTTACACTGACAGCCTCATGCACTTCAGACAGATCTCTGACAACTGAATTCTCTTATTACTAACAATTGAGTGTGAAGAACCCGTGGAAACTCCACAGCAGATGAGATGGCTTCATTAGCTCAAAGTTCTGGTGGCCTCTGAGAAATGGAGAGATTGGTAAATTAAGGATAATTTATTAGATGCATTTCAAGTGATTTTATGAAGAGAACAGGGTCTTGCCCACAAAATATATTTTGATTGGTGCAGAGAAATCTCCCTGCACCCCAAATTACTTTCCCACTCCACCCCCACTCCGTTTTAAATTTTAAGAAAATAAAATTAAACAGAAAATGCCTGGCTCTGCCATTGCCTAAAATTCTACCATTTGAGATACATTCTGGCTAAGGTGTTGTCTCTCTCAGATGTCCCTTTTGAAAAGCATGTGTCCCCAGAGAGACCCGTTTATCTGCGCCAGAATGCTTACTGTTTTATTAGGTGATTTTCTGTCTAAAGGCCACTGGAGGAGGAAAACTCTTAGAAGAGGAGGAGAAATGATTTTTTTTTTTTTTTTTTTTTTTTTTTTTTAGCACATGGGGCCCTGCTAGGGAAGGCAGAATGGAGGAGGGTGTTCAGTGCAAGCAATGGATGGTCTGGATGGCTGAAGAGCAGAAGAAGGGGTAGAAAATAGAGCCAAAAGATGGAGTGGGGAGGGAGAGAGAGAGAGAGAGAGAGGATGAATCAGGATGGGACAAAGCTAGAATCAATCTTTGTCTCCTCTGTATGTGGCCTGGGGCAGCCCTGACTGATGGGCAAATTCAGGTGCCACCTGTGAACTCAGCATCACTCAGAAAGGAGGAGGGGCAAGGATAAGACCCACAGGGGGGCTACTTGGGAGGCTTTGCCGGGTGCAGGCTGGATGTATGTGTACGCAGCTAAGTCACGTCCAGTTGCAGCAAAACCGTAACATGTCTTTCATTAGGTGCAGAGAAGAAATACCTAGAGATCACCCCAGTGCACAGCAATCATGGCCATGGGCCAAGGGGGTGCCATGATTCCCAGCTGAGTCGGCAGACTACAATAAGCTGGGGAATGATTTAAGAACTTTGGAGATGAAACTACGAGAACCCAGATAATCTGATACTAGAAACACCCACCCACCAAATGTTTGGTCTAGGACTTTAGACGTTAGTCTAGTCCAACCCTCATCTTCTAGTGGGGGAGAGGGAGCCCAGAGAAGAACTGAGATTTGTTGCTTTCTGTCTGCTAGGTACTGTTTCAATCGCTTTTTATATATCAACTCCTCCCAACAACCAATAGTAATAGTTATCGTTGTTATCTCTATTCTACAGATAAGGAAACTGAGGTATAGAAAAGCTAAATGACTTGAGCAGGATCAAACCACCTAGTAAGTGGCAGAGTGGGGATTTGAACCCAGGCAGTCTGAGTCTAGAACTCCTCCACAGAAGCCTTGCCCTGAAAGATCTGTCTGAGAGCACACAGTCAGACACCAGCAAGGAAAAGCCGCGTCTTGTAATGTGAACCCTGGCACATTGAGGTGACAGTGCAGGTACATTTGTGTGACGACGATGGCACGTCGGGGACAGGCTACAACACACCTGGTGATTCTTAGTGGGAGCTGAAGGCCATTCTGAAAGGGCAGTGAGTCGTCTATCTCTCCTTAATCAAAGAGAGGCAATGGATTTGTAATGGAGACACTGCTATTGAAGCTGTGATAATTATTGAGAGAATGGCACAGAAATGGAGGAGTAGATGTCTCTCTCCTCAAAGAGGAGGAGCTTGAGGTGATGAGACTATAAAGAGAGTATTGATGAGGGTTTGATAGTGGTCAATGCAACAGCAATAGACTGTGAGGGTGAAGATAGAGGAAGGGCGGCGATGCATGGAGTCGCTCAGTCAACCACACTTCCTGAATGCTAACTTTGGCCAGCTGCTAAGTGCCCTGGAAGGAACGAGGTCTAATCCACCATGAGCTTACTTACCATCGGATGGAAAAGATGGGGCAGTGGTAAACAACTCACCTCGCCAGACACACACTGAAATATGAGAGATATAGGCATGCATCACCAGTTATATTAATACAGCCTCAAACCGTTCTGAAGAAGAAATTGGTAGTTAGGATTCTTGGAATCAGGGAGACAACCATAACAGAGGGCCGGCAGACGAGATGCTGACACCTTCAGATGAGGGTTATCACTGGTTGTTATGGAATGAGACATGCGGATGGAGTGGTGAGTTGTAAAAAGGTGACAGTGGCAATAGTGAAGTCGCCTTGGGAAGTGGCAGATCTTTTGTAGTCACCTCGATCATGGGCAATGCCATAAAGGAAAAGGAGGGAGGCCTCTAACCTTAATAGAGACACTGGGTACATGTCTAGAGTGGAAGAGGGATGCCTGTAGCTTTATCAAAGCTGACCGGGGTCTTGTATCAGAGAGGGGTGGATAAAGACACTGAAATTGTTATGGGAACAATTATGACTGTAACTGAGGTAATAATGAAGATAATGGACCTGTAATGAAAAGCTCGTGGCTATAAAGGAGAAGGTGAGGGCAACTGGAATGTAGAAGGGGGAGATGAGGGAGGTAATGGTCGTGATGCGAAAGGTAATGGAGTTATAACGTAGATGATGCGAAAGGTAATGGAGTTATAATGAGGTGATGACTACAGAGTTGGGCGCGGGGTTGGGGGGGGGAGATGATTATCTTAATGGAAGCAAGAGGAACTGTATGATACAGGTGAGAACTGTATGCAGAGCATGGCCACAGCTGTGGGTGACTGGAGGGAGTAATGAACAGCTACACCCCAAATTCTTGTTATGCCAGGAGTTCTAATGGACCCTAGAATAAGATAATAATGTTAATGGAAAAGATGATGACCACCATGAAAACCAGGAGCCTTGTGATGGTATTTAGAACTACCTATTTAGGGGGAGAGACAAGAGGAGGGATGGAAATGTGACTGAGGGCGGACCGGTGTGGACATATCCGTACGTTCCAGGGCTGAGGCTCCTGAGGGTGGTTCACTGGACTCATCCCCACGGGTGATTTGGCTTTAGCGCAGCTGCTCCCACTTGTACGAGGCATTTGTCATGCATGAAGCAAGTCTGAGATGAACAGACGTGGCTGCGGGAACAATTCAAGCTTACAATCTAAATTTTGTTCTTAAATTAGGCATGACAACACACTAGCTCAGATATAGTACTTCTGTGAGCAGATATGTAAACAAAACGTCTGGGAGATACATGGGTTTGCAGCAGAAATAAATGTATACAAGGGGTTATTTATTTTTTTAATATATTTTTAACCATTAACGCCTCTTCCAAGTGAAGAAGTGGGAGCTTAATCCTCCACGGGTCACTGATGAACTTCGGAGACCTTCAAGTGGGAAACGTGTTTGTGGCAGCTTGTGCTGCTGGTCTGGCCGGGGAGACTCTGATGTGGGCTCTGCACGGGGATCTGGGGAGCCAGCATTCACAAGGGTCCCCAGTGCAGCTGGTGTTTCTGCATCGAGCAGCCTAGACATGTACACAGAATGTAAACCACAGACCCGAGAACTAACACATGATTCCAGACCCACACCAGCCATCCAGGAAACACAAGCAAAAACGTACAGCCTTTAAGGGAAGCAGAGACAGCCAGAGAAACTCATTGTCTATACAAGGAATTGCTGTGCATGGAACACAGGTGCTCTCTGCCTCCGTCCAGTATCTAGATGCCACCTCTCAAGACCAACTATATCCAAACCACTGGAAAAGCTTTTACACAAATGGACATTCCTGGGTCCTGCTTCATGGACAGTCTGATTCTGTTGATTAGGAGCAGGGCCTGTAAATCTGTATTTTAACCTCCCCTCACCCCTGGAAATTTTCTCACGGACTTTAGTGTGGGAACCACTCTGCTCACCCATGGCCCTTATAAGGAGACTGTCAGGCAAGACGTGTAGAAAGCACATTTCATGAGCGTAAGCCAAACCAACCTTTCAAGTAGATTTGTCCTAACGGTGGGATTTGAGCAGCATTCAGCAGCCTCTCCCTAACAGAAAATTATCCTCCACCCGAGTGTGCTTTTCCCTCAATGGAGACTTGCACAATTGACTTAAGCATCCTCCCAGCAAGGGACTGCTAGAACGCTGCAATGGCACGAGGCAGTGCCAGGCAACCAGACCCTATTTCCTCTAGAATAGAAGGAATGAAGCAGTATGAGGACAGAAATATGTGTGTGGGGGTGGTGTGTGTGTGGGGGGGAGGAACTGGAGTGGTGAGGAGGGAGGGAAATATCCAGAGAAGACATTCCAAGTCCTGGTTACGGAAATGGGTATGGATTTGGAGGTGAGAGTGGGCATGACCATGCTGTCTTCTGAAGGTCTGTCCTGTCCAGCCCTCAGACGTGCCACTTTGTCCTTCAGGATTCCCAGGGATTAAAATATGTCAATATTAAGAAATATTCAACTTATGTTTGGGGAGGTACGCATCGCTTCTGTCCTTGCATGATACGTAAGTTGTGCACATGTACCCATGTCTACACCTAAATCAGCCAAATTAGAAAATGAGTACAAATACCAAACAGTTCCATTACGAAGAAAATTTATTTTTTTAATTGCTGGACAAAATGATAGAATATTCTTCAATAACCTGTGTTTTAATTCTTCCTGCCCCTTCAACTAAACTCTTTAAAGAGACCAGCAATGTCCTGAAAGATTGAAGTACAAAGCCAGTCACGGTCTTCTTTTCTTTGGAAGAAAAACTTGGGTCCATTAGCACCAGCTTGCCCAGCTCTGTCTCAGGGACAAAAACCCAGAGCATTTGCTCGTGTTCCCTTAGAGGAATAGTGAAGTTCAAGCCCTACTTGATCCACTTGGGAGTAACGGGCAATCAGGTTGTGGCTGTGATAGAAAGTGACTTTGTGGGCACAGTGTGGGTCCTCTCTTCAGCTGGTCACTTCTCCTGTCCTCCC
The DNA here is from genome assembly GCF_018350175.1 of Felis catus. Lineage (NCBI taxonomy): Eukaryota > Metazoa > Chordata > Mammalia > Carnivora > Felidae > Felis > Felis catus. The sequence goes on along the minus strand of NC_058384.1, from coordinate 17,369,429 downwards.
TGGTCACCACCTTTCTGAGAAATTGTACCCACAGTCCTTTCAGAACTATGCCTCACTTTCCCAGGGGTGCTGACCCGCCTCTTGAGAAATGCCACCTTCCTCCTGAGCCATGTTGTCATTTGTTAGTGGCTAATCATTCATTAACCTCCCAGGTACCTCCTGGAAGCCAGGACCTCACCTTCATTTGTAAAGGTGGTTCATCGGGTCCCCCTTTAATAAAATTACAACTTCAGGAAACAGATCATTTGTATCAAATACAACCCCATGGCTTCCTCTTATGTTAATCATTTCAGGCAGGTGCTATTAGGTAATTCAATCACTGGGCTACAGAAAGCAGCCACTGAATTAATGAGGAATGAACTCAAATTCTGAGTAAGAGATTTTCTGAATAAATGGCTCTGAATGAAAAAGCAGGAGCCAAGCCTATAATCACAGCAGATGACAACAATACAAAATTGCATATTAAACACAGTCCCAACTTCCATCTATTCTCAGTCCACAAACTCTTTTGGAGCCAAAAGAACATATTGCGACTGCCGCCAGCAGCTTCCACGTTTGCCACTTGTCTAATATTTCCTTAACGCTTTTTCAGGTGAACTGAATATATTCTGTAGCTCTCATCCCAATGTAAAATAAGCTTTAGTTTATCCCCAGGACTCGCCTTGCGTTAAAAAGAGCATCTTTGGGGTGCCTGGGTGGCGCCTTTGGTTAAGTGTCTGACTCTTGATCTTGACTCAGGTCATGATCCTGTGGTTTATGAGTTCAAGCCCTGCATCAGGCTCTGCACTGATGGTGTGGAGCCTGCTTGGGATTCTGTCTCTCCTTCTCTCTTCCCTTCCCCTGCTTGTTCTCTCTCTCTTTCTCTCTCGAAGTAAATAAACATTAATTTAAAAAAAAAAAAGAGCATCTTTGTCCACAGCCGCATTCAGACTTGAAACCTGTCTGACCTCCCATCTAGTCTGCCTGCATCTGGCCTTCCTTCCCTCTAGGACACTTTCTTCACAGCCACCAGGATGACCCTCCCCAAGCTCCGATCTCACTACATCACATCCTTGCCAGACACCCTCCATTCACTGTCACTGTCCTCATCTTTTTAGCGTGTCACACAAAATGCTTGGTGACTGGGCCCCAGCCTGTCTTTCTAGCTCGTCTCTGGTTGCCACTATATAGGAATGCATCCTAAATTCTAGCCATACCCAGATTCTTGACATCTCTGAACATTCCATGCTCTTTCTTAATGCCTCATGTTTCTTCCTCTAGAGTGCCTACGCCAACCTAATTCTGAGCAATGCCCATCCTGATCCCCTTGGTACCTCCATTCCTAGACTGAGTCAGGTGCCCTTTTCCTCATCCTTCTTTAGCAGCCAAAGGCAGAATTCAGTTATTTAACATAGCACTCAATACTACAACAGCTGGAGCATGGAGTCTCTTTCTTCAACTGTCCTGACACCAAGTTGAGAATAAGACACTATGTAGTGTTGAACCTTGTATTTGCAATGCTGGGCATATGGTAGATACACAATAAATATTTGATGAATGAATGAGCCAGTGATAGAATAAATGAAGTCAGGGTTGAATAAATGGATGAACCCAATGACACGATTTAGGCCAATTCTAGCAGCCACACTTCCCAACTCTGAGCAGCAGCATTTACAAAGTTTATTTTCATGATCTGAAGTTCGGTCAGTGAAGACATGGCACAGGATGAGTGAGTTTTCCTACAGCTGATGATATCATCACCACGTCTTCATCTTCCCCCTCTTTAGTAAATATCTGATGAACTAGACTCTGCAGCAGAGATGGGATGCTCCCCTGTGGCCGGAAACCACTGATAGGACGAGCCACGTGGTGACCCACATGGCCTCCCTAGGACTGGAGCTTCCAGCTCCATAGGAAATCTCCCAGGCTCTGCACACGGCATTTGGTTCTCATGGAGCTGTGGTCGCCTGGCATTTATCACGCTGTGCTTCATCAGAGATTTAATCAGGTTTGAGTTTTTAACAACGTGCTCGTCACGCTCACTTAACTTAAAATCAAGCCTGTTCAGGCATTAGTTGGTCCTATTCACTCAGTCTGGTAGTTTGGGCATTTAAAACTCTAGGATGTTTCATCAAGGAGCACTGTACATTTTTGCCAAGCATCCCTTATGTGCAAACCTCGCAGGCTGGCTCCCTGGTTGAAATAGTCCAACTTTGGGGATCGTACTGCAATGGAGGAAGTATCTTTATAGTAGTTTCCTATTGATGACATAGCAAATGACCACAAGCTGAGTGGCTTAAAACAATGAAAATTTACTATCTTAGAGGTCTGTAGGTCAGAAGTCTGACATGGGTCTTACTGGGCTAAAATCAAGAAGGTGGCAAGGCTGTATTCCCTCTGGGGGGCCTAGGGTAGAACCCACTTTCTCACCCTTTCCACCTTCTGCCATATAAGGTAACATGCACAGGTTCTAGGGATTAATACATGGATGTCTTTGGGGGGCTGTTATACTGCCTGCCACACTTGTGTGTCTCTGGACCTCCAGAAGGCATCCTTTGCATAACCTTGTGGGTCCAGCGTGGACTTCCCAACAGCATTCGTATTTCCTGAAAGCTTGACACAAATGTAGACTTGCAGGCCCAACCCCAGACCTTCAAAATCAAAATCTACATTTTCACCAACTCCCAGAGGATTCTGCATAGTGAGTATAAGAAACACCACTCTAGAGGCTCCCTGAGTGGCAGAGGAAAGAGCCGGCACTTAGTGTTATACAGACAGTGGTGTTATCCGGGATCATGTATGTAAAATTGGATAGATCTTGAAGGGGGAGCTCAATAAACAGGCTCCCTCCCTCTCAGGACTCTGAATGGAAGATAAAGAAGAGGGTCAGGTGGGAACATGATATCACTTGATAAGCTGAGATCAGGTCGTGTAGCTTTACTGCAGACGAAACATTGAACCAACGAGGAGAGCTTTTTTCCCTGCCCCAGCCATGGCTGCACCAGACTGGGGAGGAGTCTCCCTGACCACAGTGCCCTGCCGGCAGGGGCACAGTCTGTGTAGGAGAATTTCTGGCACAGAGTAGTGCATTGGGGAGCACGTGCTCTCTGTGGGTGGGCCAGCTCACAAGAGGAAGGAAGAGAAAGAGCCTGGGCTACATACACATGCCCGGTTTCTCCTTTCAAACTCAGCAACCAGATAGGTCGCTACTGAATAAGAGCATAATAAGACAAAAGTGTTCCAGCTAACAGACCTGCCTCCACATGGAAGGGAACATCAGGAGAGGGAATCAGCCTTTCCCCTAATAAATAGCATCTATATCACAGAGTCATTGTGAGGAAAGTGATACAGCGTGTGGGGTGGCACTCAGTACATCACAGTCCAACTACAAGGACTTTTGGATTACCCACCAATACTAAAATGGGGCAACCCATTAGAATATCCTAATGACTTTGTTATACAATTCGAATTACTGGAAGCCCACTCTAGGGGATTAGGATTCAGCAGGTCTAAGACAGGGCTTGAGAATCAAATGGATATGAAATCCTGATAGCACACAAATAAGAAAACGGCTTGATCCCTTCAGTCATTTGGACAGGACTTTACCTAAACCAGAAAGAATGAGTATTAGACAAGATTCTTTTGGTTGCAAATTACAGACACCAAGTTGAACTGGTTTACACAAAAAAGGGAATATGTTGCAGGACTCATGGGTGTCTTATAGAGCACAGGAGGCAAGAGCAAGTGTGGAGAAAGGACTGGCCTCAGGAACCAGGTGCTTTCAGGAACCCAGTGGTGCTGTCTCTCCATCTCTCCTGTCCTCTTCTTTCTATGACCAATACCATCTTCTCTCTGTGTTGCCATGTGTGCAGTGAGAAGAAGATTGCACTCTTGAAGATTCTTTGTTCCTGGACACTGCAGGCAGATGAGCTCTCCTTTGGTTCCAATTCTGAATTCCCAGGACGGAGAATGTGATTGGCCCAAGTCAGGTCAATTGTCTCCACCAGGTGCAGGAGCTTGAGGTCATAGGACCCATCCCTCTATCTTTGTGGGGTATGTTGGAGGGAAGGCAATTCTCAGAGAAGGGAAGTCATTGCCAACTCAGTGGATACTCAATAGAATCTATTCTATAGAATATAGAATAGACATACTATATCATGTCAGTATTTAAAAAATTACTTTCCACCCAATAATAAAAAAATAAAAGGAAAACCTTGAAACTTTGAGTGTCTGACAATTTTTTTTTTAATTTCGAGCTTATACTTAGAATCAATGTCACTAAAATATCAGTTCTAGTGAAATCTTCAAGATTATGCCTCCTCCAACTTGGAATAGAAATCTCAGCTCCTTTGGAGAGGATGCTCTTATTCTATGTGGGTTCACATTCCCAGATCATTCAGGGCCCTTCTACAAGCTTCTTCCTGGTGTGAAGAGAGTTCTTTTCCATGAAGACATTTGCTAGGAGGGACTGCCAAATCCACTTATGTTATAATTATTCTTTATGAATGTGTCCACCTACCAGATGATAGGTTCTTCCAAGGTCAAGATCTCACTCATCCTATAGTTACAGTGTCTATTATAGTAGCTGGCTCAGAATGACTACTCAATATGGGCTTGTTTACTTTAGGGATGCATGAGTCATTGTCTCTCAAAAAGTGATATAATAATGTACCAGGAATGGGGTCTAGGGAAGGAAAGGAGAACTTCCAGAGCTTTGGCTGTGTGAGAAGCAGTCTGCTCAAATCCTTACCCTTCACTCCAAGGTGTGCTGAGAACTAGAAGTGTTACCTCTCAGAGATGCCACATGGCAGCTGTCTTAGAGTCATCATAGGGAGTGGAGGGTATAGATACTCTTTATGAATGTTTATTTTAATTACTGCTTAAAAAAACCCTTAGATTTCATAATTCACCATTCTGCTATGAAATCAATATTCTGGGGCTCAAATACCTTTATCGTGACAGTGTTTTATTCTAAAAATGTATTTTTCTACGTTTTAACTTCTAAAATAATAAAAAAATTTCATTTATGGCATGACATAAATGAAACCACAATTTAATGAAATGGCATTTTGTGAATTTAAACCGAAGCAAATATTTGACATGCTTTATTTAGATTAATTTTCTGTGCATACTCTCCTGTTTTGATAGCAGGCAAGCTCTGTGGTATCATACATTTACTGCACTAGGTTCTGAGACTCGAAGTGTGGAAGTAGAAGTTGTGGGATCCAAGGGGACCCAATTCTGAGGGTCTCACAAGCCCACACTCAGGTTTCACTGGCAGTAAAAACTGGCTAGGAAGTTGTTTAACAAAATGATTATATCCACTCTTGCAAAACAAGAGTGTGATATTCATTTCCATGTTGGTAGCACTTTTGCCATGTAAATATTAATTTGCTTTTCATAATCTTAAACCAATCCTAATGTACATTCTATGTAAATTATAAGCTAAACAATTTTTTGTGTGCATTATAAATACCATCCTGTACTAAACTTTCTCAAAAAATAATCTGCCAGTTCTAGGACACGAACACTATCAGTTCAGGGGAGAAACTAAGGCATATGTTTAGTAAGTTACTATCTGGTCCTTTATGAAAAAGTGTGCCAGTCCCTGGATTTATAGAATTAACGTGATTTATAATGACTGAATAATACTGGTTTTGATTTGGAATCCCAGATACTAATCCAATTTCTTCCAGCCTCCTGGTAGATCTGAGTAAGAGCTTCCCAATACTTTATAGTTATAGAAGCTGTATTTGACTATGGTTATGATTTGCCTTCCAGAACCACTAACCTGGCACAATGACCTCTATTCCAGAAGGGGGTCTGAAACAATAATAATGGTGCTGGTGACCCCCAAGGATGAGTCATGATCATCATGATAGATGTTATGAACTGGTATGGGTCATGAAAAAAAACGGCATATAACTTTCACATCTGTGGATAGCAACTTGTGGTGTCTTTTTCACTTTTGTGTCAAGGTCTTCACAGCTCTTAAGACCAAGTGCACTTTGAAGATGAGGATATAATTCACAGACCCAATAAAAAATTCTGATTTATGGGAGGAAACTGAAATACATTTTCAAAAGAGATTTCACACACATACACACTCACACACACACACACACTCACACACACACCCCATAGGGCTCGTCTTCACCATTAGGAAAACTTAAGTTCCATTTTTTGCATTTACAGGAAAAAGAAGAAAATTTTTAAAATGCAGTATAAGATGGCCCCTGATCCCAAAATCTCTACATTTAATAAAGCATCCATTCTTCATTGGTGAGAAAGAGTTTAGACATAGTCCTTTCAAACCTAAATCAGACAGGGTTAATTTTTAGCTCTTTAGAGTTACTGTTGGGCCACATCATTGAGTTGACTGGAAAAGGTCCCCTTCTAAAAGCCTGTCCTGTGTGCCCACTGTTTGCCCGCTCCCAGAGCCAAGCATCAGAAGCAAGGTAGCCTGAAGTTGTCATGAACAAACTTTTGAAAATGGGAGTGAAGAGAGGATTCTTTAGGTACCCAGGGAACTGTGAAATAACGAAAAGGAGATAAGAACCAACAAAACCAAGAAGCAGGAGGAAAACTGGAAGCAAAATAATACAGTGGATTACATTTTTTCAAAGATAACCTGGGAACAGGCTTTATCGTCCAAAGACCATTTTCTCTCTCATCTAGAAATTCAAAGAGAAGAGTGAAAAGGATCAACTCTACAGCAGAGTTTGACTTAAGTAACCTTAACAGCTAATTGAAAAGAGCTTTCAAGTGTTTGTTTTCTTTTTTTTAATTTTTATTTTTTCGAATGAAAACTCAACTGGTAAGAGAAACCATAGTTCCTATGCCGGCTCAGAAAAAACTAGACATTGGAGAACAGAAATAATTGCCCCAGCCAATAATGGCTCCTGATTTTCTAATAAGAAACCAAAACTAAACCAAACCAAAACAATAATGAAAAACAGTTTCATCAGTGCATTCAGAAAATTCTCAGTGAAAGATGTCTATTTGCTTTGTAAGGTACAGTCCTTGCCTTTAAAGAATCTCTAATCCCTTTCTGGAGATAGGACTGAACACATCATTAGAAAACAGCATGAGGTGGCTTCTGTTCATGTGCTCACTCTAACAGTGCTATAGAAGTTAGAAGGGAGAGATACAAGGGAGTCGTTTGGGGCATATAACTGTATTAATCATCATTGCTGATAACAGATTACCCCGAGTCTAATAAGTTAAAATAGTAACCATTGATTATCTCACAGTTTCTGTGATTAAGAATTGGAAAGCAGCTTGGTTTCTTGGTTCAGGCTCAGGGTCCCTTGTGGGGTTGCAATCTAGCTGTCAGCTGGAGCTTTAGTCATCACAAGGTATGAGCCTACTCATATGGTGGTTGGAAGTCCTTGGTTCTTCATCATGCGTGCCTCTCCATAGGGTGAGTAACCACATGGTAAGCTGGCTTCTGCTAGAGCTAGCAATCTAAGAGAGAACAAGTTAGAGAGAGGGAGGATGCCCCAAGAAGGTGACCACAGTCTTTTTATAACCTAACCTTGGAAGTGACCTCCCATCACTTCTGCCATATACTATTTGTTAGAAGTGAGTCAACACATGCAGCGCACACTCCAGGGGAAGGAATTACACAAGGGTGTGAATATCGGGAGAAGGGGTCATGGGGGGCCACCCTAAAGGGTTTCTACTAGAGTAACAAATGTGCTGAACTCAAGGGGGGTGGTTAGCAAACTACAGCTAGAGGGTCTGACACTGGCTTTTGTAAATAAAGTTGTATCGGCCCTCAGCCACACTCACTTGTTTGCCTGTTGTCTGTGGCTGCTCTTGTGCTAACAACTGCAGAGTTGAGTAGTTGTAACAAAGACCTTATGGTCCGCAAAGCTTAAAGTATTTACTATCTGGGGCGCCTGGATGGCTCAGTCAAGTGGGCATCTGACTCTTGATTTCGGTTCAGGTCATGATCTCACGGTTCATGGGATAGAGCTTCACATCGGGCTCTGTGCTGTCAGTGTGGAGCCTGCTTGGGATTCTCTCTTTCCCTTATTGTGTCCCTCCCTTGCTCTCTCTCTCTCTCTCTCTTTCAATAAATAAATAAACTTTAAAGTATTTACTATCTGAAACTTAACAGAAAGATTTGCTGAGCCCTGATCTAGAGCAGTACTTCTCAAAATTTATATGCATGTAAATCACCTGGAGATCTTTAAAATGTGGTTTCTGATTCAGTAGGTCTGAGCGAGGTCTGAAACTCTGCATTTATAACAAGCTCCCAGGTGATGCTGTGGCTGCTGGACCACAGACCACACTTTGAGGAACAAGGCTTATAGACCTTGAGGGATGAGAAAGTCTTGAATAGGTGGGAGATGGCCTCCCAAGTAGGGAGAAACGGCATGAGAAAAGATGAGAAAGGGAATAGGCATGGCTTTTGGGGAGAAAATAAGAAGACTTGACAGTCTGAAACAGAATAGAGGACACAGTCATATCCTCCCTGTGAAGAACAACTGCAAAGAGAAACACTTGGCCTTGGGGCAACTGAGAAGGCAGTGGGGAAAACTATAGTGTTGGTTCTTCCTATTTCAAAATACACAGCCTTAAAAAAATGATCAGAATACTGTTGATTGTGTATCCAACCAAAACACCCGAATTAAAAAAAAAAAAGGAGAGAGAAAGAAAGAAAGAAAGAAAGAAAGAAAGAAAGAAAGAAAGAAAGGAAGGAAGGAAGGAAGGAAGAAGGGAGGGAAGGAGGAAGGAAGGAAGGAAGGAAGAAGGAAGGAAGGAAGGAAGAAAAATTTACACAGATATTTTAGTGCCCACTTTGCATCACTGATGTGCTAGGTCCTGTCGATGAAGATAAATAGACAGTCCCTTCTTACCACTCAGGCTGGTGATGGACAGAGACAAATATAAATACACTGAAGGCCATGCATTGTGATAGGTATATTAATAGAAATATCTGCCTGACACTGCAGCAAAACATGAGAAGGGACAGCGTCTTAAAGGATGAGTAGGAGTTTGTTATGCTGGAGAGATGAAGAAAGCATTTGAGGTTGAGGAATATCATAGAGCCATGAGAGGGCAGGGACTGGGTAGAGGTTGTACAGGCCTGAGGCGTGGGGTGTGTGCTAGGTAGGAGAACATGGGGGTTCAGGAGGAAAGAGGGTTGGACTGACAGACAGTAGAGAAAGGCTGCCACTGGCTGCAGGAAGACGTTCAGACTTCATCAGCTGATGACATCAGATAACCCATGTGACATTCATGGCACATAGGAGGGCTCAATTATCACTAGCTGTGGTTCTATTTTAGAGACTCTGATGGCCATGTGGAGGATCTCATATCTGGGAAAGCAGAGAAAGGGAGGATCATCATCCATTTGGCGTGCAGGTGAACTAATTCTCAGAATCCTTGAAATAAGGGTTCCAAAGCAACCTGCTGAAGTTCACATGATACATGGGTTGCATCATAGTATGCCCATCCTCGTTGGCTTGTGTCCCCAAGCACTGGTCCTGCTCCTTCCGGTTGGGCATGCCTGCCATGGCAGTGGAGGAAGCAGCTGTTCAGCTAGCATGGCTATCTTTATCCACGGGGCAGTGGCAAGGTCTTTGCTGACATTGAGCAGGGGACCTGCTGAACAAGTTCAGACTGGCCCCATTACCCTTGGCACCACTGTGGTCCTGGGGCCCCCACATTCCCCATCATGCCATGCACCCCTGCCACACTGCTATAGTATATTGACTTGTCTGTCTCCATCTGAGTCAAGTCTGCCTGTCTTTAAGCTCTCCAAAGTAAGAGGCCATATCTGTTTCATTACCACCTCCCTGGTACTTAACCCAGTCCTGGGCTCAGAGTGGGCACATAGCAAATCTATGTCACATGAGCCAATGAATGACAACAGGGCTAATAATATTTCCTTCTTCATTGTTCATTGTGAGGATTTTATTAGTTTGCTAGGACTTCCATAGCATACATCGGGTGGGTTCAGATACTATTTCCTCACAGTTTTAGAGGCTGGAAATCCAAGATGAAGGCATTAACAAGATTAGTTTCCTCTAAGCCCTCTCTCCTTGGCTTACAGAGGGCCTGGCTAGCTTCTCACTGGGACTTCACCTGGTGTCTCCTCTATCCATGTGTCCTGCTGGTATCTCTCTGTGTATCTTAATCTCCCTTTCTTGTAAGGACAGTCAGACTGGATTAGAACCCATACTAATAACCCAATTTTAACTTAATTACCTCTTTAAAGACCTTATCTTCAAATACAGTCACATTCTGAGATACTGGGGGTTAGCACTTCCACATATGAATTGGGGGAAGACACAATTTTTTCAGCCCATGACAAGGATTGAATGGCCTAATATAAGTGTCTAGAATGTTGCCTGGGATGTAGCACCACAAAAGTGCTCACAATTATCATGAGGGAAGGAACACATGGAGAATACCTTGTCTCTGAACGAGTATTACAGAGGGACACTCTAGACTCAGCTCCTTTTTAAACAGTGTTCGGAGTTTTGAGGTTTATTCAGAAAGTCAGAGGAGAGATCTAGAACTTTGTACTCCTGCACAGTGATGGGGGCCACTAAGGAACATGAGATGGTGGCAGCCTCATGACGTGTTGATTCCAGTGAGCTGTTTGCACGGCTGACTTGCCTCCTCTTCTGAGGCAGAGGAGGAGTTATCTACACTTTTGAAGCCTCAGTGTCCACATCTGTAAATCAGATCTTCATGGCGCCTACCTTAGAGTAGTGTGAGTAATGAAGAGATAATGCACCAGGCTTGTAAAGGTCAGCCATCCCTTCAACACTGGCTGATTGCAAAATGACAACTATAATCACAATAACGTGAAATATTAAGACGCCAGTTGACCCACCAACCCAAGGGAGAGTTTTCACCCTAGAAAATGAAACTCCCTTTAAAGACCAGTTTCCTCCAGGACCAACCTCATCATAGGCAAAGCAGTGTGAAATGTGTAGTGTTTCAGACATCAGTCCTCTCATTACACCTCACAGTCAAGACACTCACAACATCTACCATTAAGGCCACACCTCATGATAAGCCTTTTAAGACTGAAAGCCCCATGTTAACACGGAACCCCGGCATTCCACACAAGGAAAGGCATTCTACACAAGCATGGTTTTGCCTGGGTCTGATTCCCAGCACTCTTTTCATGATGCAAAAGACTACGGCAAAAGAAAAAATCTCTAAAAAATTTCTGCCTGCCTCCTCCTTCTTCCTCCTCACCTCCTCCCTCCTTCTAGGATCTGTTACAGGAATTTTATTCCTCTTAATTTACTCTGCAAATTGCTCAGCTTGAATACCGTTATTCCACAGCTCTGTGAATGGAGTGTGTGAGCTTTCAGCCCACCTGCTCTGTGCACAGCACTCATTCTGCTGGGAGAGCGTTGCCCTTGCGGGATGGAAGACAGGACCTGCCTGCCCCAGGCTTCAGGCACCTTGTGAAATACCTAATCATGCAGCTTCTCATTTGTACAGGGATTTATAGTTTCCAGAACACGGTTATCCCCATCGGCTCATTTACATAAATACCATGGAAGACATAATACCTTTCATCTGTATAGCTCTTTTTTCCATTTACCAAGTACTCTCATATATATGACCTAATTTATAGATGACATATAATAATATAATACTCTAAAAATGTATTGATTCCTTCCATATGAATAGTGCTATTATAACCCATTACTGAAAAAGAACTTGGGCTGACTGGTTCCTGAGCACCAAGGCATATGCCTGTCTTTGGTTGAGATCTTCCATTAGGGCTTATACTACTGGATGCAGGCTCCCAGATGCCTCTTGAGCTTGGCCTTCTCTTCTCAAAGAGCCCTCTATTCCTTCAGCCATGGCCCAGGGGCTCTGTCCAAGGATCTAGTCTCCCAGTCACATCCTGAGCAATGCCACTGAGCCTGTCTGTAAGGACCCTGTGTGCATCCAGGCACAGCTGGGGTGGGGAGGGGGGCGTTCTGCTCACTCGCTCTCTCTGTCATGTGTTGCTGCCCTGGGTAGCTGCACGAGCAGATGTTGCCTACATTTCAAGACTCTGTGACTAGCCCTTAAGCCACGGTCTAATATTTAGGAGAGGATTGTAGAACTCCTCAAAAAACCTTGAAGGATGTCCTTGATTCCTCTAGTAAATCCAATCCATCCTGCAGTCTTGGTAATCTTTATCAAGGGTATCTTATCATGCCCTCCGTGCCCCTGGTTTACTCTTTGCCACCTTCAAATCCTCCACATCTTCACCAACACTTGTCTTGGTATGTCTTGTCTTTCTGATAATAGTCAACTTAACAGGTGGAAGATGAGATCTCATTGTGGTTTTGATATGCATTTCCTGATGATTAGTGATTTTGAGCGCCTGTCTTGATAACTGGTATTCATTGCTTTAGACTGGTTTTCCTGGAAACAGTCTTTAAGCCAGAGAGTTGCATGTACAAGGTTTATTGGGAAGAACGCTCGAGGTAGATCTTTACAGAGGTAAGGAAGGAAGGACTGAGAAGTGAGAAGAGGTGACAATGTGGTTTTAACTGAGGCCTCAATCAACACTACAGGGCACTCTAGAGCTGGGATGACCCACTGAGTTGTCCCAAATTGAGGCACAGGGACAGGCCTTTGTATCTCTGCAAAGGACTGGAAAGGGGAAGTTCAGGTGGGGAAATTCCCTGCGGCCCAGGACAATGTTCAGTGAGGGACATAGCTGTTAGTCTTCAACAGCCAATATTCCAGCATAGGGGTTTGATGTATCTGGACAGAGGACCCCTAGCATACACTCCAGTGGAGATCCCCACATGTCACTGCACCAGAAGATGAGAATGTTGGAAGCCATCTTGGAATCCTGGTTAACAATGGAACAGAAGTCCATTACCCTTCTGCCTGGCCCTGCTTTACTTCCTCATGCATCAGAACTGGATGACTATATTTTTGCCAAGACCCCATTTAGCTGGCAGCAGCTAAATTCTATCTTCTGTTGCACACCTCTTCTGTCAGACTCTTTGAATTGGGCAACTCCTCTTCTGTGCCATGGTCTTAATCAGGCTTTTCTAGGGCATGTTACATTCCTTGCCCTGCTGCCTCCCTGCATGGAACCTTCTTTCCCTAATTTATTTTCAGCCCTGAAGCAGATCTCAGAGGCAGCATCTGGTTCTGCTTTTAAAACAAAGCTTTGGCTGAGTCGGGCAGAGAAGCACAGAAGTCAAATGCACGCTTGTCCCCAAGGTCACCCAGCAACAGTGCAGCCTTGGTTCTTCCCTGCCCACACTGCCTCCTCCCAGCATTCTTTGTTGTCAACACACAACTTTTACTCACCTGGGCTTATTACAGGGTCCCGGGGTTATGGAATCCACAGCTAGGTCAGAGCCACAGGGCTTTGGAGGCTCTCCCAAGCACCAATCCACTCAGAAATTCTACATCCATACAAGGAAAATAGAAACTGAGGAGGATGTGACTTGTGAAGCTTGAGCTTCACTTTTTAGCTTTCCTTTTGGCAAGTGAAGAACCTGCCAGAAACTCCCTGGGCTCAATGTTCAATATCCAGAAACCAAAGTGACTGGTCTGTCACAGAAGCTAAACTACCCCCAGTGTATCCCACAGGAGGTACTGACCCTTCATGGCTCCTGGGGGATGTGAAGGCAGCCTTTGAGTTCCACTAGGGGTGTTGTTCCCATTTTGGTTTAAGTCTCAGTAAGATTGAGGCCATCATGGAATGACCCTCATCACTACGTTGGGGGCAGAAGAGACTTGTATCAGGTCAGTTGTGCAGTCACAACTGTCCCTTGTGGTGGAAAACCAGTTCAATTGTAGTTCTAAAAACATGGTCATGGTAGCTATTCAGTGGACTGCCTGGGAGTAGGGGCGGGGAGGGAAGCAAGAGGTGGGCAGAACAGACAGCTACACATCCTACTGGGACAGCACTAAGAAATGTAGAGTTTTCCTTCACCCAACCCCTCATCTCTATCACCGTGCCTCTCCAACAGGACTTGGAGGGCCCATTACGTAGGACACTGAAGGCTGTAAGGGGGAACTCTTTTATTAACTACTTATAAGAGATAATTTACTTGGTTAGCTCATTTCTCCCCAGAAGAGCCTATCATGGAGGAAGGACCTAACACAGAGGAAGACCTTCACAGCACGGGGCCTAGAGTCATGAAGGAAGACTGACATGTTTGCAGAGACTGGGGCACAGAGATGGGGCTCCCTGAGGGAGAGTGTGAAGGGAGTGGAACAGGGCAGCAAGTACAAAACATACCCAGATTTTTTAATGTTGATTTATTTTTGGGAGAGAGAGCACAAGCAGGAGAGGGGCAAGGAGAGAGAGAGAGAGGACAACAGAGGATCCAAAGCAGGCTCTGCACTGACAGCAGTGAGCCTGATGTGGGGCTCAAATTCATGAACCCTGAGATCATGATCTGAGCTGAAGTCAGACACTCAATGAACTGAGCCACCTAGGTGCCCCTGGGGGTGCAGGGGGAACAAGGTGACAGGTCAAGGGTCAGGGAGAAGATGGGTCAGCATCCCTGCCTCAGCCTCTGTCGTCCTTGCATGGAGATCCCAGCTCTATCATCCTGCATTTGACAAGGTTAGTTCTTAGAGATACACCAGGCTCATATTAAATACTCAAAAATGTCAGTTATCATTACTGTAATTATTATTATTACTCCTGAGGCATGTTTTCCTTTGTTATTTTTAATTGGAGGGGAGGACAGTGGCATTCCCAATTTCTACTCTGAAGAAATATTTTTCTGCCTCCTCTGTATATATTTGGAAAGGGAAAGCCACCAACAAAAACCAGCAAACACAAAACCTGCACAAATTAAACACGTGACTGGAGAGATCTACACAATTTCAACCTCGAAGGAGCCAGAGTCCAGGGCATGCGCCCCGTGGAATGTCGGCTTGCATAGGTTTTGTTTCTGGTTTATGTTTCCTCTGTTGTTGTTTTTCTTTTTAATTATGATCCAATGACCTTGTTCCATAAAGTGCGGCTCGAATATGAGCAACAGAAGGTTGAGCAAACAGAGTTTAATGCTATAATCAAATGCAACCTACACCCTCGTTCTTATGGTACATATTAGTGATAGATGATGATACTAATAGGTGTATGGGCTGCGTGGTAATTAGCCACACCAGGCACACAGTTTGCTCAGAGTTTGACTTTTCCATGGTTGGGGTTCTAAAGCCCCTCCTCCCTGCGCTCTCTACTGGCTCCCCAGCACTCCCCCTGCCCCATACCACACCCTTTCTCTGCTTAGATTTCAAACTAGGGCCTGGAGCTCCCCTGCCTTAATAAGGGAGAAAACAAGAATAGAAGGATGGAAGAGAATCCCTCAGTTAGGGTGACACAAGCTTCTGACACAGACACCCCATAATAGAAGTCTACATCACACTCACAGAAGCCAGCATGGGCGCCCCTCACCAGCCAACAGTCTCCCTCGGCATGGACGCTGAGGGTCCGAGTTTCCCCCGTCTATGGCTCCACCATCCCTTGGTCCTCGGGATTCCCTGAACCCAGGTGCACCCAGACAGAGGACAGGGGGGAAAGGCACACCAACGTACCCTCCTCTGCCAGGAAGGGCCCCTCGTCACCCAGGCTCATGTGCCCTCAGGGAGGACTTGCCGTGGGTGTAAGGGGATGGAGAACGTTCCAGGCTGTGGCAGCTGCCCTTTGCACCATGGCAGCACTCACATGGGGTTTGGGTGGGTAGTCAGCCATCTCTGCTACAAGGCATTTTGTAAGACCCCAGCAGGACCTATTCGGTTTAAGCGCTGGTGATTATTACCTAATGTGAGCCCTGAAGATACCGAGGGACCAGCTAATGGTACTGATGTAGGACTAGGCAGAGAACACGGGTGAGCCCCAGGGATCCCCAGAAATGTGTATTCTTACATAAAGTGGAAGCCTATTTCTCCCTCAGGACCCCACCCCGCATCAGCAGCTGCCCCAGGCATTGGGATCCAGGAACCTCCGTGAAACACAACGGCTGATTTGATTGCCCTTTACAGCAAAAACCTTGTTAAGCAGATATTGGTTTATCCAAGAGAATGCACAATTGGAAGCGATTGTTGTTCCCCAGCTAACTGGACACCCTGTCATGCTCCAGTAAAAATATCAGATTATCGGAACTAGTTAATTCAAAATCCATTCTTCCTGGTCCCTTGCCTTTCAAATTAATGACATTTGCTGAAATTGACAGCAAGAGAGGGGGTGATGGGGCGGGTGGAGGAGTATATGATTCCTGGGTGTTAGTGTCTCCTGCTCCCACGGCCCGATACGGAGGTGAAGTGGAGGGAAGTAGGGAGGGCGACCCAGCAGGAAAGTGCGCATACTGGAAAATTAGATTTTGAGTACTATTTTCTCCCCCAAAAGACTTTTAAAAGGAGCCGAGGAGGAAATGAAGAATACCCAGGTAGCTGAACAATTAGTGTCATAATTAAGAAGTTCAGAGAAGGGGGGATCCTTCTTCTGGTGGGCTTTGTTCCATGGCGGGGGGTGAGGGGCACCCATCCCTGGGAAACATGACTTGAGGTCCAGGAGCTAGGAAAGGCAGCAGGGGTGTGGCCCCACCATTTACCAGCTGGATAAAGGTGTGCAAATCACTTCACCTGCCCGTGCCTCAGTTTCCTTATCTGTTAACGTCAGACAGTTCCTACCCGGAAGCGTGATGATAAGGATTAAATGCGTTCATATTTGTAATTGTTTTGAATGGCACCTAGAACATTCAGGCTCTATACAGATGTGTATTTAAAGAAAAAAAAAAAGACAGAAAAGAAAAAAGAAAGGTGGATTAAAACCTCTGTTCCCGGGGCGCCTGGGTGGCGCCGTCGGTTAAGCGTCCGACTTCAGCCAGGTCACGATCTCGCAGTCCGTGAGTTCGAGCCCCACGTCGGGCTCTGGGCTGATGGCTCAGAGCCTGGAGCCTGTTTCCAATTCTGTGTCTCCCTCTCTCTCTGCCCCTCCCCCGTTCATGCTCTGTCTCTCTCTGTCTCAAAAATAAATAAACGTTAAAAAAAAAATAAATGTTATTAAAAAAAAAAAAACCTCTGTTCCCTCTTTAAGTAGCTAAGAGAACTCGAGCTAGTTTATTTAAACTCTGAGCTTCAGTTTCTTGTTCGGAAGACGCAGATCATTTCACAGACGCACAGAAGGATCTCATGGGTGGTGAGATTAGTGAGACGGGGAAGCACGGACGTGCTGCCCAGTGCCTGGCACAGAACTAGCAGCTAATAAATGCTAAGTGCTACCTCGAGCTGAATGTTTAAAGTATTCCCAGATCCCAGCAAGACAGAAAATGAGAGACGTCAGTAAACAGTGCCAGGGAGGCGCCTGCGTATGGCAGCCCCGAGTCACCAAGAAAAGCGTGTGCCAGCTAGCACTTCAATTTTTACTTATTTCACAGAACAAGGAGCCCTGCGTGTGCCGAGCTCCCACCCAGGTTATTAGAGAGACATATGCAGCACATCCACACAGATTGGCAGGGTGGGAAAACAAGGAGAAATCAGGGAATACCTGGTGAAAGGTATTTAAATAAGTGAGATGGATTTGCTCCTGCAGACCTCAGTCGCATAGATGCTGGAGTCTAAAAATAGCACAGAGACACAGGATCCGAGAATCAGGCAGTCAGAAAGTAGGAGCTGGGAGCCTTTCCGTTTTAATAACAGGAAAACGCACAAGAACATGAATTTCTCTATGTAGAAAAACAATGCAAAGACTTCCTAAAATTAATTCCAAAACGCCTCGAGGAGGGTAGGATGTTAAACATCAGCCGGGAGGAATCAGCCAGCAGGCTCCCCCTGAAGTACACAATCCAGTGTCTCTCGGTGGCTCGGTGATGGGACCTGGGGAAGAGACGCAATGTACTATTTAGGGACTTCAGCTAGACTTCTTAATCCTGCTCCTTTTCCTGAGTGAGTTCAAGAGAAACACAGTGCGGGTATGTGAGGATTAACGTGACTGCCTGTGTAAAATGCCTAATGCAGGTTCCAGGCCACAGCAGGCACATAGGCACCTACAATGCCATGATCATCACTTGGTCTCGATGTACGAGTTCGGTCAGCCAGCACGCAGGGGATGTCCACGTGAACATGGAGCGTGTCACCGGATAGCTGCGGGCTGGACCCTTCCCGGTGCTTGGTCCTGAATCTAGTTGGGGAGCATCCTTATTAGTGACCTCAATCATATTCTGTTCCCCCAATGCCACTCGCAGTATGTCTAAGATCCTGGATCCTAGACATCTCTTACATCTTCGTGTCCTGAGAATATCTTCTTTCATTCACTCACTAAGCATTTAATCGGCACTTACTACGAGCCGTGGGCACTGTGCAGACACCAGAGCTAAAAACACGGATATGCCAGGGTCCTTGCCCTTGAGGAGCTTATAGTCCAGCCAGAGGGGCAGACAACAGACAGACATTTAGAGATGTTTTATGAGTGCTGTGGGGTATCTACAGAGGGAGTTCAGACGACTTCACGAGGAGGTCACCATCTCTTGTGTAGGGAATGGTGAGTGCATATGTCTATAGAGTTGTTTACTTAAAGCGTTTATATATGTATGACAGAGGGAGGGAGGGGGGAGAGGAAATGAGGAAGAAAGGGAAAAGGAAGAAGGGGGCGGGGGGAGAAGGGAGACTTGATAAACTGCAAAATTTCAGGCCATTAGGAACTTTGCCTGCCTTTGCTCCTGCAACCTAAGGCTTTTCCTCAACTAGATGAGGCCAGTAATAGGCCTGGGTCCTCCATGGATGTTATGGACTGAATGTTTGTGTCTTCCCAAAATGCATGTTGAAGCCCTACCCCCCAGTGTCGTGGTATTGGGAGATGGGGCCCTTGGGAGGTAATTAGGGTTAGATGAGGTCATAAGAGTGGGGTCCTCATGATAAGATCAGTGCCCTAATAAGAAGATGCACCAGAGAGCTTGTCCCTCCCCACCCCCATGCTCCCATTCATCCCTGCACCCCCCATCCCCGTGAGCACACACACAAAAGAAGTCATATGCACACACAGCAAGAAGGCCGCTGTCTACAACCCAAGGGGAGAGCCCTCATCAGAGAACAACCGGGCTGGAACCTTCATCTTGAACCTCCAGGCTCCAGAATTGTGAGAAAAGAAATTTCTGTTGTGTAAGCCACCTAGTCTGTGGTATTTCGTTATGGCAGTCCTAGCAGACTATAACAGGGACGAGTGCAGTTCTTGGGTACATGAAGAAAGAGTAGACCATGTAGGAGCTGTGAGGATACCCCCTCGTGATCAGCACTGTGCAGATCCTTTCTCAAGAAGATGTGCATGGAAAGCTTCCCCAGCAAGGAATGTCCAAAGTGTGGACAAGAGTCAGCCAAGAGCCACTGAAGGTTGACCAGTAAGAACTACACTGAGTCTGGAGGGACCGGGGTTATTATTTGGGAGAAGATAATTGCCATTGGCTCCATTTTCTGTAGGATGAAGTCTAAACACGTGAGCCCCTTATGATCTGACCCAGCTCTGCCTCCAGCTTGATAACAATTCCTCACACACATAATCCACAGGCCCAGCCATACTGATTTCTTCATGGGTTCCCCGAACATTCTGTGTTCATTTAGAGGCAACACGGTAAAACAGTGGAAAGCCAGCCTGCCTGGGTTCAAATCCAAGGTCTGAAACTTCCTTAGTGTGATCCTTTGCCAAGTCATTTATCCTCACTATGCCTTGGTTTTCACCTTTATCAAATGGAGATAATAATAATACTGACCTCATAGAACTGCTATGCAGGAGAAATATGTTACTGTCTGGAAAGTGTCTCGAATAGTGCTTTGTACTCAGTAACTGCTAAGTAAAGTATCTGGTTCTATTACTTCTCTCCACTTAGGAAATTTTATTTCTGCTAAATAACACTTCAAACGTCATCTGTTCTGTGTGGTGTCGTCACCCCCTCCTCTGGGTTGCCATAGCTCCATGACCTGGCTAATTAGCACAGTACATGATGTATTTGTCTCTGTCTGCACTGGGTTGTGAATTCTCAAGAGTAGGCAGGGAAGAACTCTGGGCGAGAACTTACCGACACTGAAATGTTTTAGACGCTGAGAACAGTGTGCCCCCTTCCTCCAATGATCTATCCTTGAGAAGAGGCTGGATTTTGCTCTGTCTGAGATCACTGAGGCACTGTCCGGACTCCTTCAGGTTTCCTAGGTTTCAATGGCAAAGATGAAACAGGTACATGGTATGTAATCCTTAACAACAGAGGGCAAATGGATCAGAGCCACAGGACGTTTTTATCATTCAGGACACAGCCAGACGTGTAAATACAGAGGTGATAAACAGGAGGCCAGGAGCCTGCATCCAATACCTGCTTGTTCTACAGGTCTTCCCGCCCACCAGCTCCACAACAATGCCCTACAGACTCCATCCTCCCCAGGCAGGCCGTCTCTCTGGCCAGAAAGCCCCACCGTCTCTCCCCGCCGCCCCCCACCATTCCCCAAAAGCAAACGCAAAATCAATGCTTTTCCACTCAGGCCCGGCCTTCCCTGACCACTCTGCTGCCACAGTAACAGCGGCACTGTGTGCTCGGCTGGGGACTAGGAATCAGCTCCCACCCCAGATTAACATTCAGGCAGAGGCCCTGGTGATGAATATTTTAATATAATGTTTACTGTTTACCCACATGAATGGAAAGAACTTGCATCTGCCAGGGCCACCTGTGCCCACAGAACGGCAGCCCAAGCAGCAGGTCCTCAGAGAGCCCAGCTGTGCCAGGGCCGATGGGGGACAGAGGGAGGGGTGAGGGGCAAGGGGCCGCTAGGGCCAGGAACCGGGAGGAGCTGGGAGGGGGGCTCAGACCCAGCCTGTAAAAGGGCGAAGAACAGAGGAGGAGGAGGGGGGAGGAAGCAGGGGGAGCCTGATAGCCAAGGAAAGTTGAGGTTATCAGGGCCAACCTCCCAGAAGAGACGTCGTTACCACCCAGCCCCTGCCCCGGCTGTGCAGCTGACTGGAGCACTGGGCGGGTTGCAGAGTTGTGGGCATCTCCTGGGACTGCTCTCTGTGGCCACGCCGCCATATGGTCTCCCTGTAGCACAGCAAATGCTCTCGCCTCCTCCCAGGCCCTCAGCCCCAAGCACGTCTCCCTCTGTAGAGAAGGAGGGAGGCTCATCCTGAGACCCAGTTGGTGGCTGGGCATGGAAAGGGTCATTCACGAGCTAAGTTCAGAGTATTTGTGGTTTTGGAAAGGTCTGGAAGGGAGCCTGGCAGAGGCTGTCCTGGCTGGAAAGGTAGCCATCACATCTCCCTTTGAGACTGTAACAAGCCAGAGACGCCTTAGAGTGGTGGGCAAGGGCACAGCCACCTGCTACTAGTCGGGCATCTGCCGGAGCGGGGCCAGGCCCTGTCTGATGGCCTGAAGCACACAGACTCCCCTCTTCAGGGCACCTGCCTGTTCTGTAATTAGGTCCACGGCTCAGGTGAGCCTCTCCCCCAGAGATGAATACTTCCTCTTGCTTTTGTTGACTTTGTCGCCTTCCTTCTTCCACCTTTCTCTCTTTCTTGGGCTACACCTTAGTTTGGGGTTGGAGCTCTGACAGAATGTGGCATTAGCACTCATTCGATTTCCCCCAGCCCCTTTTCTGGTCATGTTTCTAGGTTCCAGGGAACCATGAACTCCCTTCCTCTTAATGACGGCCAAGCATTTGGGGAAAGGGCATGGGAACAGCCACGACGCACGAGAAAAAGACACCTGCTTTCTAGTGGGTGCAGGAGAGAATAATGTGCCATGAGAGAAAAGTGCCAAGTCCTTTCTCTCCCACTGAGCTTCTTCTGCCGCTTCTCTCAGCCTCTCTCTTGTTCCACTTCTCGCCCTTGCTCTTCGGGTGGCCCTCCACCCATTCCTGCACTCCCACAGCCAGCCACTACCTGGAATTAATAAAAGGCCTAAAAATATGAATTGTACTTCTGGGTGCCCATATGTAGGAACAGATTTTGTTTTTAACTTTTTATTACAGAAAATTATTTAAATTCATAAAAATAGAGAGAGTTGTCAATTGGTACAACCCTGTGTACAGATTACTCAGCTATAAAAATCATCAATCCTGTACCTCTCTTTTCCACCCATAACCCTCACTCCTCACACACCCCCACATCCACGGAGGGTTTGTTTTTTAAGAAATTCCAACTGGCTGCTCAATTTCATCCATGAACATTCATGGGAGCAGTTTGACTAACCCTCCAGACTGTCCCTAGCCCCCAAAACCATCTCAGGCCTTGGCACACACCTGCCTTCGAGGACGGAAATCCTGTGAACCCTCTTTTCCGGCATGTGTACCTCACCGTCTTGCCCAACTGTTCTCAGAAAATCTTTGTGAGGAACGAATCAGAGCCCCAGCTCACGGACAGCTTTGTCGAAGGCCTTAGGCAATTTCTTGTCTTCATTCCCAGAAGAGATCATTCTGTAAGCGAGTTGGCCTATCAGAAAACACCTGCCTGCCAGATGCGCTCAGCTCTATGCGAGCAACTGTCGATGCATCTGCACAACTATCGAAACAAGGGAGACATGCAATCTGATCACCAAATGACTCTTGTGAATGATACCAGCACATGCAATATTCCAAAACAGCAGACGAAACAAACATGGGCTTTCTCCAGAAAGAAAAAAACCTGAAAAAATAAGTGCTCTTCTTAGCCCCCCAGATTTGCTGAGATCTGCTTGTTCATGGAGCAGGAAAACAAATTTAGTTCTGAGAGAGTGGTTCCTGGGAGGCCTACGTGTGGGCCCTACATCAAATTGCCATCAGTGGCCCTTGACCCACAATGAGAGACCTTCCTTTATGTGACTTCCAAGTAATTCATGGATCGAACTCTCGAAAAGCTTACAGTTGAAAAGTCTGGGCCTGGAACTTTAGACGTGATTACGCGGATGCTCGTGCCCTGGTGGAATATGTAGTATTTAAACTCAGGACGCCTGGATGTGTCCGCTACCTTGTGTCATCCTGAGGTGTTTATTTCACTGCTCTAAGGTCCTATTTTCCCAAACGGGGACAGGAGGAAGTCACCAGAGCTCAGTCTCCCTCACCAGCAAGCAGGTGGTGAAGCAGTCAGGAGATGAAATGCTGGAAGGATTTTATGACAAAATAGGAAATGAATTATTATTTGAATTTATTATAAGAAACCCATATATTGTGGATTGAAAATGTTTAGTTCCTTTGGTTGAAGTTAGAAAAACGTGTGGATATACCATTTCAACGTTTGAAAAACAACGTGATGGTAGATATAAAGTTCTTAGACAAGAACTATACTCTGAATGGTATTACTAAAAACTAAGCATGGTCAAGGACAAAGGGCACTCAGCTTACCATCAGCCGGCCCTCATTAATGTCACAACATGAAATAATTAATCAGCACTCCTCGAGATTCCGTGCCCTCGGGTGTTCCAGGGCGGTGAGACCACAGGGCGGGGAGTGAACCTACCCGGTCTCCCTAGGAAGGCGCCATCTCCACTCATGTCATAGCCCGTCCTGAATGAATGGTGACACACAGTTCAGCTTGGCTCAGCAACCATGCTTTACTTGGGTGTTTGGACAAGAACACTATTTGCACAGACCCTCAAGAGGACTGTAGGAGTCCTCAGCTTTTTGCCAACGACGACTACAAATGTGATCCTGTCTAACCAATGGTCATCCTTTGCGTGGGGTGGCAAGGTCCCTGGGAACCACATGAATTACTCAGAAGTGGACTTGACCTTTATGAGCAAGGTGGAGGGAAGGAAAGGACCTGTATTGGAATTCAGGAGGTTCTGGGGCATTTCTGGCTCGTCCTGGGTGACCTGGGCTGTTTGTTTTTTCTGGAATAGCTCCGCTTGCCCACATATTCAGTGGAGATGATCAGATCACCTCCTTGCACCCTCAGAGTGTTGACAGGGGTCTAAAATATGTGTGAAGACACTAACAAATAAATTACTAAGGTCCTCTGTGAATTGAAGTTCTAGGGCTATGACACATTCACCACTACATTCGATGACTTTTATTGACCTTCCCTGGGGTAGACTTTAAATTCACTCACAGGTTCAAACCCCATAAACTCCAAACACCCCATTTTCCTCAGGATTCCTGTTCCATTATCCTAAATGTTCCATCTTCTTTGGCCTTTCTTCCAGGTATTGGAACCCCCTTCCCTCCCCACTTGCCTCATAACCCTCTCCCCCTCTACCCTTCTGGGGACCAGCAGAAACATTCCCTTCTCATTCCCCTCCCCGCAGATAATCTGCCAGCTTTCCATGGTAGCAGGGGATTCTGGGAGTTTCTTCTTCTTGTGTTTCCTTGTGTGACATGTGCAATGGCCCATGCTGGAACTTTGGTGGGAGCTGGGGATCGATAATCAGTGCCCTAACCCAAGTGACTTATGTGGGGAGAGATGCCTGGGAAGCCTTTGAAGCTGGGCCTGGTAACAAATCTGCCCCACTTTCCACCAGAGACTGTGCAGGGCCTCTGAGGATCCCCTGCCCAGCTCCCGCTAAATCAATTTCCCAGCCCAGCAGAAAAACTGGGCAGGGTTGTATTGAATCTATTCCCCTCCATTGCCCCTCACTGCATTCCCAAATCACATCTGGCTTCGAGTGCTTTCTTCCAACCAGCATTTAATCCTCAGTGGTGATCCTTTTAAGAAATTTAATTTCATTCTCCACCCTTCTCTTCCCACCCAACTTTGCCCATAAAAAACAGTTCTTGGAGTTTTCAAATTCTGACATCACATAAAAACTTCTTTGTTCTGCAAAGTACTCATTCTCAATGCTTAATCCATCTCCCAGCACCATCCGCAGCAATGCACTGCGTGTTCCCGGGGTTTATAGATCTCTCATTTGCTGGCTGCTTCTTACAACAGCCTGGAAGTTCAGCCTTTTAAAAATCAATCTGGCTCTCCACGTTCCTGCTCCCCACCTCGCGGTCTGCATAGAGTGGCAGTCTGTTCGCTGAAGTCTCCCAAAGATATTATTAGCTCTTATTTCTTAACTACCCCTGGCCTGTAAGGAAACACCAGCTCAATGTCCTCAGCCAAGCTCCACATGGACACCTTCACAGCCACCTACACTCTCAACTCTGCCCTTCCCTCCAGGAACATCTCTGGAAATATGGGTTGAAAGCTTAAAGTCCCAGACACCACCAGAGAACCTTAACTACAACCCTGTGATTCCACAAATGACCAGGAGAAATATCAGTAACAATAGGAAAAGTAACAATTAGAATTAGTATTAAAAATAAGGAACACATTTTTTTTTTTGGAAGCTCACCCTGTACCAGGCACAGTGCTAAGTACTTTACCTGAGTTATAACCCCCAGGAAGATCTTTGGTGGTGGGTACTATTATTATCCCCCTTTTTCAGATGAGGTTGGGGAATGCTGCTCAAGATTGCAGAAGCAAGAGTTAGTGGAGGCTGGATTAGGCTTAGGCTATCTGGCTCGAAAGCCTGTGCACATATCCACTACCCTGCACTGCTTTCCTGAGGCCAATTTGAGGTAACTAAAGAAAAGGAGCATCTTTACCGTAAGGGCACTAGGGTGGCTTGGGGGAGCCCAGGAGCAGGAATTGGTCCCCAGGAGTAAGTGCAACCAGGCCCTCTCCCCTAGCTAGGTCATGTGCCAGAAAATGTGGCTGGCATCAGACCCCAGGTATCAGTAGAATTTCAGACTGATCTTGCTCTCTCTTCAAGGATTCAAAATTGCCTGCAGGTGGGCCCGATTGACAGGGGGCAAGTCACAAAAAAACATGGCTGCTTCCACTGTAGCCATGTGTGTAGGTTGGAGGAAAGGGGGAACAGCAGTTCCCAGAAGGGAGGCAGCCAATTCCTCAGAGAAAAGGATGCTGGGAAGATCATCAAACGAATGTGCCTTAGAGTGACCTTGGGTAGTTTGGATCACCCAGGATGGTGATGACGACGTGTTCCTTCCTTATAGAGCTGTTGCGAGAACAAAATAAGAAATTATGTATCAAATGCTTGGCATGATGCCTGGCACGTGGTAAATACCTAATAAATGTTAGCTATTACTATTAAGTCTGAACCATTGCAAGCTCACAGTGCCTAGCTCAATTTTATTCCTTATAAATAAACATTATTATACTAAATCCCTTGGCACACAAGATGCTTGCAGCCAATTCTTTTTCCATCTTGGAAAAGTGGGGAAAGAGCTAAGGCGAGAGCCGTGATGTCTCCAGAGGAACCTGCTCTAGGATGATCATGGATCCAGCAGGTGTGATGGGAAAGAACAGAATGGAAAACTCCCAATGTGTCTTTTCTGAGTCCACACCCTTTATGTATTTCATGGCAGACCAGAGATTTGAGGGCTCTGAGGTGGGATGGGAATCCTCCATTTCTAACTGCCCCTCCTCTTTGCCGATGTCCTGGTCCCACTGAAGTGGGCAAGGCCAGGGAGAGCTGGGGGATCCGTGGCTAGTGAGGAAAGAAAACAGATTCCTTACTACTTCCATTCTTAGTCAACAAAACTGTTTATGCTTTGGGAAACTTCCAGTGCTATCAGGAACTCTCATGCCTGCTCTCCGGCCCTTCCCCAGACTCAGTGAGTCCAGCATATTCTTCAGCTGGCAGTTTGGGGCTGAAGGAGGGAGTCAGACACTTGGATCCCTAAATGCCAAATGCATCAGTCTAACTTATTCAGATAAGTTTTCATCTGGGTATTTTCTATACTATCAAACTCTGTATCCTTCAGTGAAGACATTTGTCTTAGCTGAATAAAATCTCTTAATGGTTTAATAAAAAGCACTTAACTCAGTTTTCCTAGTTTTATGAGTGCCTTGGGGTCCTTTAGGAGAGCAAACATCTTTGCTGGGATCATTGAGGGAAACATAATTATTTTTCTGCCTTCTGATATATTATTTTCTGGAAGGAACAGTTCCAGATGCTCATCATATGCTTGCAAATTCTCCGTAGCTCCATCGAAGGACAGGTTATTCTCAATGATGAATTCAGGGGTGTCCATCCTTCCTTCCACAACTGACCTTCTGGTCCCTTCAAAGACACCTTGTACTTCTTTATTCCTTTCTTTGCTGAAATAGCATCCATTTTATTATCATCGCCAATTTGTTCTGTTCAGAATAAATGGAGAAAAGCGTCTGGAGGTCAGTTAGAACCAAGTGCCAGGAGCAAAAGCCAAGCAGGAAATTAGGTTAGTAGAAATTTCATGAGGACATAAACATCCAGGGAAGGGAAGGTGGACCAAATGGGAAGAAGCAGGGGGCAGTCAGGGAGAGAGAAAACCAGGAGAGCCAGGAAGCAAGGGAAGGGCAAAGGGAGTGTGACCTGCAGGGGGAGAGAGCGCAGAAGTGAGGGGAGGGAGTGTATGCAGCAGGAAAGCCAGGGGAAGGCGAAGAACTGGAACACAACATAGGAGCAGAGGATGCACAGTATTAGCAAGGGAAAGAGGAGGCAATGGGAGCACAGAGAGAGGAGGAGGAGGAGGAGGAGGAGGAGGAGGAGGAGGAGGGAGAGAAGTTGCAGGGAAGAGGGAAAGTAACCCAGTAGGGATTGTAGAGGACTGGAGTGCAGAGTTTCATAATCAGAATAGAGCACAGAGATGGTTTTCATTTTACCAATATGCAAATGAAGTAAATAAAAGCTCAGAGAGGCTAAGTGACCTTCCGTTCACCCAGCTATCCATCCATTCACTTCTTTGGTCATTGAAAGAATATTTGTTGAGCACCTTCTACATGCCCTGCTCTGTGCTATGCCCCAGAGGATACCATGTTGAACAAGGCTAACAAGGTCCTTGGCCTCAAGAAGCTCATGATGCCGTGGGGGCATATGGGCAAGTACAGTGGCTTGTACAGCATCATGAGATGAGAGTCATAGTGGAGCATGGGCCATGGGACCTGTAGCAGAGGCCCCTGGTGTGCAGCCTAGTGGATTTCAATCACTAATTCTTCTAAGACCTACAGTTACCAGGCAGGGTAACTGCAGACACAAAGGTGAGCTGCCAGGAGCCCTCCAGCTCCAGGGGAGCTCAGTGACAGAGCCTGAACTGGAAGCCCAACCTCCTGGTTGCCAGCTCCTTACACCCAGCTGCCTCTGGGCTTTGGTTTTGTCCCCTTCAAAAGCCGACATCCTGATAGTGCATCTCTAAACTGAGTGCAGAGGATCAAATCTAATAACAACCCCCTTTTCTATCCATCATGAAGTCCTTCAGTGGCCCACTATTCCTTTCAGGGTCAAATCTCAACTCCTAGCATCCAGGCGCTCCCTCCTTCAGCTGGCCTGGTTACCTTTGCCCATCTTCTTCCTCCTTCCCCCTCCTTCCCATTGTGTTCTAGCTCCACCTCTACTTGCAGGTGCAGGGATGGGCCTCCATTGTATTACAGGTAAGGCCCTCTTTGCTGTATCTGCCCCAACCTATTGTCCCAAAGCCCTGGACCATAGTCTTTGAACTCATCCAAGACTTAGCCCAGGCTCCACCTCCTCTCAAGGAGCCCTCTCCTTCCAATGGTCTGCTCTGAGCCAGTGGGATCAGGTGTCCCCTCCACTAGGCCCCCACTGCATCTCTCTAATAGCAATTACAACACCAGATGTCTCACTCAGCTCTTTGATGTATCTGCCTCCCCCAGTAGACTGTAAGGTCACCAAAGGCAGGGATGCTAGCCTGTTCACTCATCTGTTCAGCACTGGCACCTAGCACAGCTCCTTGCTTACACAAAAGGATTTAATAAATGCTCAGGGAGCTGACTTGAATTGAATGCCCAGTGTGTTAAGTTGCAGGAACCCTCTAGCTCAGTTTGGGGTGACTAGTCAACCTCTTCCTTTCACACGAGACAAAACAAGTTTGGATCTGCAAACCACCGGGTGAGTGAGGTCTCCGACTGGTAAGGTCTTGGCCTCTCCTTTCCTGTGTCCGTGGACCCACACGGCCCAGGGAGAGTGGCAGACCCGGATTTTGGCTCTCTTGGTGCTAGCTCCACATTTCATAGAACCTTAGAGAAGTTTGGGTGAACTTGGCTCTGATCATCTATTATGAAGGGAACAGAGGGATCTTACCTTCTTCACTTATCGCATTGTTTGTAACCAGTTAATTCATTCATATGTTCAACTACTAATTATAAAGCGCCAGGCTAGATATTCCCCTTCTTAGTGCGTCCCCTCTGTGTGCATTTATTTTGCTCTGCTCGGGGGTACAGAGTGTTACTGTTCTTTGCTGAGTAAACTTTAATCAGCATTTTCCTCATTAGCCTATGGTAGCATATAAGCTTATGGTTCATGCAATTCATTTCATCTTTTTAAATTTAATAAGACACAAGTTGGATGGTCATTAAGGGTCTCCTGTTGTGCGTGAAGAACTGAAAATAAACATGGATAAAATTAACTCTGGTTCATTATGTTCAGCAAGAAAAGTTTTATCCTTTCCAGTCATCATAGCAAGGGCCAAAGGCAAAGTCGGGGAAGTGCTGCTTTAATTTCCTGCCCTTCCCTGTATCCACATCACATAAATAACTTGACAGTTAAATAGTAGGTTAATTTGGTCATCCTAGTCACTGATTTGGATCATCATAGTGCAGCCTAATGGATTCCAATCACTAATTCTTCTAAGACCTACAGATAAAAAAATAAAAAGAAAAAAGAAAAACTATCTCTGCCCTTGAAAAATGTGCACTGACATACCCAGAAAATGTCAATAACTGTTCTGCGTTGGTATGTAATATGATGACACCTGGGGCAGGGGTGTGACTGGAGAGGGACAAGTGTATCGGGAGTCCTCATAGAACAGATAACCCCCAGATCCTATTCAAATGGCTCTGGCACAGAGGAATGCCAACCAGGGCAGCTATTACCCTCACTCTCAACAGGACTCATGGGGACAGTGCTTTCTGGGCAAAAGACTATGGTTGTTCCTAGAGAAAAGTTCTGGGTCCATCTAACTTCCCAGATTCCCATCTGAGTTACCACAATGAAGTTTGGAATTGGAGGACTATCTGGAATACTGCCTTCTGGTAGTGCTCTAATCAGAAAGTTATACCAAAAAGCAGAGACCAACATTTAGCCAGTGCTCAATCCCCACAGCCACCTTCCTCTTCTCCAGAGCCAGCCATAAGTGCAGAATCCAATGGGGTAGGTTTTTGCAGGCATCATTCTACCAGGGCTGTGTGTCAAGTGATCTCCCCAATAGTACCAGTCATTCTAGGGAGGGGTAGGGTCCTACCTTCTCTCCAAGCAACAGAGAGAACGATCCCTTATCTGTACTTCTGATGAAGGACTTGGTCAGGGGAGAGAGCACACTGAAATTCATCTCGGGATTTTATCCCCAGAATCAACCTTTAGGATAACAGAATTTTCCATGCCCCAGGCTTTCCCTGCAAAGATTAGTACTAGCACAGATGTTGGAAAATGTTAACAGCGGCCTCTACTGTCCAGACATAGTATTACCACACACTTAACTCTTGTCTAGATATTTTCACATTCATTCGTTTCTTCACTCATTCATTCATTCAGCTATTTTTTCAGAAAACATTTATTGAGCATTTACTACATGTCAAGATAGTAATATAATGTGATTCACAGGATGCAAAGATGAATGACGCACTCCCCTTTCCCTAACCTCAAATTTTCTCTCTCCCTGGTCCAGATATAAAGCCTAAGATTTACAAATTTCTCTCTCTTTGGTGTTAAGGCACAGAAATCCACTGTGACAATGCAGAGGGTCTTCAGTTTAAGGTAACATGTTATTCCTTGGTAGCCATTAACACTCTAGCAGAAATTAGTTTATTCTTTCAGAAAGAAGGATCCCTAGGGTGAATACATACAGAACATTGTAAATGTGGATTAATAAAAGGATAAGAAGTAGTCCAAGATACCCCCCCCAAGATAGACAAAGTAGTACAATGAGACCCAAAGGGCTAAAGGGAGAATTGAGGACATTAGTCACCTGGAGGGAGGCCAGTGAAAAGGCAGTGTAACTAGTGTTTTTAGGGGGATGTGTTCTGAGTTCAAATCTGACCTCTCTAATTTACTAACATTTGATTTCATGTGAGCTTCTTACCCTTTCTGAGATGTCCCTCCAAATTAGCATTGTGGGAACTAGGTTATATAATGCTGTGTAAAGTACTTAGCACAGTGCCAAATATAGTGTAAGCATTTAGTAAATTAGCCATTATGATTAGAGGAGAGGAAAAACGAGGCCGTAGAGACAGTGGAGACAAACTACTGCTCACAGGTTTGACTAAATCCACCCTCTCTCTGCCCATCACATTCTCCAGGCCATTTGTCAGTCCTGCTTCCTTAGTTTTTCCCATAGATCTCCTTCAAAGGGCATAGCCCCTGGGCACATGCAAGCTCCTGACCTTGAAGCTGGAGAATGAGGCCAAGGATCAGCCCAGAGACCCGCAGGAGCCCAGGGGTCACTATCAGTCCTAGAACTGCCATGAGGAAGCTGAAGGAGAACCTTCATGGAGACTGCCAGAATTCAGCACATGTGGGCAGATGGTTCCCTGTGGCCATTCTGGCTTCTCCTCCCTCTGCCCCTGCTCCTATTGGCTGCTGCCACTGCCTGTCCTTGTTCCTTCCAAGAAACATGAAGACAAGAGCTACTTCTGGGGGTTTCAGATGCCTCAGCATCTATCTAGAGTCTCACCAGAATCCTATTCCTGGAGATTTGAAGTAGATTTGTCGATGGTTATGCATCTTCCAAAATTAGCATGCCTCATTAGCTTGACTTAGAAATAACTGGAAAATGCAGCTACCCACAGCAGCTGGGGGGTTTTCAAAGGAGCTAGCCAGCCACAAAGCATATCAGAGGGATGCCATGAGATCCTTAGAAATCCACATCTTATATTCAGAGCTCAGAGCTCGGTGAGTCAGTAATCAATGAATAGCCAAGCTGTGCTGTTATTTTAGCTTGGTATCGAGAAGGGTATGTGGGGCTAATGTGAATACCAACCTCAGGAACTCTGATTGCCAAGTCCAGCCAAGAGATCTATGTGCAACAGGAGCCAACAGGCTCATGGACAGCTTAGAGAAATGGGGGGGGGGTGCTGAATTTGGGGTACCAGGTCACCAGGATTAAAATTCTTAGGGAGAGGAGCAGGATGAAGACCACTCCATCACTTACAGACTCCCCAGGTGAGTAGGCTCATCACCGTAACATAGAAGAATTTGCAGCAAGAAGGGCTTCTCTGGGGGGATTCTGACTTGCTGGTGGGGGGGGGGACCTCTTGAGGGGGTCCCGGGGGCAGCCTTCTGAACATGCTCCAATCCAGTGCTAGGTGTCCCGAATTTTTCAAGGAAACCAAAGAGTTACACTGTGGATGGAGAGAGCGTCCTTCCTTTGTGCAAAGAAGCACAGTTGGGCGGCCCCTTGGCAGATGCTTAGAGTCATCAAGAAGCAAAGTCTTGCCAGCGGTTGAGAAAAAATTGTCTAGAGTTTGCATCCCAGCTCCACCTTGTATGTCATCTTGAAAAAGCTTTTTAACTCTTCTGAACCGTAAGTTTTTCACCTGTCGAATGGGGATAATAGCATCAAGCTACTACAGTAAGGATGAAATATGGTACAGAATGGGCTTGGCATAAAGTAATACCCAAAGTACACAGGCTGATATAATCCATGTGCCCCAGAATCGACTAGCTTAGAACCATAGCATAAAGTCCTATTTCCTTTTACCGACTGCATTTGTACTCTACAAGCCCCAGTGGCCTAATTGCCAGTGATCGTAAGTAGAATTTAACAGAAGACGCTTTCAGTTTAAGCACAGTTTCTGGAGAAGCAAGAGCAGATCCTACCACAGGGAGGCAACCATATCATCTTGTATCAACAGGTCCCTTGATTGTCCTCTTCCACAGTGGCGGGGATCTTTGAGCTGGCTATCAGTCTCCTTCCATCCTTTCTTACTTCATTCCCCCTGAGGGATGCTTGAAGGAAAGTGCAGATAGTGGACTTTGTTAACGGAGTGTTGGGTAAATGTCGCCAAAGGATGGGCTGGATAGAATTCATTGACGGACACCAAGATGAATCCAAGGGCTGGATCTACTCTACCTCTTGAACCACACCAGAAAGGCAATTGAGTGTTTACAGGGTACATACCTAGATGGAGAAATGGAAGCACAGAGAGGTTAAGTGACCTGCAAGGTCAGACCCCGAGAAGTGGGGTTTTCTGCCCCACTTCTGCTATCTGTGACACTCCGCTTAATTTTTCAAATTCACGAGACCGAGTCCTGCCTGCTCCACTCCCTTTCTCTCTCTCTTTCTCTTCCACTCAGATGGCGTTCACTCCATGTGGGCCATGTATGCATACATATTGAAAGTTGGTACAAGTTTTCTCACCCAAAACCATGGAGGGCTGTGTGGGGAGTTTCCAATTATCCACTCTAAAAAGAATTGCTGATGAAGTGAAGTATCCAAGAAAGCAATTACACATAACCTCAAATAGTTTATTTTTAATGTGAGGATGAACTATATGCCCCTCTCTTTGCAGCACATTAAATTTCTCTATTGCGCCTGGTGATCACTGAATTTCCATTCTTGGAGCACCCAGCCAGTGACAGTGTAGACAGCAAGCCACCCAGAGGCATGCTGGGTGGCAGAGGGAGCCAGCTGGAGACTAAACGTTTGCTTCGCGAAGACCTGCACTTAAAAATGGCCTGTCCCCACCGTTGGGGATGATCAAGGTCAAGGCACATGGGGGAAGGGAGAGAAAAACACATGAGGAAATGAAGGCGACAGATGACTTCTAGAGGTTCTTTCCCACTCTGTGTGTGTGTGTGTGTGTGTGTGTGTGTGTGTAAGAATGGCCTCTGTGTGCACCTCAGTTAGAACATGTTCTCCCTCCAAATTCTTCCCTCTCTTTCTCCAAACCCTCAAAGCCCTGACTGGCCTTCCCCGATCCCCAAGCCAGCAGCATCTTTCATCTTGTATTTATATGATTTCCAGTGCACTGGGCTTGTCTATTTTCATTAGATGGTGCTCTCCACAGGGCAGGGAGCTGGGTCTGCTCGCATCGGCAAAGCACCATGTGTGTCCAGCACTTTATAAACAATACAAACAGACAAGAAATTGGCTAATGCCTGAGATAAGCAGTTGACACAAAACTCCACGTGTAGATGGCATCTCAATGAGAGGTAAAAGCACAGACCTCCACGTAGAGTTATAGAAAGCGAGCTCTTCAAAGAGATGAATGTTACAACCCAGAAAATTTCATCAGCAAAAAATATTCTAAGCAGGTTCTTCTGAGTATGTGTGGAACATATGAAAATGGCATATCTCCTTTACGCCGGAGCTAGGAAAGAAAATGTTATTAGTGCGAATGACATATGTGAGTTTCGCTGTGAATAAATATACAATGTCTCTCTCTCTATTATACGCATAATAATAACACCTCAAATCTATATGGTGCTGTGCTTCCCAGGAACTAAAAGTGATCCATGGTTATTATCATCTCATTTATCCTTACGGGTTTTTTTCACTTATATTTTGCTAGTGTGTTACCAAAATACAGAAACATTTAAAAGCCATTCTTCTAGCACTCCTTTTTCATTAAGTTCCACCTTTCCATTATACTCTCCTTAAAATGCAGTTAAGGGAAGGAGCTATAATCCTATTACAAGGTCCTGCAGTTTATTCACAGACTTGCATGGCAGATGCCTCCTTTGTGTTGTTACAGGTCTCTAAGGACCAGCTGTCCTGAGTTTGCTTCCCCAGTCCCCATCCTGAGCTTACTTGGCGTTCACCTTCGCCCAAAGGGCCACCATTTGGGTCTGGAGTGATGTGTTCGGTGATAGGGCTCCATTACCTTACCGAGGGGGCGTAGCCCCCAATGCTGTGGTGACTTGTGAATGCTTTTGCAAAACTCAGTCAGCAGATTAATCCCTCCACTTTCCAGCAAGCCCCGGAAGTAAACTGGTGGTGCTTTGATTGGGGACCTGGGAGGGAGTGTGGAATTTGAATGGTTCCCCCGTGCCTCCAAAGAGGAGAAGCCCAGAGGTCACTGAGCAGCTTGAGGACTTGGGGACTGTGGATTGGGTGCTGGAAGGAGATGTCAAGGCAGGAAAGTGAAGTAATGATCACTGAGCAGCTTGAGGACTTGGGGACTGTGGATTGGGTGCTGGAAGGAGATGTCAAGGCAGGAAAGTGAAGTAATGATGACGAGCACTAAAACCACTTACATGGAGTGGTTCCGCCCCCAAGAGAATCCTGAACCTGCAGTGTTCTGAGTTAGAAACGTCCTCTTGCCATTCATTGCTTACTTAGTCCTCTGGGTAATCTTACACATTAGACCATTTTATAGACGTATAAACCGATCCTCGGAGAGATTGCGCGGTTTTCCTGACATCTCCCTGTCCCGTCATCACGGCACATGCTAGCTTGTTTCTAGGCTCCGGGAGGTAGGTATGTGGTCACTAACCCTCTCGCCTATGGTCCCAGATGTCCAAAGATGGAATGGAGTGGGAACGAGACAGCATGGTGCCGCCATGCATGGTGCTTTGAGGACTTTAAGGCCCTCGGGCTAAAACTAACCTGACACTCCTTTGATTCTCCCATCTGGGCAGCTTGTGGTCTTTCTGCACAGCTCTTTTGCCACCACAGAGCTCTTGACTCTGTTGGCACTAATGCCATCTTCAGCGGCAGGGCTAGCTTGCTACTCAAAATATCACTTTATCATAGCACTGCTGAAGTTTTGAAGTTCTTCCAGATACTCTGGAAGAAATGCCAGTTTTTGCCCTTCAGCGATTTCAAATTCCTACTTATTCTCTGGATTCTCCTTCTTGTATTTATGTACTTGTTGATAGTAAGGAAGCTGGATAGGAACGAGTTTTGTTTTCTTCTCCGGGATAAGAACAGAATGACTTGGGAACTCTGAATCCTATTAGTATTGGCCTCAAGGAGGCCTCCTGGACTTTGGAAGATGAACATAAACTCATCAGATTGAGAATGAAAAGAAGGGAAAGAGTGTTCCAGGGCACAGAGAATACACAGGGCAGAGCATGTGCAAAGGCACCGTAGCGTCGACACCAGAACTGCACTTTCCCAGAACTGTACGCATTCTGCATTTGTGTAGCATGAACTCTGAGTAGTAGGAATTGCAGCCAGAGAAGTATACTAAGGATCACACTATAAGAGACCCTTTTGGTGCCAAAGAACTTGATTTTATCCCTTGCACTCCCGAAAAGCTAGCATGTCCACGACACTTAGCGTATTGCTTTGTGCAATTTCTTAACCAACTCATCAGCACCCTAAACCCTTAGGTTGTGGAGATAATAAGCAGAACTATGCCACATTTTTTTTAAATATTACTTTGGCAGGATGGTGGAAAGGAAACCGGGGGAGAAGATGCTGGGGGCCACGGGGATCAGATGGAAGATGGTCTAGATGAGAGTCAGAGACACTCTGAAGAAAAGCAGTCTCAGAGAGCAGAGGGGACACTGAGGCAGCACACAGGACTTGGGACTGGGGAGATAGAGGGCTTGCCGCCACGGGGATCCTGTTCCACTTTTGCATGGGCGGCTGTGGCTCTGGACTTCCTCAGGTCGAACCCAAGCCACTCCCTTACTTGAACACAGCGCGTTCAATGCCGGGCATCGCTCCGAGCATGGTAAAAAAACAACCCTAGCTGAATTCTCACTGCAGCCCATGAGGTAGGTACTACTGGGACTCCCATATCGCAGACAGAGCCATTGAGGCAAGGAGAGGTCCCGTAGCCCGTGTGTGGTGGAGCCGGGGTTCCAGCGCCTGTGATTCTAGCACCTACGCTATGCTGTCTCTCAGTTCATTCAGGGACATCCGGCGAATAGGAACGGGTGCCTGTCTACCTGCTTCTCTGTGAAAACTCGAAACCAGCCATTATGAATGAGCACCATCCCCTCCTGCAGCACGTCCTAAGTGTATTCTTTCTTACAAGGGCAGTATTTGAGGCATCCAAAGATAGAGATGGCCACTGCTACCATCACCCTCACTCTCTGTTTTCCAGAAGTTTCCAGTTGCCCCCACTGGCCTCACTCCAGGGCATACATGGCTATGGGCTGTCCTCTCTTGCCCTTGGATCACTTTCTTCTCTCAGAGAATGAGCTCAGAGCCCACTGCACCAGTCTCAAGCTTGGGTCTCCTATTAGTTTTCCAGGGCCGCCACACCAAGGTACCACAGACCGGGTGGCTTAAACAACAACGGAAATCTATTTTCTTACACTCTGGGGGCTGGAAGTCCAAGGTCAAGGTGCCGGCAGGGTTGGTTTTCCCTGAGGCCTCTCTCCTGAGCTTGCAGACGGCCACCCTCTTGCTGCCTCTTCGCTTGGTCTTTTCTGCGTGCACACATGCTCCCAGCGTCTCTCCGTGTATCCGGTCTCCTCTTCTCATAAGGACCCCAGTCAGATTGGATTGGGGCTCACTGTAACAGCCTCATTTTAATTTAATTACCTCTTCAAAGACCTTATCTCCCAATATGGTCACCCCATTCTGAAGCTCTGAAGGTTAGGACTTCGACATATAAATCTGGGGGAACACAATTCAGCCCATAGCCAGA
Organism: Felis catus; assembly: GCF_018350175.1. Lineage (NCBI taxonomy): Eukaryota > Metazoa > Chordata > Mammalia > Carnivora > Felidae > Felis > Felis catus. The sequence continues at coordinate 17,332,003 of NC_058384.1, read as the reverse complement.
CTCTTCTCTCCACTTCTCTACTGACCCAGCTCATAGCTCACCTTTTTCCCAAATACACATCTTTGGAAAGATATCATACGATGGGAATAAAGGGAATTAAATTGAAACGTACACACCAGTGAAATGGATCTTTCCAGAAATGAGGAGTTTGCGTGTGTGTGTATGTGTGATTCCTGAAATGACATTCCTCTGCTTCCCTCCCACAGAGCGGCTTGTGCTCTGACAGCTCAAGGGGAGGCAGTAGTAGTGATAAAAGCACAGAGGCTAGCCATGAATCTTCTCATGTTAATGCACTTCATTAAAACCAGCATTTTTATTATAAAGACCTGCCAAAGTGAATATTAGACAGAAATGCATGTTAAGCTGCCATTGATCTTTCCGGCTGGATTGTACATTAAAGGGTGTACTTTCTCACTCTGTTAGCCGCTCACACATAAAAAAGAAGTAAGAATCAAAGGTAAAGTGCCTAAGCCTTATCCCTCCGATGTCACTATGGCTACCCAGTGGGGCTGAGTGAGCAGAATCAGGCAAGGGGTAGGAGCCACCCAAATCTCGTTTCCAGAGTTTTTAGACATAAGGACCTTGGCCATATTCTCTGCATGTCCGGCTGGCCTTCCTCCGTGACTAGGAGGTCACTGCTGGTTTACCAGGTGACTGTTTCCAACCTCCATTTCCCAGGAAGGGGTCTGACTTGGTCCATTTCTTAGGAACGATGGTTTGGCTAGAAGCACGTACAGGATAACGTTTCTCCCAAGGCATTTCTGCTTGAGGGGGGCAAGGTTAATTTAACATGAGGACCGGGGATATCTTTGAGGGTCTCCTGGGGATTGGCACGTGCGTGTGCATGCATGTGTGTTTCCACACTGACAGCAGTGGAAACCAGACGTTTAATGAAAAGAGAAAGAAAATGCATTTGGCAGCTGGGGAAGAAGTTGCATAAAGAAATTGTATGTCTGGGGTTTACTAGAGCCTGAGGTGGAGACCAGGCTTTTCTGCAGACAGGTGAACAAGTCTCACTAGGGTTCCTGTCTGCTAAAATATAACAATTCAAGACGAGTGAGCGGAGCTTAAGCGCTAAGGGCTAATCCTGCCAGAAAAATAATTTCTTTCAGGACCACCACTCACTTTAAATCAGTCATCTCTCTCATCACTCCTATACTCCCGCTGTTGCTCCAGACCCCCCTGTTCTTATACCCCATCCTAACTTGTGCCTCAGTGTAACTTTCCAAAGCTAGAGACCCCTAATCCCCCGGCACAAAGACGGCTGCAAGACAGAACCCCGTGGTGTCCTCTCTGCCCCAGTGCTCATTTGGAAGGGCAGATAAGAAGCCAAACTCATCCTCAGCTAAGCCAATGGGGGTAAATATTAGAAATCAGAGGTTCAGGCACCCGAAAGGGACTCAGATAACCAGATACCCTCCCTCCTCCAAGCTATCATCCCTTCCCAACTTAATGCCACCCCCCAATTAACGGTAAGTCAACATCAGCACAAATTATTAATATCCCAGCAGGTACAACCTGACTTGATCACTAGTCTGTCAAAGACCCCAAATAAAGAAATACATAAGTGGTGATTCGCCAAGTATGGAGGTGGACAGGAAAGGACATTAGCAAGTTCATCACTCAGACCGATGTGTTAGCTTCAGTCTGTCGTGACTCATAAGACAGTTCTTCTGTTTTACTAATTGCAGTGTATTTATTACTTTTCACTCTCCGCCACCCGGTCCAGATATGTCAAACAAGAGCGACGGAATTCCTGTTCCTGACAGTGCAGACTAGCATCTTCCTTCCGCCCCCCAGTGGTTCAACCCTCTCACCGCCATGACACAGAAACCCCAAAGTTTCCAGTGCATCCAGTTACCTCCATTTCTTCATTATACCTGATTTCCTACAACACTGGGCAGCACTGACTTCATATTCAATTATTTGGCAAACATTCAAGAGCTCCCGCCCTGCTCCCAGGCCTGTGCCAAGTTTTCAGCCAACATTGATGCGGGGCACGATGCTGAAGTTCAGGAGCCCAGAGGCTGATGGGGAAGCCAGTGAACAAACAATTACAAAGCAGGAGATACCGCCCGTATCCGAGGGAGACTGGAGGAGGCATGCATGTTTCTCTTCTCCGGCTTCTGGGGCATTTCTTTAGGCTGATTCTCTTTTGAGCCCTCCTCACTGGGCTTTCCTCTTTTTACAAATTGCCCTCCTGTGGGAGGAGCAGGGGAGCAGTGTTCCCCTGCTTCATCTGCCTTCTTTTTATTTCATTCTGTACCTTTCCTTTAGCTGATCCGACCCATTCCTAAGGATTCGACTATCACACATCCATTCATGACCCTTAAATCTGAGCCTCTCTCCTAAGCTCCAACCCACACACCTGCTGCTCATCAGAATTCTCCTCCGATGCCTCAAGTGCAACGTATCCAAACCTGAACCCACTCTGCACCCCCACCCCTCCTCTGTCGACTCCTTCTCACCATTTCTTTTACAGAGAGCATCCCACGCCTCAGTGCCAATGAGAAATCTCTCGAGCGTCCCTGCCTCTTCCCTGCGTCCCGTTCCCCCCACCACCTAGTGCCTGTTGCTACACGTTTTCCCTCTGAGGGGTTCTTACACTGGCCCTTGCTGTTCATTCACTTGCTCTTTCCATCTCCCACCTGGACCACTGCAGTCGTCTCCAGCTGTTCTCCATGTTTGCAGCTTCAGTCTCTCTTTACTCCAGTCTATGAGCCACTCTAATGCCAGAGAGATGTGTCCCAAACCCAGCCTCCCATTTTTTTTTTTAATTTTTTTTTTTTAATGTTTATTTATTTTTGAGACAGGGAGAGAGAGAGCATGAACGGGGGCGGGGCAGAGAGAGAGGGAGACACAGAATCTGAAACAGGCTCCAGGCTCTGAGCTGTCAGCCCAGAGCCTGATGCGGGGCTTGAACTCACGGACCGCAAGATCATGACCTGAGCCGAAGTCGGACGCTTAACCGACTGAGCCACCCAGGCGCCCCTCCCATTTTTGAGACTGTTGAGCTCCATTCCTCAAGAACTATGCCAGCTTCTTAGCCATCTTTCCAAGAACCTCCAGGTATCAGGGCAGCCCCCGGTCCAGTCACAAGAGGCAATGACTCCCAAGGCCAACCTTCCAGCTCCTCTGTGGCTTTGCGTGTCCTCTCCCCACGCACCAACCTCAGCACCTGCCTGGGGAGTTCTAGGCATCCCTTAGGGTCCAGCTCGAAACTCCCCTGCTCTCTGAACCTTCTCTGGCCCAACACACATAATCAACCACCCTCGAGTTGTGTTCTCCTCTATCTGCCTCCTGGGAGGACCATGAACTGCTCAAGGGCCAAGGCCATGGCCGTTTGTGGTTGAAGCTCCAGAACATCTAGAGCAGAGTCAGTGCCCGTTTCCCATCCTGCCCTGTATGTCCCTGCCCTCGCTGCTCAGCCCAGCCAGCAGCCCTGTGGGTCCCTCAGACTGTGACTTCCTCATCAAGTGCTTCTCTTTCCGGATTTGCTGTCAGTTGGTGGCAATCTCTAAACACAAGGCCATTTTGACTCCCCCCTCACCCTTGTTCTCTGCCCATTTCACTTCCTCAAAGTGGCTGGAGCCTCTGTCCCCCTCGCCATCCCCACCCCCACTCTGACACTATTTCTGACCTGCTTCCACCGTCACCGGGACTAGAACCGCAGGAGCCTCCCAGACAGCCACTCTGCCCCAGCCTCCCTGAGCCAGCCTCCACACACTCCAAGATCCATAGTCACCTTCCTTCAGTGACTCCCTTTCACTACTCAAAACAAGTTCCCCCTGCTCGGCACGGAACCCTGCCCGCTCTGACGGCGGATGGCCTGGTTGGCCTCACCTGCTCCTGCCCTCCTGACACCACCTCTTGCTCCGGCCACACTGAGGCTCTAAACACACCGTGCCGCGGCTCTTGCCCTCCCCTCGGCCTGGATGCCTTCCTCCGGAGTCTCCGGCTCACACTAAACACTAAATGTGGGTGTCGCCTCCTCCTGGCGACTTTCTCAGATTTCTCCTCTTCCTCACCTGGGATGGATTCCTCCTCTTCTGTGCTTTCGTGATTTCCTCTGCCCTTACCACAATATCCTAGGCTCCTGGAGGCCAGGAGCCATGTTGTGCATAACACAAGCTCAGCAAATATGGAATAAATGAACATACTTTGTTGAAGGAAGCTCTAAAAGTAAAGGGAACAAACTACTATTATGTGCCACGTGCTTAATACGTAGTATCTCAATTAAATCTCACATGAACTCCACAGGGAAGTATTGTCCCCATCCCTATATCATTGAGGAAACCAAGGCTCAGAGAGGGTAAGTAACTTGCCCAGAGATGAGCAGGAGGGATCCAAACCCCTATCTACACCTCTGTACCCCGGCCCTTCCCGCCACAGCGTGCAGCCTCCTTTACCAGGCCAGCGGTGGCAAGCTCTTAAGCCTGCCCTCGGAAGGTCTCCGGCGAGGCTGGCAGGCAGCCCAAGTTCCCCGGGATTGAGACCCGGCGCCCCAGCACAGTGGCACCTGCGACCCCACGAGCCGCCTCTTCAGCTCTGCATGTCCGCAGGTGCAGGGCTGCGTGCAAGCTTTCTCTGCTGCCACATCATATTGCAAACTTCCATCTAATTTGCCATTCCCTGTCTCCCTAAGGACACATCCGCGTTAGTACTTTAAAGGCGAGCTTCTCTCTAGGAGGCAGGCACGAATCCATTTTTCACTGGCATTCACATTATGGGAAATGCAGTGCTTTATATATTAACGAGTAATTTTCTTTGCCCACTGCAGCTCAAAATTCAATAAATGTTGTTTAAGCCCAATTTTCCCACTTGTAGGTCAGAGAGCAGCCTTGTGGGGTGGGGGGAATTCCCACATACTTCCTTGTCCTCCTCCCTGCCCTCACCGCCACCGTCCCTCCAGACACGGTCCCCCCCCTGCCCCCCATCTACCGACAGCAGGGCGGCTGCCGAAGCAGGAGGTGGTGTCGGGAGGGCAGGAGCACGTGAGGCCAACCAGGCCCCATTCATCAAGAGGCCTCAAGACTCATGTTGTCATTTCATGTGCCCCTCTGAAACTCCCAGCCATCTCTGGACGTCTGTCCATGGGCAAGCCCCTCAAGCGTCTCCCCAGTGGGCTGAATCCCCAGTCAGAAAGGTCATTCCTCTGAGTTAAGCATTGCCTACATTCTTCTGTTCTCTTTTAGGATGGAAATACTCCATTAAGTCATTCACACCTTGGATTCAGTGTTTTATCTTGCAAACCAAGTCAACCTGTGGTTTGAACTTGAGTTTGAACCGGTTAAGGAAAACCAGGGGGCAGAAGCCAAACTACTCTGTGTTTGCTGTTCTTGAAAGGTTGACCCTCTCTGGCCCTGGGGAGGGGAGAGCAAGAGGCTGCCCATGGCCCCTCACTGGGAGAGAGTGGACATCATGCTCGGGCAGGACGTACTCCCCCATCTCCGAGAACAGGACTCCTGGGACACTTAAGAATATGGGTCCAGGTCTGCCCTCTGCATCGAATAATAATTCAGTAAAATCTCAATTAAAACCAAGTCATAAATCACATTTAATGTTGCCCTGATGGGTCGAATCGAATATGCCAGACCTATTAATCATCTGCCAGGCCCTGGGATCCCAGCCTCCCTCTTCTGAGGATTCAGGGGTTAAGGCCTATTTCTTCCACCTCTGCCACCACTCAATTAGACCCCAGGGAGCAGGCGCCAGGGAGTTCTGGAACTGCATTCTGTCCTGGAATGTGGGGCTTGGCAGCCTGCGTATGGCTGGGGGTCCAGTAGGGAAGGGGAACCCAGATTCCTAAACGGACTATCTGCCTGCCTTTTGGGTGGGGGATTGTGACATGCAGACCCAGCGGCCCGAGCTAGACATGCAACCTGTCAGGTCGAACGGGCTGTCCCCTGTCTCCAGGCAGTGGGCATCAGAGATCTGGGGGAGGAGACAGGGTTTCCTGACATAAGCGGATCAATGATCAGGAGCCCCACATAGGGAGCTGGTGGATGCCCTGGCTGGCCCAGGAAAACACGGCCGTGATGGCAGGGCCTAGTAACCAGACAGAAATTTGAGGCTGGACTTTGGTCCCTGGGAGGGTGCAGTCCAAACCCAAGGCAATGGGGTCTGCAGCGTAGAGAGCTCCTCGGAGCTATCATGCCTGAGGCCTTTGAGAGTTCTGAGAGCCAAGTGGACGTCTGCTAAAAAAGCTAAGGCTGAAGAATGACCAGGGCATGAGATCTGAAACCAGATGCTGGTGTTTGATTCCTGGCTATATGGCCCTGAGTCAGACATTTCACCCCTCTGAACCTCAGTTTCTCCCTCCATAGAACAAAGTTCACAGAATTTAATTTCCAGGCTTGTTTTGAGGGTTCAAGGACATAATGATGTCCAGTGTGATGCCCACGTGTGGCATGTAGGGGCTCAAATAACAAAAACTCTCTTGTTGGTGCAACCGTGGAAAGGTCCCTTCTGCACAGCAAGTTCAAGAGACCAGCAGCAGAACGGAGGTCAAGGTTGCAGATCCAGGGGTCCAAGTCAATAAAACCAGGGCTGGGGTATACATAGGTGGGGACCGAGTGAGAGCTGTCTGAAGCCACTCCACAACACCTTGGAACCCCACCAATGGTTATGTCAACCAGCAGGTGTGCTTATTGGAGGGCCTAAGGGGCCAGAGGCAGGTGGGTTTTCAGAGGTCAGTCTGGGCCATGGACAAGCCCGCACCAGAGTGAGGATAAGGTAGACCTCTTGGGTCCGTCTTCACTCCCTCCATTCCTTCCTCTTCCTTTCCTTTCAATTTCCTTCAACATACATCTCTAGGTCCCCTACTATGTGCCAGGCATTGGAGGCTTGACCCTAAGAACATGGATAAAGTTGAACCTGCAGGTTGCACTGGCTCCAAGGGGGAGAAGCAAGCACCTTCTCACTTTTGAAAGAACTTGGTTGTTTTTTTTTTTTAAAGGCACATAAGGGCACTTTGCTGCTTTATGATCAATATGCTTTGAAACCTACTTAAGCATTTGTCAAGTCTCATTTTATGCCACTGACTGACACAAAATAATAGTTGGCATTTATCGAACACTTAGAATATGGGCAAAAACATTTGCCTGGATCAGCTATTTTAACCCTCCGTCAAGAAGGTCCAGTAGTATTATCATCCCCGTTTTATAAGTCAGGAAATTGAGGCTAAATGAAAGGAAGGAATTTCCTGAGGTCTTACAATAAGTAGCAGAGCTGGGGTTGCAATTGTGGCCAGCCGAGCTTTGAACAGCTGTGTGTCATAGGCTCTTCATCCACAGCCAGCCGGGCTCCTGCTCATTCCTCCAGGTTGCCTGGCCACTACCTGGCACAGGGGGCTTGAAGTACATTGATGTTTGTCCCACAAGTCCGTGAGAGCTCAGAAACAAAAACCTGATCTGTCTACTTGCTTTCCAGTCCCTCCCAGGCTCAGTGCCCATTTTGGTAGAAGCAGGGCTGGATGGGTGCCTGTCAAGGCTAACGGGCCGCTGCCCCCTGCCCTCCAGAAAAGACAAAGTCCTGCAGGTGGCAAGGCCTACTCTCTAGCAGCAACCCGGTGGCTGGGTTTCTCAAGGCTTGCATCTGAATAATTGTGTTCATTTTTAGTGCCCTTTCCATGGTATTAGAACAGGAAAAAAAATTAAATATATCAACCGATAGGGTAGAAGACAATGAAAAACAAATGTTATCTATTATAATGAGCATTTTCTAGCTATTGTTAAGGCAATATGACAGTGCAAGGTGCCAAAAAGGCTGCTTCTCTGCTCTAGAAAATGGCCTCAGTTCACATGAACCTATGTTCACGTACATCTTCTCAGTTTGTGACATTTGCTCAGCCTCTTCCTAAGGAATGATCCAGTGTGCAGTCCAGAAATTGCCCAGGCACTCGCCCGCCTGTGCTCTGGGTACCATTACACCTGAGGTGTGCGGCTTTCCCAGCAACTCCTGAACTCATTGCTAATCCCTTCTCCTCCACTTTGAATCCTTTGGCCAACTTCTCATCCTCCTCGGAGCTGACAGTGTCTTCTCGCTCTGTACTGTCCACGGGCTTTGTCACTCTGCTTCAGGAACATTCACATTTCACTCCATACTCTGATTCTGGGTGTTGGATTTCTGAAGCCCCGGGGTCCTAAGACAAAGGTTAACCCGTGTCTATTTAACCTGGTGGACAAAATGGATTTGCCCCTCATTCGAAAGTCCTGAGTTCAGTGCATTTGAGATTTGCTCTATTATCAAATAATTTTTTTCCTTGGTTATTCCTCTCTGAGTTCATAGCCTTCTATCAAGTGTTGGAGAGAAGAGATTTGTGATTTAGACTGTGTGAGGGAAGTGATTAGTCACGTGAGGATCAAGGGACCAATTATTTAGAATTAACAAGCCTGTGTGATGATAACCACACAATCTTTTTGACAGCACTAATGTGTCAGATTCAAGAACCCTGAGACGGGTCAGACAAGAGAAGAAAAGAACATCTTTCCTTGGCAGCCTTCTGCTTTACATACTCCTGATTATGTTGCCAGTTTCACCGGAAAGCATGTGTTCCATGGGTATCCGCCCAGCAGCCTTCTTTCCTTTCTTCTCTGTAGCAGAATTTGAATCCAGTTCAAGTGTCTAATGGCAATCAGTGTAGGAGGAGGCTCCAGCCCTTGGTGGGAAGAGGAGAATCTTGATCCATCTAAACCAATGATGGTGACTCTGTTCTCCTTTGTGAGGAATCACCATGGAAATGGGCACATGCACGATTATGGCCAATGAGCTGTGGGGCATCTTTAGGGAACATCCTCACTTTCAAAAATGGATATAAGGAAGGGGGAGCTCCTCTTACTCCACTTCCAAACTTTGGACATTGCCAAGTAAGAATGTGATCGCTGGAGCTATGGCAACTATTTTGAGACCAAGAAGAGTCTAGCCTGAGAACAAAACCCAACGCGATGAGAATGCTAGTGCAAGAAGACAGAAATAACGTAATTCCTTGATGATGCATTAAGCTGCTAGATGAACCAGCTTTGCTCATGCTTTGGCTTTTGACAAGCATACACATTGAAAGGATGGTAAATGAAGAAAGACCAAGGGCTCTGGCAAATGCCTCTTTAATGGAGTTTGTGAAATACATCCAGGAAAGGGCTGAACTTGGAGGAATGAGGAGCTCCAGTTGAAACGTCAGGTGAGTGGTGTCAGTGAATCTAACAAGGTCCTACGTAAAGGTCGCCTGGTGCCTCCAGGACTCTTGTCTTGGACTCCAGGCTCCCTAGAGATGAAAACAGATATACATTTTCCAAGGCAGAGTTTCTCCAGTGTGATTCAGAGAAAACTGCCTTTTGTTCTCTGTTCCCTGACTTCTGGAACGTTACTGTTGGCCAGTTTCCTCCCCTAATGGAAGTCGCATCACAGGATTCTACATTCTACAGAACAATTTCTAAACATGGTCTAGCACTACGTCAAAAGAATAATAATAATCTTTTTGGCAAAGCTGATATGAACCAAAAAAAACCCCAAAACCCTATCACTCTAGGATGCAAATATTTGCCCCTCCCCATTGCCCTCCCAACCAATGCTCAAGTTCTCCGACCAGCCATTTTGCCTTGGTGCTGTTGTTATAATTGGGGGTGGGCAGCATTGTTAGTGTGGATAGGGGCGAAGTTATGGGTAAAGCGTCAAACCTACCCTGTCAGCATGAATTAACTAAGTTTTAAGGCAACAAGGACGCTGCCTACTTAATCATCATTACAATTCCAGAAATGGTTCCCAGTGAACCCAAATATTGAGACTGCTTATTTTACTGCAGAATCCAAATACACAAAATTAGCAAGATCAGCTCTTGGAGTGTCAGCCGTTGCCAAATAAGAACTTGGGAGCATGCCTGTGTATTTTATTAAATTGTGCATAATGATGGTGTGTGTCTAGAAGCTGACTTCCCTGGACGAGTACATCTTTATCTTGCGGGCCATGACAGCTCGTTTGAACAGAGGAGCACATTTTGATTTTTCTTCTTCCCCATTTATCAAAATGTTTTCAGTACACGCACGCAGTGTGAGGGGACTGAGCTGCTGACGCATTCCAGCCTCATCATTTCCTTCCTTGGTTATGTCGCTTCTGTGTTTTTATTTGAGTTGGCATCAGATCAGACCTGTCTTGTTTGGGATCTTCCACATACACCACATTAAGCATATGTCTACCTTTATGTGGCCTGATTTACCCAGGCAATTTAATCTAGGTAAGCTAATGACTCAGGAAGGGGCTAGAACTGGATACGTTTTATTCAAATGAGAAAACAATGAGGGCAACTGGACATTCTGTGGGCACCTGCTATGTGTCAGGTCCTGGGATCTCATTTAGCTCTTGAAACAGCTCTACGTTATAGTTACGAATACCATTATTTCAAATCTAGAAACCAAGTCTCCGAGAGCGGCAGAAGTGGTCTGCCAAGGTCATGCTGCTATTGACGTGGAGGAGTCCAGAGTCAAGTTTATGTCTGCCCCAATCCCGAAGCCCTCACTCTGCCTAGAACGCCTCCTTGCACAGGACGGAGGGCCAACACAACGGCAAAGACGAAGAAAGGCTCAGGGCCCGAGGAAAGAGAAAGAAAAAGAATTGACAGAAATAAGGGACTATCTGAAGGAAACCATTATAAATTCATGGGGGTGGAAGGAAAAGGTCTCATTGAAAAGAAAACTAAAAATTGACAGAAAAAAAAATGTATGAGCAGAAGCAGTAAACACTTGAAAATAAGAAGATTTCCCAGGAGATGCTGCAGGAAGAAATCCGAGTAAAAGATGGGCATAAACAGGGGTGTGGGGAGGGAAATATTAGACGTAGAGAATTCGTTTTCTGTGATTTCATGGAAAGTTCCTTGTAGGTTATTTGAGTGGAGAATCAAGAAAAGAACCTTTGAGAAAAACACAATTCAGCTCTGACATTAATGTTATCTAATCTTTGGGGAAGTGAATCTAATATTTTAAATTTTAGACACTTTCACCTCTCTGAGTGATTCCTTACATCCAAAGGTGAGTCAGGGGAGGAAAACATTTTCTTGGGAGTAAAAGTTGTCCCTCCTGTGAGGTAAATTACATCTTCCTGGACACTGAGTGCTACAAATCTCAGTCCCAGCAAATTGTGGCCACTGACTGCTATGAACCCCGATTGGAGGTCAGTGGCTAAAAGAGCCTGTGGATCATGATTTTCCAGAATTGCAGACCCCTGCAGGGTAGAAATCGTTTCCTGGGGTTCCCAGGCTATTCCCTCCATCCAATGGGGACCAGGAGGAGTGATTCTTGAGGCTTTGAGTGATTTTCTACTGAAGTAAAGGAAAACAACCTGAATAGCAGCCCCCCCGCCCCCCAACTGGGAATGCTCCTGAGGCGTCAGCTGTGCGAGTATATGTGCACGTTGTGCGTGGGCCTGTGTGTGTGCGTGTGTGTGTAGCACACGCATGTGTGTGTGCACCCATGTCGGCATGCATCCGTGCGTAACCACGTGCAGCTATGTGTGTGTCTGTGTGATGCGTCCCGTGTGTGTGTGCGTGAGTGTGTGTGCATGTGAATGTATGTCCCCCGTGTGTGCATGCCCCTCCCCCCACACAAAGAAGAACAGTCTCTGCAGAAGTGTCTCTAGAGAGGCAGCCTTGAATAGTGAACTTAAAGTCAGAAACCTGAACTTGAAGCATATTTGAGTGAATTCTTCCTCTCACTCGCTTTGCCACTATGGACGAGTTGCTAAACCTTTCCTAGCCTCAGTTTCCTCTTCTATAAAATGGGAGTCACAACTCCCGCCCCATTGTTGTGAGGATCCAACAAAGACAGCACGTGTGAGCATACTTCGTAAGCCAAGTTACACTAAAAATGCCTGACATCTCTCTTGTTCAGGGGCAGCAGGGAAGGTAGTGTACGACCCAATTACTAATTTCTCAGTTTGAGTCCAGCGTTCGTCTCCTTGACATCCAAGGGCTGGCAGAATCAGGAAACTTTTTTGATAGCCTGGGGTTTCTTCCTTCTTGGTAGGAGCGAGGGGCCCTCCCCTGGCCTCTGGGAAGTGCACCAGGAAAGCCTGGGTGCATATCTCTGCCCTCTTTCCAGCGCCCAGTGGGTGTCTTTGACTTGCTGTGATATTTGGACGAAAGAAGCTAGCAGAAGGCGGCAGAGTAAGCCTCTCAAGACACACACCCACCCTGCCCGCCTGCACCTTGGTCTCTCCACCCTGCTGACACGTGTCATCTTCTTACCACCCGTTCCCAGGATCCCAGGGCACGACGGGATCTCCATCTGTCTCCTCCCTCCCTTCCCACATCTCCACGGGAAGGCAAAGGCGCCCTGCACCCCCCGCTCAAGGGAAAAGCCAGATTAACCTTTCTGACACTACAGCAAATGTTAACAGTCTGCCCTGCCTTTCATAATGCCAATCCAGACACCAGTCATTCACCGTCTGTTAGAAATACAGAGAATAGATGTCAAAACTCACCCGCACATGCTGAATCGGAAAAGAGCAGTTACTACTGCAAACTCTATATACATTATTTATCAAATGAACTCTCTGCAGTAGGAATACAATTCATTTCTACTCTCTCCCTCTCTTGTTCTTTCATTTCAATAGGAGATGAAAGAAACCATATATAGAATCTTTCCGGGCATTACTCATGCAGCAATGTCCCTGGCTAGGGTTTGAAGTCAGAGCTGTCTATTGCCTGAAGGGAGTGGGAAGCTTCGAGTGGGAGAGAAACAGCCCCTGTCTGCCAGCTTCTCTCGGGCTCCCTTCCCCATGGCCACCACCGCCACCCCACATCGGGAACTGTGAGTAATGGATCTCTCTTCAGTTTGCCAGGCACACTTGAAGGAGGTGGGAATGCTGGCTCAGAGTGAGGCAAGTAACTTTAAGTTCATTTTCTTTGCAACAACCGCAGAACAAATTATCACAAGGAAGGGAAGGTGTTCCCAGTAGGTCTATGTGGGGTCAAGACTCGTTTCCCATTGACCCCACCTTAGAGGACGGAAGAAATAAATGTCTTATTCAGGTGAGGCTGACACAGGCCTTAAAGTGAGGACCACTCATTTGCATAATCACCTTGGATCAGAGTCAGGAGTTTTGGCCAGTGGAGATGGTGATGGTCATGGCGATAGCAGAAATGTTGGAGGTGAGGATGGTGGAGATGATGGTACTCATGGCGGTGGTGCTGGTGGTGCTGGTGGAGGGGAAGGTGGTGATGGTTACGGTAACAGGGGTTCTAAAGGAAAGGATAACATTGTCGAGGGTAACAGAGGTAATAGGAGGGATGAAGGCGGTGGCAGCGGTGCGAATGGTAGTGAGGGTGATAACGGGGGCGGTGATGATGGTAGGTGGTCTGTGTGTGATGGTAGAGTGTTACAATATAATATTTGTGTTCAGAAGAATTTTCAGAAGGAATAACCTACTTCTTTTGCTTCTATGCCAAGTCAGAGCCCCATAAAACCCCTCCCTCCCTGAATCATGTCCAATTTTGCCTATCTCAGTGCAGAGGTTGCAAAATGGAAGTTCTGCGCTTGAGAGACTGACCGCCTGCTCATGCCCAAAGCACTTTCTTAACTTTGGGACTGGGTGTCCTGACCATCTTCTCTCCTAAAAGCCAAATACTTCTTATTTTTAGAGCCCATCACAAGCTCAGCTCCACACCTCTGGCCCATGGTGACTGCCCTCCTCCAACCTTGCTCCCTTAACTTAGCTCATTTATTTCCTTCATGATTTCATCTTATGTGTTATGTTTGTCCATCTCAACCAGACTGTAAGCTCCTTGAAGACGAGGGGCATTTCTTGTCTTCCTTAATTCCCATACCCTTTAACTAACTATATATTGAACAAATGAATGAATGGATTGATGAATGAGTTTATGACGTCATCATTTTCTCCCCAAAATACATAGCAGAATGTTGCCTGAAGTAGTCAAGAAATTAATTCAAGCCTAAAGATCTCTTTTGGCATTGCAAGAAAGGGGGCATTTAATTACTACTGCTGCTGTTTCTCTTACAGCTAACATTTATTGAGCTCTGTGCCAGGCTGTGTGCTAAGCACCTCACACACAGTATCTCCTTTAATGTTTACAACACAACCTTATGAAGTGTGTAATATTTCCCCATTTTACAGATGGAAAACTGGGATCAGAGTTTCAATAGTTTATATTAAAGCTCCATGGTGAAACGTATTAGCTTTGGATTCACATGGACCCAAGTTCAAATAACAACTCCGTCATTTGCCATTTACATGGCTTTTATTAAGTCAGTTGTTATCTCTGGACCTTGGTTTCCTCATCTGAAAAGTAGGAAAATAACATTTAATTGTACAAGGGACAACTAAATGAAGAGAATCATATATATATGTATATATATATATATATATATATATATATATATACTCCCTTGGTTTAGCTCATATATATATATTTATATTTATATTTATATTTATAAATATATACATAATAAATTTACACACACACACACACACACACACACACACTCCTTTGCTCAGTGTCCAAGGCAAAATAAGTATTCAAAAGTGATTGTTCTTTTTATTCCTTCTGTAATTTTCTGCTTGAGGACGTATAGCTGTTAAGTGACAAAAACAAAGCTTCGCCGATGTATCTGGTTGTAAAGCCCATGGTCTCACATACCATATGTTCAGGTTCAAAAATGAGCTATATCCTTGAGGACCACAGCTGAGTCACAAGATGTCTTCAAGAGTAATGGCACCACATGACTAATTCCATGAAAACCCAGGCCGGCCAGCTTTGTGGGCCATCTCAGTAGACACCCATACTAGTCTACAAAGCCAAAGTCTTGCTTAGCAATCCACCTGCCTGTGGTCCATCCACTCTAGCCTGGGATCCCACCATCAACTATTATGCTGCTGGGAGCACCGTCTATGGACACAGAGCCGCTCTGATGCATCCAAATGTTGTTGCGGGCCAGCCTCTGCGGGAGTCAGCTGGTCCAAGCGCCCCTAGCAGCCCCACGGCCCACGTGTGGTAGCACTGGGGGCACATTTCTCTTCTGCAGCTTTACCCAAGTGTTAAAAATTAATTTAACTCTAATCACACTGACAGGGGAAAAGTTAATAGAAGTTTTATTTTTAATATATGAGGAACCTTAACAGGATTTAAAGTTAATGCTTCAAAAATGGAAAGGACTGCTGACGATTTATCTACCAGAATCTGCAGACTTTGGTGGAAAGCTAAAGAAATGGAAGAAGTATTACTCCAGCAGCTAGAGGCAGATTTGAAATACCCCCCACAGCAATTGGGAGAAATCCCAACAGTCTGCCAGCCTAAGAAATTGACTCATAAATTGCCCAAATCCTCAGTTTCCCCTTATTACCTGACCTCCAGTTTTCTTTACTATCCAGAAAAAAATATCATTTCAATTTTTTTAAGATATAATAGAGCTTTTCACTTAGAATCATAGAATTTTAGAGCTGATTTCTTCCAGCTATAATAATTTATGATACTGAGAGATGTGGAGGGAAAGTTTACAACAGAAAAGCGTGCTGAGTGTGGGCTATACATTTTGTTTTAGACATGGCTCGTGGCTGTTTTCAAAAGCTACTAACTTAAAAAACTCTCTCATGCAAAACATTCTTCAGCAACCTCAGACCAAGCTACCCAAACCATCCGTTGTCAGACGATAGTTCATTTAGGAGACCAGTCCGCTACTTTTGCTCAGGAATTCTCTCACCGGGTATTTATTGTGGACCGACTAGATGCCAGGCGTCATTCTGGACATTTAGGGGTACAGCAACAAATTAAACAAAAATTCTCGCCTTTTTGGAACTTGCATGCTAGTGAAGAGAGACAAAAATAGTAACAAAATAACTATTTATCATATTGTTTTATGGTACATTAGAAAGAGGTGAGTGCCAGGAAGGAGAACAAAGCAAGGAAGAAAGAAGATGATTGAGTCAGTCCATTTTCAATGGGGGACGCAGGAGAGGCCTTGCAAAGAAATGACATTTGAGTGGACACTTGAAGGCAGGGAGGGAATGAGCCTCCCTGATGTGACCATCCAGGTGAAGAGCACCTTAGGCAGGGACCAGAGGTGCAAAGAGATGGAGGCAGGAGCTTGTCCTATGTAATCAAGAATCATCAGGAAAGCTAGCACAGCTGGCCTAGGGTGAACAAGGAGGAGAGAGAAGTAGGAGAGGTGGCCAAGGGCCTTCCGGGTGGTGTGTAGGGATAGGATTTAGAAAGTCATACAGGCGGTGACCGTACATTCCAGCTGCCTAGAACGATCTTGAATTACACCTGTTGTCTTGGCAGAATTATTAATAGTGTCACCGCTCATTCTCAAAATGCCCCAGTTTGGATGATAAATTATTGTTGAAGAAGGTCATCAAGAGGATGTGACTGCTGGTTGACCAGTGAGCTAGATCCAGGCAATTGGAGGCTCCTCTCTGCTGCCCTGTCCTTGGAATGCACATTCTGCCCACTGTTCCCACACTAGGAATCACCTCAAGGACTCAGCTTTGAGACAGCAATATGTTATTGAAATCATCCAGATGGTATATGTGACTGAACCCCATTATGGTCTCTATGGAAGTATTTAAGATGTGGCAGGCAGATGTAATATCTTCTCTTGTAACCGCCCAGGACAAGCCTCGTATGTAAGTTCCCTTGCTTATTAAACCTGCCACCTACCAGCCCAGAGTTACCTGCCGCTTCCCTCCCTGCCCTCTGTGTACGGGGGCCAGTCTCAAATTTCACTCAGGGAACTCCACAGTTTGCAAACAACAATTCTATGGTCACTCCACTCGTGGACCACCATTAGGACTTTGGCTTTTTCTCTGAGCACAATCGAAGCCATGGGAGTTGAACCAGAGTATGAGGACCTGACTTACATCATCAAGGACTCACTGGCCGTTCCGTTTAGAAGAGCCTGACCCAGGGCCGAGGTGAGAGGAAGGAAACAACTGGAAGGATTACCAAACTCAGTCTGCTGCGTCTCTCCCTGGAAGGCCCCCCTCCCACTTTGTCTGCTGGTCTTTCGGGGCCTGATTTAAATGTCTCCTGAAATTTCCCCTGACACAGTCTCCTATCCCCCAATCCTCACAAAATTAAATTGCTCCTTGATTGATTTTTTCACTTTATTTTCATATCCATTATAATGTTTGCACATTGTGTTTAGTTATTAGTTGGCCTCCTGCTTCTATTGATAGACAGAAAACATCGTTCTTCTGAAAAGGGAAACACCTATTTATTGGGCTCCTGTGCTATGATCTGAATGTTTGTGTCCCCTCCAGATTCCTATATTGAATTCTAACCCCCAAAGGTATTTGGAGGAGGGACCTTAGAGAGGTGATTAGGTCATGAGCTTGGAGCCTTTATAAATGGCATTAGTGCCCTTATAAAAGACACCCCACGGAGCTCCCTGGCCCCTTTGCCATGTGAGGATGCGATGAGAAGTAGCGATCCCTCCCCTGACCATGCTGGCGTCCTGATCTCCAACCTCCAGCCTCCAGACCAGTGAGAAATAAATTTTTGTTGTTTATAAGCCACCTAGGTTGTGGTATTTTGTTGCAGCATCCCAAACAGACTGGGACAATAATATAAGCGAGATGCTTTGTAAGCTTTTTCGTTTTCCATTTAAAATGCACTATAATCCTAAGGGAAGTAATACTGCTCACATTCTGGTTATCTGTGCAACAAACCACCCCGAAACCTAGCACTATAAAATATCAGCCGTTTCACTGATTGCATGAATTCTTGCAACCCTGAAGAATGATTCTATCACCAGGCCAGGGATTTGCACAATTGCATAATGAGCACAGCTGGTCCCTGGTTAGAGTCGAACAGCAGAGGTGAGAAGAATCGGGGCTGGAGAATCCGGTTCCAAGATGGCTTTCCTGGTATGTCTGGCCCAGGCCCTGGGATGAGCAGCAAGCTGGAGCGTCTCCCCCGTGGCCTCTCTGGGGTGGCGGCTTATGTCGTCACTCAGTGTTCCAGAGAATAAGGAGGAAGCTCCGTGACTTTTAAGACTTAGCCTCAGGAGTCACATGGCATCGCTCCCGCCGTGTTCTATTGATTGAAGCAATCAAAATCTGCCCAGATTTGAGGGGAGGCAACAGAGACCCCACCTCTCAATGAGGGGACTATAAAAGAATTTGCGCCATGCTTTAATACTGCCACAGTTCCCATGTTGCAGATGAAGAAACCACGGCTCAGAGAGTGTAGGTTCCTGGTCCAATATCATTAAACATGAGGGAAACAGTACTCAAAGTGCTCTGTCTGTGAGGCATATGTTCTTTCCAAAATACCACATGCCCATTGTGAGGAAGAGATAATGTCTTAGTTCTATCGCCCTGTGCTTAGCACAGTTTAGCACATTATGAATGAATGAATGAATGAAGCACGACCAACTGCTTTTAAGCATTTTCTGCTTGCAACCCTAAAGAATGATTCCATCACTGGATTTCAATCACTGTGGCAAGACCTATGGGAGCCATTTGGGAGTGTGGGGAGGCATTTCAGGTAGAGTTCTGTCTGCTAAAACCCTTTTAAGTGAAAACCATGTTCTTCTTACTCCCATTACAGTAACCCCAGCAGACAGACTGCTAGACTCATTTAGAAGATGAAGAAACTGAGCAACTTTCTCGTGCCTTCGACAGTTAACAGACCTAAGCCCATCTTCCTTTCCCCATAAGGATATTAGGAGCCTGGGAGGAGGGAGACACGATCCATCTCAGAGTAACCAGCCCTGCCCACCTCTCCCCCACTAATCGCCTGACCTTTTCAGAAAGATGAAAAACGGCTAAAATGAAAGCAGTTTTACCTTTGATCAAAAACTGCAGATGTGTTGAGCTCACATTCTGGTGCTGCCATGAGTTCACTGTGTGTCCCAGGAAAGCTCACCTCACCTCTCTGGGCCTGGCTTTGCTAGCTGCTACTTAATGGTCAGCAACTTGATGCATGCCCTTCCATATCCAGCGTCCTGTAGTTCCAGGGAAGGGACCACAAGTGTGCCTTCCCACAGCCCTGGTTCCTGGACCATCACAAAGTCAGGCTCAACTTTATTTCCGAAATATTTCACCGATCCCCTGGGTAAAGAGTTACGGAGGGTTTTTGCTTATCCTTGCAACTTTTCTCGAAGTTTGAAATTATTTCCACCCTTTTCTTTCTCTCTCCATCCATCCACCTGGTCTGAACCACCACCCACCTGGGCCACTACAGCTGTCTCGTAATGTTGTGCGTTTGTGTTTCTGCTTCCACTTGCTCTGCGACCATCGATTGTTCACACAGAAGCTAGTGTGGTCTGTTTTTTATTCATTTTTGTTTGTGTTTTTCTTAATTGTGCTAAAATGTGCATACTGTCAAATTTACTCTTTTCGCCATTTTTCAGTGTACGATTCACTGACGTTAAGTACATTCGCACTGTTGCCACCGTCCCCGCCATCCATCTTCAGAACTTTTCCTCATCTCCAAATGAAACTCTGTGCCTATCAAACGTTTCCTCCAGCCCCTCCAGCCCCTGGTGACCACCTTTCTGCTTTCTGTCCCTGTGACTCTGTAAGTGGGATTGTATAATATTTGTCCTTTCACAACTGGCTTATTCCCCTCGGCTCATCGTCTTTAAGGTGCACCCATGTTGCAGCATATGTCAGAATTTCCTTCCTTTTAACACTGAATAATACTGTGATGTACGTGTATCCTGTACTTTGTTTCTCCATCCATCCGTTGATGGACATTGGGGTTGTTTCCGCCTCTCTGCTATTGTGAATAATGCTGCTGTGAACACTGGCTTATGGGATCATCTTCTTAAAAATACAAATCAGTTCCCGTCACTCTCTGCTCCCTTAAAGCTCTCCAAAGCTTCACGCTAAGAATAAAATCCAAACTCCTTTCTCTTGTCCACTAGGCCCTGTGGGTCCTTTCTGTCTATTTTCTCTCTCCCCCGAAAGCTTCTCAGGCTCCAGCTATATCAGCCTTCTGTCCGTTTCTCAGACACATCAAGCATGTGTGTTGTCCATTTACAAAATGGACAAGCATGGCCAACTTCTGTCTTCATCCAGGTCTCTGCTCAAATATGTCCTCCTCAGGGAGGATTCTCTGTGCTCCCAAATTGCGGGATCCCACGTGCCCAACCAGTCACGAGGTCCTGTTTCTGAGTGTTTTGACTCCCTAACAGCTGCACCCCTGACGTCACATAGCACACCTGTTGGGTCTTGTCTTCTCCCACCGCACCCCCCCTCCCAGACTATAAAACAAGCTGTCTTGTTCAGTGCTGAATCCCAGAGCCTAGGCGGGGCCTGGCATACAGAGGCACTCAGTGTTTGCGGGACGAATGAAGTCTCAATACGTGATTTGACAGTCCACAGTAGAAGCGTGGCAGGACAGAGGAATCACGGGACCCCAAAATGAGTTGAGAGAAGGGAGATGCAGGGCACAGCATGTTGGCTCCCATTACATTGTCGCCTTGGCTGGGAACTGTTCCTTCGACTGCTGCTTTGGCTGTCTCCAAGTGGGAACCTGGGCCGACAAACATACAGCGTGACAGGGTACGCTTGGGACGCTAATACCCAAGGCACACGTCCCCACTATGTCGGGCTTTGTGTTCCCAGAAAGCTCAGAGATGACAAGGGAGACCTGGCGGGGTCCATTCAGAGCAATTCTTTACAGACTCGCCCCTAAGTCACGGCACCACATAACCCATTAGTCTGTGTCTCTCCAACATTCAAAATGCTAAGTCATTTTTCAGACTTGGCTTGAAATCTCTTTCGTCAATAAGAGCTACAATCCTGCCAAGTTGGGAACAGATAGCTCTACCTGCTGCTTAGAGAGGCAGCCTTGTAAAAGGTGAAGGGAATGCCAGTGGGTTCTGCGTGTCTGCTCTTCAGGGCTGTTAGAGGCTCTCTTCCCCGGGGGACAGGGGACCTAACAGGATGGCCTACCCTAGGGCCACAGTGATGAAATCCCCCACTGGAGAGACGTAACCAAGACGAGTCCTGCCGGAAGCAATGCAGCCCAGTGGACAGGGGAGCAGATTGGAGTCCTGGAGGCTAGGCTTCTAGATGCGCGCCTTTTGCTAACTGGGTGGCATCAGGAAGTCTTTTAACTCATTGGGCCTCAGTTTCCTCAAGTGCAAAAGCAAGGAATTGGGCCAGACGGTCCATACGATCCCTTCAAGCTTGAAAAGTCTAGCTCTTTGACACAGCAAAAGGGGACAAAGAGAGATGGGAGGGAGAGAGGGGAACCAAACAGTGCTTAATCCCCTTCGTGTTCTCTCATGCACCTGCTTATAGTTGGTTGTACATGTCAGGACTCTAAGCCAAGGGTGAATTTATCTTTGTGGGAGAGAAGAACAGGAGAGGAAATCGCTTCCCCTCCCTCCAAAATGAGCCATTAAAGATCTGTGGAGTGCCAGTTGGTGAGAACAGCTTTCTCATTGTGAGAAGGATGTAACTGGCTGTGCCTCCAGATCACCATGCGGCAGATGGTTCCTTAGGACCTCTGGGATTTTCCTGTGTCCCTTTAGAGAGACCCCCTGCCCCTGCGTGCCATACAGTGCACCTGGTCAGGGTTCATGCATTCATTAATCAAACAAAAATGTGCCGAGGGGCGCCAGGGTAGCTCCGTCGGTTGAGCGTCCAACTTCGCCTCAGGTCATGATCTCACTGTTCATGAATTCGAGCCCCACGTCGGGCTCTGTGCTGACGGCTCAGAGCCTGGAGTCTGCTTCAGATTCTGTGTTCCCCTCTCTCTCCGCTGCACCCCTGCTTGTGCTCTGTCTCTCTCTGTCTTTCAAAAATTAATAAACATTAAAAAAAAAAATGTGCCGAGCACTTACTCTGTACTGGGCACTCTTGATACAGAGATAAGACACGGTCCTTGTTCTCCAGAAGCTCCCCACCCAGAAAGTCCAGTAAACAGTTCGGCATGATAAGTGCTATGGTAAATAGAAGTACAAGTTTCTATGGGAGCCCAGAGCAGAGAACTTAACCTAGACTCAGGAGGAGTACTCTGCTCTCAGGGAGGTCTCCCTGGAGGAGGTGACAAATGAGCTATGTCTTAGAGGATTCTACTTCATTGCTAAAGGTGAAGATCAGCTCACAGCTGCAAGGGGCTATGGAGAGATAGTACGAGGGCTTTGGGAGAGGAGGGAGGGTCCGATGGAGGGACAGAGAGAAGGGTTATGAAGCCCTATTTGTGCCCAGCTTTAGCTGAAACTTTAATGGCTTTAAATGACAAGGCTGGATAGGTTTTTCCCCAGAGTTCCCAGGAAGGCAGAGGGACCCCTAGGTGCAGTGTGGAGGCTACCCCGGGGACATACAGGAGATGGACATGAGAGGGAATAATCGGCCCTCCCAATAGACAGTGATTTACAGGACAGGTCACAGGTCTAAGCCTGGCAGGGAGAAGGAAGGGGTGCCGGGAGGGAGCAGGCCCAGGAGAAGACGGAGGCATGGAGGGCCCAGTGAGCCAATGTCAGTGGATGAGCACATATTGCAAAAGCAAAGAAAAGACATGCTGAAGGTCGTTGATAAGGCTGCAGATGAAGCCCGTGTCAGGCAGAAAAATGGAGACTCTCTCGGTTACAGAGGAGGAAGCTTTGAGGGGGGAGGCTCTGCCCTCCAAAATCTCAAGCGCGAGGAGTTTCTCTGGCCCTCTGGACTCAGAGGCCTCTCCTCTGTCCTACGTGAGCAGGTGAGAGAGGATCCCCCAGAAAATTCAACCCAGGTCAGTGGGGACTCAGCCACATAGATGCCCTACTTCCTCTGACATTTTAGTGAAGCTTAGCATTTCCATCCTTTTTGTTACCCTTTCACCGTAATCTTCACAAAGGCCTTCCCAGGAGAGATGGCAGCCACAAGTATCTAGTCTTCAGGGCTATTCATTTAGTAAGTGACCCAGCACAAAATGCAAATGTCTCCTAACTCGTCTACACAACTCAATATTTTCAAGAATCTAGCATGTGCTCAATTTGCTGGAGCAAGGAAAAGAAAAGGGAAAAGGAATGCCCTTAAGTCCTGCTGCAGGATCAGCCTACCTGAGGTAGTCAGGGCGTGTGGGTGTCCTGAACATTGCGGTGGGCATGTGTGCGTGTCTGTGTGTACGTGCATGCATGTATATTCGTGGGTATGTGTGTGTCCACATGCCTGTGTGTGTGTGTGTGTGTGTATGTGTGCCCGTGCCTGTGTGTGTGCTTGTGTGTGGGAGTGAAAGAGCAGTAGAGATCCCCGGGGAAATGGAGGTTTGGCCCGCCATTCCGTAGAGGTCTGGAGATGTCATGCATTCAGGCCGCTTAGGCAAGCAGCTGTTTCCACACAGCATTTTCTACAACTCCAAGGGGTCTCTACTATTTCAGATGAAACACAGCTCAGTGTCCTTGCAGAACTTCCCATGATTTGCTACCACTGACACGTGTCAGCAGGTGGCAATACCAGCAGACCAGTCGCCGGGTCAGATGACAGGACCCTCCAGAAAAAGAATCCTCTTGCTTTGGAGCTAGCCCCAAGGAAGGACTAAAGCAGGCCCAGGCAACATCAACATTTCCTGGCCTATCCCTCTGTGTGGGATGCAGGGACCCTCTCGGCATGGAGGGAAGCAGGACAGCTGGAAGCCACAGCCAGGTGGCTCCCTCTCTGGGCTCCCCCACCTGCCTTAGAGGTGGGAACAGCTCCAGGCTCAGTCCTAGACCACAGGTTTGCAGGTGGGCTTCCAGGAGCCACTAACTGAATGGGAACCTTGAACCTGGGAGCACTTGCTTCCACCAGGGAGAATATGTGATTGGTCAGTCTCTTCCAGTGGCTTTTAATTGCCTCTGCTGTTCCCAAGCCAAGCCAGCACACCTACCCATGGGACCATATATACCTTGGCCTGGTTAGAGGTGGGCAGGGGAGCACAGTGGGCCACCACTGTGGGATCACCAGACTGGGAAGCTAGGAACCCTCCTGGACCCCCCTTGGGAGCCAGATATGGGGGGCTAAGCTAGAGTGGCCATGCCAGAGCTCAGGAGCCGCCCAGGGTAAGGAAGCCAGGTATGGGCAGAATGGCACCTGTGCAGGTCACTGAAACTTTGATGCGGCATCAATCCACCCATGTTCACACCTGGGGGAGATAAATCCAGGCATCTGCTGTCTTTTCCCAGTGGAAAGTAATGGACAGCATGATAGTAATAATAATAGATAACATTTATTATTGAGCCCTTACTACGCACCAGGCAGTGTGTTAAAGGTTCTCATGGATTAGCTCATTAAATCCTCATAACAACCTGAAAAGATAGGAACATAATTGGTCCCATCTTCCATGTGCTAGAATAAAATTTGATGATATTAACTGAGAAATGTTCCCCTGTTGGGAGCCATATACCTCCCTCCCCACATGGAGCGAAGGCCTTTGTTGCCTCTGAAGCTGCTCCTTGCCTGCAAGTGGGAAGGATACAAATCAAGGACAAAAAAACCCCAAACAAACAACAAAAAAACAGCCAACTAGCAACCAAAAAAAAAAAGAAAAGAAAAGAAAGAAAGAAAAGAAAAGAAAAACACAGAAATCGATTGTGTCTCCAAATAGGTCTTGAAAAAAAGTCACAGGAGAGAGAAGTCTGTCTTGAAGCCCCAGTAGTTTGACTGGCGAAAGCACTGGAACTTTTGGATTTGAAGTTTTATGGAGAAAATATTTTCTGTGTTCCAAAAGTTTGACTTTGATTATTAAGAGTCACAAGTGGAAGGCACCGAGTGTCGAAAGTGTCTGCCATAAGCAGGGGCAGGGAAGAAGGCCGGATGATAAATGGTTCAAGAACTGTGCCCTCCCCTCCAAAAAACAAAACAAAACACAGCAAAACACAAAAATGAGTGGGAATAAAATAAAAAGAGAAGGGGGAGGAGGAAGAGGGCGAGAAGGAGGAGGACTAGGAGTGGAAGAGGGGGAGGAGGATGGGGAAGAAGTGGACATCTTACAGAGAAGCAGGAGAAGACCAGGAAAAGGGAGGAACCAAATTCACCCCTGGTGAGGATATCCGAGAAGGAAACTTCCCACCCTCTTGGCGACCACCCCTCCCCGCTCCATGCCACCAATCCTTCCAGAAGATGATAGGAACCCAAGTGAAGTGTTTCCTGGGTTTATGTCCAGGCAACAGCACAGGGTGGTTTTGAGCCTCTGGAACACACACACACACACACACACACACACACACACACACACGTACACACACACAGACACACACGAACACACAGCAAATGTGTCCCTGAGTTCCTCAGGGGCTGGCTCATCCTGCAGGGTGTTATAAGGACTATCACTTCTCTTCTCCCCACCCCGGCTCACTTGCTCTGAGCATCAAGAATGAACAATTTTTTCCTTGCTTTGTTTTTTATTATATAAATAATTCAGGTTAATGTAAACCAAATAACCTTTCCATGGTGAAAAAAAAAGTTAGAAAATACAGATAAACAAAAGGAAAAATCATTAAAATCCTACCATCCAGAGACGGCCACTACTAATAATTTGTGTGCCTGTGCATATCTATGTATAGTATATACATACTACATATCTTTAGAGCAATAAAGTGTCTAATTGGTTTTACAATCAGTTGGAGAAGGACTAGAGCCAAAACTTAGATTACATCACCAACAACCACAAGGCAGCTCTTAATTCGGGAATTTCTACATAGTCCCAGAAAGATGAAATAAAGGAAAAATCATAGCCATCTTGTGGTTGGAATAATGTGCCTTGGGGGAAAGAAGTGACAGAGCCCAGCTTCTGACCCAAGATCTGGTGCAGACGGGGTCAGACCCTGAGCTCAGGTCCTTGCAGTGGTTCCCTGGGTGCTGGTGTCGGGCTCAGGGGGGCTGAGATGTGCATTGGGCTTCGCTCATTCAAAGTACGTGCCAGGCCTTCCTGCAATATGCCCTGAGTTAGAAAGCCTGCCCTCAGGATCAGCGAGGACTGTGTCGCGGAGCAGAGGGGCGAATTGATCCGTGAGAAAGCGAGAGCCCCGAGTCCTTGGACCTCCGCAAGGTTGAGACCCACATCCAACCACAGTCTTAGAGATCGGCATGAAAAGATCTTAAAAGCCAGACACACAGGAACCATGTGTTCCCCATAATGGTTCCGATGAAATTCTATTGTCCAGAACATTTTAAAAGCAAGCAGCTTATTTCAAACAGGGGCATACACAGGCTACTGATGTGCACGGTGGAGACTCAATAAAGGAGAACATCTAATGAAAACAGATAAAACGTACAACTACAATCGCAGGCCATGCATGAATTATTAACCTCGGGGAGTTTTCCATCGGTTCTGGGAACTATGGATTGTGTCTCTGGTATATAATTTGGGAGATATTGGTTCTCCATTTCATAAGAGAAAGCTTGAAGCGGGAAATGTAGTTATTTCTCCTTTAAGTATATACTGTAATTGCCAGTCGGCAATGACTAAATGTTATTATCCATCTGTTGGCTGTTCAGGGACCTGTGATGAGTAAACCTTAGCAGCTTCATACCATTTCCTGTACCACAGTGGCTGGGGCATGTACACCCCTGTAACATATTGGGAATTTGTTATTGAAAAATTTTATAGAGACCAAGAAATGGAAAAAATCTTGAACGTGTTTAAGACTTCTGCTCAAAATCTTTTGATGTATGCTCATGGCCATCAGAATCAAATCTAACCTCCTATGTTTGGTGCATAAGGCCTTATATGATCTGGCCCAACTCACTCCCCAATTCTGTGTCATGTCTCTTGCCTCCTTGCTAACTATGCATCAGCCATCTTGGTCTTCAGTAGTCTTCAAAGGTGTCAAGTTCTTTCCAAACACAGGGCCTTTGTACATGCTTTCCTCTCTCCCTGAGCCATTCTTCTCCATCTCCACACTCTCTGCCTGACTTTCTCATTCTTCAGGTCCTCATATAATATCACCTTTTTGGCAAGGTCTTCCCTGAATGCCTTCTCTTAAGTGGATTTTGCCTGTCCAGCAATATTCTCTATCTCAGCATCCTGTTGGTTACCAATTGCAATCTAGTGTTGTTTAGGTGTGGGTTTATGTGCTAGGCCTGTGTCTCTCCCAGGGGACAGAACAGCAGAGACTGTGTGTCTGTATTATTTGCAATGAGTCTAGCAATAAGAATGCTACATGTCATCGATTTGTTGAATGGATGAATGAACAAATCGTGCTGTTTGTTAGTTTTTGGATGTGATGTGTGAAGGACATATTTGAGTCAGAAACTATGACACATTCAGAGGAATTGGGGTCCAGGAAGCTCTGCCCATAGACCAATAGGTACAGCACCTAGTGGCGGGCCAGGTGCACATCAAGTCCCCTACATCACACCTGTTCATGTGTGCCTCTCTTATGGCATACACCCAAATTCCCCTTGGCCCGTTCAAATCCTTAGCTCTTGTAAAGCCCCCATCACGTCTCACTTCCTCTATTAAAAAGGTCTTAGAGGGGCGCCTGGGTGGCGCAGTCGGTTAAGCGTCCGACTTCAGCCAGGTCAAGATCTCGCGGTCCGTGAGTTCGAGCCCTGTGTCAGGCTCTGGGCTGATGGCTCAGAGCCTGGAGCCTGTTTCCGATTCTGTGTCTCCCTCTCTCTCTGCCCCTCCCCCGTTCATGCTCTGTCTCTCTCTGTCCCAAAAATAAATAAACGTTGAAAAAAAAAAAGGTCTTAGATTCTGAGGTACCTGGGTGCCGGTGGCATCTAACTCTTGATTTTGGCTCAGGTCATGATCTCATGGTTTGTGAGATTGAGCCCCACATTAGGCTCCAAGCTGATGGTGAGGAGTCTCCTTGGCATTCTCTCTTCCTCTCTCTCTCTCCACCCCTCCCCTCCTTGCACGTGTGCACTCTCCTTCTTTCTCAAATAAATAAACTTTAAAAAAGAGATCTTAGGGGCGCCTGGGTGGCGCAGTCGGTTAAGCGTCCGACTTCAGCCAGGTCACGATCTCACGGTCCGTGAGTTTGAGCCCCGCGTCGGGCTCTGGGCTGATGGCTCAGAGCCTGGAGCCTGTTTCCGATTCTGTGTCTCCCTCTCTCTCTGTCCCTCCCCCGTTCATGCTCTGTCTCTCTCTGTCCCAAAAATAAATAAACGTTGAAAAAAAAATTAAAAAAAAAAAAAGAGATCTTAGATTCCTTGGTCAGAAAATGAAGACTCCTTAAAACCTTTGTTTGTATTACAGGAGTCCTTCCTCCCTGCTCTGACAACCACCTTCCTAACTAGCAATTCACTACTTCGTTGGATTCTGTCTCTCTCAGACATCTCCGATCTGTATGCTGGGTTTGACTTTCCTAACAGATTGTATTTTGATTAGAGTCTCTGATTCTGGTTCCTCCCTATTCTGAGAGATCTAAATTTCATCGACACAGACCCCCAAGTCCATGGCCAGATTAAGCCTGACGCTTTCCCATGGGCTTAAGCTTTTATGGACCCCTCTGCCTCAAGTTCATACTGACCAGAAATTTAGTCCTCTATTAGGTTCCTTTGAGGAAGCCCTCCCCCCCAAAAAAATCAATAATCAAATAGATCATTCGTAGGCACAGTAACATTTCCTGAAGGTTTTGGGAGCTGGAGGGAAGGAAATCACATGTCGTATCATGGAGTGATCAATCTCCGGATCTGTCTTTGTGTATCCCTTTCTTCTCAAGTCCTTCCCAGCAGCCCCATCCAGACTTCATCATCCTTTCTCACGGTCCTCCCATCTTTCCTCTTCCTCTTCTTTCCTGGGACAAAGCAAGTCTCCTTGCTTAAGTGTGGTTATCACCTGCAGGTACTGATGCCTGCATTAAGGGTATCTCACTTTTCTCTCCAGGTTCAACACAGCACAGCTTGTTGTGAACTTCTTACCCCAGATTATAACCTTGCTTTGATATCCCCCACCGTCCCTACCACAGTGCCAAGCACATAGTAGGTGATCAGTAAACCCTTGCTCACATACATTGACTGAAGGAGCTGGCTGGCCTGAGAGTCATGAGCACTCAGCAGCGACAGCACATTCCAGGCCAGTGTTCATGTCCCCGATCCTTCTGGTGTGTGGCATGAGAGTTCCCTTCTCCAAAACTATAAGGGTAGTGCCATCCAGAGACAGGAAATCCATCGTTCAAATTAAAATAAAATGGCAATAAAGTGACGCACACATATCTAGCTGTAAATGCTGAAAGGACTTGACTTAATCAAGCAAAAGGGCACAGCTTTTCTCTTGCCGCATAATGTAAAGGCGTTTTATTACTCTGGCAATCGGCAAAAAAGTCAAATGACTTTATGGGGCTTTTTGTAAATTACCTTTATTAATGCACGCAATATTATTGAAAAATTCTACTACAGAGTAAATGTTCCATTGAGCTACAAGTTGCCTGCAGGAATGTGTTGTAAATACACATGGTGAATATGTTACTATCTTTACAAGGGATTTCGCACCTTTTACAGCCTTCTGAAATCAGACGAGGGCGGCGCAGTGTGCTTGGAAAGGTAAGGCTAATCTTACAACACAGTATACAACGCAGATAAATTTGCAGAGCCTGGAAGTTCGCCGATTGTCTGAGAGTGTGATGCCCTGTTCGGGAGTTATTTCAAGGCTCCTTCTTCCCAGACACCTTACAACTTTCTGATATGTTGGCATTTACTTTGAGAAACCTGTTCTGGCTGATTTGAATCAGGACAGTCTTGGGCAGTTGACAGGACTTTTCGTATTTATTGTCCTGTAACGTTTGGAAACAGAGGAGCCAATGGCTGAGGTAGGTCAGGACAGATGCGAGGGAGGCTTTCCTCTTTTCCCCTCCGCTCTCTCTGCGTGCATCAGTCTTGATAGACGGTGCATCTGCTTCTGGTTCAGTGATTCTAAACACAATTGCTCTTCGCCTCTCCAGATAGCTCTGAGACCTCTCTCTCTCTCTCTCTCTCCGCCTCTCCATGTTCCAGTAATCCAGCCGGTGTAACATCAGAGCCCTGAGATTTAGCATCAATGTTCGAACCCATCTCTCGCGGCCTCACAGCCTCCCCTCAGGTGGGACCCCAGGCCGCCCCACCTTCACTCACTCTCATCTTGCTCCTCGTTGAGTTTCTTACCACTGTCAGGGCTGAGTCCAATGGATGGGAATCATCTGGTCCTAATTTATGAGGCAAGTTTTCATGTCCTGTGGCCTGCTGTTCACAGTGAATTCTGTGAACTGGCTGAAGCAGAAGGGAGGGGGGGGAAAAGCCAAGAGAAAACTAATATATATATATATATATATATATATATATATATAGGGGAGGTCAGTGAGACAAACTAAAATTTACTGCACTGCTCACCTCATAGATTCCTCCAGAACTCCCACTTTGGAGAAGCATGCCATCCCTCTGCAGGCTGAAGCCACGGCCGTTCCTGAGGGCACACCTTCGCCCAACAGTCAGCAGGCTCTGCCCCTCTGTTCCCACTGCAGTTCCCCTCTGGTTCCCGGCTGGGAATGCTTCCAAATGCAAAATATGTCACACTTACACGTGACTTTTAAATTTTAGTAACTCGCACTCTCTTTCCTTGCTTACCTAATCCTATTTTCTGATTATTTTATTGTTGTTGTTTAAAGCCTGTTGTCACGTTATTCTCTTGGTGAGCCCCAGTATGAGGACTGGGTGTGTGAGGTAAAGTGATTTCTCTAATGCAGCTCACGGGGCTGTCTAGAGACCCCCTTCTTCCACCACAGCTCATTCTCTGTGGACCTGACTCCACACAATCTTTTGAAAGTATGTGTATTTCTACAGCTGGCAAAATATTGCCCATGTCAGGGTGCCTGGGTGATTCAGTCAGTTGAGCATCTGACTCTTGATTTAGGGGTCATGATCCCAGGGTTGTGGGGTGGAGCCTGCTTAAGATTCTCTCTCTCCCTCCCTCTCCTTCTTCTCCCCTCCCCCGCTTGCTCTCTCTCTCTCTCTCTCTCTCTCTCTCGCTCTCTCTAAAAAAAAAGTTACCCATGTCTATAACAGGGAAGAATAATGATCTAAGATGGATTAATCTAGTTCATGGTAATTATTAATGTCTATTAAGTTGGTTTAATTTTTAAGTATCTATGTGTAACATATATGCATCTAGATAGATAGATAGATAGAAATGGTATATAAATATGCACAGAAATTTTTTTTATCAAATCACATTGTGTTTCCACCATGGCATCCCATCTTCTCTTGCAGAATTCCAGCAAGTGTTCTGATAAGCAGTACAAAGCTAGAGTAATGGTACATTTCCCAGACAACCAGAAAATGCCAAGTCATTGGGTAGACCTTCAACTCATCCACCATGCGTTAATGACAACCATGTGCCGGGCACCATGTTAATTGCTGGGGACCTGGAGATTGATAACACATGTGCCCTCACCTTCATTTTCAGCAGATGACCTGGCATTTTACTTGGAGGAATGGAAACAATCAGAAGAGAAATCTATCTACTCTCACTTTCCCATCTGTCAACCCACTTGCTTTTACCCTGTCTTCCCCCCAGTGACTAGGCTCTTATCTAAAGGCAACTTTTTCCATTTGATTACTGGATCCCATTCCCTCCTTGCACACTCAAGGACATCAGTTTACCAAACATCCTCTTTATTCTGCATCATCTATTTTCTTCTGCTCTGAAGTCACTTATCCCTTCCATTGCCAAATCCGGGGATCACTTCTCAGTCCTCATCTCATTGGATTGATTCATAGCTCTTAACACAGTTGAATCGTCCCTACTCCTTGAAACAGTGTCTTCACTTGGTACTGATAAATCCACTCTCTCTCGGCTCTTCTCAAACCTCAGCAGGTCCTCGTTCTCATTTGTCTATGCTGGCTCCTCATTGTCAATGGAGTCTCTAAAAGTTGTACACCAGAGGGGCCAGTGCTCAGAACCCTTCTGTCCTCCTATAGTCCCCCCATTCACTTCCATGAACATTTAGTAGCAACTTTCAAAATTATATCTCTAGCCCAACTTCCTTGAATTCCAGACTCACATCCAACTTCCTCCTCAGTATGACTTTTGGGGGTTCTAACAGCTATCTCAAACTTCATACACACCTAGTCATGCCTCTGGTTACTCCATGCTCTAAACCTGATCCTCTGTTCCTAGTTAATGTCAAAGCTATTCTATTTGCACAGACCAAAGATCTTGGGGCCATCCTTCATTCCTTTCTTTCTCTGATCTACCATGTTCAGTCCACCAGCAAACCCCATTACTTTCTCCTCCAACATGTCATGGAAGCCACACTCTGCTGCTCATAACCTGCAATGGTTCTCCATACTATTCAGAGAAAAACTCATAGTTCTCGTCATGGCTTCTAAGGCTCTGCAGAGTCAGAACCACTCTCAGACACCCCTCTGACTTTCCTTTGTGTCACTCTCCCTCTAGCTCATTTTCCTTCTTACTATTCTTAGAATATCTCAAACATAACCCCACCCCAGGGCTTTGCACTTGCTGGACTCTCTGACTAGAATGCTTTCTAGTCATCTGCATGGCTCATTCCCTCACTTCCTTTAAGGAGCTGCTTAGTTTCTCATCAGAAGTGTCCTAGGGGCGCCTGGGTGGCCCGGTCGGTTAAGCGGCCGACTTCGGCTCAGGTCATGATCTCGCTGTCCGTGAGCTCGAGCCCCACATTGGGCTCTGTGCTGACAGCTCAGAGCCTGGAGCCTGTTTCGGATTCTGTGTCTCCCTCTCTCTGACCCTCTCCCATTCATGCTCTGTCTCTCTGTCTCAAAAATAAATAAACGTTAAAAAAAAAAAAAGAAGAAGTGTCCTTAGACCTCCTAGCACTGTTTTGCTTCCCTGTTTATTCGATTTGAACTTTCTTTACAGTACTCATTATTATTTAATGCATTTATGTCTCTTTTCTCTCTTCCACCACTAGGGTATAAATTCTTTGGGGGTTATTTTGTTCATTGCTGTGTCCCCAGTGCCTAGAATATACCAAAAAAATATGAATTTGTGAATGGAATTAAAAGCTCAGTGCTTGCCTTTAAAGAACTCATCGTCTGGCAGGGAAAACAGAAATATAAAAATATATTCAGAAGGCAATGAAGAAAGTGAAATGCAGAAAGCCGTGGGAGTGAAAAGAGATGCAAAATTATTAGCCCAACCTGAGGAGGATCACAGAAAGCTTCCCAGAAGTGGTGACAATCAGTCTTAAAGTTAAGGAGGCGTTAGCTAGGCACAGTGCATTGGTGGGGAGAGAGAGGTAGGGAAGCAAGGAATAGAAAAGAATTTTCAGGAGCATATTAGGCAGAGGGACAGTCGGAGCAAATCCAGTGAATTCAAAAACTCCTTGCTGTATGCTAGAACATGGTAGGAGCCAGCATAGGTGGAAACATGTTCCCAGGCACAAATCAAGAGACAAGTGGTGGTAAGACGTGAGGTTGGAGGCCTAAATAGAATCATGTCATGAAACACTTTCAATGCCAAGTTAATGAACTTGGAATGTAGATGGCGGGGAGACACTGCAGGATTGTAAGTAGAGGTATGATGGTGTTATTCACTCAGAAACCCAACAAACTTCTTCTGAATTAACATAGGCAAGATGCCAACTGTTGGGCAAATGGTACTGAGGTCACAGTGTTATAGTCCAGTGGGGGATGTCGGTGATAGCACCATGCAGGCAGGGATGGAGAATGGTTTGAGCCGTGTCACCTTCCTCACAGGAGGATGGCGGGGAAGGAAACACACAGGAAGCGGTGAAAGATCAGTTGGAGGACTCATATTTCAATTCAGGTGAGAGATGATAAATTATCAGGCCCAGGGAAGGAACAATGTTCCCAGAGACAGTCAACACCCCATATGTTGTCATCATAAGAGGTAGAGCTTATCTGGAGTCTCCACTCTTCTTCAGGGCTCCACCTCACACCTGCTTTCTGGAAACGAATGTGTGTTACCTCACAGGCTGCCAGAACCTTCCTGGGAAACCAGCATGTGGATGAATCTTGAAAATTCAATCTGGCTACATCCTGAGAGTTTCACATGCTGGTTCCCTGGGACCACACACTGAGACACTTTGCAAGAAAATTGAACAGAAAACAGATGGCAAATGTCGTGGGGCCTCACATAACTGAGAAGGCAAAGGAATAAACCAAAAAACAAAGTGCTAGAACCACAGTTCTTAGAACAGGCAGAGAAGTGGTCACCTCTCCTCTGCTCTTTGACTGGGAGGACTGGGAAGGGGTGATGACCTCTTGCGGGGGCAGCTATGGTCTCCGCGACCTGGTAGGCGAGCTTGGTGGTTAGATTGTTCGAATGGTCTCACATCTCTTCACTCTGTTCCTTCACTCTGAATATTCTTTGGGATTATTACAACAGCTCAGAATGAACACTCTAAATTTAGACCCTAACTATTTCATGTTTCCAAGGGAACTGTAAATTACTTTGTGAATGTACATACAACACAGCCAGCAAAATCCGCTTGATGAAGCCCTCTCTTACACTGGTGTCTGAATCTGCCTTGTAAATCGTTGCCTTGTCCAGGCTCCTGGACAGCTGACAGCCTCAGACAGATTGCCTTTGCTTCCCCATCTGACATTCTGTAGGAGACTCTGCTGTGGGGACTCAAACCTTCAAAAGCTATAGCTCCAAACTCCCCCAAAGTCCCATGTTGTGCCCATGAAGAGTTTGCTAGATGGAGAACCCAGTCAGGGATGCTTCATTGCACATGACTGGCCAGGTAACATAAGAATGCCTAGGTTCTACCCAGCAGCATAGAGTCCTGCCTAACAGTGAGGACAAAAGAGTCAATGACCCGGGAGGCAAAATGGAGCATGGAAAACGGTTTTGATGAAGCTAGTCAATCTTTTAGGACTAAATTCAGCTATAGCAACAGAGAATGGAAATAACAAGGGCTTAACCAACATAGAAATTTATCTTTTCTCTCATGTATAAGAAGTCCAGAGGCATTCGGTCCAAAGGCTGGATGCAAAGGTACCATAGCTGCACAGTGTCACCATGAACCCAGACTCCTTCTGTCCTCTCTCCAATCTTCTTGTTGTGTAGTCTCCATCTTTAATTTCATGATCCAAGATGCATGATCCAAGATGCTTTCTGGAGCTCTAGCTCCCATGCCCATGCTCCAGTCACCAGGAAGGAGGAAAGGGGTGGGGGGCAAAATGTCTGCAATTCTCGGCTGATCAACTTCCTCTATGCATCTTTCCCAAAGTCCCACACAATATTCTGCTTATGTCTCACTGGACCCACCTTGATTGCTTAGCCACACCAAACAAGAAAGACTGAGAAATGTAGTTGTTTTTTTTAATTGGATGCAATATGGCCCCAAATAATATTATGCATTTGCCACCAAGAGAGAAGAGGAAAACAAATATTGGGAGGAGTCTAGTAGTCTCAACTACAATGAGGTTGTAGTCATATGAGGAGCAGAAGACTCTGTGCTTTTGATACGACGGAACCTAAAATAACAGTAAATACTGAGCAAAAGGAACAAGTCTTAAAAGAACAGAAAGATTGAAAAGAGAAGAGACAGAAAAAGACTACCTTTCCTTTTCCTGAGGAAGGAAGAAAAAAGAAATGAAAGGAATGAGGGAAGAAAAGAGAACTGAAAAGAGCAGGAAGTAAGAAAAAAGGAGAAATCAAGAGCAGGCTGAAGAAAGGAAGAAAGGGAAAATGCAAGCTGGGTGTGTCAGGGTGCCTCCATTTTCCATCCTCAGATTTCTGCTACCTTGGGGAAGTTTTGGCTTCCTCCTTCTCTAGCCTAGGGTCTTCTTCTGTGCCTTCCTAGGAGCAGGGCTCCCCACCTCTGCTGTAACCACAGTTGTTTCAGCCCCTTCCCCTGTAATGTCTGGAAAATGGGACAAGCCAGGTCCCTCTATCTCTGGGCTTCTCTGGACCATGAGTTGTCCCCAGACGAAGCACTCTGGAAAATAATGTACCTGCTCAGGATCAGGCACGCCTCCAGTGTAGAAGCTGCTGCTAACTTAGAAGGCCCCTTCTGGACCCACTTCTGCAACATAGTGTCCTCCGTGATTGCCTTCTCCACGTAAGACATGAGGTCCCTGCATCAAGGCTCATCGTTATCCGCCACCCCATCCCCTTTCCAGCCCTCTCCAGAGGAGGAGGTTCCTTCCTCCTTGTGTCTTGCAAGTTGGGGCAACGATGTCTCAAGCTTTGGCAGAAGGCAGAGCACTCACCTCAATCGGTAGCCTGCAGAGATAGGTTATGGTCCACAAACAAGGGAATGTGGATTCCCACTGAGAGCTGAAGACCGGCTGATCTTCCTAGGTTACCTACGAAGTAATCGCCTTTCACAGAAGCAAGCTATGGCTTCTCTCAGCTTTTGATCTTGCCCTTTAGGAACCAGAAGACCACCACATGGTCTCCACCCCCCTCTCAATGATTGTGTGAGAAGCATTGGTTATTTCCTGCTCTGCTGAGGTCTGGCCTCAATGCAAGAGAAATGGCATTGTCAGCAGAAATTCTCCTGGCCACCTGGGAGCAAAGGTGCCCATGCTGATTAAACGATTTTTATTCTGGACCCTCCTAGGACCTCAGGCATTGGGGGATGCTAGTTCATCCCCTGATGGAACAGAGGGAAGAGGGAAATGGAAGGTGTCACCTGTGGTATCACCTCCATTAGAGTTTAAGCTTCTGTAGAGCAGAGTATCATCTTACATCTATTTTATATTACCCTCAATACCAAACATGATGCTTTCCATAAATGCTAGATACTTGATAATACTTGTTAGATAAATATATGAGAAGATGTCTATTGTTTTTCAGCACTGCACAGCAGAGACAAAAACCTTGTTTTTTTGCATAACAGATTAATATGAAAAACTTCCAAGGAAAACTTCATGTTCTGATTTTTTCCCCACTTGATTCATTCCTCCCTAAACGTCCATTTGGTACGGTCCCCAAATGCAAAGGCACTTTTGAGAATGTCCGATGCTGAATGTCATGCACAATGAATATGCGAGATGCAGGCTGTTCCCTGGGCTCTGTGGGGAGCTGTGAACAACTCCGTTCCTAGAACTGGTACTCTTCTGAGAAAAAGCAGATGATGGGGTCACATAGCTCTCTCATGCCATTTATAAACACGTGTAACATACGGGTGCCCAAACTGGGCCCCAGAGAGCCTCCAGAATACCTGGAGTGGTGCTGAAGCAAAATTTTCCTTCTTGTGGAAAATCGTATTTTTTTTTCACTCCAAAGTATGAAAGAACCCCCATCATTGGAGTAATAAATTCCCTTTGGGTGATGATGTTTCATGGGGCCCTCTTCTCCACGTGGTAGGTATAAATAGCTTCTATCTACAGACAGTGAAAGGAAAGCAGAGGAGAACCTGAAGGATTCCAACCATACCTGCGGCACTGTGCGGGTGTAAAGGAAAACCCTGAGGCAGCATCGAAGAGGAAGACCATACAGGGCACAGAGCAGGGAACTAGGAGTCAGGAGACCCATGTTCTAGTCTCAGGTCTGCCGCTAAGAATTGGGGCTGCTTCCTCACCTGCCAGATACAAAGGCCTCAGATGAGCCCTAAATCTCTGCACCCACTATCTGGAGGGTGTGCCCACTGGGAGGACTCGAAGATGAGAGCGGGGAGGATGAGAAACTATCCTCGGACATGATGTTACCTCAGCTACGAGAATGACCCTTCCAGCCTGAGATGTGGAAGAACTCAAGTCCTCACTGAGACCTCTGTCGAATTCTCGCTTCAGGAACCCGGGCTTAATTCCCTCCTCAGAAGTGAATCCCTAAAAGTCATCCGAATTGCCATTCAGCCACCTCCCCACCAACGTCTTTCTCACTTTGACTGTTACTGACTGCCGTGACTTTTGTTGTTATTTAACTTCCTCAGGCTCTAAGCAACGCTGGCTGAAAACGTGGCATCTTGGTAGGATTAGCTGTCCATGCTGTGTCCTGGGGTCCCCGCTGCCAGCTGGGGCGACGTGCCGCTGCTACTTTCTTTGTCATTCCATCCTTCCTCGTGCAGGGCTGCACGGGCTGCTGTGTTGATGAGTCGGTGGGAGAGAGCGTCATGGTCAGTTAGCAGTATCTGCCATGAGGGAAGAAGGCAGAGGTGATGACAGTCATGTCACCTAAATTCTCTCCCTGGGCCCAGGCCCTTGAGCTACCAATCTATGTCCAAGACGTCAATGATGAGGACCCAATTCCTCCAATGATGACATCTTTCCTCAACCAGTGACGTCATATGGCTCTCCCCCCGCCCCTCATCTTCTAGAAGATGGCTCCCAGATCCTACTCTGTTCCAGCCTGCACTCCAAGTCTCTGAAAGAATTTTAGGAAGAGTAGCCCATGTAATACAAATCCCATAAGATGCTATTAAAAGAAGAGTCTTTGATCCTACATTTGGGAAACACTACATGCTAAATATAGCTAACATTGTCATCTACTAGTTAGTGAGCATTTATCATGTTGCAGGTTCTGTTCTAAGTGCTTTATATATATATATATATTAGTTAAGTTAATCCTCACAACAACCCCAATGTCATGTCCATTTTACAGAGGAGGAAACAGAGGCAGAGAGGTCATACAACTAGCAACTATTGGTTCAATCTGGCAATCCAAATCTAGAATCTATTCTTTTAACCACTACATGATGCTTCCTTTCATTTCTATATCGTCTATCTCTTATCTATCTCTCTATCTGTATCTATCTATCATCTATCTATCTATCTATCTATCTATCTCTATCCATCCATCTGTCTTTCTCTCTTATCTATGTATGTCTATCTAACATTATTATCTCTGTTTTCACCTCCATATCTACACTAAATCTATACTTACATCTATGTCTAGATCTATCTTGATGATTCACAAATCACATTAGCATGTTCAAGGCTCTGAAAATTTCTTCTGTAAAGAAATCTAATTGTTTAACTAGGTGACTTCTAACTTTATTCAACACAAAAAAACCCTCTACAGACACCTTTTCCCCCTTGTGCTTAGTTTCTACTAACAACTCATGCCATAGAATGTTCTAGAGCACCATGCAAATATGCTCCTGAGGATTTTCTGAAGGAAGAATGAGAATCTTGATTCCTAGATTCAGCTTTCTGCTTTATTCAGGCCAGTATTAGTACAATTGATTAGTATAACTGATGACTCAAACTGCACATGAGAGTTATCCGATTCTTCAGGTCTTTAATGAGTTTAAAAAGCATTGGTAAATGTAGATAACAGAGACGACTCTATCCCTGAATATTTGACTAACTGTTTAAGTAACGGATGATAGATGGTAGACAGATGAGTCAACTCAAGCCAAGAATAAACTGATAGTAGATGGTGAGCACTTCCACATACATAAAATGAGAATAGAATGGAATGGAAAGAAAGCTTGAAATTTGGACTGTAGAGATTTTCATTTGAACCCACATTCAATCAAAAGCTGGAACTTTATTCCTTGTTATATGCTCAACATATAGTATTGGGCCTGGTAGGTAGGCATCAAAGAAATATGTTGATCTAAATAAATGTTTGATCTAGAACAATTTACTTACCCTCCCTGGGTCTTAACTTCCTTGTATATAAAATTGAGACAATAATAACAGTTTCAATTTCCAGGGTTGCTGTGATTATTAAATCAGATGATGTATTTGTAAGCAAGTTTTAATTTTAAAGCCTGATATAAATATCAACTCCAAGTGCTATTATCATCAACAGCAATAAACTTAGTCAGGTTTGAAACATTGCTGTCTTAGTTTACATCCGTTCTTTCAGCCATGACCCCACGAGAGTTACACCCTGAGCAGGGGTGCTGGTCAGCAGTAAGCTCGCAGGGAGAAGCAAGCCCCTGGTGTAGAGAGGCCACTGGGGACAAAGCCGGGACAACCCCTAAGCAGCTCAGCTTCTGGCTTTGAAGAAAGATTCCCCCCCAAACCCTTCCATACTGAGACATTTGGTTACTGTTGATACACAGAGGCTGCTCAATAATTGTTGAATTCAGCTTGTATCTCTTTTTTTAACGTTCATTTACTTTTGAGAAAGCGCAAGTTGGGGAGGGATGGTGGGCATACAGAGGATCCCAAGCAGGCTCCATACTGACAGCAATGAGCCCGATGTGGCACTCGAACTCGCAAACTGCAGGATCATGATCTGAGCCGAAGTCAGATGCTCAACCAACTGAGCCACCCAGGTTCCTTCTCAGCTTGTACCTCTTAAGATTCATTTAGGAGGTAGAATGGTGTCACCATTAACCTTCCCCTCAACTATTCCCCAAAGTTACAGAAAAGGTACGATTTCTAACAATAGATCTAGATCCCAACCCCAAGTTCCTTCTGCCATAATGTGCTTCTTGGTGCTGGGGGAGACGTGCCTGAGAAATGCAGCTTCAAACAAACAAACAAAAGACATTTTTTCAGTGCCTCACATACCTATAAATACCATCATACCTATTGGATTCTTCTTCCCTGGATTATCCTCTAAAGCTACCCTGGCCAAAAGGGGAGTTAGCAGCCCCATGTGACTACTGAGCCCTTGAAACATGGCTGGTCCAAACCGAGATGTGCTGGGAGTATAAGATGCATACTGAATTTCAAATTAGTATTTTTTAAAAAGCTCACTAATAGCTTTTAATATTGATTGCATGTTGAAATGATACTATGTTAGCATATTAAAACTAATTCCACCCGTTTATTCTGGCCGTTTTTAGTGTGGCTAGCCAGAAAATTTTAAATTACGTATGTGGTGCCCATCGGTGACTTGTATTACACTTCTTTCAGACAGGTGCTTCTCGAAAGCAATGGTTTTGAAATTGTGGCCTGTGATGTATTAGTGGAGCATGAAACCAATTTAGTGGGTTTCAACCTCTATTGTTTCTTTTTTTTTTAATTTTTTTAAAATGTTTTGTTTATTTTTGAGAGAGAGACAGAGAGTGAGCAGGGGAGGGGCAGAGAGAGAGGGAGACACAGACTCTGAAGCAGGCTCCAGGCTCTGAGCTGTCAGCACAGAGCCCGATGTGGGGCTCGAACTCATGAACCACGAGATCATGACCTGAGTGAAGTGGTTGGATGTTTAACCGACTGAGCCATCCAGGTGCCCCTAAAATTTTTATTTTTATTTATTTACTTTCAACATTTACTCATTTTTGAGAGGCAAGAGTGTGAGTGAGGGAGGAGCAGAGAGAGAGGGAGACACAGAATCCGAAGCAGGATCCAGGCTCTGAGCCGTCAGCACAGAGCCCGACGCGGGGCTTGAACTCACGCACCATAATATCATGACCTGACCCGAAGTTGGATGCTTAACCGACTGAGCCACGCAGGCGCCCCCACCTGTATTGTTTCTTAATGAATAAAATATAAGAGAATGAATTAGAACGCATTCCAAACAGTAAGTACTATTCTGTAAAAATCGTGGTTTCAATTTTACTTATCCACAGGATTTACGTATTACATCCTGGGTTACAAAGTAAAAAAATATATTTACTGTCAATAGAGTAAAAAGTATTTGAGCACCCTCTTCTAAATTATCCATGATGAGACAGTCCTCCCTTGAGTCAGAATGTTCCGGCATAAACAACAAATGATTTGTATCTGACTGGGGAGATTCATAGTTGAGTCAGGTCAATGCTGTAACTTCAAAGTTCTGCCCAGGGAAGCTTTGCAGCCTCTCCTGATGTACTAAAGTAGGAGAGAAGGTCCCTGCGCTGCCTAGTAATCCATCTGTGAGTCACGCAAGTACAGAGGCTGGAGTGGAGCCAGGCCAAGCACCCCTCTGCAACCTCGCCAAGAGCCCCCGGAGCCCTGGTAGATGAAGGCAGAGGGGCAAACAGCATCCAGCGCCCGAGGAACAGGAAGCAATGCCCCTTATAGGCAAATTAGACCCCGCGTTACTAATATTATGCAGAGAGAACTGCTTCTCCCTTCAGCACATCCTTGTGCAGCTGGAAAAGTTTCTTCTCCAGACTAGTCAGGGAATCCACAACTCCAAAGAGGTCTTCCCTCGAGATAATTAAATTAGAAAATGCAACCACCCGCACTTTCTGGAGGCTGAGCCTCAGTGATCTCAGCACACTCCCGAGGCAGCTTTTTCTAGGGGGTCAAAGGCTGGCTCCAGGTTGATTTAAGACCCCACAGAAGCATCGTGGTTAACTACAGTTTGAATAGGTCTTGCCTTACATATGGCAGAGGCTGAGGCCCACTGAGGAAGGGAGTCCTGCCCCGTGTGCAAGGACGTGGCGGCCATGGCAGCCGTGGCTCTCCGTATTACAACAGCTCCTTCACCCCGGCACTGCCCCGGAGTCTTAGCCCCGGGAGGAAGGGCCAGAGGGGCTCTGAGTTCCCAGGCCCCAGTCCAGGGGCTGCTGAAAGAACCCTAGCCTTTGCAAATCCAGGTGGAGTGGTAGCGGCAGCGTGTAGGAAGAAAGGATGCAAACATGGCTGCCGGCTGCCATTTTGCCCGGCTCACGTGTGTCACTGAAGGCCTGATTTGCAGAACTGATCAGGACACTGCTTCAGGAACTGATGTCGCAGGGTTTGATAAAAACCAGTTCTATTCCATGCTCGTGAATTACTTAGGGTACCTGCAGTGAAACGCCTCAGATGGTAAGAACTCAAACTTATTCAGCTTGAGTCCCACATGGCGCCTCAGAAAACACTATTAGGTAGACTGACACCGTTTAGAGCACTTGCTTTATGTAGGCCCCATATTAAATGCTTACTACATATTATATACTAAACACTTAAAACAACCATGAGAGATGGAGACCATTATTGCTTCCATTTAATGGATGAGGAAACTGAAGCTGATCGCTTGCCCACGATCACCCAGCGAACACACAGCCGACTCGATTTCAGGCCTATGTGATTCCCCAGCCCAACACCCATGACGCCGTTTTACCTCACATGTCAAGTATTCTTTTTTTTTTTTTTTTTAACATTTATTTATTTTTAAGAGAGAGAGACAGAGTGCAAGCAGAGGAGGGGCAGAGAGAGAGGGAGACTCAGAACCTGAAGCAGGCTCCAGGCTCTGAGCTGTCAGCACGGATGAAAATCAAGACTATGTGAAAATACTGTATAAACTAGGAAGTGTCACATAAGTTGATGGGACGGCGTCAGCATTGCTAATGTGTGAAGAATAAAGGAGCACGTGGTTCCATTTCTGCATGGGCCAGAAGTTTGTTATGGGACATCCAGCCGTGGCAATGTCTTTCCTCCTCAATTTTCTGTCAGCCCCAGCATTTAGAGGGCCACAGCAGGATGATG
This sequence comes from Felis catus, assembly GCF_018350175.1. NCBI lineage: Eukaryota > Metazoa > Chordata > Mammalia > Carnivora > Felidae > Felis > Felis catus. The sequence continues at coordinate 17,288,899 of NC_058384.1, read as the reverse complement.
AATCATCACTGGGTGCTAAGTTAATAATTGTTGAATTGAGTAAAATGCAATTGAGGACGCTTAGGTGGCAATGAGTGACAAATCCCATGGTGGCAATTGTGGTGCATCTTTTTGACCCACATGCCTAGAGGAGAACTATCATTTCTTGCAGATGATCAGTAACTCTGAGGGAATGGTCAACTTTCCCAAGTGAGGAAGATCAGAATGTAACCCCCCCTGGGAATCACAGGGATTCTGAAATTATTCTTTGGCTGTTCCTGGACTATGTTTGATCCCTGAAACTAGACCCTATAAAACGATAGGGTCACCAGCTTCAAAGCTATTCACTTGGTTATAGAAGCTGGGCAGGAGGCCTAGGAGGCCAGCTTCAGGGTCCAAGGCCAAGGCAGGGCTGCCCTGAGCTGGACCAGAACACGATTCTAGGCAAGACTGAGGTGGGGGCGCGCCTGGGTGGCGCAGTCGGTTAAGCGTCCGACTTCAGCCAGGTCACGATCTCGCGCTCCGTGAGTTCGAGCCCCGCGTCGGGCTCTGGGCTGATGGCTCAGAGCCTGGAGCCTGTTTCCGATTCTGTGTCTCCCTCTCTCTCTGCCCCTCCCCCGTTCATGCTCTGTGTCTCTCTGTCCCAAAAATAAATAAACGTTGAAAAAAAAAATTAAAAAAAAAAAAAAAAGACTGAGGTGGGTAATGTGACATATCCAGGGCGCATCCAGGGTCAACTGAAATTCACAGAGCTGGATTAAATGTACTAGGGTCAGGACCAAAAGGAGAGGGGACACATCAACAGAACCAAGATGCAAATGCCCCATGTCTCAGGGGTAAAGGTGAGTGTATGCCAGCCAAACACTGTAAGTAACCTCGGGAGGTAGAATGCCCACACCAATGGCCTAAAGCTAAATCAACTCTATATTTTTAAGTGTTTTTTTCCTGATTATGCAAACAGTATACATTCATTAAAAACTAACCAGAACATACAGAAAGGTTGTATTGTTAATACACCGACCCAGCAAAAGTCACTAGTGATTTTGGTGTATTTTTTCCTCCTACTTTTTTTCCACGTTTATTTATATAATCGAGACTGTATTCTTTATAGTCTGGTGGTGTAAACACTTTAGACCCACAGATTCCTTGGGCTTGCTATATCGGCAAAGCACTGCCCAGGGACACTGCCGCCTCTCGGGTAGGCCTGGAAGGCAGGTGTCAGGCAGACCATGTTCACATCAGCTGGCAGGCTGCAGGATCATGCAGATGAGGAAGATGCCAGGAATGGTGAGGGGATGGGGTGGGGGTGGGGGGGCGGGGAGGGGCAGGGCAGACCCCCACAAGGGACAGCTTCTGTATTTTTCCTTCTGCCCTTCGCACCAAGCACACTTCTCTGCCAGTGGGGAGCCCGGGCACGCGCTGACGGGTTGACTAGCTTCCTCCGCACAGTTCTCCTCATTAACGTGTGTGCAGCATCATGTCTGAACATGTAGCTGTTTCGGGGAACATTGTGTTTCAGTCCCGATCAGAATTAACAAACCAAGTCTGCTAGAGAGAGGCCTGTGGGAGAGAAGGGTCTGCTCCTCGCCCGGCCCTGTGATTTCTGACTAGTCTGAACAGCTGACCCTTAGGCAGGTGGACCTGAGGTCTGGAGAAGAGAAGTTTCAGCAGGGGTGGGAATGACTTGAGCAGGGGACAGAGCAGACACGACAGGTGGGGGATGGAAGTCCCTGGGTTCCCACGCACCCCTCCGCACCAGCCAGGTTCCATCAGAGGGAGCGGGGAAGCGGCTGAGTTTGAGCAGAAGACAGAGGCTGCCGGCTAAGACAGAGGGTGTGATTCGGGTACCTAGACCACGCAGGGAAGACCGACTCAAAGACCCTCGATGGTGACTCAAACCAGAGGCCTCCGGCATGTTTCAACTACCAACATCACCGTGGGTTCAGGGAGGATGGATTCTCACTCCCTTAGAGAGACTTGAGAGTCACTCTTACACCGAGTAGTACAAGCAGCCCTCCAGGCTCAGGTCTGAGCATGTTGCTGTGGGCTTAGCAAGCCCTTTGCTAAGATCTTGAGTCAAGAATACTTGGGGTGCTTGGGTGGCTCAGTCGGTTGAGCCTCCGACTTCGGCTCAGGCCCTGATCTCACGGTTCGTGGGTTCAAGCTCCACCGTGGGCTCTGTGCGGACAGTGAGAAGCCTGCTCGGGATTCTCTCTCTCTCTCCCCCCTTCTCTCTCTGCCCTCCCCCCACTAGCTCTCTCTCTGTCTCAAAATAAATAAATAAACTTTAAAAAAGAATTAAAAACATTAATAATTCCCCCTTCACAGATGAGGAAACTGAGACTCAGAGCTGTCACATGACCCACTCAACCGCATAAAGCCAGTGACTGGAAGTGGCAGGAGACACAGAGAGAAATGAGTCTTCAAGGCAGGTGCCCTGCCCACCAGGCAATGATCCCACTCTAAAGTCTCCCTGAGGTGGGACCTGGCCCTGGGCCCATCTATGACCTGGAGGGGACCATCTATGACCCGGCTCACAGCCAACCACCTGCATCAAGTCCAAGGACATAGAAGGTCACAAATCACTCCTTCATCCCTGAGAAGAATCAAATAAATCCATGAGACTGACAGGGCCTTCGTAATCAGAGAAACCAGCTTTTCAGCGAAGACGGACAAGCAGCACGCAAAGACAATTAGGGGGTGTGAGTGGTCTGACAGGTACCAAGGTCAATAATAGGGAACAATGTGACAGGCAGCAGTAATCAAAAGAGAAGTGAGGGGGGAAGACGAATCATCCTGAAGCTATCAGTGAGAGAGCCTGGGAAGGGATGGGTAGGACATTTATTACCCTAACAATAAACTGTGCCGACAGCTAGAGGAACAGTGTGTCCCCAGGCCCCTCAGGGTCACCTCACACACTCCGGGCAGCAGTTCTTGGGAATAACAGCCCATTGGAAAACTTGAGAAACTTTGGGAACAGGAAAAGCCAGTTTGTGGGGAAATGTGGACCCCTCAGTAAGCAGGCTGGCCGGAACCACATCACGTGTGTGTGGATGTACGCATTTAGATAAAGAACCCCTAGATTTCAGTAGTATATGCTGGGACGATAGATAGCTAGATGATAGATCTGTGGGCTCTCTGTTTGCAGCGGGGAGGAAACGACTCTCCAAATAACTACCATGTTAAGTGTAGTAGTAACACATTCTACTTGAGCTCGAGAGAGATCATTGTTGCGAATTCTTTCTTGCATGAAGGCTTCCCGGGTCCGCTGGTTACATCCCTTGGCATTCAGCAAGTCTCAGTCTTGGTGCCCTCACTGAAAGGCTTTGTGATTTTAGACAAGCCACTTAACCTCCCTGTGACTCAATCTCCTCACCTGTAAAATGGGGACAATCCTAGTAGCTTGTAAGGTTGCTGTAAGGATTAAAGGAGTTAATATGCAAAAGCCTTAGAAGAGTACCTGGCACGTGTGTGGAATGCATGTGCATCAGCCCGAGAAACTCTCCGTTTCCCTCAAAGCGCAGTCCTGCAATCATCCTGCGGTGGGGTCATGTAGGTACATGTGACCAGCTCGCTGAAGGTGGCGGGGAGCCTCCCTGCCTAATCAAATTCAGCGGATTTGGACAAACCCAACCACGTCTCCAATCTTCTAGGAAAAGCCCAGAGATTTTGCTATTTCAGAGAAAGGCAATAAATATCTATCATTGATTCCTATGGACTCATCTTGCAGATCAACAGTTTGGACCATTCTAGAGACATTGGTGGGTCTGGACTAATGAATGTATAATCTTCCAGACCAGGATGAGGGCATGTCACTGCCTACCTCATAATTATCCCCAAACATAGCTCCTGATGGATAAGTCATGGAAAATTCTCAGCGCTGGCTCGGGAAATCATTCCTGCTTCAGGCTTCCCGTTCAGTGAATCAGCTGGTGTCTTCCTCCGCAGGGTGTACTCTTATAATGATTTCGCTGCAGGAATCCTATTTGATAACGCAAACTAGGATCAAAGGGATACGTTTTCCTACTCCAAACTCCAAAGAAAGGATCCAGTCTTGATTTGTTCTTAGGGAAATCTGAGAGCTTCTTGGGAGTACAGTCCTCCAGCCCTTGAGTAGAGGGGAGCTGTTGAGTAAATCCACAGAGAGAAACAGAAAGTTCCCTGTGCACTGACCAACTAAAGGCCTTGGTTGTCAGACCCCACTCCATCTCCAGACCTGCAGCTGACAGTCAATGTTGGTGAGCCCCCTGCCTCTCCCCCAGCCAACTGCTCATGGAAACACCTGTCAGTGACCAAAGCATAGAGAAAGTAGAAGGCTGAAACTTTCTTTTTAATTAATAGAACATATTTCTTGCTGAGAAATCAATAAACCTGTGCCTTTATTATTATTTTATTTTTTTTTTAGTGTCACTGTATTTCTTCAGTTTCCTTGTGAGAAAAATAAACCCAAGGAGATGTGAGCCAGATTCCTTTTGACCCCATAAATTTCTCAAATGTAGCAGAGGTCACCCTCAGAATACTCAATTTCTTTAATATCAGCTTTAAAACATGTCATTTACAGGAATAAGCCTCAGTTTACTCATCTGTAAAGTGGGTCAACATACCTCCCTTATATACTTAACAAAATTCACAGAAGGAGGAACCAAGATTATACATTTTGTGAACCATGATGAGCCCTGCAAGCACCAGGTGTTCTGGTACACTGGCTCACGTCAGTGCTTTTCAAGCGGGGAAAGGTAGAAAGATCAATGCGAGAAAAGATGTTGAAACCTTTTACAGGCAATGAATCTTATTCTCTGTTACTGCATGAAACCACGCTGAACCATGTCCACTGTTAGGTTAGATGAGGCTGTTGTTAAAATGAAAAATGTCACTGTTATTTACGGTCTAAGGCCTACCTGTCTCCAAATAGGTTTTCCGAAGGTGTTAATTTATTGCCAATACTGTCTCTTGTATTACTTTGGCATTTGACTACTGAGGGAACGAGGCCCAGAGGACAGGTAAATTTTAAGCAGAGCTGGGGACAGGAGGAAAGACTGGGGGTAAACTGCTGTCCCCGGGGCAGCCCGGTCTCTGCGGGTACCTGCAGGGATGAGCAGGGGAAGGCCGTGCTCAGTGAGGACACTGGATCCAGACCTCTAGGCTCAGTAGAAACTGAGCTGTTACCATCCTTAAGGCCCAAAGGAGGTGAGGGGAGTTAGCAGACAGGTTACTAGAACCCAGAAAGAGACTCAGTCATGCAGAGAAGGTCACCTTGAGAGGAACAACGCCCTTGAGCTGGGGGACACAGCCGGCCTGAGCGACCTCCCCGGTGGAAGCCGGACCCGCTCTCCTCCTGACTGGAGCCGCCGCTGAACTACTGGGCCCCCCCCACTTCGGCTGAACGGGAAGATCCAGGGGGAGGGCGCCTCTGGGGAGACAGATGGCGGGGGAGAGGGTGTGGACAGGAAGACGGAGGTGCCGCAGAGCCGCGTTGCGGACCCAGGGAGTGAGCCCCCCTGGCGGTGCCCAAGGAGGCCCCTGTCCCGTCCGGGCGGAAGGAGAGCTCGCATCGAAGGGACAGGACACCAGGCACGCGTTATTGCGGGCATAAACCCCAACCCACCGGAGACACGGTGCATCCCCAGTGAGCTTTTTTGTACTTCTTTGCACCCCGTACGGATCACCCATGGACTCCGGGAACCCTCAAAACATGCTTGGCTCACTCCCCAAGCCTCAGTGGCCCCGGCCCCGCTTGGAGCCTACTCGGCGGCGACCATATTCTTAATTTGTCAGAAAGGCGGCCGCTTGGGGCCAAATGGTCGATTCTTTTTTTTTTTTTTTTTTTTTTTTTTTAATTATTATTATTCAGATCGAAAACATGTAAAAGCCCAATATTTTGCAATACATATCCTGAATTTAGCAGTTAATAAAACAACATTGGAATTCGACGGGAGCCTCCTCTTAACAACAATGAACAAAGATGATGCTGTATAACTTAATGGAGAGCAAAACGCACTTTGTCAAGACAGAGTGAGAGAAAAGGAACGTAAGAAATTATGTACCCTGAAAAACCACTCTCTAAAGTAATGAGGAGAGCTAACCGGAGCCTCACTGACTGAATAACTGCAAAATAAGATAAACGACGAGCGAACCATCTTCTGAGGTTTTCGGATTAGTATTCATCTTAGGCTCCAATTGCAGCAGCAGATGTCAAAGGGTTTCTTAATCACATCGTGTCCCGCTTAAAACACACTGATGGTTCAACAGGCCCGCAGAGGACAGAGCACGTTTCTAAAGATGCCAGTCAAGGCTCTGCGACAACTTGGCACCCTCGTCCGTAAACTCACGCGAACACCCGGGTGCCACCACCCTGGGGACAGGGCCCCTCCTCAAGCAGGATCTTCCTTATTCTCTACCCCTCACTCACCACAACTGCCTTTCCCTCTGCCTCCTCCCTTCAAAATCTTTCTCATTCTTCAAGAACCAGCTCAAAGGCCACCCTCCCCATTGAGCTTTCTCTAGAGAGTCTTGCGGTTGAAATGCTTCCTTCTGCTGGGCTCCCCGAAGAATATTTCCCCAGACTTCTGAGATGGCACTCATCGTGGTCTGCTGTTTATTCTCAGTTTGTGAAGACCTCCCTCCCAGTTACCCAGAGAGTTACCTGAGAGTTCACTAGCTCGTCCCTGGCGTCTCAGATGGAACCCAGCCCAGCGGCTGGCATGCAATCAGCATGTAACTGAAGGTAATTAAGCCAGTTGTGTTACGTATACCAGTACTCTGAGAGCTTCCTCGAACTTCGAGTAACAGATAAGGATGTTATTTCATGCTCTAGAAAATATGATTCACCTGTGTGTCGTCTTTGGGTCAGGCTGGTGCTATTTCATGCTCTAAAAGGCATAGTTTACACAATGAAGGAAATAACTCCTCTAGACCTCCAGAGCTGAACTTTTATAAGTTGCCACCTCCAATATACAGGCCATCTGAAGAAATTAATGAATATCCGATATGAAAGCAATTATTTGGTTCCTGCTGGAAGGACCAACTCTGACATAGTTATGCCATATAATTGGAAACAGCATGAATTTGATATTTGAATCTGTCATTAGACATTTTTAGAGCGGATGAATTATCTAGTATTCTGGATGTGAGTGAACATGATTTTTGCAGGTGACTACTCCTAAGATTTGTTTGTTTTCTAAAAGGTTTCAATGCCCTAGGATCAAGCAAATAATTCCTACATTTACAGTTGTAATTAATTAGAAGTTCGGAGCACACATTTATAAATTGGCATGGCCCAGAGTTGGCCTCCTGGACCCACTGGTCCTTGGACATCAAGCCCTAGAATCAATGAGAAGACATGGCCAGATCACTTATCTCACAAGTACCCACAGGGCATGTATGTGTTGTTTCCATAGTCTAGCTTTAATTGATTTTAAGTCTTTGTAAAGACTGAACGTGGTCTCTTCAGAGGCAGAACTACCTTGCCTTTGGCCCTGAGGCTCTAATAAACTCTGCTTCTGCTGTGCCCTCTGCCCCCTTCCCCCTCTCCCTACCTGCCCTCTGCAACTCCTGTGCACCTTTCCACCCTCTTGCCTCCATCTGAACTGGGTCCACAGCTTCAGGAAGGCTTCTCTGGCCACTGCTCCCACAGCCAGCTCCATTCACTGCTCAAGACGCCTGTTAAACTTGGCACGAGGACCTTGAGTGTAATAATAAAAATGGACTGCGTCACTTTTTCTTTTGGTATCATGTGTATATGTCTACTCTTCTAACTGGATTGTGAGCCCCGTGAGGGCAGAGAATACACACACACACACACACACACACACACACACACACACACACACATATTCCAAACCAATTTCTCTCTCTGTTCTATGGGGTATCCCAGGCAGGAGATAGAAGCCATTGATTTGGGATGCAGTTTGACAGGCGGTCCTTCTTACAAGGGAATTTTCTTTGGATTTTTTTAAATGTAAAGAAGAGGAAGATGAAAAGTAATACTGATGACTCTTCAAGAAGAATAATTGAATAGCAAATGGTGGCATGGTGTTCTCTCAGCTCAGGAAACACAGACGAAAAATAGATATTAATGATAGCAAAAGGTCAGACTCTTGGAAGAATTTGTGACCAAAAGGGTGGAAACTAATGAGGAATTTATTATTTATGTCCAACCTACTTCCAAAGGATAGAGGCGGGTGATGAAGGGGGGCTAAGGCATCCACGACTGAACTGAGAGTCTGGAAATATGACTGAGGATTTAGCTCGGCTCTAACTTTCTTCATGTAGTTGGGCAAATCACTTTCGTACTCTAGCTTCATCTGTAAAATGGGAATAATCCCATGGACCCTTGTGAGGATCAAATGGGACTATACTAAAAAATAAATATAAATATAAATTGCATTATACTATACTATATTATATATTATTACATTATATTAATATTATTACTATATAATAATTAATATATGTTAATCGTAGTATTTGTCAACATGTAATAGATTATATCATTAATATTTTATGGTATATATTTTCATATATTCTACAGGTGCTATATTATTAATGTACTAATTAACTTTGCACGTATTAATACATTATAGTCTATTAACATATTACATACATTATTATGAATATATGATATTTTTGTTAAAAAATTTTCTTTTAATGTTTATTTATTTTTGAGACAGAGAGAGACAGAGTGCAAGTGGGGGAGGGGCAGAGAGAGAGGGAGACACAGAATCTGAAACAGGCTCCAGGCTCTGAGCTGTCAGCACAGAGCCCAATGCGGGGCTCAAACCCACCAACCGTGAGATCATGACCTGAGCTGAAGTCGGACGCTTAACCGACTGAGCCACCCAGGCGCCCCTAAATATACGATATTTTAAAATACATTCAGATACCCTACGGAATCATCTGGGGTCTATGAAAATTGGATCCATTCTTACCTAAATGGAATCTTCATTTACCAAAAATCATGGGCAGGCCTGGAAGGCGGACTGTCGGTCCTCCCTGCGCATAAGGAAATCAGTGCCCTCGCCATAAAGCTTGTCCAGCCTTACTGACTGCATTGTAAAGTGGAAATTCAACCTCACACTCACTTCCGATCATGAGATTTTTATGACTCGCTGGGTATCATTCCCATGACTGATATTCGAGACCCCCGTATTTCAGATGAAAAAGACATTTCTCTGAGAGGTCTGGCCAGAGAGAGCTCTCAGAGGTGGCGCCAGACGGAGCCGGGGGGGGGGGGGACCAGAAGCCAGATTGCCCGTCCGTCCCTGCCACTGTGGTTTCTCTAATCCGCACTGACACAGAACCACATACCGGGCTGACCATTTGCGCCGAAAAGTGAATGTGGCTCCATCGGATTCTGAACCGCAGACCCTCCCTGCGGATTCTCACGCGGGGCCCAGCAAGGTGGACGCTGTTCGGGCGTGGGCAGTGGCCGGGCCTGGTGGGAGGGTTGCCGGGGCCTGGCCCCGTGTGCCCTCCCGCGCCACTCCGCGTCCTTGCTGACAGCTCTGGGCCAGCCACGGGCCCTGTCTGCGGGGAGGTTTCTGCCCTCGGGTTCTTTTCGGAAATCTGACAGGCCCAATAAAAGCCCAGGGCTGAGGGAGACGGCGGGCTGAGCCCTCCCGGCAGCCTGGACCGCGCCACCGCTGACACAATGGGGCCGGCTGTAATCACATTACACCCTCCTCTTTCATAATTACCCTCTTTCTCCGAGTGACAGAGCATCCCAACGGCAGGGAGGGAACTATTTTTAAACTAATTCTTACTAAAAAAAAAAAAAAAAAAAAAGGCACAAAAAAGAGTGTCATTTTTCCACAGATACAGTTCTGGTTTATAAATCGCCCCTAGGGACAGAGCGGGGACTGAGGCTGGCAGGAGCTAGAAGATCCAAACAGGGCTGTGGCCACCCACCCCTGGGGATCACCTCTCCTTCCCAGCCCAACAACCTACACGCTCACTTTTTCTCTCCCATCTCCTGTTGTTGTGTTTCCTGAGGAATTTCTGCCCGTCTTCATCTCTTGTGTTTCCTGTCTGAGTCTAGGGGAGCAAAACAAGAAAAAGAAAACCCCAAAGGCATAGCTTCATTTTGAGTGACTAGTGCCTCGTCTCCTGGTCCCCCACCCCCACCCCCACCTTCTGGAAGCCAGGTCTCCTCTCCCTTCTCTGGGCATGCTTTTCCATCACCGGCGCAAAGCTCTTCAAGGTGAACAGACAGAGCCAGGAGAGGGCCTGTGGAGGTGGCCAAGGGAAAGAAAAGCCACCGGAGAACGACTTTATCTGGGGCAAGAGCTCCAGCCGAGCCGGGTGACCCCGGCCGTGCCCGCGGGGGCCTCGGGAGAGCAGCGGGCACCTGGTAAACAGGGCACCAGCTCGCCTGGAGGACCGGCCTGCTCTCCGCCTCTTACAAATTACCCAGAGACACCTCTGGTGCCGGCCCCGATAATGACATTGATAAGGAAGCGGGGTAGAGGAAATGAATCGATGGCCCTGCACGGATTTCCTGAGTACCAATCTGCCGAATTACCGCAACTCTATTGCACTCTCGTTTGGAGGGTCATTAGCTATCTGTCTTGCTCACAACTGCTGGCGTGTCACCGAGGCCTGGGTGTGCTCACTGTTCCTCAGGGTTACCTATGCTCACTCTGCCTGTAGGAGTCTCGTCTGGTCCTCTCGCCGGCCTGGCGTGCGTCCGTTTTTCCTTCTCCGTCTCCTCTGCTTTTCCCTCCTGCCTCCCCTACCCCCCAGCGTTCCCGCTTTCACTGGCCCATGCTGACCCTCGTCCTGGAGTCTTATTAACTGTAGTCGGAGGAGTCATCGGAGAGGGGGGGAAGACCACGAGGGCGCAGGGAGGCTCCTCTGATCCCCTCCGGCCCGGGTCGCCTTTGGTCACAGATTCTGCGTCTAGCTTACAGGTGAAACCACCGAAGCCAGGTCGTGGGTCTCAGAGCAGGTGGGGCCCCTCTGAAGGAGACAAGCCTACCAAATGTGGCGCTCCCGGATACGCCCTGGGATTAGGCCTTGCCCACCAGCGTCACCGAAAAGCGCCACGGAGAGAGACCGCGTGCAAAACAGTCGATATTCTTTGTTGGGGTAGGAGGCGGAGGTAGAGAAGGAGGCCAGAAGGGGAGGCTTCAGGGACGCAAGAAAGAAAAGCCGCTTGGAAGTAATTAAGTGACACGAGCTTAGCAGAACTGAGGGCACATTTATTCAGTCAGCATTAAACGAACGTCTGCTTCGCTCCCCTTCTCCCTCAGCAACGTCAGATGAAGGGAGAAAAATGGAGCCCCTCCTGCCATTCAGTCCACCCTCTGTCTCTGCCTGCCCCAGAGCAGCCACAGCAGCCACACAGAAGTGCAGATACGAGAGAGAAGCAGACAGGCCTGTGCTGTGGCCTGCGGTGTACTTGGGGCCGAGCCGTGTGGGCAGCACGCCGGCGGGAGCCTGTGCAGGCCCCGATCTCTGTAACCACTCAGAAAGCACACGTTTTTAAATGTCCCCCAGCTCCTCTAAGATCAAGGTTTACTGGTTCAGAATTGTTCGTGATTCTTTGGGACACGGTCGAGGCTGGGCACTTGTGAGTAAAGAGCCATCAGACAAGACTTCCCTCCAGTGGGAGAGACTAAAGCAATTTCTGGGGTAGTGGAGGAGAAAACATGAAGCTAAAAGTCATCGCTGTCAGGACGTCCTAAAGATGATCCCAGGAGAGGAAAGTGTTGATTTTTAAGAACTCTGAGTCTCTTCATGAGAATGGTGTGTGGCCACTAATTAAAGCTGGCTGAAGACAGTAGTTAGGAATACAGACGATGGTCAGCAAGATCTGGTTCAGTCTTGGCTCCTCTGCTCATTAGCCGTGCAATCTTGGCCAAATTCCTTGGCCTTTCCTGAAGCTCATTTCCTCGTCTCAGATAATGGAAAGAAAGAGGACCGGGCATGTTAGCAAAATCACCGCAGGGCCCTGCTGGTTGTTTACAGAGGTCTGATGGATGGATGCCTCTTTCTGGTTGGCTGTTGCCCGAGCCATGCCTGTTGCTAAATATCTTGCCTCCTAAACCTCACCCCTCCCTTGTTTATAGGATTATTGTCCGGAATGGATACAACAATATAAGAAAAATGCTTAGCTTGGCGCCTGGGACATGCCCAATTAGCTGTTGGTTTTCTTATAGATTGAATGGCGTCCTACAAAGAATATATGGTAAAGTTCTAACCCCCAGTACCTCAGAGTGTGACCTTATTTGGAAATAGAGTCATGCAGATGTAGTTAAGATGGGGTTATACTGGAGCAATGGGCCCCTAAAACAGTATGACTGATGATGATCACGTGAGACACAGAGGAGAAGACAATGTGACAATGGAGGCAGAGATTGGAGTGACCCATCTAATCAAACCCGAGAATGCCAAGGACTACCAGCCATCACCGGAAGTGAGGACAGAGGCATGGGAGAGATGTTCCCTCAGAGCCCTCAGAAGGAACCAGTCATGATGATACCTTGATTTTGGACATCCTCCAGTCTCCAGAACTGCAACACAATAAAGTTCTATAGTTTTAAGTTAGTCAGTTGTGGTGATCTGTGACCGCATCCCTAGGAAACGAATATAGTTTTATAGTAAGTAGGTGCCTCAAAGCCACATGAGACCATGAATTCATAAAGTAGCGGCAAAGAGAAGATCGTAATGTTCATTTTAGTTCACTCTCTCATGTGATGCTTGAAAGTCCATCTTCAGCATTCTCATTAAGTAGTCTTTTGGCTTGTGCCTAAATACCTCCAGTGACGGGGAACTCACTACTCATAATGACAGCTCAGTAGTTCTGACGGTTAGAAAAATTATTCTTTATATGGAGCCCAGATCTGTTTCCTTGTAGATTACCCCAGTTGACGAAAACTACTTCCCTCGGACATTTTGCCATACAAAAGTCCAAACCTGGGACGCCTGGGTGGTTCAGTCGGTTAAGCATCCGACTTCAGCTCAGGTCATGATCTCACGGTTCATGGGTTTGAGCCCCGCATGTCTGTGCTGACAGCTCAGAGCCTGGAGCCTGCTTCGGATTCTGTGTCTCCTTCCCTCTCTGCCTCTCCCCTGCTTGCTCTCTCTCTCTCAAAAATAAATAAACATTAAAAAAAAAGTCCAAACTTTCAGCATTCAACAGCCTTTCAAATACTTACATTCACTGAGCAAGAACATTCACGTTCTTGTACATATCAGAGTTTTAGCAAACGCAATGTCTTTTTGTGTATGACAAGCTTCTGCTTTCTCCACCGGAAGAGTAATCCATTAAAATCCAGTTTAGTATCGTCTCCTGATGGGCTATTACGCTGCTGGAAAAACCAGTACCAAAATCTGTGCCTCAAAGCCACAAACTTATTTCTGTCTCACCTACTGCCCATCCACTCCGGGTCAGCAGGGGCACTGTGTGTGTTGTAGTCACTGAGGGGACCCAGACTGAGAAAACAGCCACCGTCTCGAACTCTGACAGCCACTAGGCGAGGGGGAGAGCTCTGGAGGGTCTCTCGTCAGCCACCAGCAATGAATGCACTAACCCGGAAGTGACACATTTCACTTCCTCAGAGCTCAGGGGTCAGTTCCAGTGGCCTGGCCACACCAAGCCAAAAGGAGGCCAGGAAATGTAGTCCTACCACGTGTCTGGAAAGCCAGGCCAGAAATACTTGGCAAAGGGAGCTGACAATTATGCTACCCCTTCTGAGTAGCTGTCCCTGCTACCCCTGACTGGCTTGTATTACCTGCAGCCTCCTCTGGGCGTTCTGTGTATTTGCTCGTCGTGGTAATGATGATGTTACACTGTTTTGTGTTTCCATCTTCTCCACAAGGCTGAGAGGTTCTCAAGGATAGGGACCAGGTCACAAGAAGTGTTTGGTTGGGGATGAATTTTAGAAGAGTGACCCTGTAGCCCCAGTAAAAAGCCAGAGCCCTAATAGTGGTTTACAAGGTCATATCTGGCCCCCACTACTTCTCGGACCTCACCTCCTCACCTCTGCTCCTTCCTTCTTCACTTGGCCACAATCTCACTGTCACTCAGACTCACTGGTCCAGCTCCAGCCTCAGAGCCCTCACACTCGCTGTTCCCTGTGTCTGGAATGCTGTTCCTCAGCCATTCACGTGGCTCACCACTCCACTTCTTTGAGGTCTCTGCTCAGCTGTCACCATCTCAGAGAAGCCTTCCCTGACCATGCCCTGTAATATCAGCATGATTTCTCCTGCCCTGTTAGCTCCCTCCCCCCTCACCTTTTCTTTTTTCCCACAGCAGTGGAGTCTTACCACTTGCTGATACAAACACACCTCAAATGCATCTTACGTTATCATTCATTAAATACCATATAATATGCATTCTATGATACATTGTATGTGATACACAGGTTCCCCTGCTATCTGAAAATAGAGCCTTCCTAGGAAAGCTCCCGGAAGCTGAAATGGCATAAAGTGAAAAAGCAGTTACCGTTAATTTATATGGAAAAATTGGCGAGCATTCCCAGACCCCAAAAGTAACCTCTCTTAAGCTTTTCTAATACCTTATGACACATCTCACTAACGGATGCACGAAATGCATTGAGATAAAGCACAGATGCCCACAGACACAGTCCAAAGCTCCAGCGGATTGATGCCTGGATGCCCAGCGTCACTCCGGGAAGGAGCTGGGCAGTGGCGCTCTCCCTGCTTGAGGTGCGCTCTGCCTCTGTGACGGCTCACTGCACAATCAACGCTGAACACTGTTTTAGCTTGTTGCCTTATTTCCTAAAGGCGAAAATCCTTTTCAGAACTCTTCCCCAGGGCAGACTGCCAGAGTGGAAACTTTCAAAAAGCAAGAGATACCTGCACACAATTATTTTCACCGTATAGCTGTCCTCCCCCAACGCACACGCGCGCACACACTCGCGCAAACGCACTTGGATGCAAATTCTGTGAATAGAGGAAGCAGCATTTGGCAGGGACTCAATAAATATCTGTCAAATGAAGGAAAAAGGAACCAGTATACCTCCCAGGTCTTCACTGCTCTGGACCCACATGCCAAATTCCTCCCTGTGACAAGACTGAGTCCCTTCAACATCCTGGCCACCCCGAAGGGATCAGTGATCAGTGCAGTACGGAGCCAAACGGCCCCTTGTTTGTCCTTTATTTTCTGTATTTTAACTCATTAAGCCTAAATTTAAAAGATTTTGGAACTTGCAAATAGCACAGTGTCGACTGACTCACAGCAAGTTTGGTTATTGACTAAGATCTTAAGTGTTTTTCACACATAAAGCCAAACTTTCTCTCCATAAATATTTTTGTAGTTGTTTTGGATCTAAGTGTAGGACCTGACATTTTTCCATCTTCATTTTCCTGTCACTTGCCTTCCTTTCCATTTATAACATCATCTCTTCTTTCACTTATTTATTGAGTGTCTACCGTGTGCAAAAAAGCTGTATTGAATGCAATGGGTGTTAGGTGGCAATTCTACAGTTTCCGGGGGCGGGGGGGGGGGGAAGCTATTCAGCAACATCAACATGGATCAGACGGACCAACTCTAGTTCAGTAAGAGAGACAGCCTTCAGTGTACGAGTGAGCGTCAATGACTGGTAGCAGAGGCGTTTCTGGGAAGCTTTGGATGACAAGAGGGCACAAGTGTCACTCTAGGGAGGCACCGGCTGGAGCACCTGGAAATGGAAAGCAAGCAGCACCTCGGATTGAGAGCTTGGAAAGAGCTGACAGCAGTGAGAGCAATTTGGTTCAGACGTGTCACTCCATCCATCCCCAAGGGTGATGTAGCTCATTTGGATGTGACCGGCGGAGCACCGCCTCACACATGCCTCCAAGGACCTCCCCCCTTCTATGAACAAGGGGGTGCTAAGTTGGGGCTTTCCTGCTGTCCATGAGTGGAGGAGACTTCTCACATGTTCCAGTGATTTCAGGGCAGTCCTTGGATTGGGGAAGAGTCAGAACAATTATTCTACTTGTCTGCAAACCACACTTATTTCAATGAATAATTAGCAATTATTTTAATGAATGCCAGGTACTAGGTAAGCATTATACAGATAATAACTCAACCATTACTGTAATTCCATAAGAGAGGTACTGCCATAATCCTCATTTTTTTTAATTTAAGTGTATTTATGTGTTTTGAGAGAGAGAGAGAGAGAGAGAGAGCACCCGGGAGGGGCAGAGAGGGAGAGAGAGAGAATCCCAAGCAGGTTCTGCACCATCAGTGTGGAGCCCGACAGGGCTCAGACTCACGAACCGTGAGATCATGACCTGAGCCAAAACCAAGAGCCAGACACTTAACTAACTGAGCCACCCAGGTGCCCCAATCCCTGTTTTATAGATGGAGAAACAGAGGCACAGAGGCTAAATGATCTACGTACAGCTAGAAACCAAAGGAGCTGGGTGTGAACCCAGACAGTCTGGCTCCAGTGCCTGTAGTCTTAACAGCTCTGTTCTGCTTCCTCTTCATACTGGAAACAGGGACAGGTTATAGTCGAATATATAGCGTCAAGGTGGCTGAGTAATGAGACATGGTTTTAAATTTTTTTTCAATGTTTATTGATTTTTGAGAGAGAGGGAGAGAGAGAGCAGGGGAGGGGCAGAGAGAGAGAAAGACACAGAATCTGAAGCAGGCTCCAGGCTCTGAGCTGTCAGCACAGAGCCCAACACGGGGCTCAAATCCACGAACCATGAGATCATGGCCTGAGCCGAAGTCAGATGCTTAACCAACTGAGCCACCCAGGCGCCCTGAGACATAGTTTTTATACTAGTCACTAATACAGATTACTCCTACCAAAATCAACCCTCAGACATTGTTCAGTTGAGAATAATGGATGGATGAGAATAGTGAATAACTTGAAGATAATAGAAGGAGATAAAATAACTTGGAGAATGATTCAACCCTTTGCTCACTGGTCATTTACTTATTAATTCATCTGTTTATTCACCCTTCCATGCGTCCACTCATTCATTCAACAGCCACGTACTGAGCACTTTTGCTGCCCTAGGCGCACGTCAAACGCTGCAGAGAAGACGTGGTCTGACCGGAATGGATTTAGCAGTCCAGGTGGGGAGAAACAGGCAAAGGAAACCCAGGTCTAGTGTGAGAAAAGCTGTCAGAGGGGCTCCGCGAGGAGAGCGGGGGTTCACTTCGCCTCACTGGGGGAACAGAGCAAGGGATAGGAGGGAACAGGCGAGAGAAGGCTTCACGGAGGAAGGAACCTTGGACCTGACCCTAGCAAAACTCTCTGATTTCAATATTCCTGGGAAGATCCTAGTGTGAACACAATTTCCAGCAGAGACGACAGAGAATTGAACATGCTTCTCAAGGAATGAGATGGAGCACAGCAGTCAAGATCACAGCTTTTGGAGTCAGTCAGGCCCGTATTCAAATCTGACCTCTCCAGGCAGAGCTGCCTCCATTATGAGATGGGGACAGTCACCGGGCCCCTTCGTGGGGCTGCCTACGGGCCAGGAAGATCCCGTGCAGGATGCACAGCGCAGTCTGGACACCGCGCACATTCAGATGGCATCAGCCATCCTTTGTGCCTTCTTCTCAGAGTCAGAGCCACCCTTACCCCGTCCCTCCGTCTTTAATCTTCTTAGAAGCTCTAACACTACCTTTAGAACCAAACTTTGTAAGCCTCTTTCCTCTTTTACATAGGAAATAAAAAAGAAATATAATTTCCGTAAAACTGATTTGCATTATAGTAAATTTATTGTTCTCTGTGGTTCTTGGTGACTAGGTAATCAGCAGAGGAGCTAATGCATTATTTTAGCAATTTAAACAGGGCCTCGGAAGAAAGGCACCCTGTGGTCACAAAGCACCGGGACTAAACTAATGAGAAGATTAAAAGAAAGTTCGGCTCACACAGTCCCCGATAATCACAAATGTACCCTAGGATTATTAACAACCACAATTACCTGGAACTATATTATCTGCCTGGTTGGTTATTCGAAAGTCAACTTGTATTGAATACATGAGCTTAGAGGAGTTAATAAGTTATTTTGAAGTGGCTGGCGGGGACCCTTGCTAATAAACCCGTGGGAAAATATGAGGATGCGCCTGAGGCTCCACGGTGCCCTTTGTCCTACTTCTCAGGCGTGAAAGAGGCTCTGAGCTCTCCTTGGAGGAACAGTCTGTCCGGCTGTCCTCACAGGTCCTCTTTGCTGGGACCACTTGCCCACCACAGGGGCCAGCCCCATACATTCTAGATAAGTCTTTTGGGAAATCAAGATGTCCTTCAGCAGAAGATCCCTCCCCCTCGGCGACAAAGCTCTGGGCTTTTTTTGACCCTGGTAGCCATTGTCCCTTCCCAGCCTCCCCATGGAAAATCTTAACTGCCTATTCTTTAGCTTTGTAGGATTGCGCCCAGCCATGGCGCTTGGCACAGCTCTCAGGGGTCATCTTGTTCCGTGGTTTCTCTTGCAGATTCCCGCAGCTCGGTGCTGGGAGCTGCAGGCTGGTCTCGAACCCAGAGCTCTGGCCGAGAGGATGGGGGTAGACGGGGAAACGGTGGTCCTGAAGAACATGCTCATCGGGGTCAACCTGATCCTTCTGGGCTCCCTGCTCAAGCCTTCCGAGTGTCAGCTGGAGGTCACCACCGAGAGGGTCCAGAGACAGGCGGTGGAGGAGGAAGGAGGTGTTGCCAGTTACAACGCCTCCGGCAAAGAGCGGCCGGTGGTCTTCAACCACGTGTACAACATCAACGTGCCCCTGGACAGCCTCTGCTCCTCGGGGCTGGAGGCCTCGGCCGAGCAGGAGGTGAGTGCCGAAGACGAGGCATTGACAGAGTACACGGGCCAGACCTCAGACCACGAGAGCCAGGTCACCTTCACCCACAGGATCAACCTCCCCAAAAAGGCCTGCCCGTGCGCCGGCTCCGCCCGGGTGCTACAGGAGCTGCTGAGCCGGATCGAGATGCTGGAAAGGGAGGTGTCGGTGCTGCGGGACCAGTGCAACAGCAACTGCTGCCCGGAAAGCGCGGCCACAGGTAGGATCTGGGGGCGCACGGGTGTCCGGAGGGGAGCAGAGGCGCAGGGGGGACGGCGCACCCACGGAGGGAAAACTGCCCTCGTCTGCAGCTCTCTGTTCATATGTCCCGGTGATCTAAATGCGGTCCCTCCCCGGGGGATTCGGGGCAGGGACTCTCTCCACTGCTCAGCCGGTTTGAAATACATTAACCTGATTTTGGAGGGACGTGTCAGGTAATGGTACATCGGTTCAGCGCAGCAACTTTTGTGGCGAGCGGGGAATCTGATGTCTGTCTTCATTCATCTTTGGTTTTCTCAGGCTGTTGAACTGATACCTATCCATGTTAACCTCGGGACTAGAGAATGCAGGTCCTCTGTTCTCTCTGTCGCAGCCTCTCTCCCATCTGAGTCAATGATAGTCATTAAGGTCTCGGAGGACCTGTCCCCGTCTTCTCCGGCAAGATGGAGGTTTTGCCCCCCCCCCCCCGGCAGACACACACGCAGGTGCACTTGCACACACACACACACACACACACACACACCTGCTCACACACAATCACAGAGCTCACTCCACGCCCCCAAAGGCTGAGTGTCCAAGAGATTTATTTACGTCTCGCCTCACCCACTCCCGACTAGAGACACTTACGAATTTCTGACTTGACCTCTCTGGGAGAAGTCATTACATCTTCAGGGCCAGACTCCCTGAGTTCAAACCCTGGCTCTGCTACTTACTAGCTGGTGTTTAAGCAAGTTATGGAACTAACCCATGCCTTCCTTCCCCACCTAACAATGCTGATTACGCTAGAATGGCAGGGGTTATTTAGTATAAGATTTGGGCTCTCCAGGTGAAAGCCTGCCTGCCGGTGAGCACCACGGAAGCA
Source organism: Felis catus (assembly GCF_018350175.1). Taxonomy (NCBI): domain Eukaryota; kingdom Metazoa; phylum Chordata; class Mammalia; order Carnivora; family Felidae; genus Felis; species Felis catus. The sequence continues at coordinate 17,269,097 of NC_058384.1, read as the reverse complement.
ACAGTTATCAGCTGACCCTGAATATATAGAAATTGTGTCAGTCTCCTTCGTGCTCAGTCCTCTCATCCAGCAGGTATCGTAGACCCAGGCCATTCATTCTTTGCTGAGAAGAGGGATTCGTCTTTACTGACTTGGGTTCTAGTTTTCACCTCTACAGGGTCTGATATGTCAAGGCCTTCACAGAGAAGAAGCAGGAGGCAGCAGGGATGACCTTTAACGGGGCTGGATGGCCCACGTGTCCAGAGGGTAGCAGACACATACCAAGATTAGGGGAGGCTTTCGAGTAGTGAAATATTCCACAGGTTTCCATACCTCTTTCGCCTCCCCAAAACTGAAACTGTAAATAAACAATTGTGAAGATGAGAAGAGAAAGTCCAGTTAGTTGTTCAGCCTCCCATTCTTCCTGTTCTTCAGTGAGAACTTTCAGGCTACTTTGCCTTTTCAGCGGAGCTGAGGAATATGGGGAAGTCATAGGTGTTCATGGACATGAACTCTGGGCAGCGTCTGAGTGGGCATTCTACCAGCCTCCCCTCAGGCTCCCCGGCAGACGTGGAAAAATCTACAAGCAAGAATTGTGTGAAACAATGTCAGTGTGGTGTCCCTTCAGACCATGGGGCTACGTAAAGTGGCAGAATTAAAAAAGGATATAACTTACTTGTCCCCAGAGCCAAGTGCAGAGAAGCATGCCAAGCAGGTACTGGGCTTGTGTTTGCTTAATTAGTTTATTTGATTCATGCTAGACAGATAAATCAACCACTGTAGTTAGAGTGTGGTAAAGGCTAGGCCAGAGACATGCATAAAATCCAAAAAGATCACAGCGAGCGGTAACTAAATGAGACTGGAGTTATGGGAAGCCTTAGAAGTTACCCTGGTGCTGAGTTGTGATAAATGAGCAGAGGTAGTTAGATGGGGGGGGGGGGGGAGAAGAGGGAGCAAGATGGGTCTGTAGCACATATGACCCTGTGTCTCAGACTCAGCACTCAGCCTATATCCCTTGGGTCTCCATCAGTCCCCACAGCCAGCCCCTGGGCGTCTTTGTCACGGACTATCCTTGGTCTGAGGGAACCTCCTTGGCCTGCCCGAGAACAGGAGGGAAGAGCGTGAGCGTTTACACCACCCCAGGACAGCCCTTAAGCCATGATGAGGTTGACCTGCATCCGACCTGTGGCCGGAGCATCCTGAAGGATTAAACCCAGGTTATCCTCCCTACGACTCTGCCTGTTCACACAGGCTTGGGCTGTGGCTTGGCTCCTCCCTCCCTCATCTTCCTCTCTCCCTGACCAGTTTCTCCTGGGAGCACTTTCTCGTAAGTCACCTTGACCTGAGTCCTCATCCGAGGACTACTTCTAGGAAACCCAAGCTAAGACACACTGAAGGTGAGCTCCTGGGGGATGAGGGGCCAGATCTCATTCATCCTTGCCCCCGGCATGGTGCGAGGCATGGGCAACCCAGACTGGGGGAAAATATTTATGCAACTGGTTATGTACCAAACTGGGTGAAGTTTCACTGTCAGCAACACTAATCTGACCAGAGAGCGAGAGGAGGTCTCTGCCTGCCACCCCCCCAACATGCACCACTTACCCGAGGTGCCGCTGCTGCCCTTTGACCTTCTCCTTGGCCGTTGCAGGACAACTGGACTATATCCCTCACTGCAGCGGCCATGGCAACTTCAGCCTCCAGTCCTGCGGCTGCATCTGCAATGAAGGCTGGTTCGGCAAGAACTGCTCTGAACCGTACTGCCCCCTGGACTGCTCCAGCCGGGGCGTGTGTGTGGACGGCCAGTGCATCTGTGACAGCGAGTACAGCGGGGGCGACTGCTCAGAGCTCCGGTGCCCAACGGACTGCAGCTCCCGGGGGCTCTGCGTGGACGGGGAGTGTGTCTGCGAAGAGCCTTACACGGGCAAGGACTGCAGCGAGCTGAGGTGCCCCGGGGACTGTTCGGGGAAGGGGATATGCACCAATGGCACCTGTTTCTGCCAGGAGGGCTACATGGGTGAGGACTGCAGCCAGCAGCGGTGTCTGAACGCCTGCAGTGGGCGAGGACACTGCCAGGAGGGGCTCTGCTTCTGTGAAGAGGGCTACCAGGGCCCTGACTGCTCGGCAGGTAGGAAGGGAGGTAGGAAGTGGAGCTGCATGGGGCGTTGGGCAAACTCACCGGAAGCGGGAAGAGAGATGGGAGGGACGGTGTATTTCATGCAAAATAATTCCCCGTTGGGCTGTGCTCATTTGCTTTACAAGAAAGCTGGTTTCTTGAGTCAGTCACAGTTGACGAGGCAGATTTAAGGGGGGAAAGGGCAGGCACCAAGAAAGTCAAGTTTGGCTGAAAGTTGGATCTTACCCCTGCGACTGGAACGACGATGGTAATAATGGTGGCAGCATTGCACTGTCCTTGAGGCAGAAGAGAGCAGAGGGCCACACCGTGGGACCGGCCACTCTCTAACTCAGGGGGTTTCCACGAGCTCCACCTGCCCCAAAATATCCCCTCACCTGTTGCCATATTCCAGGGACACGTCCTTCCCAATGCTACTGCACAGACTCACTAGGCACTCTGGTTATGTCAGAACTTACGTATTGCCAGCGGTTATTCATTTATGAAATGATCTAGTGTCCACGTGGAAAAAAAAAGTCTTTACAGGCAAGGAATGAAATGTAAACAGGAATAAAGTCCTAACAGCATCAAGCAACAACTCACATTCTACCAATTAGTACAGAATATTAAAAGGCTGTGACTTGCTTTGTGCCAGATGACATTGAGCGAATTGGAACCAGCCCCATCTGTAGTCTTACCTCGTGGAAGCTGATACAAAGGTGCTGTCCTGAAATGAACATCTAAATCCAGCAGTGGGAAAAATATTAATATCTCATGGGAGATAGTTCTTTTCAGCTGAAAGCAGATTATTTTCATCATCTCACTTTTATTGCTCATCCTCTTCTAACTAAATCAGTGACTCTTGCTGACACATTTTGTTTTTGTAGCAGGTGAAGTGACTGATCTCGATCCTTTCCATTTACGATCAAATCCATAACAGTGGTTCCGATTGACCACTGGGAAGATTTAAAAATGAAAATCGTAACAAATGTTTTTAAGCCTTCTGATGGACTGTCCCCTGGAAGGTCAACTTCAGTAGCTTTTTGTTCTTCAGCATCGCCAGGGACACCCACCCAGATAAACAGACTAGTCGGACAAGGTTCCCTGAGTTGTGACTTCAACTTAAATTCTCTCAAAAGATCAATGGCAGTAATGAAAAAACAAAAAACAAAAAAAAAACAAAAACAAAAAAAAGCAAGGCAATAACACACTGCTAAGGAAAGGAATTGTTCACATTCCTTCATTTTTTTCCATATTTAATTATCTCATTTAGCCTCCCAATTTTGTTTACTGAACTATCTTTCTAAAAACACAAATAGCTGTTATACCAATTGTTCCAAAGGAAGATTCAAGCAGAAGTTAAGCCTCATCACTAAGTTAAGCCTTTGTTTAAATCCCACGTCGGTAGGTAGTCGCTGGGAAGGGGAGGGTGAAACATGGCCCTAGGTTCCATCCACAGGATGAGGCTCCACGAAGCCCCATCAGAGGATGCTAAGGGTTGCCTTGAGCCATTGCCATGGATGGCTATTCTGTGGCCCACATGCTTCTCAACAGAGTAGATCTTTGCTGGGCTCTACATACCTGTCATGTTCTTGACCCTGCTTGTCTACAGAAATGGGTCAATTTGCAAACAAAATCTTAACCTGACCCTGGATCCAGACTGAACGGTAGATAAACCCACCTGGCCACTCATGGAAGACACAGCAGCTCCTGGCATAACCGCAGCTCCGTTGACTCCAAACCATGAACACATGTTACCTCCAATACGTTACCTCTGTGCTGTTTGAAGAAGACTTCCGGAGGCCAGGATGAATTACTTCACAGGTTCCCCAAGCGTGTGAGGAAGGACAGTTGCATAACCTCCACCTGTTTCTATAGCAACCCTGGAGCCACCACTCATTGCAGGAGGTGCTGCTCTCAATGCCTGCCTTTCAAACCAAACACTACAGGTCTCTTCCAGAGAAGTATCTAGGTCATTATCTAAAGTGCTACTTTGCTTGCTCTTTGTGAAAAGGCTGTGGGAGAGGGGGCTGTTTACCCACTGTTTGCCATTTCTGGCCAGATGCACACACCACAGCGTCACTGCTTCCCTTGCCAGCAGGAGTGAGGACAGGAGAGAGAACAAGGAAGGTGAGCTCGTGAAGAGCCACAAAACATACCTCTGCACGTGTCATTCTTTTCTCTTTGGCAAGGCCATGGCAAATAGCTGCCCACTGTGTGGGCTTCATTCTGAGCCCCCCTAGACCACTAGAGCTTGGATACAATTGAATAGTGTCAACAAGGCCACTATATTTGACTCTGAGCCTTGATCTTTGCTCATAGCATGCCATGGGACAAAATCTCAACCTTTCTGCCTCTGTTCTCTGGCCGTGTAAAGATAATAGAACAAAAAATGCAATATGAGCACTCAAAACAGGCCGTAGAAAGAAGCTACACTGGGCTTCTCATGTTACAAATTTAAAAAGCAGCAGTCCAGAGAGACAGAAAGATTTTTCCAGAGCCAGACCGCTAATTAATGGCGGAGAAAGAATGAGAACCCTGGTCTCCTACCAACTTCTAGCACTCTTTAATCCTCTCCAGGCTGCTGACTAGAGCGGAATTGAAAAATAAAAATTTTAAGAGCCACATACATAAAGAAATAATCTTTTGATAGGAAAGCTGAGCCCTGTCAAATGAGTTTTTAAGGTGTTAGAGGTGGGGTAGAGAAGCACGTTAAACTATTTGTCCACGTCTGCCCCCAGTGAAGGAGGTTAGCACAGGATCTGTCCAGTGAGCTGGCCAAAACTCCCCATGAGTCAGCAGGATTAAAGAACCACCAGAGCAGGGACTTGAAACAATCCAGATTGCTGTTCCCTGGACTTCAGTCAGACCTGCGGAGATCCATCAACGTCAGCCTCTGCCTCTGCCTGCACTGCAGCCAGCCAACCTTTGGTACCTGAAATTACTCGCTCCTTGGAGCAAGACACTTCGTGGAACTAATTCCAACTGCTCTCACCACATATGTGCACAACTGAGGCAAGATCTAAAAAGTCAACGGCATGGAATCTTTGCGGATAAGCAACTCTTATTCTTCAAGCCACAGTTTATTCCTTTTTAATTGTCTGCTCTTCCCCCAAGTTCGAAGTCAGAATCCCAAAGAAAGTAAGACCACGAACATTTTGCTTCCATCCCAGACTCATTGAATCAAGGCATATGGCTGTTCTACAGTGTTTTTTAATAGCTCAATACCATTTCATTTTATGAGAATTACTGATATTCCAGTACACAGCTGCCGCTAAGGCATAGAATGAATGGTGGTGGTCTTGGCTTCTTCCATTGAGCCTCGGCCCCCAAGAGTACCTTCCACCACAAACAACACCATTGCTGCTTTCTCATCACAAGCGAAGGCAGTGCTTACCACCAGGCTCAGGTCTCAAGATAAAAAACTTGCCAAGTTAAGCTGTCAAGATCAAAAATCCTTCTATACTCCCTTTTTACCTTAAAATCCCAACATTCTCTGCTTGGATCATTATTCGCTTTATTTTCTGGGAGAATGAACCAAAAAGGAATACACTGACTCGTCCCAAGCACTCTAGGAGTTATTGATGACCTGAAATTTGGAATGGCCATTTCTGTGACTATGACAGGAGAAGTCCCACTTAGGCAACTTGGAATCAGTTGTGTTGGATCGCAAGAGGCAAGCAGTAGAGAATCCTTTTTACAATAAGTTTCTTACCTCTAGGATAAGCACCAATCCAGAATTCATGTCCTAAAGAATAGTCTGAACTCTCCTTTACTGCAATTTACTTTAGATGGCTGTGTATAAATGAAAAAAGGCATCTGGCACAATCCGTAACCTGTCCTACAAATTGTAGGGGAAAGAACGCTAGGTACAGAAGATATGGGTTTGAGAACCAATTCTGACCCAACTCTTTGAATTTTTAGCAAGTCCCTTAATCTGGGTCTGAGTTTCTCCACTTATAAATTTGGGATCGTTATATCTACCCAATCTACCTCATAAGGCTGCCATTAAAGGACTTCTTAACATTTCATTTAGATGGTGTGTCTGAACATGTTTTATAGACTGGGAAATGCTGGGCAAATGTAGAGTGATAATTGTTTACCGACTAAGAGGTTCTAGAACCATTATGCCTCATTCAAATCCTAGCTTCTGTGTTTGCTGATTGTGGGAGCCAGTTTCCTCATCTATAAAATAGGAGTGATAATAATACCTATCTCATAGTGTTGGTAAGAGAATGAAATGGGATAATCCAAGAATGGTTGGCATTGTGCCTGGGATACAATAAATGCTCAGTATAATCATGCAAAGCACTGACACATTCTATATATAAACCCATCTTGCCTTGGTCCAGGGGCTGGCGTGCATCACACAGGCTATCCCAAAGATCTCAGCACCCTTCAAAGCTTTAATAATGTCAGCATTAGAAATGATATGAGCTTATAAATGATCGTTTGAAGTTTAATTATTGAAATCTCATTTACATGTATTTGGTCTTATAAATGAAAAAAAAACCCGAATGTTTATGATTTTTTTGTTTCAGTCAGCATTCGCCATCTTCAATCAGAGAGAGCTCTGCTTTCTAGATGGTTTTATACAATGAATAGTTTGGGGAAAAAACAGTCAAAGCAAATGCCAAACACCGCAAATGTATGTTCCCAATTTCCATCCCATGAGTCTGAGTTAAAGGGCTAGTTATCTCTGCCTCTGCCGAGGAGCTGGGGGCACCTGTGTGAGCACAAGAGTGCTCCCCACTCACATGATCCTGTGAATGGCAGCTGGCTCAGCCCTGTGCTTTTGTGGAGGTGAAAGAGTGAGAACATTCAGAGGAGAGGCTCAAAGCCAACGGCAACTCATAAGCTAACTACAGTCTTCACTACATGTAAATTTATGAGTTAATTACAATGATTTAAATATATTTCCAATTTTTTTAAATTTAATCTCTGGGCAGGTCCCATGACAGGCACACCCCCCCAATTGGGCTCAAAGTTTCAATTATTTAATACTCACACTAGTGGTGCGTCTTCACTTCCTAAGGGAACCATACATGAAAGACTATTTCAGTGAGGTTTATTCTTGGGTGATACTTTGAGTAACATTTGAGAAGTGGAACAAGAGAGAAAAAGCAAAGCCCTCAAGAATGCCTCTTTATCATCATCCCCAAGATCAAGACTAATAAAAATTAGTTTAACACAAGTTACATTTCTTTCAAATCTTAAACACTCTCTTTTTAAAAGGGAAAATAATACGATAAAGCATTTGAAGGCCTTCATAGGTCCATGGCACCCAGAACTTACTGTTTTGGCTTCTTATATTTTGTAAGATAACCAGGCATAAGCCTTTATTCCCACTTGCCAAATCAAATATTGGTTCCCAGGGTAATCTGGTGACATACACTTATTACACTACCAGAAACGTTGGCCAGCTGTGTGCTGTTAAATATGTAACAACTAACTCTCTAAGGGAAAAAATTAAAAACCTGGCTTTGTAGCATTTGCCAGTGTCCATGGTGGAAATACTCCTTCCATGGCCAATTTCAAAACACCAACATGACATACATCACTAAACATGGGGTCGGGAACAGTTTTGCAGTAGAATGCAATTATACAGTATCTCCACCAGAGAGGGACAACACATGTAAACCACCTCAAGGACGTAGATAAGAGTAAAACTTAGCGGAATAACTTGAAAGGGACGAGTTTTGAGTATTTACTACCTTGTGTTTAATACAGTTTACTTAATTGTAAATTTATAAAGTTTAATCTTTAACGATGGCTCTGTGTAACAGCTGTCTTGAAAAACTCCTGAAAATCTGACATTCAACTTTCGCAAGCCAGCGAGAGCAGGCTCCAGCATACCACTCACTCAGGGCCCCGTGGAGATAGAAATACTGAGCACAGAAAAGACAACAAAAGGGAGTTACAAATCACTCAAGGCCAGCGAGGGGAGTAGAACATACAGACAGGCATGTGGGGTGAGATGTGAGAAAGAGAGTTGAGTCCAGGATGGGGAAGGCAGTCCTCTGAGCTCATGCTATCTGTGTATTGCCTCCCGGTAGTTGCCCCTCCAGAGGACTTGCGAGTGGCTGGTATCAGCGACAGGTCCATTGAGCTGGAATGGGACGGGCCGATGGCAGTGACGGAATATGTGATCTCTTACCAGCCGACGGCCCTGGGGGGCCTCCAGCTCCAGCGGCGGGTACCTGGAGATTGGAGTGGTGTCACCATCACGGAGCTGGAGCCAGGTCTCACCTACAACATCAGCGTCTACGCTGTCATTAGCAACATCCTCAGCCTTCCCATCACTGCCAAGGTGGCCACCCGTACGTAACATTTCCCCATCCTACTTCATTTTTCTTTTCTCCTACATGAGATCATGGGCATTCATGATAGCAGTGTCTTTTCTAAATTCTTCGGGGATGCCTGCAATAATCATTGCTCTTGAGGAAAAGGGCTTCCAACAACGTGATCCACTTAGTAAAGGGTAAATCATTAAAAAGGCACTTCCGATTAAGAGAATTTCCAAATGCAGGCAGCTCCCATCAATTATAGAACCAAAAGGACAAAAACCAATTATTGAGTTCTGACTTGTTATAAGCTTGAGTCTGATTAGAAGTCAAAGAAAGTACGAGACTTATGCAGACTTTGAATCTAGTTAGGGATTCAAAACGAGGAGATATGAAATAGGACGTATAATAAGCAAGTGCTAAATGGTATGTTACAGATGGTAAGTGTATAGCAGAGTGGGGAAAAAAAATCTTATTTAAAACCACACTGACAACACCCACTTCTCCTCAGAGAGAAGTGGCATAATTTCTTCATGGTCTTTTGTTTAGCAAAATAGAGTCCGTCTTGATTATAAAAGGTAAAGCTCCAGAGCATAGTTTAGAAAGATTCAGTGGAGAGAAAGAGAGGTGGAGACAGAGGCAGAGGCCAGCTAAACTGTTCTCCATAAGCAAGAGCGTTTCTTTTTCCTCCAGAACAGGGAGAGATTCCTATAGGTGCATATCTGTGTTTTACACGTATTTTATTTAAGCACAGAAAAATTTTAAAAGCTTGCATACCAAGTATTAACATTGGCTACATCAAAGAGGAGAAAAAGGAGGAGGAGGAGGAGGAGGAGGAGGAGGAGGAGGAGGAGGAGGAGGAGAAACAAAGGCACTGTTATTTTTTTTTCTTTAGACACCTCTGATTTCTTAAATCATCTTTTCCAATACTGCTTCTTCAACTCTCAGACACCAGCTGGATGACTTCCAATTCCATTCAATTCTGACGTCATCTACCTGGAGTTAGCGTCAGATCCCACAGGTTAGGGCCTGTATCTCACAGAACCGCCCGGTCAGGTGCCAGTCACTGGTCCAAAGTTTTTCCGGGCACTTCTGATTGGCCCACAACAGTTTCCCGCAACCCTTCCTTGGGTTGGACAACTCCTTAGAAATTCACAGAACTCGGGAAAGTGCTTGACTTACCAGCACTGCTTTATTATAAAGGATACAACTCAGGAACAAGCAAATGAAGAGATGCATAGGGCAAGGGGTCGGGGGGGGGGTGGGGGGGGGCTTCCATGTGGCTTCCTGGCCACCTCGCCCTCCCAGCACCTCAGCGTGTTCGCCGACCTGGAAACTCTCCCAACCCTGATATTTAGAGATTTTTGTGGAGGTTTCATCATGTAGGCACGATTGAATCGATCACCGGCCATTGGTAATTAACTCAGTCTCCAGCGCATCTCCCCCTGTTCCCTGGAGGTTGGAAGATGGGTTGAAGGTTCTGATCTTTTAAATCGTGACATGGCTTTTCTGGAAACCAGCTATCTATCTATCTCACAATCATACAAAATATATTCTTATCGCTCTGGAGATTCCAAAAGTTTTAGGAGCTGTGTGCCAAGAATCAGGGACAAAGACCAAATGCTTTTTACTACGTTGCCCAGAGATTTTAGAGGTAGCAGGAAACTCGAACAAGATAGTAACCATGAAACAGAAGCCCCTGGGTCAGTAAATGGGACCTATCACCAAATAAGGGATAAGAGATCTCAGTCCATTTTATGTAGGTCCCAAAGGACAAGATGGTATTTGGATAATAAATGCCATGGAAATTCAGAGAAAGGAGAGGTCAAAGAAAAAAGAGAAGGTCTTGAAGGTTTCACGGACTTGAATCACACTCTGAAGGACAGGGACAGGCAGAGAGGAAAGAATGCAAGAAATCGTCCCATCCCCTTGCTTTGCAGGTGACAGAGATCTTGTTAGAATACTGGATTCCCCCTATGAATGCCGACTCTGTAAATATGCCTATAATTATCTCTGTTTATATTTGACCTTTTTTTTTTTTTTTTAAATTCCTCTGGTGCCTGAGAACCAGTTTTAAATATCTGCAATGATTGTGCAGAGAGGCAGGTCACCATCTGCCGCCTTTCCCACCTTGCTCCGGGATGAGTCACCACAGCAAGTGGCTGGCCCGACTCCCAGGCGTCTCCTCTCCGGTCCACGTGCACACACCGTGATGAGGTTTCCATCCCCCACGGCGTTTATTATGTCAATTCAGGGCATCCCCTCAGGCAAGCTCCCAGGTGACAAGGACAAAATCATGTAAACTCACCTGACGTGCCTTCGAGTGGGTTCAGAATCAGACCTGCCTTTCAACCCAGAAGCACCGAGGAAGCTTCCAAACAAGAGGGATGAGAATCTGTCAGTTTTCCAATGGAATATCCCACGAGAGGCAAAGCTAAAATGGGAGCAGGCTCCCTGGAGAACTGAGAAAAGTCATGCTGCCGTATTTCAGGGCTGGTAATTGGAACTCCATTAGGACAGGCATAGCTCCACCTCACGGAACCTATGCATGCCCGTGCGTGTGTGCGTGTGCGTGTGCGTGTGTGTGGATGGGGGTCAGATAGGGGGCGATTAAAAAAGGAATTAAAAACAAGATAAGTGAGGCAAAGGTGACTGAGGGAGCTAAGGGACAAAGGAGAACCAGAGAAAAGAGGGAGACAGTCGAATGAGAGCCAAATTCCCAGTGTCCGCCATTGTCCTATGTGTGTGCCTCTGCTTTCCTTGTGTCTGTGAAATGGAACTCTTAGACCATCCGAGACTTGGTGATGTGGGCTAAGCAGAATACTCAGACTGCCCGTCAGATGACCAAGAAAAGCGTTCTAGTCTTTATTCTGAAGTTGGCTTGCTCCACATCTTTAGCCAACCGTCCCTGTACCTCTCTTCCCGGGTGTGAAATGGGGACATTTTATTGCCTCTCAGGAATCCTTAGAGCCTCCAAAGGTAGTGTTCAAATTCTCTGAGAAAGGCATCATATTAAATACCAAGGTTTGCCACATTAGCAAGGAAAGGAAAGGGTGTCTTTGGTCACCTATTATGCAATAGAAAGCATTTAAAAAGTAGTTATTAGATGATGTTTGTTAAGCTCACTCAAGTATTCATTCACCAATGCAGAGCGGCACCAGGGCCACGACACAGCAGGCCAGTCCTGCACGTGGGACCCACGGTGTTTGTCGTAAGATTGAGATTGCCCAGCAGACCCGTGGTGTGGAGGGATCGTACCCAGGCAAAGCCCCAGGTGATGCTCTCTGTCCCTGCCAGGGACAGCCACGACATGGTCACCCACATTGCTGTGTTCCAGATCTCTCTACCCCTCAAGGCCTACACTTCAAGACGATCACGGAGACCACTGTAGAGGTGCAATGGGAGCCCTTCTCATTCTCCTTCGATGGATGGGAGATCAGCTTCATTCCAAAGGTAATGCCCATCTGCCACACTGCTAACCAGCCTTATGTGGAGTATTCGTACCCTCAACTTGGAATCCGGGGCTTCAAGGAGGACACTGCCCAATACCTCTTTCCATGCCACTGAGGATACAAAGGGACCTTTGTGGTGTCTGGGCTCACAAAAGCATGGTGGGGACTGACTAGCAAGAGTGGCCCTGAGCCTACCAGCCTGGCCTTGGAAGACAGGATGTGGGAAGCAGCCACCAGGCCCCAGCTCTCTGCTCAGCTCTAGGGTTTGGCAAGCTATGATTTTCGCGAGTCTGAAAACCAAAGCTTCAAAACTGTGGGGCTTCTCTTTAGGACACAGGGAAAGCCAGACTGAACCCGTCACATAGCTTCATTCCATGCAGAAGATGCACCAAAAGTCAGCTTGTGTGGCCTCAGTCTCTGAAGGTCAGAGGCGTAACCCCAAAACACCTTTTGTAACATATTAACTGAGAAGATTTTTCCCTTAACCAAATTATGCTATTAGTTTTTGAGTTAAAAAGGTATCCTGATTCCTTCCTATTCTTTGAAGTAAGTATTTTATTCTGTTCATCTAGAACAAACTTTTCCAAATTGCCAGAGGTGCCTGCCTAGTTCCGATTTTCCAGAATTTGTTGACCCGACTGATACCCTCCCTAACTGTAGCACTCGTGGGAGCATAATGTTCACTCAGGTGCCTTATCCCCATCTTCATCTTTCAATATCAAATAGCATTTTTTCAGTCATTCATCAGACTCAATGACAGATGACACATATTTGGCTAACAAGACAGAGATCTCACCATCATTTTACTTCAAAATTCTTCGAGGAATGGACTGCTGGAGCTACAAAAGGCCTCAAGTTCACAGAGTCACAAAGTCAGCCTTCATCCAGACCTGAGCTGTCAGCACAGAGCCAGACACAGGGCTTGAACCCATGAACCGGGAGATTATGACCTGAGCTAGAGTCCGATGCTTAAGTGACTGAGCCACCCAGGCGCCCCTACATCTAGTTTGTTTATAGAGATTAAAACTCAGCAAACTTAAAGAACATTAGATAGCTGGTTGGTGGCAGGCTTAAAATAAGAACCCAGGTCTCCACTTCCTATCGCAAGGTTCTGTCCACTAAATCAGGACTTTCCTTCTAGATGGATGTAGTTGTGTCGCAGCAAGCTAAATATATCTGAACAGGCATTCTGTACAAATACCTTCTTATATGTCTTATCTGCATTAACATGACCACTAAAGTATGTATGGTAGGCAGCTGGGTGTATAACAGGGCAGAGAGAATCCTATCACCCTGATCTGAGGCAGGAGAAAAAAACAAACCTGTGCTAGGTTTGCCTGTTTAATATCTAATACGTAAAATTCTAAATAAGACCTTGGCCAGGGCATGCCAAGATCAAACACATGGCCACAGAGAAAAACTGTGTGATCCGCAGGTTGCCGCCACTGGCTGAGGGAGGAGGGGTGGGGAAGGGGCGGAGGGGCATGCGTCACATTGATTTATGGGTATGGCTATAAATTACATATAGGGCACTCCAGGGGGACATAAACAAAGTCCAAGGAAGAGGGAAGAAAGGAAGTGACACAAAGAGTCTTCTTGTCCCCTCCATTTCCAGGGGCACACATAGAAAATGCATAATAACAGACACCAACAGATAGGTAGATGATCCTGGACCCAACATCATCAGGTTCATCTTTCTCATTTCCTCATCCACCGACTTGTCTCTTTCCTCTCTTCTTTGTGTTACTCTTTGTTCCATGCTCTCTTTTTCTCTTCTTTGTACTTCATAGCTGGTTGTATCACTGACTCCTAACTCATCTGGGTGAAGGGAAAACTAGAGATTGACAGATTTGCACCCAGTGTAACACCATGAGAAACTCCAGATAGAGCAAAATGATAGCTCAGCTCATTCAAAAACTGAAAATGTCTCAGTGTGAAAAATGTTGTGTATACGTGAAGATGTTCACAGACACGCACACAGACACAAGTATACTCTTCTCAAGAGCCAAGGGCATGCTCATAATAATGCCAAAAAATCTGATGGATGTTAGCCGTAACCATCAAACATTGAATCTTTGGCAAGAGTAAATCGACATCACCTTATGACCAATTTGTACTGGCAAACTCAATAGACTAAGGAAAGGCCAAAGAAATGTTCTTGAAAATGGATTCTCCGTTTGCCAAATCTCATAGAGTGATAGGATTCTTACTGAGTCTACTGGGACTTTTTCCTGGCCCCAGATATTCAGCTGTCAGCATCAAGAATAGATGTGGGCCCCAGTTTTAATTCACAATTTACCATCAATATTTCACACTTTTCTCTCCCGGTGATTTTCTCTTCTGCTTTTTCTGCTTCTCCCTTCCTCCCACCCTCCAGAATAATGAAGGAGGGGTGATTGCACAGCTCCCCAGTGATGTAACATCCTTCAATCAGACAGGACTAAAGCCGGGGGAGGAATACATTGTCAATGTGGTGGCTCTGAAAGAGCAAGCCCGGAGCCCCCCTACCTCGGCCAGCGTCTCTACCGGTGAGTGCCTCCAAACCTTCTTCCTATGCCTATCCATTAGGTCACTCTGGAAAAGGACTGCAGATTGCCCAAGAAGTAGAGAGACAGAGGGTGCCAGGTTTTCTCCCAGAGCTGAAGACGATTTGGGTACCTGGAGATAGAGCTACCCTACCAGATACTTAGCTGAACATCTTCCCTACTGCCAATCCTTGCAAGCACAGAAATCTGGGAGCGTATTCTATGGGGGAAATTTTCTGTTAAGATTTCCAGTGTATTTCTTCTGATCTTAAAGAGGCCTCGGTTGCCACCCCCTAGTATCTTGAGCTTTGGAACCAGCAAGAACTAACTCACTCCTATCTATGGTGAGATCTGGAGAAAGTCATCCAACCCTCCCCAAACTTCCCATCATTTTCTAATGATGAACAACAATACCTCCTTCTTTGAGTTGATGTGAGAATTAAATCAGAAAAAGCACACAAAGTGATTAACACTCTGTTGATGGCAGGTGAGTGTTCAATACCCAGTGTATACACATGTACTCAGAGAACACGTTTAGGAGTGAGAGCAGGCGGAAACAAATCATCCGAAACCAGGAAGCGTGGGTTGGGTCACTGTTTAAGGTGATGACTTAAGTTGATTATTATTTCATCCCCACAGTTAATCTTATGCAAGATCATTGTCTCTAGATTTGATTCAGTACCTGTGCCATATTTTGCCTTCTTGTTTTCTTAGCTAACAAAGGAAGGCCAACTTTAATACTGTAAATTAACAAATATGATGCATATGCATGTGCCCTTCCCAAGAACTTCTCAAAAGTTACAAATAGCATCTGGTATCATTTTTGGTTCTCATTTTATTGATGGGGGAGCTGAGACTCAAAAGTTAAGCATTTTCCCCTTTTAGTTAACAGAAACTGAGATAGGGGAATATTGGTGCAGCTTTATTTTTCATAAACCCACACTGACACCTAAGAAAGCCAGTCATGAGTTTAGGACAAAGGCCAAGTTGGCCAGAAAGAGGAACCACAACACCATGTAATGAGACCATGTTTATGGACTGGTGATTCATACTTTGCTAATTAGATCCAAACTAAATAGCATCAGGTGCTGAGGCTTATGCTCAGTCTAGAAAACATTGGTTTTAAACTATTGTGGCATTAGATTATGTTCCATTAGAGCACTGGGGCTCCATGGCAGTGGCTCAGGGCAAGGATAAAGGGGAGATTTGAGCCTCTGATCACACCCACACCCAGGCCCAACACACCCTCCAACCAAGGCAGTGCCACGTGTTTTGTATTTTGTATAGTCATTTAAGATTTTGTTATTTAAGAGAAAAGAGTATTATTTCCCCAACAAAGGCTTTAAAACTACTGTTCTACTGCAAACATGTTTTAGAAGAAACTACTCCATAGCCACAAAACCTAAAAGTACTCTGTAGAAATTTCTTCAGACGCCAGTGACTAGAGCTTTTCCACAACTCTATCCCAAAGGTGATGCTGGAACCTGACATTTCATGACATGTGCTCTTCCTCTGGGATGGAAAGTTTCAGGTCCCCCAGTCATTCCTGTGAACTGATATGAAGCAAGCATGAGTGGAAAACAAAAGCCTAGACAAAGAAGATGGTTCAGAAGAGGGCAGAGAAGAGCATTACAGCTGTAGAAAGTTCTTCCTCCACACTTGGGGAAGATAGTCTAACTCTGCCTCAGTCTTCTACTCAAACCACATTTTTGCAAAATTTGCCATATTTTTTGGCTTGGAAGTTCCCTAAGATTCAAATTCCAGATTTAAAAATCTGTGGTAACGTTAGGCAGATTTTTTTTTTCAATTAAGAAAAATGTCCTAGTTAATAGCTTGGCATTGTGTACCGAGTCATGAAGAAATGGAAAGAAAAATATTTATTCCAGTTTACTTTTTGAGTAGAACATGTGTTTGTTCAGAAATTAGGACTTAATTGAAAGCAAGCTGATACCAACTTGACTGGAATCGAGACACCACTACTAAGTGGCCAACAGAAGGGCAGAATCCAAGAGTGGCTACAGAAGAGATGACTGTCTCCAAACCCTGTCTGCTGTTTTCAGGAAACGATTATTTAATTATTTCCTTCTGCTAAGGTCTGACCTACACCAACCCCCTCCTGTGAAGTTCTGAGTCCTCATAGACACTCAGACTGGCTTCTCTTCCAGGCAGGCCCTCTGGGGAATGCAAATTATAAGACCTCCTGCAGCTAGAGCCAGATTTGTGCTGCAGGTCATACACTAATATGGACAATCCACTCCGATTAGGGTCTTGGAGATTTAAAGAGTTGGAGGACCAAAGCCTTACATGGTCATCGGAGTCTCTGTGACATCTTCTTTTCTTTTTTCTCAAGAAGCTCCAGCTCTTTGAAATGCTTCCCCTTCTTTCACATGGACACAGAGAATATTCACTCATTCCTTTTACTCAACACCCATTTCCTGAGTATCTATGTTTCAGGTTTCAGGCTTTATGCTTATACAGCAGCTAGAAGACCATTTCTCCCATTTCACTATTAAATTAAATTTAAAAGGTCCAAGTTACCTGAAACCATTAAGTTCAGCATGCTGAAAACATCTGGATGTGTTCTGTTAAATCATTATTACCCCAAATATGAAAAACAGAACTTCATTTGAACTCCAAGCCAGGTGGTACAAAATGGCCGGGTGATTTTCATTTTGGTGGATGCTAAGCCAAAAATCCTAAGCTGGTTAATAGAGAACAGGACTGGGCTAGACCCAGAAAGAGGGTGGAGTGACCAGGGAAATGTCCTGATTGAGAAGCCCAGAGTCATACTGAGTCCATCCTGAGGGAGACGCTCCATTTTGGAGACAGTAGGAGGTGGTCCAGTGTGGACTGGTTTAAAAAAAACAGTCCTAGTCAAGACTCTCTGGGAACAAGAAAGGAAAACTTTCTTATACTATCTAAAGCAAAAAAGAATATTTACTGGAAGGACAAAGAGTATCTTCTAAAACCCTAGGACCAGAATGCATCTGGGTGTCATAAAAAAATGAGAACCAGAAAATGGAAAGTCAGATTCAGGTTACTCTCTCTGTCTTTCTAGAAGCTCCACGCAGTCACTCATTTCTGCTTCTCTATGTATATTTGTTCCTAAAATTCTGCACCAATTCCAGCGTGTGTGTGTGTGTGTGTGTGTGTGTGTGTGTGTGTGTGTGTGTTGAAGATAGAGGTCCCCACACAAAGAAATTCTCTGAGACACCAGATGGCCATCCTACAATTCAACACAATTCTGACACTATCTACCCAGAGACAACAGCAAATTCCATAGGTCCAGGGCTCAGTTCCACAAGACTGCCTTCTACTTCAGATGCCAATTGCTTCAAGTCCAGGTTGTTACCTTTGTTTCTGACCAACTAGCTATCAATCAGGCTCCCACCACCCCCCTCCTCGGATTTGATTAATTTGCTAGAGCTGCTCACAGAACTCAGGAAATCCATTTGCTGGATTACTTGTTTACTACAGAGGATATTAAAGGACACTAATCAACACCAGATGAAGAGATACACAGGGCAAGGACCTGAAAATTTTGGGGCCCAGCATGGTGCACGTGGAACCATGTGGTTCTGGTTCCCCAACCTGGAAGCTCTCTGAACCTAGTCCCTTTGGGTTTTTATGAAGGCTTCATTACACAGGCAGAAACAGTTGTGGACCAGAGGTCACATGGCTTACTACTCAGGCAGGCAGCCCCTTCCTCGCCTCATTAACATAACAAAAGACATTATCACTCTCATCACTTGGGAAATTCCAAAGGTTTTTGGAGCTTTGTGTTAGGAAGTAACAATATGCCCCCTAAATATGTGTTTATTATAAATCACCCTCTTCCTTCTCTAACCCCCTCCCCACCTTTTTTGTCTCCCTCTCTAAATCATTCACACATTGATGTGTGAATATGGTAGACAATGGCCACACCAGCCCTGGCTCTCCATGGTCCCAAAGCAGCTAACCAGAGAACCTGAGTCTCTGGTTCCAATTCCAAATCCTTGAAGAACATTAATACTAATATTAATATTAATCAACTCCAGCCAGAGAGGTGTAGTCATATTATAAAAGCAAACATGGAAGCTGGGACTACTCTTTGAGAAGATAATGAGTAATTCAAGAAGGACACATTGGCCTTGCGGAACTACCATGAGGAGTTGAGAACACCATTCTCTATTGTCCTCGCTAAGCTCTTTCTTTTTCTATTTCCATTCTACATTCTCTCCCTTTTCTCTACCCCACCACTAATTCAATATGAAGAGGACCCCAAGTGGGTGCTGGAACCATGGACAGTGGGCACCCTAGGAAACCAGCCAGCTTTTCTAGTTCACACTACCCCACAGTGATGTTCCCCTCAGCTGCTCAGTGCCAGAGGCCAGGGCTCAGGAGGGACATACGCTGCTAAATAACCTTGAGGGACTTCCCGTGTGTGAGGTGCCCTCCTAGCTCAGGAATATGCAAGAACAGGTGGGAAAAAATAGCCTACAAGATACTATTCCTAAAGTGAGTTCTTTTTTTTTTTTTTTTTTTTTCCCCAGAGAAGCAAGTTTCCCCAGAAGGCATGTTTTACGTCCACACATACAAATGTCTGTTGGGTTGTGGTATGGACTTAGCAACTGGATTGACTGAGTTCTAGGTGTGGCTGAGCAAGCATATCTTTTGGATATTCATGATGCCCCCTTTGGCAACTGAGTTGGAAGTCTCAGATGTTTAGATGGGGCTGATGATTTGGTAGATCTCTCCTCAGGGCTCAAAGAAAGAGAAGGGCAGAAAAACATACCAGGAGCACAGTTCTCAGCTCTCTGTCCCATTACCTCCAGAAGGAAGCTGTGCTGGCCTCGAGCAATAGGTACCCTTCCCCTGCCCAAATGAGGAAGTGACAGCATGGAAAAGCCGTAGCCTGGTGAGGGCAAGATTCAGGGGAACTGACTTCCAATGTCACTTCCCCTGTTGCCTCTATGTGTCCTCAGGAAAAAACCATTTCATCTTACTGTGTCCCATTTTCCCCATCTATAAATTGGGATAATAACACCCATCCTCTCTTTGATCAAGTTAACAGAAGGAGGAAAGGAGAGAGCTGATTTCAAACACCCACTTCTCAAACTCTTGTTTCTATTTGATCCTTTTCATTCAGTCATTGATGGGCCAACACAGATCCTGGTTCGAGATGTCTCGGACACCGTGGCCTTCGTGGAGTGGACCCCACCTCGAGCCAAAGTCGACTTCATCCTCTTGAAGTATGGCTTGGTGGGCGGGGAAGGCGGGAAAACCACTTTCCGGCTCCAGCCCCCACTGAGCCAATACTCAGTGCAGGCCCTGCGGCCCGGCTCCCGCTATGAGGTGTGGGTCAGTGCCGTCCGTGGGACCAACGAGAGCCAGTCCACGACCACCCAGTTCACAACAGGTAGGCTTTGGGGGGGTGCGCGCAGGGAGGGAGAGGGGGTTGACCCGGCTGGTGCTGTCGTCGCGGCAAGAAGGGTACTGAGGGGGTGAGGTGACATTGCCCGGGCACCATGTTATCACAGAAACTGCGAGAAGGGAGCAAGGTGTGTGTGTGTGGGGGGAGGGGGGGTGCTCGGCGAAGTTATGTGACAGCACAGAGGGACACAGTGCACCGGTGCTCAGGAGAACCGGGTGCTTGTCCTGCCTCGGCCACCAGCCAGATCCATGACCTGATCGAAGACTCTTCTCCATGGCTCTCAGGTATCTCCTTTGTAGAATGAAAAGTTTGTCTTGAAAGGACTTACACATCCAGACTGCTGGCCCAAATGACAATTTTGCGAGTTTAGGAAAGGTGCCCTCCTTCGAGGTCCTTTGCTGCTATTTGCTGGCACTGTGATAATTCTATAAATTCATACTAACTACACAGCACGTTGGCACCCCACGGAGCTGTGCGAAGCCCACCTTGTGTGGACAGCAGCAGACCTTCCTCCTGAGGCTCTGGGACCCATCCTGCCCTTCGCGAGCACTAGCAAGAAGGCGAATGGGAGGCCTGCTCCCACACACAGCAGGCGGGAGGAGGCCCACCTGCCTCGCGGTGATGACCAACCCCCTTCCCATGGCCATCAGGACTCTGAAAGAGCTTCACCCACAGTCTGCAAAGGCCGGACCTCACGGTGACCTGCTCCCGGACTCTCTTGGAGCCCATCAGGCTGGCCAGCTTGGGGACAAATGGGACAGGCACCATCCGAAGATGGCCTTCCCAGCACTCTCACTGGGTCAACAGGGGCTGGGATCAGATAGTGAGTCTCCCTCTGACCCGGATTCAATCTTGGCATCTCTGCCCTGGAGAGGTCACACATCAAAGAATGTCTCTGCCAACTCCAAGTCGTCCAGGGATCAAAGGAAACTGCTAGCATCTGTAAGATCTGAGAGCCAGCATCTCCCAGCGGGGTAAAGCAGAAGAAGAATGGCTACTTCGAGCATTCTACCTGGGTTGTGGCCTAAGGGCTGTTATGGGATGGGATAAGCCAGCCGAGGGGCTTCGGGGTGGTTCAATAAACAGCACCAGTATCCTTTAGCGGTGTTTAAAATCAGTTGATAAATAAAGCAAAGGATACGACAGATGGAAGCCAAAATATCCCCTAGACTGGAGCCTGCAACTTAGTGTTAGAGCTATAGATGGGCTCGCAAGGTGATGGTCCCTGCGGCCCTGGGCAAGTGCCCCCATGTGGCAGAAGTTGGGAGGACTACTCAGCTTAGGATTTACGTACAGCATGGAGAAACAAGCCTGATCCCTGGGGGCAGCGGGGTTCCCATGAGAGAGGGGAGCAGAAGGGCAGTGCCCAGGTCCTGCTACAAAGTCCACCTTCCCCAGCCTAGGCAAGAGGGAGGCTGGAGTCTTATAATGGGGCTCCGTCTGCACAGAGGGACACCCTGGGAGAGGGCAAAGCCTCCCTGCTAACAGGCAGCAAGTGTGGACATTGAGGACATACAGAAGGCAGGGTTTGATTCCAAGAGAGAGGCTTTCTCCCAGCTCCTGTACCAGACTCCACCCCACCCACAGGATCCCTGGTCCGAGGTTCTACTGAACACATCTTGGGATCCCCAGGGACTGAATATACACCTAAAAAAAGGAACTAAATTCTGCCCATTTCTCTCTTCTTCTTCTCCTTCACTTAATCCACACTGATCAGGGCTCGGCATGACCTTACTCCATGTCCCTTCCTGATGAATTCAAGGTCAGCCCCCCTCTCCCACCCCTCCCACCTGCCTGCTGCCCTGCTCTGGTGGCGGGATCTCCTGGGGGCCGCGAGGCCTGCCTTCCATTCTGAATTTCAAGACCGTTTTTTGTTTGAAAAGTGGTTTCCTTGTGCTTTGCTCAGATAAGGAGTCTGAAGAGGCAGAAAAGGAGAAGGGCGCTCTCAAGCAGCATGATGAAAGGCAAATTCTTGATGCTTAGGTCGACAAGATGGAAGCAGGATTGGCTGGTGGCCCAGGAAAATTCCAATCGAGACAATTACATTCTGCCTCCTCGGAGCTCCCCGAGTTTCAGCTCTGTTTCCGGTCGCCCGGCGGATTGGCAGCTGTTAGGAGGCTGCCTCCTCGCCTGCAACCCCGGCCTGCTTCCCCTCCGCTCTGGGGGTGAGGGGCGCGTGGGGGTGGGGACATGCCAGCAGCTTCCGCTCAAGCTCTCCAGGCCCGGGGCTGCCTGCGGAATGCATGCGGAGAGGGTGCCCGGACCCTCGCGGCAGGGCCCTCAGTCATTTCGGAGCTCCGCTTAAATTCAAATTAGCCAAAGTGCTTTTCCAGGTGACGTCTCCGGCACTAGGAGAGCACTAATTGCACAAGCAATTAAAGCAGAGATTTGTTTCCTGCACGGGGAGCACGATAGTTGCCTGGGTCTTAGAACTGCTCCCCAAAAGGAAAGAGACGTGATGGAAACACACTAGGCCAGTGGTTAGAGAGCAGCCAGCTCCAGGATGCCCCGGCCCTTGGTGGCTCTGGTTTCAGTTGCCCTCATGGGGGACATCCTGGGACTCTTTCTGTCCACAGGAGAGGCGTCCTCTCTGAGCACATCCCTCAGGACGCCAAACTTGGCCTCCAGGGCATTCCGCTAAGCAGAGACTGCTGCTTTGAATGCCCCAAGCCTCTCTTGAATGCTGTTATGCGTTGAACTGTGTCCCCAGAAAGATGTCAAAGTCTTACCCCTCAGTACCTGTATATATGTGACCTTGTTGGGAAATAAGGCATTTGCTGATGACCAGATTAAATGAGGTCGTTGGGGCCAACCCGAATCCAATATGACCGTGTCCTTATAAAAAGGGGAAATTTGGACACAGAGGCAGACACATACCCAGAGAGAGCACCAGGTGAAGATACACGACAGAGATTGGGGTGATTCTTCTACAAGCCCAAGGGACACCTCAGATTACAGCGAGCAGTCAGAGACAGGCCTAGAACAGATTCTCCCCTACAGCCCTCAGAAGGAAGCCACCCTTCCAACATCCTGATCTTGAACTTCCAGTCTGTGAGACAACACATTTCTGGTGTTTGAGCCCCCCAGTCTGCGGCAATGCCAAAAACGACTACAGAGGCCCACGTCACAATAGTCAGAGACCCGACCTGCTCAGCAGCAATTCTGCGGGGATCCTCTCACATGCAGGTGCAGCCTGGATGGCATTCGCCACCCCAGCAGAGACCAGCTGCCTTCAGTCAAAGCTACTTTTCCCTCTACCACCTCGCCTCAAGCGCCCTCACAGCCCCACAGTTGAAACTTCTAACAAGACTTTTCAAAAGGCTTTGAGGTGGCAGACGAGACCGAAAACAGAACTTTCAGTCACTTCACATGTGCCTATTGAACACCTAGCAGGTGCCAAGCACTGTTCTAGGCACTGAGGCTACAGAATAAACAAGACAGATAAGAACTCAGTTCACATGAGGTACATTCCAGCGGGGGAAGAGGAGAAGAAACACACAGGATCCTTCAATCAGAAGAATTTTGCTGAGAAGCAAAATGGATGCTACAGAGGAAGGGCCACATTGGACTGAGTGGTTCAGAAATGCCTCATTGAGGGAGTGGAGTTTTAACCAAGACCTAAGTGACCTAAGCCATGTGTGGATCCAGGGAAGAGCATGCCAGTCAAAAGTAGCAGGCAGTGCAAAGGCCCGGAGGTGGGAGTAAGTTTGATGTGTTTGAGGAGCAGAAAAAACGTCAGCACAACTGGAGCACAGGGAATTAGGGTAGAAGTGATACAAGATGATGTCTGAGAAGCACAGAGCCCTGCAGGGGATGATTAGGAGTTGGTAATAGGAAGCAACAGGCAATTTTTCAGCAGGAGAAAGGCGTGAGCTAATTTTATGTTTTAGGGACTAGATGTCCACAGCCCCCAAGCCCCTCAACAGGGCCACCCTGGACATCTGCCTTTGCCTTCCCCTGGCTTGCTGACCTGTTGCAGATACCAGACCAGCTCGTACCTACAGGGGAGCCCTTGAGTTGTCCCCCCTAGAGAGAGATCGGGCTTCAAGACCCAGGGGAGCAAACCATTTCATTCCACCCCATTCCTAAGACCCCCTCCTGTTGCGGGGTGGACTAGGGAGACCTCAGGCCCTGAAGCCTTGACCCAGCCCGTCCAAAAGCTGTCGCTGCCAGGGGCTCTTGGTCTCGCCATGAGAAAGGATTCAAGGACAGACACAACACAGCGGATGAGCAGTACAAGCAGGAAAGTTTATTTATTTATTTTTTAATAAGAAATTTATTGTCAAATTGGTTTCCATACAACACCCAGTGCTCATCCCAAAAGGTGCCCTCCTCAATACCCATCACCCACCCTCTCCTCCCTCCCACCCCCCATCAACCCTCAGTTTGTTCTCAGTTTTTAAGAGTCTCTTATGCTTTGGCTCTCTCCCTCTCTAACCTCTTTTTTTTTTCTTCCCCTCCCCCATAGACTTCTGTTAAGTTTCTCAGGATCCACATAAGAGTGAAAACATACGGTATCTGTATTTCTCTGTATGACTTATTTCACTTAGCATAACACTCTCCAGTTCCATCCATGTTGCTACAAAAGGCCATATTTCATTCTTTCTCATTGCCATGTAGTATTCCATTGTGTATAGACAGCATGGTATTGGCACAAAAACAGACACATAGACCAATGGCATAGAATAGAGACTCCAGAATTAGACCCACAAAAGTATGGCCAACTAATCTTTGACAAAGCAGGAAAGAATATCCAATGGCGAAAAGACAGTCTCTTTAACAAATGGTGCTGGGAGAACTGGACAGCAACATGCAGAAGAATGAAACTAGACCACTTTCTTACACCAGTCACAAAAATAATCTCAAAATGGATGAAGGAAAGTTTATTAAAGCAAAAGTACACTCTCTAGATGTGAGAGCAGGAGAGCTCAAGGGAGAGCTGCTCCCACTGGGGCTTGGGTTTCCATCTTTTATTGACAGTTGTTAACAAGGGAATGGAATATTCATTACTTGAGGCAGGGATTTCTTGGAAGCAGGGTGGTGTCTTCAGGAATGTGGGTTATATGCACTTTTTCTTCCTTATTTGGTCAGGGGTTTCCTGTCATGGCACCCTTAGGGAAAGATTTGAGTATGGCAATGTAGTATAATGAAGGAATAACGTGAACTTTGGCCTACTTTGTCAGCCATCTTGAGCCTGTCTGGTTTAATTCCCTTTCTTGTGGTTCAGGTCAGGGCAGCCTCTGACTTTCTCCCAGTTGGCCATGACTTCCCCTTTGCTGGCCTCCAAGCATCCTGTGAGAACCTAACTAACTGCCTACTACAACATTCTCAAGCCCTTATTCCCAGAATTGACCTCTTTTGGCATCGCTGATGTGGAAAGTGTCTGGTTCCTTCAGGGAAAACACTGCCCCCTATCCACAGTGCATAGGTTCTAAGGCCAAAAAATTCCAGAAAATAAAAAGCATAGTTTTCAAGGTCTGGGATTTTTAGTCGTGAAGAGCAGTAGGTAAGTATAGGACTCAACCCGAACTCTAACTCTAACTTCTCTTGGCTCCGGGTCCATTCAGGCCTTACACCCCACACCCGGTTGGGTCCTTTATCGCAGCCTCTGCTCCTGCGTGAGATTTCGGGGCACAGGATCCAGCATGTTCTTCCCATATGCCCCTGTCTCCAAGCTCCTCTCTCCATCCCAAGGCTAGAGAAATAACACACCCAGCATGTCAAGAACGCACAGAATCCGGCATGCCAGCTCCACATTGAGTAAGGAAACATTCCTCAGAAAAAATAAGCTGCAGAGACATAAATCTGCTAAAAGATTCACCTAATTTACATCACTAAACAGAACACTTCTCACTCTGGAGCAGCTGCACTCAGATTGATTCACAGTGCTCTGTCTTCCCCAAGAACAATTGGTATATACTTGCCTGGCATTTGCAAATTAGAAGTCTGCTGGAGGTTTTCTCAGAACAAAGAGCTGGTCCACTTCAAAGTGAAATTCAAGTCTCAAAGACAAGACTTATTGAGAACTTTTTAAAGGGGCAGTTTTCATGACCTCTTACCCTCAAGTTGTTTGTGTTGTTTCTGCCTAAATTAGCCTGAGGAGATGACCAGTCTCCGGGGAGAGAGAATCAGCCGCCCAGGATTGTGGGAGAGATTGTGTGCTGGTGGTCTCCCTTTGCAGAGGAGTCTTTGGAACTCCAGAGAGCAAGCATTGGGGGCGCCATGTTGTTGGAACTCAGTACGAACTTCAGAGGCAACAGGAGGTCCTCCCAGGGTTTAGGCACCTGTTTTTGCACCAGGTACCATGCTACGCATGTCACATGCACTGTCCTATCTGTAGGACAACTTGAAATATTGGTGTTATTAGCCCATTTTACAGATGTGGCCATTAAGGCCCAGTGACACCTCACATGACCAAAGACTTAACTATGGTAGAGCTGGGCTCAGAGGCCTAACCCCAAATCCTATATTCTTTCCACGACATGACATCCCCTAGGTGTATACTTAATTTCCTACAAACCTTTCATCAGTATCTATGCAGGTAAACCCAGGGAAGACAGCTTATACTTCAAAGTCTTGCAATCAACTGTCTCCTTTGAGCTTGGTGGCCAAATTTGCTATTACTCTATTCGTCATAATCACTTGGAAGCCATCTCTGATTTTTTTTCCTCCTGTGGTTTTTCCCTCACTTAGTGTGTCAAGCTTATGATAACTGGTTCATTTATAAATTTCTAATAATTTTTTTACGTTTATTTATTTTTGAGACAGAAAGAGACGGATGGCTTGGTCGGTTAAGTGTCCGACTTCGGCTCAGGTCATGATCTCATGGTCCGTGAGTTCGAGCCCTGCGTCGGGCTCTGTGCTGACAGCTCGGAGCCTGGAGCCTGTTTCAGATTCTGTGTCTCCCTCTCTCTCTGCCCCTCCCCTGTTCATGCCCTGTCTCTCTCTGTCTCAAAAATAAATTTCTAGAATACCACCACCACCATTCAGGAAATATTCTAGAACATTCCCTGAATGGAAATGGGGCAAGCGTAAAGTGTATTGATATCTAACTCCCAAGTAAAATTCTCCAAACTGCCCATAGAATCTGTTGTGGCTCACCTGGCAGGCCAAAAGCTCAAGACCAGCCCTGGGGTTGACTCAAACCGTGAAGCAGAAGGTCAGGAGCTATGGGCTCTTGCCCCAAAGCATGTTAAAGTTCAAGATGCGTGACAAGCGCAAATTTTGGTGATGTCTGACTCTTTTTAGAGATTGATGCCCCCAAGAACCTGCGGGTTGGCTCCCACACGGCCACCAGTCTTGATCTGGAGTGGGACAACAGTGAAGCAGAGGTCCAGGAGTACAAGGTCGTGTACAGCACCCTCGCGGGTGAGCAGTACCACGAGATGCTGGTCCCCAAGAGTATCGGTCCAACCACCAGAGCCACCCTCACAGGTGAGTACACCCTGGCTCCGGGGGCACATCGGTTCCTAACCGCACACCCTCACCGCTCTCCTCCCAGTGCACCCAGCTCCACCCTGCCATCCCCAGATCCCACTCATTTACTCTCTCAAGTCCCTGTCACGCATCTCCTGCCCTCCATTGTCTTCTGTCACTTGGCCAAATCTACTACAAGTCTCGTACAGACCACCGCAGGTAGCCTTCACACATTCTCTCCTGACCTCTTCACGTGGCCCACATGCCCTGCCTGGTTTCCCCACAGTCTTCTCCTGTCTCCCCACCCTCCCATGTGCCCTGGTGCTCCCCGTGCTCCAGGACCACAGGTCTGCGTCCGACAGTTCCTCAAACACCTTTTCCCTGCTGCCACAGGGCTTGGGACATGCTGTTCCCACCACCTGTCAGGCTCTCCCACCATCCTCTTCACCCGGTTATGTCTGCCTCCCTTTTACCTCTTGGTTCACTTGTCACTTCCTGGGGAGCCTGCATGGTCCCCAGGTGAGATCAGGTTATCCAGTCCTGCTGCCTCCTCTCACTGGTGACCACTGTCCTCACAGTGCTGCTCAGGTTATCATTATACCCTGTGGGTGTCATTATTCTGTTGTTGGTCTCCACCCTGGATCTAAAGCTCTGTGAATGGGGACCAACTGGGTTTTGCTCACTATTAACTCCAGCAAAGTGTCTAAGTCCAAGTTAAGTGATGGATAGATGGAAGGAAGGAAGGAAGGAAGGAAGGAAGGAAGGAAGGAAAGAAAGAAAGAAAGAAAGAAAGAAAGAAAGAAAGAAAGAAAGAGGAGGGAGAAAGGGAAGGAAGGAAGGAAGGAAGGAAGGAAGGAAGGAAGGAAGGAAAGAAAGAAGAAAGAGGAGGGAGAAAGGGAAGGGAAGGAAAGAAGGAAAGAAGGAAAGAAAGAAAGAAAGAAAGAAAGAAAGAAAGAAAGAAGAAAGAGGAGGGAGAAAGGGAAGAGAAGGAAAGAAGGAAAGAAAGAAAGAAAGAAAGAAAGAAAGAAAGAAAGAAAGAAGAAAGAGGAGGGAGAAAGGGAAGGGAAGGAAAGAAGGAAGGAAGGAAGGAAGGAAAGAAAGAAAGAAAGAAAGAAAGAAAGAAAGAAAGAAAGAAAGAAAGAGGAGGGAGAAAGGGAAGGAAGGAAGGAAGGAAGGAAGGAAGGAAGGAAGGAAGGAAAGAAAGAAA
Organism: Felis catus; assembly: GCF_018350175.1. NCBI lineage: Eukaryota > Metazoa > Chordata > Mammalia > Carnivora > Felidae > Felis > Felis catus. The sequence goes on along the minus strand of NC_058384.1, from coordinate 17,240,711 downwards.
GAAAGAAAGAAAGAAAGAAAGAAAGAAGAAAGAGGAGGGAGAAAGGGAAGGAAAGAAGGAAGGAAAGAAAGAAAGAAAGAAAGAAAGAAAGAAAGAAAGAAAGAAAGAGAGAAGAAAGAGGAGGGAGAAAGGGAAGGGAAGGAAAGAAGGAAGGAAGGAAGGAAGGAAAGAAAGAAAGAAAGAAAGAAAGAAAGAAAGAAAGAGGAGGGAGAAAGGGAAGGAAGGAAGGAAGGAAGGAAGGAAGGAAGGAAGGAAGGAAAGAAAGAAAGAAAGAAAGAAAGAAAGAAAGAAAGAAAGAAGAAAGAGGAGGGAGAAAGGGAAGGAAAGAAGGAAGGAAAGAAGGAAAGAAAGAAAGAAAGAAAGAAAGAAAGAAAGAAAGAAAGAAGAAAGAGGAGGGAGAAAGGGAAGGGAAGGAAAGAAGGAAGGAAGGAAGGAAGGAAGGAAAGAAAGAAAGAAAGAAAGAAAGAAAGAAAGAAAGAAAGAAAGAAAGAAAGAGGAGGGAGAAAGGGAAGGAAGGAAGGAAGGAAGGAAGGAAGGAAGGAAGGAAAGAAAGAAAGAAAGAAAGAAAGAAAGAAAGAGAAAGAAGAAAGAGGAGGGAGAAAGGGAAGGAAAGAAGGAAGGAAGGAAAGAAAGAAAGAAAGAAAGAAAGAAAGAAAGAAAGAAAGAAAGAGAAAGAAAGAAGAAAGAGGAGGGAGAAAGGGAAGGGAAGGAAAGAAGGAAGGAAGGAAGGAAGGAAGGAAGGAAGGAAGGAAGGAAGGAAGGAAGGAAGGAAGAGAAGAAAGAAAAGAGCAAACATTCACTATGACTGGGGCATAGAGTACAAGAGACCAGTTCGAGAAGGGGAGAGCCTAGTCATGCTATACACCCCATAAAGAGTTTGAGTTTATTCTTGAGGGCAATGGGGAGTCATGGAAGGATTTTAAATAAGGTGATACAATGACTACATAGATGTAGCTGCTGTGTGGACAGTGGGTGGGAGGAGGGCAAGGCCAGAGGCAGAGACTGGTCAGGGAGCTATGCCGCAATCAGAGGGCGAGAGGATGACAGTGTGGACTAAGTCAGCACCCTAGATCACCATGACACTTGGCTGGGGAGCACTCCCTGTCCCCCTGGGGATGTGGGCCCTAGCCAGTGCTCCTCCCGGGACCTTAGACACACCCATCCAGGAAAACCTGCCCACTGGACTGCACTGAAAGGTAGATGACTAGAAATGTGGGGCATGGTTTTCAGGTGAAGGAGGCTGTGCAAAGCGGCCACCCAGGGGCTACCAGCGAGCTCACCGAGACTTTATTTAACTTGTGTCTTGGCTTCCTGCAAAAGCACTTGCCATCTTAGTAGATAAGGGATACATAGCAAAGAGTGCATACAGTAAACAAGGGCAGTATAATCAAAGCTGTTTTCCTCCCGAACCGAAATCCCAGACCGCCTTGCAAAATGAGGCCAGTTAAAGTAAATATAATAAATGCTTTTTCCAGACAGACGCACTCCTCGAAGCACAGCAAGGAGATGGAAAGATCTGCTGACCAAGCAGGTTAATGGGGGTGAATTAAACATAGCAGGAACACGCCAGCTGGTGTAAAGGCCTCCACAGAGAGAAGGAGACATTCACAAAGATTAAGCAAAACAAAAAAACTGAAATGATGCAGGAGGGAACTGAGTCCAAGTGCAGCCCCCCCTCCCTTGCCTAGAGCCACAGGCTGATTTGGCAATTAGCAATTTACAAAAACGATGGCTAGTTGTTCAGATGGAGGATACGCCATAAAATCCTGAGAGAGACAGAGAAGCATCCAGTCACGTCCTAGTTATTATTTCCCAGGCCTGAGAAAGAAGATTCTACATTCATTGGTCATCTGTCTTATTCCAGGCACCTCCCCATAGTTATAGCTTATTTACTCTTCACCATAACCTCGTGACAGATGTCACCATCCCCATTTTCTGGATGAGGAAACTGAGGCCCAGAGAGTCTGGAAACTTGCCCACGCTCGCAGAGCTCCCAAGAGGCACAGCTGTGGCTCCAAGGCGGCTCTTCTGACACTTGTCAAAAGCCTTCCATCTCATGGCTGCTTGTACTAAAGAACTTAAAAGTAAAGGACAGTCAAAATGTAAATGCTGTAGACTTATAAGGAACGGAGAAATTATTATTGAGGAGTGGGCTTAGCGAGGTCCATTTTTTGGCTGGAGTCGAGCTTATGAAATAAAACTGTAAATATATATTCCACGTAATTATCCCAGGGAGCTCGCTGCTGGGGAGATTTATAAAGGCAAATAGCTTTATGTGATTTAAGAAGGAATTATAGGCATGTAAGGAAATCAAGTATGTCTGTACTTGCTGAGATGCAAATTACAAGGGTTGTTGGCTCTCTTCCTGTGGTATCTGGGGGAAGAGAAGGACGGACTTGAAAGGAGGGAAGGCAAAATGAGGCAGAAGTTTGATCCCAGCTCTAGATACTTGTGTTTTTTCCCTCGCCCCCCAACTTGGACACTAAAAAGGAAAGTTTCTCAGCCTCCAAGGCCTGAGTTTTGTTTTGTTTTGTTTTCTCATTCCAAACAAGTTGTTTATGTGCACGTATAAAGCAAGACCCCGGCCACAGGTGGGAAGGGCATTTCGGGCTCACCTGAGGCAATTCCTCCCTGGCCAGAAAGAGAAGGTAGAAACTTCCAACTCTGCACATCCCCACATGTCCTACCTCCTAGTCAAGAACAACTGCGGAGCACATAGTCACAGAGAACGGACTGAGGGTTGACCGGCGTGGGGGATGGAGGGGAGGTGGGCAAAATGGGTGAAAAAGGTCAAAGATACAAACTTCCAGCTATAAAATAAGTAAGTCATGGGGATGACTGTAGTTAATAAACTCTGTCATATATTTGAAAGCTGCTAAGAAAGTAGATCTTAAAAATTCTCATCACTAGAAAAAAAATTATAACTATTCGTGGTGATGGATGTTAACTAGACTTACCGTGGTTATCATTTCGTATGCCAATATCGAATTGTTATGTTGTACACCTGAAACTAATAGAATGTCATATGTCAATTATATCTCCATTTTTAAAAAAGACCCCGAAGGGGTGCCTGAGTGGCTCAGTCGCTTGAGCATCTGACTCTTGATTTTCGTTCAGGTCATGATCTCATGGTCAAGAGATTGAGCCCCGCCCGCATTGGGCTCCATGCTGAGCGTGGAGCCTGCTTAAGATTCTCTCTCTCCCTCTTCCTCTGTGCTTCCCACACTCCCTCTCTCATTAAAGTAATTTAAAAAGTAAAAATAAAAATAAATACAAAAGAGAAAGAAAAAAATCATAGTGGAGACTCTTAGCACAAGGTCCCTTTGCCTCTTGCCCCAGGTTTATTTGAATGCTTTGTTCTGTGGAACATGTTAGGAGCCAGGACTTTGGATCCTGCATCCAGGCACGACCACTTCCAGTGTGATTTGGGACAACTGACTTAATCTGCCTAAGCCTCTGTTTTGTCTTCTGTAAAACGGGAAAAACATTGCTTACGTCACTGTGCCATGATGAGGCTTTAATGAGATCATATATTTAATGAATGTAAAGTAGTATTTTTAACATAGCAAACTCCGTACGTGGCTGATGATGGTGAGAGATGAGGGGGGCAGGGGGAGGAGCGGGAGGAGGTCAGTGCGTTAACGGTTTAGGACTTCCTGTAATGGGCGTGGCACAGAGCCGAGACCATGCTTCTCACAGTGTGGTGTGGGCACCAGCCACAAGTCGTCACCCCAGGAGCTTTTACAGCCCTCTCCCCCCGCCACCACATCTACCAAATCAGCGTCTGCGTTCTAGAAGACCCTCAGGTGATTTGTGAGAGGTGCTCATTCAGAGCATGGCTTCTGAAGTTGCCCGCTTTGGTTTGAGACTGACTTCAAGGATGTGCGTTTGGGGCAAATTTCTTCAATTTCCCAGGCTTCAGTTCCCTGGTCTGAAGGACATCACATCTTTCTCACGGGGTTGTTGGGAGGGTTAAATGAGATCATATATATCTGCGTATACAAGCACCTAGGATGGAGACCGGCTCATAGTGAACATTCAACAGCCATTCGATCTGGTATGGTTTTTAATCCCCACAAAGCTCAGACTGGGTGCACAGTAGCCTGGCCTCTCTCCCCAGTACAAGTTCACACCCCCGTTCTTCTCACGGCTGACTCTAAGCCCTGATGTCCCGTGGCATCTGTGTTTGCTACTCCCTGCTGAAGCCCTCGTCTTCACAGCCACCGATCACCCCTGCGCTGTGGGACACAGGCCCTGGCTGACTCTCTGGGCCTCTGAGTCACGCAGAGGGCTCGCGGCAAGCGGCCCCTGGCAGAGCCTTCCCCCACACATGCCTCTCCCTTTGCAACACAGAGGCCAGGCCCGGGCACAAAATGCCAGACATTTCTTTTCCATTATTCTCCACAGGCAATGCCCAGTGAATTCCCTCTGGAGTATGAACTTGTTTCTGAACAACAGACTCAGTGTCTGCAATGATTTTTTTTCCTCTGCTCTGGTGGTTTCTGTGTCCTTAATGATCAGTTTTTTAGGCTCAGCCTCTCGGCCGGGATGATGTGTGCTTGGCCTGTGTACCATACCTGGAGTCCCAAAGGGGTGCTGAGAGTTATGTATTTCACAGGCACATCAAGGTACCTCTCGGTTAGACAGGCAGCACTTACCAAGGACGCGTACCACTGTTTTCTGGGCAGCGATGAGAAACCATAAACCCTAAAGAAAACTCTGGAAGGAGGAAGGGAAGACAGAAAATGTGGGAGACGGTGGGAAAAGAAGGAGATTCTCATTCCTTGACTGGAATTCGGTCACAAAACCCTGCCTCCACCCAATGCAAATGATAAACACCGCTCTGTGTCTGAGGTGACTCCTCTATATCTATCATCAGAGGCCTGTGGCTGCAGGGTTTTACCAGGAAGGAAGAGGGGTTCGTCTTCAGCTGTCCACACTCTTCTGCCTGGTGCTCCCGCATGAACAGGAGCCCACACTTGAGGAGCCCCGTGGCCAAGAGAAAGGTTAAAGGAGCTGGCCCCTATGGCCCTGTGAGCGCTGGGCTCAAACCCAGGCCCCCAGAGCCAGTTCATCACAGCCCTGAGCAACTCTACCCCCAGGCCACACGCTGCTCACCAGAAAAATCAGCACCCGGGCTTAGGAAACCCAGGGCCTTGAAGATTCCTACAGACATCACGGTACGACACAAGATTGCAAGGAGACAAAGACCTACAGCTGCCACACACGATACATTCACTCACGCACAAGGCTGACGTCACGACTTGGGTCTGGGAGTTGCCACCTTGGAGGCCGCTGGTTTCTGGGGGCTTGGAACAGACGCCTCTCCCCAAACCCACGTTTTCCTCCCCGGGCTCCCACGGGGTCTGGTGGTGAGAAGGTGGGCTCCCGAAGGTGCAGAGGTCCGTGTGTATGTCCACAGGAGGAATTTCCGTGAAGAAACCCGAGACTCCCTGAGAAGTCCAGCTGGCAAAACAGTGCTGACCAAGGCACTTGATGTTCACTTCACCCTGTCTGCACTCCCTGATGTGCCAGGGCACAAACACCAGACCCAGGGCCAGACCTTCAATGCCAGGCAGGCTCTTCTGAGGAGGAGTTGGGCAATAGGCCTGTGGCCCAGGCCAGATGGTTCTCAGCCTCCTTCAGGTGAAGTCACAGCGACCCCAAGTGGCCATTCTGGTAAGGCACCCTCTGAACAAGGTGCTGCCTTCTGGGGGCCAGAAGGCGGGGAGTGGGCTGCAGAGACCCACATGGAGGAGAGGGGGGAATGGCCAGAAGCTTCCACAGCTTTCCTCCTCACAGAGCTGGCACATAAGGGTGTCTGTGCCCTTATTTGTGTTAAAGGACTGGGGCAAAGGAACCAGGAGAAGCCAGGTGGGAACTTGTCGTCTTCTGCTTTGGCTTCTTCAGCAGGGAGCGCCTATTTACAGTAAAGACCCAGAGATACGATGTTCCTGAGGGACAGGGAGTGATGGGCCATGTTTATCATTAATCTCACTGGCAACAAGAGAGCTGCGTTCTAGAATATTCGTTAGTATTATTATTTTTTAATATAGGTTTGCGGGGTCATACTTTCCCTTAAAGTCAGCATGGGATTGACTGCTTCTCTTGATGCTTGAACGTCGTCCACACTCAAAAAATTGGTAGATGTCCTCCAAAACCTGATTCATTCAGGGAACCCTGGAGAAGCATCCACCATAACCCAAGATGATAAGGATGGGGAGCCTGGGAGCTTAGACCTCCATATGATAGTAAAAAGTAGATGTTGCCCATCTGGTGTGATTTCAGGGGTTCCCGGGAGAGATCCTCTGTCTCTCTCCAATTATTTCCCATCTATAAATCTCTAGTACCCAAATTCCACTGTTGGAACTCTTCCTTATGAGGGGCCCTCCATTAGATCCCTGGTTTTTGTGAGTTATTTTACCAGATCGGCTGTTGCCTGTGTTATTCGTTCTGCCCGCAATGCCCTTTCTCGGCCCAGATACCTCTGATCCTTCAAAACCCAGTTCAGATATGCCCTCGTAAGTCTTTCCAGCATTCCTGTCACCCTTGCTATGCTGCTTCCATGCATCACATATTTCTTCCACTATGCTACATTCTAAATTAAAATATAAAAAATCAAGGGGCACCTGGGTGGGTCAGTCAGTTAAGCACTTGACTCATGATTTCGGCTCAGATCATAATCTCACGGTCATGGGATCCAGCCCCACGTAGGGCTCTAGAGTGACAGCACAGAATCTGCTTGGAATTCTCTCTCTCTCTCTCTCTCTCTCTCTCTCTCCCTCCCTCTCTCTCTTCCCCTCCCTTGCTTACATGTGTGCATTCTTTCTCTCTCTCTTCCTTTCTCAAAATAAATTAAAAACACATTTAAAAAACTTTAAAATATAAAAAAAAAGTCAAATCCCTTAACTCAAGACCCAAGGGTCTAGTGAGGAGACCAACATGAAAACGAACAGTAACAACATAATAACATCATTGTTGTAAAAACTGAGAGATGGTCTGCAAACTCCTTGGGCACAGGGTCCTCAATCTGCCCCTCCCTTTGAGAGCAGGTGTCCTGTGAATGCACTAGGGCCAACCAAATCCCTCACCCAGTTTGGTAGACTTGAGGTTCACAGTACTCAGGAGATGAGACCAGGGGTTTAGAGATGGAAAGGGTCCCCATTTCTATGGATCTGCCTGAACCCGACCAAGCCTGCAGATCCCAGGTGTCATTCATGGTTTTGCTGGTAAGAGGTAGCAAACTCAGCTTCTTGGGCCTGCTTCTCCCCATGACTTCCCTCCTAGCAGCAGGAGGCTGGAAGAATAGGTTTCCTAAACAGAGGGAAGTGAGTCATTCTACGTTCATCACCCACGGCCCTTGCGCTGCAGGGGACAATGTGCTCATTCCTCTCGCTCTTCAGCCCTAATTAATCTCTTCCTGCTCGCGTGCCCCATCCTGCCCACCAGAGAATTCCATATCCCCTTCCCTCGACCTTTCCTAATCTTGGCTAGCTTTCAAGGTTCAACTCAAGTCCCTCTTCTAGAAAGCTTCCCTTGGTCACTACAGGCATGCTGATCCTGTCCGCCCTCTGAAATGGTTTCCTTAGTTAGCAAGCCCACGGTGTAGTGCCCAATTACTGAAATTCCAATCAGCTAGTCCACTCCTCTGGAGGATAGGGAGTCCACTCATAGGGACAGGGACCATGCTAGGACATGGCAGGAAAAAACAAAGGACTTGAGTTCCAAAGCCAGTTTTATTGTATATTAGCTTTATGACCTTAGTCAAGGAATGGACTTCTCGGAGCCTCTTTTTGCTCATCAGTAATGCCTTCCCAGCAGAGCCGCAGGGGGATTAAGTGAGGTAACAGGTACGAATCTCTAAGAACCTACAGCTAGTAGGAGTACTCTTGACCATCAGACCCTCAAAAAACTTGCCTCAATTTTTAGGCCTCATTTCTTCCCTCCCTTTCTTTTTCATTGTTCTTCTAGATTCTCCACTGCATGAAGCTCAGTGCTTAATGTATTGTGGGTGCTCAATAAATACTTTCCTCCTTCAGTACAGATTTCTTTTATATCGCTGAGGGCAAGGGTGATGTCCATTCGGCTCACCCTGATATCCCCAGTACCCAACCCTGTGCCTGGCACAGAGGAGGCCCTCAATAATGTTTGGTGAGTGAATGAACTGCATGCCTTTGGGAGTTCAGCGAAGAATGGGTATGCAGTGAAAGAGTTGAGAAAAGCATCAACCTCCAAGCCAAACAAAGGCATGGAGAGTGGTGGTTTCCCATGGGATGAATTTTCTGAGCTGTTGTGAAGAAAAGGGAACAGAGCCATTCAAATGCCACCATTTTCAGGAGGTGGATGGAAAGATAAAGAGAGCATTGATAGAGAGCAATGGGGTCTTTAAAAAGTGAGAAATCCCTAGGAGTCCGCAGAGTCCTGATGTATAAGTGTGCTGGATACGCCTCGGATACACATTTTCTTTTCCAGCAGAACTGTATTTTACCTGCTGGCAAAGAGCAACAATTCACTTGTAGCACAGGAAGAAAGCTGCAGAAAATCAAAAGAAAGCAGCAGGCAGGAACCTATAAACGAGTCCCACTTTCCCATCCCCTAGACAGAAAGCCTGGGACGAGAGTACTTTAAATTCTGCTCTGCAGTTTTTCTGGGAAAAGACGATTCCGTTGTAAATTATTGAACATTTCATTTAAGCTTCATAAATAAGAAACTCAGATGAAAACGTTACATGTTAGATCCGTTCGGCAACATATAATTTCTGTCTTACTCCCTCGATCTGTCACCCTTCATCTACGTCAGAGAATTTCTACTTCATTATAGGCAATTGAAGGTTTCAATCAGATGCCTAAGAAAAGTAGTTTATGTTCCAAAGGTAACCTAATTTCTCCAACCAAGGATGTACCTGGGACTCGCCGAACATATTGACGGAGATAGATGTGTGCTTCCAACGTTTCCGGGGGCGTCGCAATCACCCACTCAGTCTAGCGGCAGGTACTCCTCCCAGCCAGGGGCCAGCTCCTCGCTGACAGCTGGACTTCCAGAATCACTTGTTTCATCAGAGCTAACAGGCTAAGCCCCAGCAAACTGACAGCAGGTGTGCTCAGGACTAGCCTCTACCTACCTGGGACACACAAAAAAGGACTCAAGGTCCTGGAATAGTTCTCTGAGGTAATAATAAAACCAGCTACTATTGCCATGGGCCAGGCACCGTCCTACACTTAATCCTCACCGCCACCGTTCGAGATGAATACCACCGGGTTTCCCATTCTACAGAAACTGAAGCTCAAAGATACTAAGTATCAAAGTGACGCAGGTAGAAAGTGGCAGAGAATGAATGGTAACATAAGTTTGGCAGACCTCAAAGTCTGTCACTCTTCAAACTTTACCTCCACTGGTGTCGACACTTCAGAGGAAGAAAGAATGAAGGGTTAAGAAGTGGGCTGGAGCTGGTCTGAGAAAGGGAAAAGAGGGCTGGCTCTCATACACTCCTTCAAGGGAGCCTGGTTGGTAAGGCCTGGCAGGTACTGTCTTACTCAAGCATGGGGACATTTATTGCTTTGGGCTGGACTAAAGCTCTACTGGCGAGGGGATGCACAGCCCTCTGGCTACCATGCAGCGTTCTCCTTCATTAAACCAAACCATTTGTTAAGGAAAGGTTGCTCAATGCATTTCCTGTCAAAGTCATTCCTATTACCTCAGGAAGCCCGGGGAAGTCACAGCTGCTCAGGGGAAGGGACGACATTGGGGGAGGGGTGGGACATTCCAGTTCTCCTAAAAGTCCCGAATCCCTGAGGCCAGAAGTCTGAGTGTCCTCTCCAGCTGGCCATACACTTACTCTTTGCCTTAGTTTTTTTTCATAACTTGATGGTGTACTGGTTTGAATGGTGTCCCCCCTCCCCACCCCCCACCCTCCACCCCCAGTTCATGTCTAACTGGAACCTGTGAATACGACCTTATTTGGAAATAGGGTCTTTACAGAGGGAACCAAATTAAAATGAGGTCATAACAGATTAGGGTGGGCCCTAAATCCAATGTGCAAAGTGCCTTCATAAGAAGGGGAGAAGACACAGACACACAGGGAGAATGCCACGTATTACAGACTGAATGTTTTGCATCCCCCCAAAAGTCATGTGTTGGAAACCTCATTCCCAGTGTGATATTAGCAGATAGGGACTTTGGGAGGTGATTAGGTCATGAGCAAGTAGCCCTCATGAATGGGACTGGTGCCCTTGTAAAAGAGACCCCAGAGAGTTCTCTTGTTCCTTCCACTGAATGGAAACACAGCAAGGTGACGGCCATCTATGAACCAGGAAGTGAGGTCTCTCCCAATGTCAAATCTGTTGGTGCCTTGATCTTGGACTTCTCAGTCTCCAGAACTGTGAGAAATAAATGTGGTTTAAACCACCCAGCCCGTGGCAGTTTGTGATAGCAACCCGAGCAGACTGAGACACTATGAGGCAGAGCCTGGAGCAGAATGCCCAACATGGGCAGCAACCACCTAAAGCTGGAAGAGGCAAGAAAAGATGTTCCCCTTAGTTCCCCCTTGGGAAGGAGCACTGCCCCCCCCCCCAACACCTTGTTTTGGGCCCTCTAGACTCTAGAACTGTGGTAGATTACACTTCTGTTGTTGTAAGCCACCCCTTGTCATCATTTGTCATGGCGGCCACAAGAAACTAATGCAGATAGAGAAAAGACTCCCCATCCCACCATCCTCACAAGGTTGTGCTGAGGGTCAAAACACATCCAGGTATTTTGAAAAGAACAAATGTTATATAAATGTAGAATAACATGATCATCAGCCATGGCTCTTGTGGCCCCACACAGATTGCCCCCCACCACCAAAATGCCTACCAGAAGGACTCAGGCTCATCATGGGGGACCCCACAGGTGATAATTTGATCTTTTTGTATTTTTCTACAATCCCACTTCTAGTAAATGAGGGTGAGTTTGTGCTAGTTTGATGCTAGAATAATGGTCCCTAAAGATGTCTACATTCTAATCCCAGGAGCATGTGACTCTGTCAACCTACATGACAAAAAGAAAATTGTAGGTGTGATTAGGTTATCTCGGTGGGGCCAATATAAGAACAAGGGTTCTTATAAGAGAGATACAGGGAGATCAGAATCAGAGTAGAAGATGGGGCAAGGGACACAGAGGTCAGAAAGAAAAACAGATATGAAAATGCTATGCTATTGGCTTTGAAGATGGATTAAGGAGCCACAAGCCAAGGGAGGCAGGAAGCCTCTAGAAGGTGGGAAAGGCAAAAAAACGATTTCTCCCCCAGAACCTCCAGAGGCTGCAACCCTGCTGAAACATTTAGACTTCAGACCTGCTGATGCTGAACTATAAAATAATAGACTTGTGTTGGTTTGAGCCACGATATTGTGGTAATATATTACAGCGGCAATAGGATATTAATACACCGGTCAAGCCAGTTAGTCTGAAAATGAATATGGAAGACAGTAGGGAGACACCCCAGATAATTGCAGGTATCCTGGGAGGCGCCCAGTGATTCTTTGTATTAATCCCCCAAAGGATTTCCCAGAAAAGTTTATATCCTTTAGTTGGACAGTTTTTGTGTTTTTTCCATCTTCCCAGAGTCCCCTGGAAGTCAAATCTAAGATTGAATCCATAACTTTAAATACCCTGGCATCTGAATTAACAACCTTGGTAGGGAGCCCACAGCAGCAAGGCTTCTGCCTGCCCCTATGTTAAAGGCCTGGTAGCCTATTCATCCAGTGTTGCTCCCTAGAAGGGATCCCAGAGTCCCCATATGGTTTCAATCCCTATCTATAAAAGGTGCAGATTGATGCTCACAGCATTCGAGAAATGCTTTAGGGGCACCTGGGTGGCTCAGTCGATTAAACATCCAACTTTGGCTCAGGTCATGATCTCACGGTTTGTGGGTTCGAGCCCTGTGTTGGGCTCAAGCCCTGAGTTGGGTTCTGTGCTGACAGCTCAGAGCTTGGAGCCTGCTTCAGATTCTATGTCTCCCTCTCTCTCTCTGCCCCTCCCCCCACCCCCATGCTCTGTCTCTCTCTCAAAAATAAATGAACATTAAAAAAAATTAAAAAAAAAAAAAAAGAAATGCTTTAAAGGCCCATATCCATACAATCCCTCCTCCAATTCACAACTTATACAAGAACTCCCTTCACCAGCCGTAACCAACTTGAGACTCTTAAGGACCTTTGGAAGACCTTCCAAAGGAGAGCACATTTCTGAAGGTCACTAACAAGGGCAGCCTTGCTGCCTTCCCGATGAGACCAGCAGCAAGAAGGAAGCTGCATGGAGCACTTCATCCTGTTGACTTGGTATGGATTTCCTAAATGTTGAAATTGAGATTTCCTACTAGGTAAATTAGGAGGAGATTCAGGAAGGACTAAACATAAGATCTGTACAGGAATCTAAGCTTATTTGCTTCCCTCCTCTCTGCCTTCCCCACCACTGACACACACACAGAATAATGTTTGTTTCTGCATCTACCGACAGATTTGGTGCCTGGCACGGAGTATGGAGTTGGAATATCCGCAGTCATGAATTCACAGCAAAGTGTACCGGCCACCATGAATGCCAGGACTGGTGAGTAGGACTGCTGCAGAAGCAGACCAGGATGCTGTGCAAGCCTGAGAAGCCACGGAGGCTTGCGGCTTGCTTGTCCTGGCAAGGGCCGGTCAGAAGGCAATGCCCCCTGATGAACAGGTCCCTGGATGACAGTTATCAGCCTAGGAACAACATCTACCTGCAGATCGTTGATCTCTGTGCCTAACCTCTGCTATCAATATGCAGGATAGTCTCACTCACTTCCCCACAGATCTGTGCATGGTCTCCCATGGTCTGGTGGGCTGCCCCCAGAGGTGGAAAATTCGAAATCAGTTGGTGTCACAGCAAGTCTTTCTAATATAATACCTCAGAGCAGGCAGAATGTGATGTCCCTCACCATGGATGACAGAAGCCCTCAGAAAGGTCATAGGGATAAAGGTTTAGACTTGGAAACAACCCGTTAAATCTAAGGGCAATGGAAAATTCCACTTGAGACCCTTGCCACTCAGCATCTGGCATATTTGCTTCCAAATTCTGGGTAAATTTCAAAATCACTCTGGAACTTTAGGTACAGGCAGCTGGCATGGGGTGGGGATTTTGAGCCAATCCCTGCTCCAAGGCTCATTCCAACATAGACAACCTCTCTAAGAGAACCACAAGGACACAGGTCCCCAGGAGTTATCAAACCTAATTACCTGTACACCCATGGCCAGATCAGTCACAATGGCCTCAGGAACAGGGGTAGCTACTATTGCCAGGAATGTCATATCCCTACTTGATGGTGGCTCCTATTTTACCCTGGTTGGATTGCTGAGAAAAGCTGGAAGAAAATGAATATGGAAAGCTTGATAATGGAAAGCCAGCTTTGTCCCAGAAGTATGTCCCAGAGGTGGATGTATTCCTATGGTTTTGGAGCTATTCATACCTTTATGCAGATTGTCCATCTATATACCAAGCCCTTGGCCATCTTTCAAAGGGAAGGTACTTAACAAAATGTGACAGAATTGTCAGCAATGACAAGCTAATCCTCATGGTCAGCAGGCCTGTTTATAGGTTAGAAATCCACAGGGAGGTCCAATTCCAATAAATACTGGCCCTTGTATGGAACTTGTGTAAAATAGGCCACTTATGTTGATTCACAGAACTCGATAGTCCCCGAGACCTCATGGTGACAGCCTCCTCGGAAACCTCCATCTCCCTCATCTGGACCAAGGCCAACGGCCCCATTGACCACTACCGAATTACCTTTACCCCGTCCTCCGGGATCGCCTCAGAAGTCACTGTGCCCAAGGACAGAACCTCATACACACTGACAGATCTAGAGCCTGGGGCAGAGTACATCATTTCAATCACTGCTGAGAGGGGTCGGCAGCAAAGCTTCGAATCCACCGTGGATGCCTTCACAGGTACCAGGGTAGCAGACATCCTCGCTGGGCTCAGGGATCAATGGATCTTAGTATGAGAAAGTCATCTAAGTAGCCTACTCTTCCAACGCCCCCATTTTGTTTAGAGAAGGAGGAATGTGGGTAGAGAAAGAAGAGATCGAGGATAAATTAACAAATACATCAAGACAGAATGGTTGGAAGTAAAGGGGAGAGAGGAGAAAGGCTACCTACGTGCCTGAAAATTTGTATCTGGTTTTCTAAAACCTGGACATAGGGATTGATTCTGTTCATCTTTCCCCATCTGCACTAAATCAGTGGGCATTCAGAGGATCCATGGGATCATGTTAAATTTCTCCCAGGACAAAGATTTTAAATCCTGGGTGAGGATTAGGAAGAAGTATTATGAGGTGTTACCCTGCTGAGGGCATTCATTTTTCAGTATAAGGCTTGGAGAAAGGAGATGGACAGGACTAGAGAGTGAGGGGCTGTAAGCTCTGAGTCAGCAGGTGAAGGTACAGTCGTAATTGATAAGGAAAGCAGATCCCTCCTAATTGATAAGGAAAGCAGATCCCTTCAGTCAGAGGGCTCTCCTAGCCCAGTGGTCCCACCACCTCGTGTGTGTTTCAGAACCATCATCTTCTCTGCTTTGCAGGCTTCCGCCCCATCTCCCATTTGCACTTTTCTCACGTGACCTCCTCCAGCGTAAACATAACCTGGAGTGACCCATCCCCTCCAGCAGACAGACTCATTCTGAACTACAGCCCTCGGGATGAAGAGGAAGAGATGACAGAGATCTCCCTGGAAGCTACCAAGAGGCACACTGTCCTGATGGGTCTGCAGCCAGCCACCGAGTACATCGTGAACCTGGTGGCAGTCCATGGCACAGTGACCTCTGAACCCATTGTGGGCTCCATCACCACAGGTGAGGTGGGAGGGCTTGACAGCAGGTGGTGAAGGGGGTTCCTCCAGAGGTCTTTAACAAGTCAATGAAAGTTACAAAGAGAAACACCCAAGAAGTAGGGGCCTGCCTCACTTGGCTAGAGAGGGTCTGTGAGCTGTTCTGAAAGAGCCGCCTCTTCCAGGGCTGCATAAAATGTATAAGATGGGAAGCTTCCATTGGGAAGGTAGGACAGAGTCAATGTCTTGAGGAGGCCAGGGCTTGAATGCATTGGTCCAGAGGTTCTCACACTACCAGCCTGAAGAGAGTTGACCTTCAAAAGGAAACTCCATCTCTTGACTGCTCAGTAAGGTCACTCGTACAAATGATGCTTCCTCAAAATTATGTGGGGCGAGCACTAGCATGCGGCCATGTAGGAACCTGGTACTCAGAGAGTGGGGTTGGTTTGCATGTTGGATGGAAAACACAGGCACTGTGAGACTATTGGGTCAAATTCATCTCATCATTCTCAAATGTAATCCCAGATATGAGTATGCATGTGGCTGAGGACATGTGTATTTGGGTGGTTTCCTATATAAGGACAAGAACCCACTAACTAGACAAGTACATTAAGCACTCAGCTGGTTTCAACCCTGCAGTCCTCCAGTAGTCAAAAAAATGAGGTACCCAGTACAAATGAAATACAGTTTCGGAAAGTGGATTTGTTCTGGACTCGTGCTCTGAAATCCCTCTACAGTCAATAGGCAGTTTTTCCAAACTGAACCATAGGTGGCTGCTAAAAACTAAGAGAAACAGAGTTGGGTTTGTCTAAGAGAAGCTGCTCTAGGGAAAATGACTATGTTACTCCCAGTTCAAAAGAAAACATATGAACTTAAAGGAAAGTTCCAGTTGGCCTTGACACAGCTAACAGTTGCTGCACAGCACAGAGCTTGCCAGTTCGACCTAATGTTGTTAAAATATTCTCCATGAACATGGCTTTAGCCATACCTATGACTTTTCATTTGAAACTTGGGCCTAATCATGGCTTTAAGGATGCCCTAGTACAAAGGGCTTGTCTGTCCCTGCGACACTATTAGTTCTTGGTCCACAAGAAACCAAGGATAAGAATTGCTTTCTTACACTGTGCTTTTCTGTCTTTTTCCCACAAACACGTGGGTCCTTGTAGGAATTGATCCCCCCAAAGACATCACAGTTAGCAATGTGACCAAGGACTCAGTTATGGTCTCCTGGAGCCCTCCTGTTGCATCATTTGATTACTACCGAGTATCGTATCGGCCAACACAAGGTAAGTCACTTGATTTCTCACAAATGGATGGGATTTGGTGCTGAGTGACAACTGCTCTGGGAGAAATACATATCCCAGAGGATATCACCCCTGCCTCCATTCTCCCCCTCTCTGTAGCACGCTCCTTCACAATGAGAGTGGGTTAAGGAGGAGCAGGCAAGAAACCCTGAACTCACCAACTCCTCTCACACACGGCTGGACTATATTCACCCAGAAACCAGGCCCTCAACCAGCAGAGCAAATCATGGTAACTGGTCACCATTATCTAGGCAGTCTAGTGAGAAACAACCCCCCCAAAAAATCTGCCAAGATCCAGGGTCGTGTGCACTTTCCCGAGAGACTAGTCCAAGACTAGAAGCCTGGGGGGATTCCTAAAGACTCGGCTGAGCCAGATGGAGCCTTAGAGGGAGCCACAGTGATGGTGGTCCTATTTCTACCACTCCAGCCAAGTCAGGAGTCAGAAAAAGTTGGCGCAGACCTTCACCCTGCCAGTTCCTGCTGTGCATGCCACATTGTTAACAAAGTAGAGGGCATGCCCACTTGCAAGGAGGCAGTGGGAGAGTTTTCCAGACTACCCTGTCTCCGGGCTGCATAGACCCCTCTTCACAGTCCATGCCTGTTAGACTGCCTTAAGAAGACCAGCTTGTTAGAAAACTAAATAAACCACTTTGTTGTTGTTGTTGTTGTTGTTGTTGTTGTTCCAAGGAACCTATAAAATGAGGAGGTGGGACCAGCATACAAGCTCTCCTCAAGCTCCAATATTCCCAGTCCATGAACCACTTCTCTTCTTTCCCCACCAAGCGCTGAGCTTTGCACCCGTCTGTGCTTCATGACAAAGTGCTGCCAGAAGCTTCTATGTAGATAGACTATACCATGAGCTGTGTTGAAGCATCTGCTGAACTTTAACAGTGGCTTCTGCTCTTCCTTAGTGGGACGGCTGGACAGCTCAGTGGTGCCCAACACGGTGACAGAATTCACCATCACCAAGTTGCATCCAGCCACTGAATATGAAATAAGTCTCAACAGTGTGCGGGGCAGAGAGGAGAGTGAGCGCGTCTGCACCCTCATTCACACAGGTAGGCATGTCTCCCTGCCATGAGCCAAGTCAGGATGCTGGCTGAGGACCCACAACAGACAGAAGAGGCAAACAGTAGAGTTGTTCTGGCTAATACAGAGGGCACTGGTCCTGGGCTCAGAGGCTCCATTCTTGGGTGTCCCTCTGACTCACTGTGTTATGCAAAGCAATTTGCAATTTCTCTCCCCACTGATATTCCTAATACTGGAAGTTTAGACCTTATTGATTTGGGTCAGAAATTTTCATGGAATTTCCAGTAAGAAAGGTGACCTTTTAAAGACACATGATGAAAGTGAATTCCAGAACAGACATCTGAATCATCACATCTAATTAAAAGAAATTTTTTTAATGTTTACTTATTTTTGAGAGAGAGAGAGAGAGAGTGAGAGAGAGAGAGAGAGAGAGAGAGTGAAAGGAGGGGGGAGGGTCAGAGAGAGAGACACACACACAGAATCTGAAGCAGGCTCCAGGCTCTGAGCTGTCAGCACAGAGCCCAATGCGGGGCTCAAATTCATGAACGGTGAGATCAGACCTGAGCCGAAGTCAGACGCCCAACTGACTGAGCTCCCCCAGGCGTCCCTCACATTTAATTTTTTAAAAGACTCAGTCAAGTAAATTTTACCTCAGAGAAGGAAAAGTTGATTATATCAGTAATAACCCATAGGGTCCTGAAACTCTTCATCCTCTGTGGCCAGAAGCCACCAAGTGGCTGCATTTGCTATTGCTTTATGTGCAAAAGGTGGTGGCCTTCCTTTGGGAAGTGAGCCCTTTGGATGCACCTGAGAACAGGGCTCCCGCAACAGCTCCACTGCTCCTCCTTCTCAGTCAGCCCACCATGCTGAACTAGGAAAGATTTGCTGTAGAAGTCACCATAGGGGACAAAGTTTTCTGTCCCCAGACCCCAGATCTAACCTTCCAGTGAAGCTATTATTCCCACAGCGCATGGGAAAACATCCAACCTGCCTCGTTAGAACAGCCGGCTTTCCTGAGGCTGCTTAATTTCCTCAGAGAATGGCATTTCCTGAACGAGGGAAAGGTAACTTGGAATTCCTCACTGCTTTTGTAGATACTCTCACAGGCCCAGAAACATCTGTAAAGTAATGGCCTAGAAACGTTCCTTCAGAATGTTCAGAACCTCAAGAAATTATTCTTCTAAAAGACACCACAGGGTATTCTCATCTTCCCTAGTCTCCTCACAGGCCTGTGACTACAGATAACCCAGCAATATTTTTGGTCCAATATGTCCTTTCCATCAAATTATCTGTGACCATTAAAGCATCAAGAAATATTGACCCAAAGTGATGCCCAATGAGTCAAAAGAAGCCCCCCTCTCACCTTCCTGAAAGTCTTAGGAATTCATAGTAAAGAAATTAGGCTCTTTCTCTTTGAGAACAAGAAAATGCATTTCAAGAGCCTCCTACCCCCTAGGGTAAAAGAAAGCAGCAACTTGGGTCAAAACACCTCATCTTGGGTTTGTGGTTATAAGCAGCAAGTATCTGTAAAGCAGATATTCAGTAGTGCACCAACCCAAACCACCCTCCTTTAGGTTCAAGCAGAGCTATTGGGAACTCCCGACAACCAGATGACCCACAAAAATGTCTTATCTTGTTGTTTTAATGTAAGGTCTATGATTTTGCAATTGGGAGAAATGAGTACTCCTTTAGGATCTCACACTTAATCTCAGAGGGATCAAGCTAACTGTAGTCTCCCAAGACTTTTCCTCTTTGTCTCTTCTCATAAGGTTGCATTGGAAGAACTTGCTGAAGACACAGACGATGGATGCAGTTGAGATATTAAAACTGAACAAAAGTTCACAGTTGTTGCTTTCAAATGAGGAATACGGGCAAGCTATAGAAACCTGCAGTTAGGGGTCAACAGCACATCTTGGTCCCCAGAAGTAAATTACATGATACTTGGGTTGAGTTGATACTTAAACTATTCTACTAACCTCCATTTCTAAAATAAATCCCAACCTTATGGAAGGGAAGCATAGTAAGAAACATATGCATAGAACATGGGCAAATAAGAATAGGCACACGGTCCCATGATGAGCAAACTCTGTTCCCCCCAACAGGCACCACTGGCCTTTAGCCTGGAAGAATCCCCTTGACTCTATGCCACAAAAAGGATACCCAGAACTCAACACAGAGGAAGTCTGTGGTAAAGCAATCATCATATGTGGCTTTAGAGGCAACCTGAGTCCCATTCAGTCATTCCACGAGCATTTATTGTGTACCTTGTAAGTTCCAGGCACTGACGCTACTCCTTGACCTCATGGAACTCCCACCATACTTTCCGAAGTTCATCAACAGAGATCGTCCCACAAAGCATGCCCCTTGTATTTGTGAAAGTGCAAATAGCCTGGGAAACAAATTGTCTCATTAACTAAAGGAATATAACAATTCCTGTATGTTCTGAGTTTCTCCCTCTACGTTTAAATGTCTAAAGCACAACAGCCATACCTCAGAATCCCCCATAGCACCTGACAGTGCTCCGTATGTAAGAAGTTAATGAATACATTAAAAGGAAGACCTGAGACCAATCAGGGCAAAACTGGGTACTTGGGAGGAAGGACGAAGGGGAGAAGAGAATGAGATCAGAAGGGGAGAAAGGAAAGAGGTCTCCACTCACTTCATCATTTTGTATGGCACAGCTGCAGACGTGCGTGATGGGTGAAGCTGCAGGGGATAGTTCGCTGCAGTGCCTCCTACGTTCACCTGATATTCTCCGGTTCCTTTTCAGCCATGGACAACCCTGTGGATCTGATCGCCACCAACATCACTCCAACAGAAGCCCTACTGCAGTGGAAGGCACCAGTGGGTGAAGTGGAGAACTATGTCATTGTTCTCACACACTTTGCAGGTGAATGTCTACAGGCCTGTGTATCAGGCAGGTGGGAAGGGTGGGGACTGGGGCTGAAGGCTAGTATGACAGTTTTTGTTTTTTAAAGGACATTTTATCAAGCTGAGGAACATATTAGAAGTTTTCCTGCTTTACTTTTACTCTCAAGCTCTCAAGATGTCCCCAAACTCTGCAAACAGTACCAACTATGGGAATGCAGAAGGGCCGAACCTGAAATGTACAAGGAGGGCACATAAACAAAGGCAAATACAAAAAACAGAGCAATAGCACTTGGAAGACAAAGCTCAGAACTGAGCTAAGACATGGCCCCAAATGCTATGGGCTGGAACGCAGACTTTTCTAGATATTTACAGAGCGAGAAAACCACTAAAGCACCACGCACGGAGCAGATAATACGTGGAAACAGGTGACAAAGGATCCAGGCCTAGCAACCTCCTGTTGCTTTAGTCTTGTCTACCCATATCCAACCCAAAAGGTTGATCCAGCATGAAATCTTGAGTTTCAATGTCTTCTTACCATACTTGTTCACCTTACATTATGTGAAGTTGAATAGAGAAGCCCAAAGCAAAATAGTGTTGAGTGATTCAAGTGTCTAGGCCTAGGAAAATTACTTGCCTGGCCAAATTATACATGTGATCACAGAATTCTTGTGGGTTATACCCGGGAGTCCAGAGAACAAAGATACCAGAAGACAAAAGATAAGCAGATGTCTTGATTTTCAAAAAGGACAGAGGAAGCCAGTTTTTGTAAGCTGCAAAGTAAACAGATGGTCAAAGCTTGGGAAAATAAAAACCAAAACAGGCTATTAAATAAATTGGGAAAAGAATTAGTGGATATAGCATACAAGTACAGGTTCACTGAAAGTTTTACCAGAACCACTTTAGGTCCCCCTTTTTTTTTTTTAACTGGCCAATCTGCTAACACACTTGGATTTCAGTAAGGTATTAGAAAAACCCACTTATCAATTTGACAATAAATTTCATATATTGAAAAAAAATAAAATAAAATATGGTTAAGAGTGAAAAAAAAGAACTCAGTTAAATGTTTAAAAAATAATTACATTAAAAATATACATTAATTTAAGGAAAAAAAAAAGAAAGAAAAACCCACTTATCACTTAGATGGAAAAATACATGATGGATCATGTTTGGAGTTAGAACTGTAGCTGATTGGATGACCCTCCTCAAGGAACGAATATCATGACTATAACTCCACCAGAACCCCGCTATGTGCATGTGCGATCCGTGTCAACTCCTGCCACCCCTCCCTGCATGCCATGGGCCTGCGTTTCTTAACTCTCGCCATGCCTTCCCAAACCGCCATGCATTTGCATGTGTCATTTCCTCTACCAAGAAATTCCCTCCCTACTTGTCTGCTTAGACACACACATTCTTTAAGTCAGTTTCAACACTATCTCCTCTGCCAAAGCTTCCAATATTCCCCCAAGGTAGATAGACCCACCCGCTCACAGATACAAAGTACATGATTCCAGGGGCGCCTGGGTGGCTCAGTCTGAT
Source organism: Felis catus (assembly GCF_018350175.1). Taxonomy (NCBI): domain Eukaryota; kingdom Metazoa; phylum Chordata; class Mammalia; order Carnivora; family Felidae; genus Felis; species Felis catus. Next base: position 17,219,149 of record NC_058384.1, on the reverse strand, counting down.
AAGTGTCCAACTTCGGCTCAGGTCATAATCTCGCGGTTCAGCTCTGCTGACAGCTCGGAGCCTGGAGCCTGTTTCAGATTCTGTGTCTCCCTCTCTCTGCCCCTCCCTGCTCACAGTCTGTCTCTCTCTCTCTCAAAAATAAACAGACGTTAAAAAAAAAAAAAAAAACAACAAAGTACATGCTTCCCTCATACCAATTAACCTCCGATCGTGCAACAAATACTTTTGATGTCCTCCCACGAGCCACGCACTCACCAAGGCTGCAAGGATTCAGAGACAGAGCATGAGTTCTCTTCGCAGACCTCACTCTGGTGAGGATGAAACCAATACCTGGGTACGACCCAATGTGAGCACTGTCATGACACAGGCGATCACAAAACAGATGGATCGCTGATTGGGAGTGAGGGTGTTGAAGGGGAAAAAAAACAAGCTGATCTCAGGTAAAGTTAGAGAAGGATTGTATAGGAAAAGGAATTCCGAGAAAAGAGAGCAGCCTGAGTGCATTTGTAGAGATATGAGAGAACATGAGGACTTCGGAGAACTGCCATGGTTTGAGGTGGCTGGAACAGCGACCGCTGGCAGCATGTTGCAAATGAGGAAACTAAAGAGTTAGAGTCATTATGTATGTTCTTCCAAAGAGCTGGTGTGGATTTTAACTTGTTTGCATGCCTTCTACGCCTTTAGACCACAAGGAACTTGAAACCCCCACCTAGTTTGGAGAATTGCTTTGTAAACTTTCTTAAATGCTGAGTGACCTGGGAGTATTCTAAAGACACAAGAAAGGGCTTGGCCCTGCTCTAGTGAATAGTTGTTTTTATTTTTGTTTTTAACATTTGTTTATTTTTTGAGAGACAGACAGAGCGCGAGCGGGGAGGGGCAGAGAGACAGAGGGAATCCAAAGCAGGCTCCAGGCTCTGAGCTGTCAGCACAGAACACAACGTGGGGCTGGAATCCACGAACTGTGAGATCATGACCTGAGCCAAAGTCAGACACTTAACCAACTGAGCTACCCAGGCGCCCCTCTAGTGAAGTTTTATTGACAGCATGAATGAATACAGAGAAGACACGCTTATCACATTTGTATATAAAACAAATCTGGGTAGTCACTGATACTGTGATACGGTGACCGAGAGTAGCTATGCTTGTGCTGAGCATAGCATAATGTATGCAGAAGTTGAATCACTACGTTGCATACTTGAAAATAAAGCACCATTGTGTGTCAACTGTGCTCAGATATTTTTTTTAACGGTGATCAATAGAATCCAAATTCAAATATAGTTCAATAAACTGAAACAGTGGTCCAAAACTCAATTGACAAGGCAAAATACGGTAGAAATAAATGCGGAGCTCTGCCCATGGGTGCAAGAAGTCAACAGATTTGGAGCTGCCACATACATGTAATGGTGGTTGGGGATAAATTTTCTCAGCCTAGAAGAGAGGGCTTGATTCGAAGCTGTGGTGGGGGGGAAGGAGCCATGGAGACAGAGGCTTCAGCTTTTCTTTGTAACCCCAGAGGCTTGAGTGAAGTCACGGAAAAGACAATTTGGCTTCCAAATAAGGAATATGTTTCTCAATCGAGATGCAAAACATGATGAGAGGAGATGCTTGTGTGGAATCCAATGCTAAGCTGAATAGCCTTTAAAAGATGTCTTCCACAATCCTTCAATATTGAATCTTTATGAAATGTCTTTGGATTTGATAAGCTTTTCCCAGGTGGAATCGCCTTAGTCAGCTCTTACCCATGTTCATGTGATTTCAGTTGCTGGAGAGACCATCCTGGTTGATGGAGGCAGTGAGGGATTCCAGCTCGTTGGCCTGCTTCCCAGCACCCACTATACTGTCACTATGTATGCCACCAGTGGACCTCTCACCAGTGGTACCATCAGCACCAACTTCTCTACCCGTGAGTACATGATTGGCTACATATCCAGCATCCCTAGATGCTTTTGCAGATCCTGAAAATTATCCGTCCCCATGTGGTGGACTAAATTAGAGTCTAGAGGCTTTGGACAGCGCAGCTATGAGCTGTTCGTATCTCAGTTGACTGCCGCCCAAATGCCAGTGAGCTGCAGCTCTCGGGCAGCAGGCACATGTCTATTTTCTGCTTTCATCCTGGGTCTGGCTGACAGCAGTAGAACCAGGCCAAGAGAGGCCAGTATTGGAAATGGATCTGGCCCAGAAAAAACTGGATGCATATGAAAGGGCTTGATATCTGGGAGACACTGGCTGGGTGCAATCATGGCCAGAACAGGAGACAAAGGTATAGTTGTGGGGATGATGAAGCAAGTTCAAGAGTGAACTCACAGACATGCAGATTTATTTAGGTCATGATTTCAGACATAGGTCAGATTGGAAGATGACACACCTGGGCCCAGAGGCCCAGGTTAGAGGGGGAAATAGGTGCAGGAATGATCATGACACTGACTGATCATCTTCTGCTCCTGTCCAAGCTAGAACTGGGGTCAGCATGTAAGCAGCCCAGAGACCACGTAGGTGGGCGGATAAATACCTGATACCTGGAATCAAACGGAAAGGAGCTGGAGAGGAAGGTACTCCTGGCATTTTCTCTTCTTTGTAGTCCTGGACCCTCCTGCAAACCTGACGGCCAGTGAAGTCACCAGACAAAGTGCCCTGATCTCCTGGCAGCCTCCCAGAGCAGAGATTGAAAACTACATCTTAACCTACAAATCCACTGATGGAAGCCGCAAGGTGAGATTTTTCTGTAAGGGAGATTTTTCTATCAGGCCATCCAAAGGGAGCAAACTGGGTTTCCCGTGACGGATACAGACATGCTGTTGAGGGAAAAGCCTGAGTCTGTAAGCCAGAGATTTTGGTGCTAGTCCTGGCTTCTCTACTACTCTCTTTACAAGTTGAGACAAAACACGAAGCCTCTCTGAGCCTTAGTTTCCACTCCGGATAATGGGGGTGTCTACCTTTAAAACTTCACTTGGTTTTGGGTGGTGCTTCCAATATGATGATGCAAAGCACAGTGAAAACTTCCAAGCCATATAAGTACATCGTTTTGGAAAAAAATTTCACTAGCAGGGCCAAGCAAACATGAGCTGGATACCAAATTCGATAGTCTTTTATGCCTCTTGATAAGCATTATAAAGGCTACATCTATAGCCTGCAGTAAAGAGATGACACATTTCTGTGTTGTGTGATCAGTTGAAATGGTACTTCTAGAGCACCGGTTGTCAGACTTCTGTTTGCAATGAAATCCTTTTTTTTTTTTTAAAGTGAAATCATATTCAGGAGCAGAATGTACAAAATGGATGTAAGCAGAGCTAGTCTGTTGGATATGGAGTAGGGAGGCCTAGGCTTCTGCCTCCCTGGGTCCCGAGGAATCTAATACAGTTGGAAACCACTGGATTTGATAATCCACATGCCTACCTTTATGCCAATGTGCATCTATGCGGTAGGAGCGGTCTCAATCTCACACAGGAGCTGTCCTCTCTGCCTGTTGGCTCGATGCAGTCTTTGTTGGGGAACGGAGAGCACACAGTGGCCGTGGCGATACCGACTGATCTGGCCGTGGGCTTGGGCTTCCCTTCCCAGCTCCTCTCAATCATGTGCCTGTCACTCCCATCCACCTGCCTTCCTCGCTTGTTCCACAGGAGCTGATTGTGGACGCAGAGGACACGTGGATCCGACTGGAGGGCCTTTCTGAGAGCACAGACTACACGGTGCTCCTGCAGGCGGCCCAGGACACTGCCCGGAGCAGCCTCACCTCCACCACCTTCATCACAGGTGAGACACATGGCCCGGTGATGCTTTCTTCTTCCCTGCAGGACGTCTGGCTCCTCAGCAACTTCTGCTGAGACGTGATCAGGGAGAAACCTATCAACGGACTCAACTGCCTCTTCCTGTGAAGGAAAATAATGATTTTCTCCACTCCCCCTTTTCCCCCCTTCCAAGACTCTGCCAGGAAACTTCTCACTACCAGGGCAACCATAGGAACCAGCAGTGCAAATCCCTGGTCCACCTGGACCCACTAAATGACAGGTTCCTGTTCAGATTTTCTGCAAGTGTTTTCCCAGCAAATTTCTTCCATCCTTCCTTCCTTCCTGCCTGCCTTCCTTTCCTTCCTTCCTCCCTCCCTCCCTCTCTCCCTCCCTCCCTTCCTTCCTTCCTTCCTTCCTTCCTTCCTTCCTTCCTTCCTTCCTCTGCTGCCTGTAATCAGAGAATCACGTAATAAAGGTATGGATAGTAAACCCTTTGCATTAAATCCAGGGTTCTTCTCCATACACGAAGCACTTTTGCATTCCTATGACCTCGGTTCAGTCTTTGTAACAACTGGTGAGAAGGGCCTTAGGTATACCCCCATTTCACAGATGATGAAACAGAGTGCACAGAAATCAAATAGCGTAAGTGCCTGGGTCAAACTAGAACCAAGGTCTTCTGCTTCCAAATCCAGTTGCTCCTGCCTTCCTCCATTTAAGTATCAGCAGCATATACCTGAAACTGTCCTTCAGGAATAAGGGTGTCCTCATGTGTATAACAGGAAATAAACCAACATTGAACCTTTGAGAGCTATCTGACAGGCACTGTTATGATTACATTACATGTATTATCTAATTCAAGCCTATGAAATCACATCCTATGAGGTATATTCCATTATCCCTATTTCCAGTTGAAGAAATTGGGCCACACAGAGGTGAGGCAACTCACCTAAGACCCCATAACTTGTAAGTAGGAGAGCCTGGATTTGACCCCAGTTGACCTGGCTGTGGGGACTGTGCTATTAACAGTCCTTTCTGCCTTTTCCCACAGTACCTCTCTATAGTCTGTAATGCAGGACTTTCCAGTCCACACTTTGAGCTGTCTTCCTGCCCCACGTTCTGGAGGTGTGGCTGTGCACATGTGTGGGCCAAGCGAGAGTACCCCTTGTCCCTAGATGTATGTCTGCCTGCCATGTCAGAGTACCAGGATGGCTGGAATCCTGGCCCTGCCTCAGAGCCTATCCCTTCATCACCAGAGGGAGGTGACAGAATATGCCCCATCCCTACTCAGGTGGCTCTCCCTGTAGACTCACCCTAAATGGTAAAGCAGGACACTGAATCAAATACACCAAAATGTCACTAGTGGTTCTTTAAGGTAGTGAGATTGTGAATGAGTCCTCCTTTCCCTTCTTTTTAATATTTTGAATATCTTAAAAAGTGTCTACAATGAGCACATTCATCAGAAAAATGATTTTTTAATTAAAAATAAAAATAAGCCAAGGGCGCCTGGGTGGCTCAGTTGGTTGAATGCCCAACTCTTGATTTTGGCTCAGGTCATGATCTCACAGTTCGTGAGATCAAGCCCCACATCGGACTCTGTGCTGACAACATGGGGCCTGCTTGGGATTCTCTCTCTTCCTCTCTCTCTCTGCCCCTCCCCCACTCATGCACACACACACACACACACACACACACACACACTCTCTCTCTCTCTCTCTCTCTCTCTCTCTGTGTCTCAAAATAAATAAATAAACTTTAAACAATCTTAAAAATAAATAAAAATAAATGTAAGCCTTGGTCGCAGGGCTTGCCACAAGTCGAAACGCGTCTTCACGAAGCGGAACTTGGAAGACACTTGATCCCTTTAAGGGGCTCAAGTCAGTTTTGCGCCCCTTCCATGCCCTTTCACGGAGGGACTTATCTCAGCATCAAGGTGCTACTTTCTCTTGTTCCATCCCTTCGCTGCGTATTCACAGGTGTAAGGGTCCTCTGTGGTCCTCTTTTTCAGGCTGCCACCCAAAGACCCGTGGATCGGAGCTTTTCCCTGAATTGAGAATTTCTTTCCCACAAAAAGGACACAGATGACAGGAAAAAACCAGAGCTCCCAATCTGCATATTTATTAAGTCCAAAGTAATCATTTCATCCCCGAAATGCATAGGTTTCAAAGATCGCTCAGTGTAGTATGGGCCACAGCTCCCTCCCTCGTAATGCCACAGCTGGTGTGTGTGAGCAGGATGATAAGACACTGAGTCTACGGCCATACCACCCGGAACGTGCCTCATCTCGCCTGGCACACCTGAGGTTTCTCCAGCATCTTGTGGCTGTGTCTTGCTCCAGATCCACCCGGGCAATAAAAGTGTACCAGCTTCTGTGCCCACCGCTGGCCCTCTCTTATGCGAAGCCGCCCCACAGATGTATAATAGTTTGCGTCTGGGATCCCAAATCCCGCGGGAGGCTCAGCCAGATCTAATAAGCAGAGGGCTAACAATTCATGGAAATCCAGAGAGGGGGCGAGGGTAGTGGCTTTGTTTAGTGGACAATGCAGAGGGGCCATCAGGGGGGATTTAGGTGTTTGTTTCTTTGTTTTCATGAAACTCCAGCTGACACTGGGCTTCCTGGGGCATGACCAATACCAAGTCAAAAAGGGGGAAACTGTTAAGAGCCCACGATCCTGTATAATGAGTGTAGCTACTGACTGAGCCGCCCCATGGACAGTTTGGGGTTGACCAGAGAAGGACTTGCCACTACTCCCGTGGCACAAGGCAAAGATATATCCATGTTTGGAAGTCTTTGCAGAGCTTTGCTGTGAAGCTCAAATTTAAATTTAAACCACTGATGCGTACCACACCCTGCTGGCTTTGTCTTGGAGATTTATCAGAACCCACTGAAATGACCAGTTGCAGAATGAAAAGTGTGTGGATGGAAGTAATGCATATGGAAGTACCTTGCACAAAGCCTGACACACGGCAGACATAATAAATGTGGGTTGAATGGAATAGTTAAATCCCAGCTGCAGAGCATGGAAGAGGGGTTTCTGGTGAAACAAAGCTGTAGAAGGAGATTTTCAATATCCATCACAGGGATGGGACTGGCAGAGAGAGAGGTACTGCCTGCACAGTGTGATGCCCCAAGTCCCTCCAATGTCAGGTTCTTTCTGCCACCAGAAATGCAAATTTCCCTGAAGAGATTGTACTAAACCTGCACAGTTATTTGCACGTCAACATTAGTGAGTCTTCTCTGCTTGAGCCATGCCCACCCCCCCACCTTTTCTACCACCCCCTTGCAACTCCCCTGCCAAAAGCAAATTTTATTAAGGAGGAAGAGAACACAAGAGTATCAGCTTCCTAAATGTGGGGGTCAGGATGTTATCAAGAGGGAAGGACATCTGGTGGCTCAGTCGGTTGAGAGTCCAACTCTTGGTTTAGGCTCAGGTCATGATCCCAGGAGTCATGGGATCGAGCCCTGTGGGGCCTGCTTAGGATTCTTTCTCTTCTCTCTCTCTCTCTCTCTCTATGCCCCCTTCCCTGCTCTTATGTGCACACATGCATTCTCTCTCTCTCTCTCTCTCTCTCTATATATATATATATATATATATATATATAAGAAAAAGAAGAAGGAAAAGTTTGGGGTTTGCTTAATGGGTGGCTTGAGCCAGACGCCTTGAGGAGGAGTCCAGGAGAGGGGGCCTCCAGCATCAGGGGCAGGTGTTTTTCATCCCAGAACTCTCCTGTTAGCCCCATAGATCTCTTACAGGTCTCTGGAGATCAGGCTCCCTCTGAAGAGTGGCCTCAGTGGCTGCACCTTCGGCCTGATTCTGCCTCCCCTGACGTGAAGCACATCCCAACTCATCCTCTCCCTGTCTCTCTAACTCCCTCCCAACACACACACACGGAGCCACATAGCTCACCCTGTCCGCTCTATCGGCGGGCCCCTGTTTGCCTAGAAAGAAGAAAAGGAGGAGGAAGAGGAGAAGAGGAGGAGGAGGAAAAAGAAGGAGAAGGAGAAGGCGGGGAAGGGGAAGGAGAAGGAGAAGAAGAGGAAGAAAGAAACAAAAACAAAGAGCAGAGAATCTTTTCACATACTTGAAAGACTGAAGAGCTGCCAGTCTGAACCCCATGAATTATTCCTGCTGAGCAAGAGGTCTGAAAAACACCAGAGCATCCAATGTGACGGCACATCAGGGCTGATGGATTTAGAGACTAATTTCATTCTCGTAACAGGCATCCTTTCCGACTTCATTGACAGTGCCTGAGCTCTCCACTTAGCAGCATCCTATTCTTAGGACGGGATGTTATCAGCTGGTCGTTCTAAGCATTTTCTATGCCTTGTCTTATGGAACAAAAGAGCCTAGAGCTGGGCCCCTAAGTGGCCTCCATCCGCTGACAGACCTTCATCTTGCCTTGGGTGGGCCGCAATAAGAGGCTCATTTCAAGCAGATGTCTATTTAATGGTCTGGAAAAGAGTTGAGATGCTTTTAAAAATAAAAATAAAAGAGAGAGCGAGAAGAAAAGAACTCACTCCCACAAAACCTCAGAAACTTTCTTTGATCAAGATATCCTCCCTTGCTGTATTCCTGCCATAGAGCATAAACCCATTTCATTCTTTCCATCATGTTAATAGCTGTCTGTCCTGTTGTCCCTGGTGTTTGCACAAGACTCTAGGGGGAATTAAATACAAGTAGTATGGAAGAGAAAAAATATGGATACATTATTTATAATTTACTGTCGCCTGAAATTTCATTCAAGGTCTACTTGTCTTTCAGAGACATGAATATAAATGAGGAAACAAATATTCCCCGTAGAGCAACAGGGACTTGGTGAAATGATCTTCTGAGACGCAGGTTTCATTGTCTCTTTTAATACTATAAGAAGCAAACAAGACGCTCACTAAAGCTTGTCCTCAGAGACAGCGAACACTATAAAATAGGTTGTCTTGACCTTGAGGTTAAGCGAAGACAATCATTTGTGGAGGTACCCAGAGATGAGTAATGAGAAGTTTTCTTTATTGCCTTTGCTCCAGTCTATCCCACATCCAGGCTGAGCTGCTCTCTGGGGCTTTTCAGGAAAAGCTCTGGGAGTCTATTCTAACACAAGCTTCAGTTTTGAAGCTGTAAAAATTAATAAGGATTGGCAAATCCCGGATCCCTGGACAATAGATAGTGGGTCATGCAAATCCACGTAATTATCAGTTGGGAATTCCAATGCCCACTGTGCATTGCTTCCTACTCTCATTTATACCACACTTCCCCCTTCACCAAAGTAGGGAACTGGAGAGGATTCCCTCTGCTCCACTACTTAGAAACAGCTGGCGTGCCAGCTCCGTTGAAATAAGCAATCCCCCAAAAGGAGAGGTCCACCTTCTCCTTTCTTGGACACCTGACTGTGTGGAAGGAGGGCACTACAGACGCCATTTGAACAAACTATTCCCATCCATGACCCCCAAGGGCCCTCTCTATATTTATTCATTTCTTTCTTTCTGCTTTCACCTTTTCTTCCGCCTGCTACACGCAACCGTTCTGAGGCGTTGAATTTGTGTCCTTTGGTTTATATGTGTTTTTGAAAGATGTGTTCTTGGGCAAGTTTTGAGTATATTTCAAATGTGTGCCAACGGTATTGGATTACACAATTCATTCCCTGCTCTCGTATTTTCTACTCAGCGCTGTTTTTAAGACCCATCGATGCTGTAGTGCAGGTGCCTAGTCTCTGGCTTCCAACTGTTGCAAAACACTGCGTGCTGTTCATCCATTGCATGTTACCTCTCCATTCTCCCAAGATGGACAGCAGATGGTCCCCAGCCTCCCACACCACAAATGGTGCTGCAGAAAATACCTTATATGTGCCCTCTTATGAATCAGTGAGGCATCACCTTTGGGATATGTTCCCAGAAGAGGAATGACTGGGTCAGGGGGTATGTGTTTACCTGGCTTAACTAAGTATTGCTCTTTGGGATGGCCATGCTAGTTCACACTCCCTACGGAAGTTCATGATGGCTCCTGTTTCCTAATGACATGATCCAGCTTTGTAACTTTTGACAGTCTAATAGGCATAATTGAGATTTAATTTTCTGGTTGAATTTCTTCATTTTTTTCTTTTTTTAAGATGAAATTTATTGTTAAATTGGTTTCCATACACCACCCAGTGCTCATCCCAACTGGTGCCCTCCTCAATACCCATCACCCACGCTCCCCTCCCTCCCACCCCCCCCCCCATCAACCCTCAGATTGTTCTCAGTTTTTAAGAGTCTTTTATGGTTTGGCTCCCTCCTTCTCTAACTTTTTTCTTCCTTCCCTTCCCCCATGGTCTTCTATTTAGTTTCTCAGGATCCACTTAAGAGTGAAAACATATGGTATCTATCTTTATCTGTATGACTTATTTCACTTGGCAGAACACTCTCCAGTTGCATCCACGTTGCTACAAAAGGCCAGATTTCATTCTTTCTCACTGCCACGTAGTATTCCATTGTGTATATAGTTGAATTTCTTTAAATAATAACAAGTTTGAGTTTAAACATCTCATCTATACTTGTTAGCCTTTCGAGTTGCCTTTTTCTATAAATTGCCTGCACATACAGCCTATCTTTCTATCAGAGTTCCTGTGATAAGTAAGTGTTACCTAGCATTATTTGAGTTTCTGAAGTCTTTAAGTCTCTACCTGCCTGTGGGACACAAAGGTATTCTTCTATGTGTACCTTTATTAGCTTTCTAGATTTTTTATATTTAGTCATTTTGTATGTGGTATTAAATAAGGATATATTTATAAGGATATAGTTTTTTATAAACTAAAGTTTATAAGGATATAGTTTTTTAAGTTTATTTATTTATGTTGACAGAGAGACTGCATACAAGCAAGCAAGGGAGGGGCAGAGAGAGAGGGAGAGAGGGAATCTTGAGCAGGCTCCACACTATCAGCGCAGAGCCCAACATGGGGCTTAAACTCACGAACCATGAGACCACAACCTGAGCCAAAACCAAAAGTCAGACGTTTAACCGATTGAGACACGCAGGTGCCCCAGTAAGGATACAGTTTTATTTTTCTTCATATGGTAAGCCAGTTTCCTCAACATCATTTACTAAGTAATCCATCTATTCTCCATTGATTTGTGTTGCTTTACTGTATATTAGGTTTCCATATGTACGTGTATCCGTCTCTGAACTCCGAACTCCATATTCTAGTCCATGGTCTGCTCTATAGCCAACACTACATTGCGTTTTAATATCGATCACTCAGTATCTTAATATTAATATCTCAATATTAATATCACTTTTCTTTTTCGAAGTTGACTCAGCTCTTGTGACCTTCATTGTCCCATAGGCCTCTCAAAATAAGTCTATCAAGTTCCACAAATTTCGTCTTGAATTTAGATTGGAATTGCAATAAGTTTATAAATTTGGAGAGAACTGACATCTTTAGAATACTAAGTCATCCCTTCTAAAAGTATACAATGTGTCTTCATTCAAATCATATCTGTGCTCTTTAATAGGATTTTAAGTATTTCTCTATAACATTATGTTCTTGGCTAATTTCTAAACAATTTACAATTTCTTATTGCTCGGTGACTTTCATTGAACTTTAAAAGTTATTTTCTAGTTCCTTATTGCTGATATGGAAAAATGCTATGGATTTTTGCATATTGATCTCATACCCAGCAATCCCGCTGAGCTCTTTTATTAATTCTAATTATCTATTATTTCTGTTGATATTTTTAGGTAAATGTTTTATATCATCTACAAATAATAATGGTTTTATCTATATATTTCTAATCCTTATACCTCTTATTTATTTACTTTTCTATCCCTTGTCCCATTAGCTGGGACCTCAAGAACTATGTCAAACTGAACGGTGAGATTAGGTAACCTTTACTTGTTCCCATTCTTAAAGGGAATGCTTACTTGTAGCTTCATGTTGCATACTTTTTGCTAAGTCTTCATTTTTAAGCTTCTTTTTGATGGGAAAACAGGAGCTTTTCTAAAATAAAATAAATATAGGGGCGCCTGGGTGGCTCAGTCAGTTAAGCGTCCAACTTCAGCTCAGGTCACGATCTCACGCAGTTCGTGAGTTCCAGCCCAGCGTCGGGCTCTGTGCTGACAGCTCAGAGACTGGAGCCTGCTTCATAATCTGTGTCTCCCTCTCTCTCTGCCCCTCTCCCACTTGCACTCTGTCTCTATCTCTCAAACATGAATAAACATTAAAAAAAATGTTTATTGAAATAAAATAAATATATAATTAGCTAATCTTAAATAAACCAAGGTAATATTCGCTTAGGTTTGAAGTTTAAAACATTTAAGTTAAAGAATTTTCTTCTATTTGAAGCTAAGAGTTTTTGTCACAAACTTTGTGGTTAAACTTTGTCAGATGGCTTTTTTCTGCATCAACTGAGTTAATTATATGATTTTTATCCTTATCTTAATAACGAGATAAAGTACACTGATAGAGTTTTCTTTATAGTCCTAGGAGAAACCTCACCTGAATGTGATTTTTTTTTTTTTTTTTTAATGCACTGTTGGGTCTGATTAGGTAAAATTTTGTTTAACCTGTTTACACATCTACAATCATAAGTGAAATTGACCTATACATTTTCTCATGTACATGGTTCCTTATTGAGTTTTGAAATCCATGTTTCACTAGATTCATTTAAAAAATCTAGACAGGGGGCGCCTGGGTGGCGCAGTCGGTTAAGCGTCCGACTTCAGCCAGGTCACGATCTCGCGGTCCGTGAGTTCGAGCCCCGTGTCAGGCTCTGGACTGATGGCTCAGAGCCTGGAGCCTGTTTCCGATTCTGTGTCTCCCTCTCTCTCTGCCCCTTCCCCGTTCATGCTCTGTCTCTCTCTGTCCCAAAAATAAATAAACGTTCAAAAAAAGAAAATTTTAAAAAAATAAAAAATAAATAAATAAATAAATAAATAAATAAATAAATAAATAAAAATCTAGACAGTTTTCATTCTTTTTCATACTTTTTTTGGAGTAACTTACAACAGAACTGATCACTAAAACCTTTGGGGCATTTTTTGTTGTTGTTTTGGTTGTTTCTCTTTGTTTTAGGGATGTGAGATGTTGGACTAGTATCCCTGCATTGTCTGTCTAAAGTTCCAGTTTCTTCTTACACCAGTTGTGGCACTTTATAAAGTTCTAGGAGTTTATTCATTTCATCTGAGTCTTAAATTTTAGTAGCATGAAATTCTTCAAAAGACTTTATTTTTAATCTCTACTATATCTGCAGCTATTTTCACTTTTTCAGCTTATTTTTGGCAACTTCGGTCTTTATTTTTTAATCAGTCTTATTAACATTAATCAATATTAATATTTTCAAAGAGCCAGCTTTTAGATTTAAGATCCATATTCATGTTTACTTGTCCCTATAAATTTCTTAAACTGATCAATATAGTACCTTCCCTGCAGCAATCCAGGTACTTGAGCATGTTCTCAAACCCTCTGGACTCTTCCCCACTCCCTGTCCCTTTCACCTTCACCCAAACCAACCCTGTGTGGATTTGGGCTGTGGGTTGTTAAAAATAGGCATTTTTCCCTCCTGTTTTATGATAGTCTTTTATTTAAGGCAAAAATAAGACATCTTACTCAAGTATTTAACCACCCCTACTTTTCATATCTGTAGCATTTGTCACTCTTCTGAACTGTGTGCTTCCTCTAGATTTTCCAGAAAGGATTTTGTAAGGCAGACCTCATGAAATTTCACATGCCTGGAGCATTTTTTTTTAATCATACCCTCACATTTGAATTGCAATGTGATCAGAGATACAAAATGTTAGGTTCCAATATTTATTTTCCTTCATATTTTAAAATATTCCATTGTCTTTTCATATGCAGTGTTGCCACTGAGAAGTCTGATGTCAGTCTGATCCTTGTTCCCTCTGGAGGCGGTCTGCTCTTTCTAGAAGCTTTTAGAATGTTTCTCTTTCTTTTTTACAGTCTTCCACTTCACCATATGTCTTGGGGTTTGTTTTTCTTTTTATCTTTAGTCCAACACTCCTAGAGCCCTTTAAATCTGAGGTGTTTTATCTTTAATTCTGAGACATTTATCTTCATTATTTCTTTAGACATTTCTTTCGGTTTTTATTTCCCCTTTTTAGGACTTCTATTAGTTAGATGTTGGAATGTATATTCTCTCCTCCAAATCTCTTAGCTTTGTCTTTATGTTTTCTTGCCTTTTATCTTGCTTTCAAATCTTTTCAGAAAGTTCCTCCATCTGATCATTCAATTCATTTATTTGTGTTTAGCTGGATCTAAATTCTCCATTCATCCCATCCATTATGTTCTTACTTTCAACTATTATATTATTCATGCCTAATATTTCTACTTAATTATGCATGACTTTGGTTATTTTTTTATATTGTTAATTTCCTTTCTTACCTCCTTAAATAAAGCTGTCATGCTTAATTTAAACTTGGACCTACTATTCTAATAGTTCTGCATCAGGGGATGGATGTCACACAGCCTGTGGTCTTTCTTTCTCAGTAATCTTACTCTCCAGTGATGGACATTCTGGCTTATGGGCTCATGTCTCTTTGGGGTTATCAGCTGCTGTGTCTGTTATGTGTGTAATAGAAAAGAACCAAGTACACACGAAGAGGTAGATAATGAATAGTCCACGAAAGTATGGGGGAGAAACAAAAATAGAACTTCAAAACTTTTTTCTGACCTACTCTTTTTCTCTTTTTTTTGTACTGTTTGTGTCTGGTTTTTGTATCCAGGTGATGCTGGCCTTATTGAATGCGTTGTCAATGTTCCCTCTTTTTCCATTTTCTATAAGAGAATGTATAAAATTGGTGATGTTCCTTTTTTAAATGTTTGATAGAATTAATAATGAAGCCATCTGGGCCTGGAGATTCTTTTTCTAAAGGTTGTAATCACAGATCCAATTTCTTTAATAGTTACAATCTTATTCAGGTTACCCATTTCATCTTGGGTGACTTTTGGTAGATGGTGATTTTCAAGGAAATGGTCCATTTCATCCAAGTTTTTAAATTTATTTACATAGAATTGTTTATGGTATTCAGCAGGATGGGGATGTTCAATCACTCTTTAGGGAGGGCAGTGAATTTTATCAAACATCAATACCATCTGCCTCGGTTATAAGATGGCATTGTGAATGTTATAGAAGGACCTTATATGTCATTATACACAGGATTTTATCTGGCCAATTTTTAATTATATTGTTCCAAATGTTTTCAGAAAATCTAACTGTAATTTCCCTTTTCATAATCATAGGAGTGGATATAGTGCTTTATATCCTTTATACCTTTAGCAAATATTGACTCAGCATCTACCATGGGTCAAACACTGTTCTAAGTTCTGAGGATAAAGTAATGAACAAGATGAACCAGATGCCCACCCTCCTGAAACTTATATTCAAGGGGATGAGGCAGTTGGGAATAGACGAAGGAAGGAAAACAGGTAATTTCAAGTAGAGATAATATTATTTAAAAAAATAACCAGTAATGGAATAGGCAGAGATATAAAGAGCTGACCTCTAGGACAGTTCTTATGGCCGGAAGTGTTTTCTGATTGTCACTTCCTTCCCCTATCATAGACTCTGGCCTCAACTAAGATGGTCGGAAGAGGCCTCCCTTTGAACAGAGACATTTGAGCCAGGGCTTAAATGATGAGAGCAAATTACACAAAGAAGAGCATTCCAGACCTAGTAAGAGTAATTACTATACCCCAAAGGAGGAATAAGTTTGGTATGTTCAGCAGATTAGAAGAAAGCCAGCAAGAGAGGGTGTGAAATCCAAGGCAGAGCCAGAGCATACAGGGCTTTGTAGGCCAAGGTAAGGATTTTGGATTTTCTTCTAAATGCAAGAAGCTATTGCAATTGGAGCCATTGCACTAAAGAAGCCGTTGGAGGTTATTTGGCAAGAGAGAGATAGGATGAGATAGGATCACATTTACATTATTTTTAAAAAAGCACTCATTAAAAATGGAGAGTAGATATAAGTAGGGTCAGAACGGCAGGAAAAGACCAGACAGGAGGCATTACCATGATCCAGCCCTCTCCTTTCGAGGTCCAATCAAGAGCCACAGAAAGGGGCCAGGCTGACAGCTGCTAGTCTGTGATCAACTCATCTGCCATGGAACTGGGTTTCCTGATATAAGTGAATCCACAGAATAAGGCAAATTATGTCAGAATATTGCTCTGTGAGAGTACTTTCAGCTTATCTTTGAAAAGAAGATTTGGAAGCCTAGTGGGTTTGCCCATGGTGGGTAGAGGCAGACGGTCTGCAGAGCTTGAGGACCTTCCTCAGCAACTCTGCTTCAGGTGAAGGTATCCAAGTTATCTATTGTTCAGTTGATTTTCCATTCCTATTATACCCTTAAAGACTTTTGTCCCTTCTCCTCCCAGATTCCCTCTTGAATTGGGTCTTAACTACAGTCTCACCCCAATCTAATTCATTCTTCACCCCACAGTAAGAACGATCTTTCTAAAAACTTGAGCTTAAAGTCCATCAATGGTCTCTTCATTCTATCACCTGACCAAGATAGTTCAGCTCCTTAAATGCCATGATCCAGTCCCTGTTTACCTCCCTGAAGCTCTCACTCATCCACTCAGACCAGCTCCTGGCTAACTCTGCAGTTTCCCAAATAAGCCACACTTTTTGTACAGACCTGGGACACCCTTCTCCCACCAATCTGTAGCTAATTTCTGCATCAGTTCCTAAAATAAGAAGTACTTTCTCAGTAGCACTTGCTAATCCTGCCACATCCCAGGCTCTACCGCTCCCCTTATCTTCATCAGCCCCAAGCTTCATTGAATGCCCACCTCCACGTTTGATAACTCTCTATATTTACCTCTTCCCCAGAGCACTTAGAGCTTGGGGTTATATTTGTTGGTTTCTCCCACCACAGTGTGAGAAACCTGAAATATGGGACTGCGTCCTTTTATTCTTCATATTCCCATCTTTTAGCACAATATTTAGAACTCAACAGATGCCCCCTATATGTTTGTTGGATGAATATATAAACGAATAAACAAGTAATAGATTAGAAGATGCTATTAAGGAGGCTAAGGTGGTAGGTTTTCACAGCCCATGTGTGCTGAACAGGTAACTTTGCCCTGTCCATGACCTCAGACTACCCTCCACAAACCTGCCAACCAGAAACCCACTTCTGGGAAGAACAGTCTAAGTGCTGGTGGCCAGAGGCAGCCACCTGTGCTTCTGTGGAGCAGCACACTTTGCTGTGTAGTTACACAGACACCTGCTGAGGCTGTCCTCAGAAGGAACCACTGGCATCATGGCTTTGGTCCGGATGCTAAGGTCATATGAGTAGGCAGATGCTCTCCAAAGCCATCTACTCTGACTCTTTTAAAGATGGCATCCAAGAGTGGAAAACAAGTAAGGGACAGGGCAGGGAGAGAAAAAGTCTCTTCCTTCACTCCCAGCCAGCTGGGGGTTGTCTGATTGTGCTGTATGTCACGTAGCTCACTTCACCCCACTCAGCACTCAGCCTTCGGACGCCCAACACAAACCAATTTCTTAGCAATTCTTCCGGTGAGTGCCCCAGTCCTGTTGATCTCACAATTACACCTACAAACACTTAACCAAGAGACATCCCAGTGTACCGATCACTTGGCATTGCTTTCCTCTTAACTTGGTAATCACTGCAGCTTGTGCTTTGAAAGAAAGAAAGAAAAAAAAAGGCTCTTTGTGAAGCCAGGCCTCAGTTATTGTGCCTCAGGGAACAAAAGTTTTTGGTCCTAAAATTTCTGCCTTGGAAAGATCACTGGAACGATCTATGTTAGGGTCAAAGGTGAGTTTCTGATGATATTAAATGGCATGACATCTAGAGATGCCTGAAATCTGTCCTGACAATCTCCTAAGAATGTATAAAACCACAGTATACATGCAAGGAACACAGCAGAGCAGAAATCAGTGCATTCCTCTTTTTCAATTTTTTTAAATGTTTATTTATTTTTGTGAGAATGACAGACAGAGTGAAAGTGGGGGAGGAGCAGGGAGAGGAGGGAAACTGAATCCGAAGCAGGCTCCAGGCTCCGAGCTGTCAGCACAGAACCTGATGTGGGGCTGGAACCCACAAAACATGAGATCATGACCTGAGCCGAAGTCGGATGCTCAACCGACTGAGCCACCCAGGTGCCCCTCAGTGCATTCTTTAAAATCAGCTAAGCCAAGGTCTAACAACCCCCGACACAGAGCTTAATAGAAAAAAAAAAAAAAAACTGGAACACAAGGCTTAAACTCAAGGATAAATAGCATCTCTTATTCCCTCTCTTTACCAGGCCACCCAGCCTAAATCTTGGGACTGGCCTGCTCAAGACATACCTACTGGGAAAGATGGGGAAGGAAAGAGGGAGGGAGGGAGGAAGAGACTGAAACACTCGGTCTAGTCGCTAGAGCATAGGATCTAGGCAGAGAAAGCAGACTGCCAGGCCCCTAGGGGACACAGTGTAGCTTACCAACTCCATCTCTTGGCCTCTCTAAGAGGAAAATGTACCCGAGAAAGAGTGGAGTTCAAATCCAGCTGTTCCTCAGACTCATCTGAGGAGATCTGGTAAGACACTGATCCCCTGCCACCCCCTAATATTCTGATTCAGTTCATCTGCTGCAGAACCCAGGAATCTAGATTTCAGTGAAGTGCCCACTTGGGAACAATTAGTGAGCCTCTGCCTCCTCTCATCTGGTGAAAAGGAATAATGATTTGATCAAGGACTAGTGATATGAGGCAAAACTCTGGCAATATTGACAGCCAGAGAAGGTGGAGAGGAGTGGTTTCGTGGTAGAGTTGTCTTCTCCAAACCCCAAGAAAACCCTAGTCGCTGCACAATGCTTGTTGATTGTCTTTCATTAATGCCACAGACTATGATGAATCTAGAAACAACCAGGTGGCCTTGCAATTTGTCAACAGTAAGACAAGGGAACCCGGCAACTATGCATTAGCCCCAAACACATTTGGTGAGCACCTCCACCATCCAGCCCAGGGTGGGGGCCCAGGAGGAAGAAAATACAGCCCTTCTTCTCCCAGGGGACAATCTGTGAGTTTCATCTCTTCTAAACTTTTGAGACTGCTTAAATCCACGTTTTCTCAAGTTGATTTTATTCCCATTTTCTGACTTAAAAAACATGAAACCCTTTTTTATATGACAGTCTTTCAGATGTTTCAAAACTTCTCCAGGGAAAATTCATCTCAGTTCACTATATTTATTTTTGGTAGATCTACCTTTAAAGCAACTAATGTGTTTGAGCCTTTTTAAAGTATCACTAACTTTAGTATTAACAAATATTAAATAATCAACATCATCAAGGTGAAGAAACCTGTATAACATCATTTATTTACCTATCCTGAAGTTTGGTTGTATTTTAGATGCGTATTTGTATGAGGGTTGGGGGAAGATGTTCTGTTGGGGACACATTGGATATTGGCAAAAAAAATGGGAGCTCTGGCCTCTTTAAGGAACTAAGTTGATCATGGAAAAAGAACTATTTTTTTATTTTTATTTATTTTATTTTATTTTATTAAAAAATGTTTAATGTTTATTATTTTTGAGAGAGACAGAGCATGAGTGGGGGTGGGGCAGAGAGCAAGGGAGACACAGAAACAGAAGCATACTTCAGGCTCTGAGCTGTTAGCACAGGGCGCGATGTGGGGCTCAAACCCACAAACCCACAAACTGTGAGATCATGACCTGAGCAGAAGTCGGATGCTTAACCGACTGAGCCAGCCAGGGGCCCCAGGGAAAAAGGACTATTTAACACATGAGGTAGGAGCGAGCTGATGGCCAAGAACGTTCTGTGCTGATCTTCTCAAGCAAGAAAGTCAGGCAATGAGGGAAGAGTGGAGAAGGGAAGGAAGACAGGCTGGTTGCTGCAGAGACCAGGTGGAGAAAGGCCCAGAAGCCAAGACATAATCACAGTGCTCCCGAAGCAACAGGGAGAGGGGAAGTGCTCGCTTACACCTGTCCCCTGAAACATAATTGTAACCTCTAGAAATATGTGGAGTCAAGAACTCCAATCAGGCTCTAAGACATGCTGGAGACGAAAGTTAAGAGCTTTTCCTCAGCTATTTAAGAAAATCAGTTTGGGGGATAAATATGTTTAATTTGAACATAGAACTTCCTGAGGTAACTTTAACCTTTGGGGCTTTATATGTTTATAAGATAAATACAGACATCAATTAATCCTTTGCTGTATGGATAGATGTAGATCGTGTGAACTGTATGCCTATGTGACATTCCATTTAGTCAACTGTAGGGAGTACTCGACTTGGGGTCTCAACACTTGAGTTCACGCGACCAGTGGAAGTTGTGTGATCTTCCTGAGTACAGTTTCTTTGTCTGAAAAATAACAATCCAGTTGATCTATAACAATCAGCCTTTCTCTCCAAGTTTCTTGCAAGAATCAAATAGAAATAAAACGCACTTTGTCATGTATAAGTTTTATAGAAATGTATTGTTACTCCCTGGTACAAATGTGTCTGAAGGAGGAGGTCCCCTTGTTCTAAACTACCTTAAATGGCAGTGCCCCTTGACCGTGGTATGACAGCAAGCTGGACAGTTCCTGTGCTAGGAGTTAGCACATCCCCTGAATCCCAGTGACCTCTTCCTAACACAGGATGCTTCACAGATGATCTGTGACAGGAGCCTTAGATGACCAGAGTGTTCAGTGAGGATATTACATCACCTTCCCTGTGTGGCATTATGCTGTCCACTTGCTCTGACCCCTCAGCTGACTCCAAGTGGCCCTCTGTCACACCTGTAGTGCACCGAGCCCGCCACTAGGGGACACGGTAGTGAGTGATACGTGAGGTCCCTACCCAGGCTCCTCATAACTGCTACAATTCAAGGATGCAAAACCACATCAACTGCACTCCATGGACCCTGAACATCATTGTATTTACAGAGCACCAGAACCACTTTTCCTTACGCGGCACGCTCTTCCTTGTGCTTGCCCGATCCACTCCTTCAGTCCAGAAATCTCCGGTGGGATCTCTGCTTCTTGGCTTGTCTGCTAAGTATTAAAATTTGCCCTGAAGCTAAGCTCTTCAAGATACATGATTTAAGCTTCTCTTTCAGCTAATTAGATATTGTCCTACAAATTGGGCTGTTCTCTCTGAAAGATGAGCAGTGATTTGTCTCCCCTGCCCTTTCCTCAAACTTAACACTGAACTGTAAAACATGGCCATTTGATTGTTTAGTCCAATCAGGAGATTATTTTGCTTGAGGAGTAGAGATCCATCTTGTTAACGCAGAGCTTGTTCGGGCATTTCTTCATGCTGGTGTGAGGATGGCAGAAGGTTTTGCTTACTGCCTCTCATCCTTTTGAAGGGTGGGCTCTACAGTGATTTCTTGTGGCCCGTGCATCTGTAATCAGCACCTGAGTAACCCCACTAGCTACATTAACACACATTCACTCTTAAGGGGGGGGGGGAGATATTTTTATTATCCCCATTTCACTGACAAGAAAACTGATACCCAGGGAAGTCAGGCCATCTGCCTAAAGCCAAACAAATAGGTAAGTGAAAGAGCGAGACCGTGAATCCAGATCTTTGGCCCTCAGATCCCATAAAACTGTATGTTGTTTAATAAATCCGACATCAGTTAAAGAGGGGGGATGCAGGATGATGCAGGGTTCCCACACACTGTTTGAGATTCAGCGAGGATTTCTTACAGCTCTTGACAAAGTGCCACGAGGCCCTCCACAACCTTCTCCAACCCAAGGGTCCATTATGCATAGTAGGAGAAAGGACCCTTTCTGGAAATTGCCTCTTTTCCTATGCAGGGGGCCGGGTGTTTCCTCATCCTCAAGACTGTGCCCAGCATTTGATGAATGGAGACACTCTGAGTGGGGTTTACACCATCTTCCTCAATGGAGAGCTAAGCCGGAAGTTACAGGTGTACTGCGATATGACCACCGATGGGGGTGGCTGGATTGTAAGTACATGTGGCTGTTCTCCACGTACACAAACATCCTTGGTGTCTCATCCATCTGGATCAGCGCCTACGGATCCAAATTTCACCATCCTCTGGCCATTCTTCATCCACCCCTCACCTGTCCATCTTGGGGCTCTTTGTTGCCTCTGGGCCCTTGCTCAGTAGCCCAGGCATAGGTTTGGCCAAGCACTGGAAGGAAGAAGATATTGAGGCCGCAGACTGCAGTGACCTGACCCAGTGTAGGAGCCCCAGGAATATGGTTCCAGAGTGCCGGGGAAAGGGAGTAGTGGTCAGATAAGTCCAAGGGTCTCGCCTGCTGTAGGCTGTAGGAAAAGAAGGGGTGGTTCCTCTGTAGGAGAAGGGCCCTCTGCAGGAGCAGGGGAGCCTCAATGGGGAGGTCTATGGGAAGAGTAAATGGAGGGGCAGATGAGGGGCGGAGCCTGGATAGCCGGCTCTAGTTACAAAGGCCTCCCCTGCCCCACCCTTCCCTGGCCTCCCTGGTTCTTCCCCAGAGCTGTCACAGCCTTCAAGAAGCACCAGTGTTCAGGAAAAGCCAGACACCCTCCTTCCGAGTCTACTAGGGTAACACCAAGAGAAGACAAAGGACAGTCTCACAGATGTCCCCACCTATCAGTGCAGCTCACCATAAGACGGATGGGAGAGTTCCCACAACCTGGCCCCAAAGCAGCCCAGCATTAGCTCAATCCCTGCGTGCTCACAGGGCCCCCTCCCCAAACCAGCCCCCCCCCCGCCCCCCCTCTCCCCACCTTCGGCTGCTAACACACAGCACTGGATTTTTCTTGGTGCAGAATGGATAGTTTTTTAATGGAGTTAAATGGTGGCTGTGCTCATAAGCTACTCTAGGGAGACATTTTCTTTTATGTTTCTGACATATTTGTGCCTCCTTCTTAAAGCATAATTGGAAATTGAAGCCGAGGCTGATGCATTGGAGGTTAAATGAAATTAGCACTTAAACAGCTCGGAAAGCGAACGATATGTTGTTGCTTTGCCTGCAATGGGATGATGACAGTTACTAGCTGATTTGAAGTTGGTCCCGTTCTTTGGGTGCGAAATGCTTTCCTCTACACTCTGCCGCAAAAAGATTAATTGGAGAGCCAAGCCTGTTTCCCTTGCCTATCTGGGGGCTTGATATGTATCCTGAGTCCCTTGTGTATCGCAGGGGTGCAAATTAGTGTCAACATCACACCCTGGCCTATTCATCAGGGGCCTCTGCACTTCAGGAGAAGAGCTCCCAGTACGTCCAACAAGAGTGCTGTGCCAACACCGGGCTCTGTACTGCAGTGCTCTTCATCTGAGCGTCTTTGTCGCAGCAGATACAAAACTCGGTTATAGCAGTTTTACTCTTGAGAGTTTCTTTTCTTAGTATCACTTTTTCCCCCCTTTCTCCCTCACAGGTATTCCAGAGACGGCAGAATGGCCAAACCGATTTTTTCCGGAAATGGGCTGAGTACCGTGTTGGCTTCGGGAACCTGGAGGATGAGTTTTGGCTGGGTAATCCTCCTTTGTGCTTTCCCTCGGAGCCCTGCTCTGGCTTCTCGTCCATCTCTCTCCTTTGTGTGTCCGTCTGGGATTATCGGAAACGCTGTGGCTGTTGAGAAGCTGACAGCTCGTGAATTGCTTTCAGTACCTCTTGCTCTGTTTGGCTCCACTATTGATCTGTTTTTATCTTATTGTGGTGTTTTCCTCTTTGCTCTGTCTCTTCCCATCCTCATTAATAGTCTCTTATGCTGATGGGTCTTGACATGAGGCAACTATAGAGGAAGTAAGCCACCTGGTGGGGGAGGGGGCGGGGGACACAGCGAGCTGGCCCGTCACCTCTCAGAAGCCAGGCGCTGGTGGGCCAGCCTGCTGGTCAGGAGAGAACCGAGGCGGTTGCCCTGCCCCAGCTCCCTGGAGGAATGTGATCACCTGACTTGGTGAGGGAAGGGAAAACATGAGAGTGGCATTGGAAGTGACCTGCAATCTCCCAGGGGTCTGACACAAGCAGGAGGCGTAGATTGAGAACCGAACCGGTGTGTGAAGGTGAATCCGCACCCCATCCACGCAGCTGGCCGCGGTGCCAATCCCAGAAAGTGGCCCATCTATTGCCTCCATCTCCCGCTTGGTTAGATTTTCACAGTGATGTGTACGGGAAGGCAGGGGGACAGGCAAACAACCGGGTTCCACAGCTGTGGTCTCCTTTCTGTGTCCCCATCACCGTCTCACGGGGCCTCACTGTCTTTCTCCTGGCTGCTCGCATGACAGCCCCCCACCCGACCTCCCTGCCCTTCCATCGTCACATGGCCGGCTCCCTCACCCAAAATCGGAGCAGTGGTTAACCTCATTTGTAAACCCTTTCAATGACTCATCACCACCAGGTGAAAGCCAAACACCTTAGCTAAGGTCAAGGCCCTCTCTAATCTACCTCCAGAGACTGCTCCCCGCCACTAGGCACCCCACCCCTCTCCCCACCCCCACCCCCATCCACTCCCTCTTCTGTGGGCCCAAAGCACAGTGTCCATTTTCCTCTCTGTCTCTCTTGACTATACTGTGTAAAGTTCTTTCAGCACTAGGACCACATCATAGTCCTCTTTTAATCCCATTCATTGCCTGTTATGGTGGCTGAGAGAGTAGGTACTTAATGTATAGGTATCAATCAGTCAATTAATGATAAGAATTTATTGAGTACCTATTAGATGCCCAGATCTATGTTTGCTGATGTAGGTAATAAAACTACAAGGTAAGAACATTGAGAGACAAGTCAAGTGAATAGGAAGTATTTTTACCTTCTAGAAGTTTCCATACAGCTTGGGAGGCCAGTGCAATGCACACAAATCCGTGGGCTCGGCAGACAGGGTTCGTGTTCCCCAGACCTCAGGCACTTAACACCGCTTCCACAATTCTTGCATAATCTGTGAAGTAGCTAAACTACCACACACTTAAATTCCCTCTGTATCGCTTGCTTTATTTAGTTAAATCTACTGTTTGGGGGAAGAAACTTAATAGCATTGCCCAAAATGGCAAGCTAGTTATCATGTGCCAAAAATAAAAAGGAGACTTAAACATTAACACAACGAAAAGGAAACAATATTAATATGATTAAATGACAGTTAAATACGGGGCCCTCAAGGCTGATGCTGCTGGGTGTGGTACAAACAAAGATTAAAAAGTGTTGGGGGCTCACCACCAAGCACTAGAACCAAACAGAGACTGGGAGTCAAGGTTAGGATTAGAGTTAAGGTTCCTCCTTCACCTATTAAGGAAGAAATAGAATTTGGAAATACCTTTCTCCCTATATGTTTAAGGTTATTTAGTAGCCCTTATTCCCAAAGTATTTCTCATATGGTGAGAAAGGCCATCCCACACAGAGAAACACTATAAACCCACCAAATACCAAGGAGAAGGCCACAGATACTCAGAGAGGGGAGGGGTCAGCTGTGTGGAGGAGGTGCCGACAGATGAGTCAAAAGAAGCAGGAAGGAAGGGGACAAAAAAAGAGGTAAGGCAAGGATCCTTCTGACAGACACAAACGCAAGAGTAAAGAAACCATCCACTGAGAGGAAAGGTGCAGGTCAGGGAAAGAAGAAAATGAGGTTAGGTGGGTTGAATGAAGGCACATTATGGTACCTAAGGCTGGGAAGAAAAGTCTTGACTTAATGCCATAGGTAATAGGGAGCCAGTGAGGGCTCTTGAACAGAGGCATGGCCTGGTGAGATATAGTTTGGCAGCAATACTCAGGTTGAGGGTAACTGTGACCCATGGTTTATATCTTAAGTTGGGTTCCCTAGAAGCAGAGCCAGAGACAAGGAGTCTTGTTTAAGTGATTTACTGGGTGAGTGCTCTTAGGGGCAGGGGAACGGAGGAAGCAAGATAGAGCAGGGGAAATACGCAAAACTGTGGTTGTGGTGGGAGACAATCTTCAGTCTCGTCCTCGGGGGAGCATGAGTGCTGGAACATGAATTGCTTCGCAGAGTCGGTCCCCACTAGGACAAGGGGGCTGACATTTTGTACCCCCACATTAGGCATTAATGAAAGTCTGCTTCAAGGCAGGGGGGAGGGAGAGTGTAGCTGCCAGGAGGAAGTGACTCCTGTTTGGTCAAGTGTTATTATCCAAGAAGAAGGTAGCTGTGAGTTGTTACCAGCCAAGACATCTAGCAGCTGGGGGATAGGTCCACCATCTACTGAGGGCATCCGGGCAGGCACACCCAGGATCCACTACACCACACAAGCACGAGTCTAGGGTAGGTTGTGGGTCAGCACCCCAGCAAACAGCCCTCAGCTTATAATCAACGTAAAGCTTTAAATCTCAAAGAGGAGAGGGAAGCAGAAAGATCCAGGTGGCCCTCAGCCAATCATTTCGCCTGTGTGGATTTCAACCTCCTTTTCCACAAAGAGATAAACCTAAGCAATGTCTAAATTCCCTTCCATCCCCTCGATTCTTTCATTCTCATGATGGTGTGTGATAGATAGAGATCAGATATGACAGCCAAGCAAGAGGACCTCGGTTCAGTAGGCAGATAGAAATCAGGAGGACTCAGACATCACCAGCAGTGCAAGCTGAGTGGTTCAAAGTCTGGACAGGTGGGTCAAAACCAGAAAGTCCCAGAGCACAGCCAGCCAGGGCAAGCAGACAAGGGAATATATATGAGAAAACATTGCTGTGGAGCATGTGGGCTCACAGAGGTTTGCACCTTATGAGAATCCATCAGACCAAGGCCTGGGAAGCTTAGAGCCCAAAGAGAAGCATATGGGGGAACATAGCCACCCAGAAACCAGTGCAGAGGGGGCAATGCAAGCTGTAGCAGGTAGATTAGACAGAAAGGGACTGTGGTCAGGGGGCAGATGGCTATATCCCCTGAGCTGACCAGGGCAGCCCAGGAGGACTGGAGGCTGAGACAGGGAAGGGCAAGGTAACAGAACCACTTTTGCAGGCCACTGGACGATGGTAAGATGTCTAGCTCTCCTGGGCCCCTAGTGCCGGTCCTGAACTCCTCTGATCAGTTTCTTTACCTCTCTTCACCTTCTCTGACTCCCTACCACTCACACCAAGGATTTAAGCCCATGTAATTAATGCCTTTTATCATTTTCACCCAACAACACGGTTTGAAGTAGAAGGTGGAAGAGGACGGGGCCAGGAGTCCCGAAGCTCAAGGTTTGTCCGTAACTGGGTCAAGACAGGGTGTGAGGACCCCCGAGCTGACCCGTGGTAGAAACCCATCAGCAGACCAGGGCTTGTCTTTTTGCAGGAAAAATTTCTGAGTCTAGCAAGATCTGTTTGGTAAATGACCTGAGAAGGCCTGAGGGCTCCCCCTCCTCCTCTATAACATCCGTCTGAGGCCACAGTCCCATTCTCCCTCCCCTTTCCAAAGCCCCTGCATTCTCTGCTCTTCTCCCCAGGGCTGGATAACATACACAGGATCACATCCCAGGGCCGCTACGAGCTGCGTGTGGACATGCGTGACGGCCAGGACGCCGCCTTCGCCTACTATGACAAGTTCTCTGTGGAGGACGGCAGAAACCTGTACAAACTGCGCCTGGGAGTCTACAATGGCACCGCAGGTACCCCGGCCCCCAAGCAGACAGACCCCAAGGCGTGTGCGAATTCCCTGCTAGCCACAGTGAGGGCAGAGGGCCAGGAGTCCCAGGTGCTGGTCCCGGTTGTCCAGAGCCACTCAGGTGACCTGCAGTCAATTTCTAAGGACTTCAGTTTCCTCATCTGGAAAATCATAATAATGATGCCTGCCCTACTGCACAGAGTAGTCAGGAAAAAAAAAAAATGCTATCAATGCAGTGAAAATACTTTCAAAGTTTAAAAGAAAAAAAGTGCCATGTGAGGGCAAAGGATTATTTTTCTTGTCCAGATTAATCAATATGGGCTCTTATCCAATGAGAGCATAATCAGCTATTGTCTGGCTAGAAATTCCCCCTGCGACGACATCTAGGAAAACCGTCTTGCAACTAATGGAGACAAAGCAGATCCCTCCATACGTTCTGAGATGACCCCCTCCTATCAGCAGTCCTGCCTTCATCGGGTGCAAACAAGAGCACTGGAATGAACCTCGCTGGCCACATTTCTTTTCATTCCTCCACAAGAACCAAGTACACGGTCACGTTTCCTATATAGATTTTTATGACATCTCTACTAAGTAGAACAACCATCTCTATGAGTTCTGTTGCATTAATAGTTTTATCAGAACATAATATCCAGTCTCCTTCTTAGGCTTTGCCAATCTGTTTCCTGGGTTCTATTATAGCACATTTCATAAGACCTGTTTTGCCAAATATTCTACTGTTCGGTACACGGAGTTATTGGTCCTTTCATTAACTCCAATCTTAGAGCTAAATGCTAGTGTATAATTTTAGCAGCATTTTTATGCCTCTTGGAATTAAGAAAATCAGCAAGGTGTTGCCCTTCCAATTACTGCCTCTGTCCAATTATTTCTCTTCTCAGCCAGGTATTGTTACTCCACAGGAAGACACGCTTTGCTATTGTTCACAGTGGTGATTATTCCCAATGGCAGTCAGTCGGATCTGCCTGAAGTGCCCCTAACAAAAATTCCAATTTGCCACACTTTGGGCATAAAATCGCCATTGAAATGGAGTGTGCTAAACAAGACATCAGACTAAACCATTTCAAAAAAAATCTGATACCATCCACTCCCTAAGAGTAGAATTGCACCTGCAGAAAAGCAGCTCTTACCCTCCCCATAGGAAGGAAAGCAACCCCTTCCGGTTGCTCCCATGTCCCACCTTCCTCCCCTTCTTCACCTGCTCCAGGCCTCTGCCTCTCTCTGCCTCCATCGGCCCAGCCACCGCTGACTTTACTGCAGCTCTGTCTTGCTACTGGGTCCCATGGGGGGCGGGACTGTTGTTCCACATTGTACTCTCACGTCTCACGGGAAAATTCTGCCGGCAAATTGGCCAATCACCAAAAATTAATTACAGTGTGAGCCCTCCCTTCAAATATTCAGTTCATTTTCCTCAAAAGATGAAAACCCTCACTTACGTAGTCTGCCCCCTTCTCTGCGCAACTCTACCCAATGGTAGAATTGCTTTGTCTAGACCAGAGGTCTCCAGAGGGGAAGAGGTCATCTTCTCTTTCTGGCTTTTACCATTGCCCAATTCCCCTGGCCTTTATCTTGACTTACTGCTCACTTTATTGGCCCTATTGGCAATACCCCATCCCATGTCTTCCAATCCAAGTTTAGCCCCTTCTCTTGTCCCCATTTCTCAAGGCTATAAAAACCCAAGTCTCTAATCAGGACTCTAGATTAGAACTGAAAACTCCAAATCAAGTTATCAATAAGAGGTTCTTGAGCAACCCCTAGATGTTCATTGTACAAGTTATGGGGACCCAAGAGAAACATAAGACATGGCTTCTGCATGAACTGAACATCTATTTCTTTAAAACAATTTTTTAATGTTTATTTATTATTGAGAGACAGAGAGAGACAGAGCATGAGCATGGGAGGGGCAGAGAGAGGGGGAGACACAAAATCTGAAGCAGGCTCCAGGCTATGGGCAAGCTGTCAGCACAGAGCCTGACGCAGGGCTCGACCTCACAAACTGTGAGATCATGACCTGAGCCGAAGTCAGACGCTTAACTGACTGAGCTACCCAGGCGCCCCTCTATTTCTTTTGAAAGATCCACAAGGGACACCAGCTCTTGATCTCAGTGTTGTGAGTTCGAGCCCCATGTTGGGTATAGACATTGCTGAAATAAATAACTTAAAAACATTTTTAATTAAAAACCTTAAAAAGAATCACAAAAGAAATGGTACTCACTTCCAGCTTACTAGGTGCTCATTGGCCTAAGAAGGAGCAACATCTGTCTGGGACCCCAGTGGTGAGGGAAACAGTCCAGAGAAGGCAAACCCTGGAAGAGAAGTCACGGAAGGAGCTGTTACCGTGGAGGAAGGGCAGGCGTGAAGGTCCTTGTTGCCTAGGGCAGGTGTGACTTCAGAAGAACAGAAAGAAGATTGGTAGAGAGTAGGGTGAAGCTGGACCCTGAAGGGCCTTAGAAAAGGGGGCCCTCTTACTATGGTGAGCAGGGGAGAGTCCCGGTAGGTCCTGAGACTTCGGGATTTGGGGGCTTCTAGGAAGATCAATGTGACAGCCGTAAACTGGATGAAGTAAATCTGAGTGAAGAACAGACACCAGCTGGCATGAGCTGGTGCATTAATCTTGGTAGGAGATAATAGGAGACTTGACTAATGTCAGGAATTAAGAGAAAGGTATAAATCTGAACAGTGGTTTGAGAGAGAAAAACCAAGACTCACACAATGAATTGAATACATGAGGTGGGTATAAGGCAGAAGTGGGAAGGGGAGCCAGATCTGGGGAGGAGACAAAGACCAATGCTGGGATCTATCCCAGACAGCGGCAGGTGACCCCAGAGTGGAAGGTGGAGAGAATTGTTCCTGGACAGCAGTGAGGGCAGATTCTAGATTACAGAGGAGCAAGAGGGAGATGAGAAGATGAGGTGGACAGAGGCAACAGAGTTGAACTGATGGTAAAGAAAGGGTCACTAGACAATAGGACTAATCCAAGAATTTTAATTTTTTTTAATGTTTTATTTTGAGAGAGAGAGGGAGAGAAAAAAAGAAGCATGCATGTGCATGAGTGGGAGAGGGGCAGAGAGAGAGAGAGAGAGAGAGAGAGAGAGAGAGAGAATCCCAAGCAGGCTGCATGCTGTTATTCAGAGCTCCAACTCATGAACTGTGAGATCATGACCTGAGCCAAAAATCAAGAGTCGGACGCTTAACTGACTGAGCCACCCAGGTGCCCCCTAAGGATTTTTAAAGATAAAAGATATGAATATGATTTATTATTGAAGGAATTGAAAATGCTAAATATATATATATATATATATGCAAATATATAAATATATATATGCAAAAAAAAGAAAAAATAAGAAATATTTTTTGCCTTCCTCTGGACCTAGAAGAAATGGGAAAGAATGAATTACAGGCAGTGGGATTATCTCTCAATAGACAAAAAGTCTGATCCCCTGTAGACTGTCAGAAGATGAAAATGATGGGATAGAGACAGGATATGTTGAGTTGGTGACCCAACTGACCTGAGAGGATCAAACTTCCCCATAGAACAAAGATCATCCCCTAAGAGCTAAGCTGTGGTGGGAAGCAGTCGAGGCACTGAGTGGCTACCATGAGTGTGGACTCAGATGCCACAGATGACCCAGAACTATGGTCTCTTGCAGCTTAAAGGGAACTCAGAAGCATCTACAATAATGTCCATTCAATAACATGAGCCCCTTCACGACATATCCAACTATAAATCCCACCAAAATTTCAGCCAATAGTTTGATTAATTACAGTTTGATCCTTTGCCTCAGTTACTCAGTTCATATGAGTCACCTGCACAACATCCCAACAAGACAATACCCAGCCTTTGTTTACCTCTAAGACTAGAGATCTTAACCCATCTCCAAGCAGTCTGTCCCATATGTGAGCAGCTCCAATAGCTGGGTAATTTTTCCTCCTATATTTAGCCAAAATATGCCTCCTCTCAGTCTCCACCTACTGATCCTCATATCCCCCCCCCCCGCCATTTACTTTATTTATTTATTTTTACTTAGTAGCCCATGAGATATTTGGAGATAGTGATCACAGCCCTTGTCTCCCATTGAACCTGCTCTTCCCCAAGATACAGCCCTGGTTTTCCCAACCACGTCTCTGCTGTGGTGAAGATTTTCTCATCATGCTTTCTCCTCTGGACAGGAATTCTAGCTTGCTGAGATCCCTGTTTACATGTGGCATCATGTTTTGTGGCACATGTGGGGTTTGGGGTATGGGTTGACCAGGCCTAATAAACCACGGAGAAGGCCACACCATGGATGCATGGTGGTAACCCAGACTGGTCGCGTCACCATGGCTCATGCCTATCTCCTGTGAAGATAAAGGAATACAGTGCAGGCCTGGAGGAAACAGACAGGGGTGGTGAGGTGAACTGAGAGGACACAGCTCTTAGCAGAAGGTCAGAGGGATGAGGAAATGAGTAGCAGAGAGCAGCATGGAGAGTTGCTGACCCAGGGGGTAAGGGGGAGTATGAGTTCAGTACAGCCAGGCTGAGGAAATGGGTAAAAATGGGGGAGGAGGTGAACGGAAAGTCCCTTAAGTGGAAGCTAGGTTTGTTGGGAGTGGGTCAAACGTCCAGAAAATGCTGACAAAAGAGTGACAAATCAGACAGCCTTACAAAAACATCTTTTTTACAGGGGACTCCCTCAGCTATCATCAGGGACGCCCTTTCTCCACAGAGGACAGAGACAATGATGTTGCAGTTACCAACTGCGCCATGTCATACAAGGGGGCCTGGTGGTACAAGAACTGCCACCGGACCAACCTCAATGGGAAATATGGAGAGTCCAGGCACAGTCAGGTAGGTGAGGCTCTGCCCCAGGGCTGTGGAACCCACTGTCCCTAAGCTTTATGTTCTAAATGCACAACTGGGTCTTACATCTCCCTTTATAACAAAAAAAATAGTCTTGAGAAAGGACTATCATGAAGAGGGAGATAACCTAGGCCCTGGAATAAGGGCAGGACAAAGTAGACTCCAGTGGAGGGAAAGAAAAGCATCTGGACTCAGGAGAAGCCCTGGACAACCAGTCACATTCCATTTCGTTTCCTCATCTAGATGATCCCAACAATCCCATGGAGAGATTGTCAATTTTAGGGACGGCTTACAGGCTCAACTTCATCTTAAGAAGCGTCCCAGGAAAGGAGAAATCAGAACACCAGGGTAAACTGGACTATCCCTCCCCATTAGAGGCTACAAGTCCACAGACTGGGAAGAGTGATGGGTTGACCAACAGGACCAACTGGGACTTTCCCAGTTTTAGCAACAAGAGGCCAGCGGTGAGGGAAACCCCTTAGCCCCGAGCAAACCAAGATGCTGGGTCACCATAGGTGGAAACCGCCTGACTGTCCCATCAGGAGTGAGCAGTCAGACACAATTATTCTCTTCAAAATGCTTGTATGCTATTGGGATTTTGAAATTCAACACTGATAACTGGTGCATGTAAATCCTGAAAGCCAAAACATTAGAGCTGGCAGTAAGAAATGACCTGAAGGGCAGCCCTAATGAACCCCCAGGCCACAGGCATGTTGAGAAAGAAAAGCTGGAAAGAGACCCCGCTCCTTTGACCTTATGAGGGAGCCGGACCGCAAAGCTTCACATTAATGAAAAATGGCTAAATCCACATCTTGGATTCCCCGCTCCTGCTGTTCTCCTCCTTTTCCAGCTGGGTGCTCCCTCTGGAGGGAGGCGGTGACTGACGTGCTCATCTGTCTCCTTCCCAGGGGATCAACTGGTACCATTGGAAAGGCCACGAGCTCTCCATCCCTTTTGTGGAAATGAAGATGCGCCCTTACAGCCACCGTCTCACGGCGGGGAGGAAACGGCGGTCCTTGCAGTTCTGAGCAGTGGGCGGCCGCGGGCCAGCTGACCTTCTCTGTCATCTGTTTGTATCTTATAATATGAAACAAGGGGTGGGGGGTAAGAGTAATGTGCTTTGCAACATGTTAAGGGTGTTTGAGGAAGCAGGCCGCAGCTGCTCGTGGTTTCTGCTGGCCCGGGCCTGGCCCTCGGCCTCCATTCTCCCTCCCAGCCAGTCATCCGGAACCTTCCCCTCTTTTCCCACCAAGGAGGGAAAGTGTGAAATATTTTTTTAAAAGACCGATTTAAAGGCAAGTCCTGGAGTCAGATTGCTATGGCAACGGGCCTTCTTTTCCTGCCCTCCTATGAGCTGCCCTTCCCTTCCAGGTATTTGTGCTCTGGTCACTGCCTTGGATGGCCAGGTTCTCTCACCAGCCCACGGCAGAAGCCTCGGCACGAGAGCTCCGCCAACAGCTCCCCGTAAGAGGAAACAGATGAGTCTCACTGCATCCCGACAGCCCAAGTTCTTTTTAATGGGCCAAAGATTCTCATTTTCTGACACTCTTACCAGCCCAGTGTCCTATTGCCTTCTGAGATCAGTGGCCTCTTTTCCAGCCCCAATCAATCGTGTGCCTACCGCCCTCCGACCCTTAGACGCCCACGGCCCCACGAGCCCAGCCACTGTTTGCTCTGGACTCTGGTTCCCAAGGCATTGCCCACACCTGGCCCTGGGCTGTACAGTGGCTGTGTCCCTGAGGGTCTTAAGTCACTGCCCCCTCTCTCGGGTCTGACAGACAGCAACTTCCTTTGTGGGTGAAAGGGGGAGATGGTTGTAGATTTAGTGCTTTGGAGTCACACAGTGAGGAAAGGACAAAAGAAGTAGAAATCAAGGCATCTGCCATTTGAGATTACAGGTCCCGTGGGAAACACAGATCCTACCTGGCTCTGTTTTCTTATTTCTGGTCCTATGTGCCATGGACCTTTTTTTTTTTTTTTTTTTTCTGAATTGCAAACAGAAGACCTCGTTCCCATCTTCAGCCAGGCTCAACCTTAATGTGGGTGGCTTGATAAGAGTCAGAAGGAGAAGTTATAGGACCAGCCAGCCATTCCCCTGACTGATAATTCCTGGAAAAAGGTGAAATTCGGCGTGGGGGCGGGGGTGGGGGTTCTCTATTTTGGTCCCGCGGGAAATAGGAATGACCCCTTTAATGAGTTGACATCATGAGAAGCCTCTCTCCATCTTCTTTTATTATTCTGCCTTTGAAAGGAAAAATGAAAAGTGCCAGAGGAAATTACATCTGGAAATCCAAAGGTGAAAAGGGGAGGACTGGGGGCCCACCTCCCACGTTATGAGATGTGCTTCTCTTCACTACCATGATTTGATTTTTAAGCCCAAGAGAGCTGGAGGCTCTACAAACCATGACCCCTCGACTTCTCCACATCAAATGTCAGCTGCAGCCATCCCTGTAGCATCCGCCAAAATCCACACCCAGCGCCCTCGCTGCCTTCCCCCTTTCCTCTCCTTTTCCTCAAGGCCCCAGCTCTGTTTCCTGTAGTGCCTGCGTTCAGCCAAACTAGGGCATCTTGTTCCTTTCCCAGCCCGTGGCTGGAAGAGCCTGAAAGTTAGCATCTTGCTGATGGAAACAACTACACTGTAACCAAGCCCTGATCACCAGGGAAGGACAGCCCCTCGGGCTGCTGATCACACTCCTGGTGTCTAAGGATGAAGTCAGCTGCCACCAGCGACAGGCTCTCCTTTAGCAGCCCTCCGAGGCCTCATGCGCTGCTCTGTGCAGACGTGACTGACAGACCCGACTGACAAACCCGGTGCTGAGAAATGGAAGTCACGACGCCATTTCTCAGTTCAGCGGGGGCTTCAAAAAGAACTAGGAGGAGGAGGAAGGAGAAACAATCCTTTCAAGAAACCCATAAGTTAAAGGAGATCCAGCTAGAGAGTGGGACACCTGGCCATAGTATGGAGCATGTCAAAAGGAAGCTGGGAGCTGAGGCAGAGGTCCACCCTGGCCATCTTGTTGGCCCTCTGACATCAGGGAGGCTGTTTTCTCTCTCTGGGCCTCTGTTTCCTCTCCTGTTGAATCAAAGCTTAGACTAGAATGGCTACTAACTTCCTTTTCAGTTTTGATAGTCAGTAATGCTAGTTTCTGATCTGAAAATCTAAATATAATTGGGCATTGATGAGAAAGCACAATTAAGTAATTAAAATTCACCAGAAGCCCTGCTTTATTGAATGGAAGGAAGGAAGGAAGGAAGGAAGGAAGGAAGGAAGGAAGGGAAAGAGGGAGGAAGGAAGGGGAGAAAGAGGGAGGGATGGAGGAAGAAGGAAGGAAGGAAGGGGAGAAAGAGGGAGGAAGGGAGGGAGGGAGGGAGGAAGGAAGGAAGGAAGGAACGAAGGAAGGAAGGTTGGTTTAGAAGTCATAAATAAAACACACACCCAAGAAAAAATTTTTCGGAAGAGGTAATGCCAAGTAAGAGGCTGAACTCATTTTGTCCATAAAAGCAGAGCCCAGGGGCCTGGGTGGTGCCCGTACAGCCTACCTCATCCAGGAAACTGAAACAAAGAACTTATGAGTCCTTGTGTGGTCAATTCAGGTGAAAGCCAAGAAGTATCAGTGGAAACCAAAAGCTGCCTTTCATTATAACCATTTTACCCTATGGAACATTTTTATAAATAGTATCAGCAGCATTGCCTGAATTCTTTTCAAAAACTTTTAAAGCAAGAAAGGGACTTCAAAGATTAACTCGCCCAACCTCCTATAAAAGGATGTATAGATTCCTTTTATTAAATTGAGTGATTTTCTCATGAGCTTTCACCATTTTCAAGAGACACTGTGCCCTGTTCTCTTCCCAAGACCCATGATCAACTAAACTGAAAGCTTCTTAACTTTACCCACTGATTCCTGCTTATCTCGTTCCTCCACATTTGTGTTCTTCCCAAAGGTGGGTCCAGTAAGCAATACTCACAAGGCACTGACCTAAGCATACCAGTTTCCCTCAAGGGACCCTCAAGGAATAGAATTGGACCCTGCCCAGAGGCTATTTAACTGCAGGATAAGGATTTAATCCCAATCCTAATTACAGGCACTTACAAACGGATAAAACCTACCAATGACTAGATCCAAGATCCAGACAGTTTTTCCTTTTTGCATTTCCCCATCAGATAAAGACAGTTCCCTACAGAGTAACTCACATTCTCCAGAGTTCTTTGGAGAGTAAAGGAGGTGGGTGGAAGAGTGGGGGGAGGGCGAAGGTGGGGGAACAAATCTGTGGAAAACTCCTGCCTTTAGACTGGATTTAATTGGAGGAGGGCGACTTGCTAGGTGTGGCCACGAGGTGGCGATCACCACCCCCAGCCACCATCTATAACTATGAAACATGGTGGGAGTTGAGGACAGCAAGCTCTTTGGGGTTTCCAGAAGAACTCACACCAAACCAAGATTCAGGAAAACCTGAAAACTGATTTGCACAGGAGGTTGAATTGTAAAAGAAGAACAAAAATGGCAGCAAGGAAGTGCAGAGCAAACTTCCACAAATAGTTAAACCCAACGCGCCCCCACTCAGCTGCTTGTGAACTGGTAAGACACCTCCCACCCTCTTCCCTGGAAACCAACCAGCTCTCTGCACACTGAAAACTGTTATTTCACAGACAAACCTAAAAACCCAAGGTTGCCAGTGAGCTCCGTGCCAAACCAAACAACCCTCATCCCGTTTGTACTTTGAAAATCCCATCTCAGAACAGAGCTGTAGATTATGGGACACTAGGTCATTATGGAATCTTTTTCAAAGAGCTCATTTAAAAGCATCAGTTGAGAAAGGGTTTGTGAGTTCCTCTTTGTCTTTTCCTCTGGAGAAAAAGTGGAACCTGGCAGCCGCAGATGCGCCAAGCTGAGGAGGCTGAAGTAGACTAGCCCATGACCCAGACTTGCACGTATTCCTGGGCCATGAAAACAATTTTCTTCTTCTTCTTTTTTTTTTAACCTCCCCCGAAATTTCGGCTCAGGAAGAACCACTTACTCGGGGTACATGCTTGCTTTCTATCATCAGACTCCTAGTCAGTCTAATTCCTCACTTCCATTTCTTTCCCTCCAAAGGGGGCACTCTATTTGCATCTCACTGGTCCTAAAACTTTGAAAAGGAAAGATTCAAACCTCAGTTTAGTTTCAATAATCCCACAGAAGATGGAATAATTTGTTCATTTGCTTCAAACCGGCCAAGGCCGTGGGACCTCAGAGGCCTGGGGCGAGAGTGGTGAAGTTTGGGAGTCTGCCTGTTCCACAAAGCCCCAGATGCCAGGAAGTGGCCAACTCAGCTCCACCCAAACCTCCCTGGGTGGCCCGTCTTTCTCCAGGTGACAATGACAGAGAGGTTCTGCACTCAGGGAAGGCGACACACAGGGCTGGCTTCCGGGTTCTGCCTGTAGCTTCTGTCTGGCTATACCTCCGGGTCCTTGGGCCACATTCCTGAACATCTTTGACTAAATGTTGCCCCAGACCTTTGTCTCTCCCATAACCCCACCCCAACACAAATGTGACCGAGTCTCCCTCAACTGTAGTCCAGCATTTAGGTGCTACCAGGCCAAATGAGAATTCACAGACCAGATGAAACTTCCAAAAGCAAGTAGGAAAAAAGCTCTAGTGTGCTGGAAGTGGGTGTGTTGTGTACATTCAGGTCCGGTTTGAAAGAAGGGCTCTGGTTCACCCTAATTGTAGCCACATTAGATGTGCTTGTGTCCATTCTGTGTTCCTCAAGCCTTGAGAAATGGCTGGGAAGAAGAAAACATATAGAACATAATACAATACAATACAATACAATACAATACAATACAATACAATACAATACAAGCATATGGATGATTGGAAACTAAAAGCAAGCCTCAAGGGATGGCCCACAGTCGAAAGACAGAGAGCAAGTGTGAGGGACCCTGCTACAGGGACCTGCATCCTTGACTTCTGGTCTCACCTCCCACCACCAGAGCGCCTGTCAGTTCACCCCTTTCACCTGAGGAGAAACTAAGGCACCAGAGGCGTACTACCGCAGAAAATGAGAAGAGAAGGGCTCTCTTTGCTTGCTCAACCAGTCCTGCCTGGACCTCCTTCATGGCACCCACCAGCCTGATTTGTCATCTCTAGCATTTCTGATTCACGTTTCAAGGTCACCCCTTGCCTGAAGCATGACTTCATTGCACCTGCAGTATTTCATTGTCCAAACGTCCTTGGCAAACCTCACAGTCTTTGGACAGCGTTGCCTTTTCTCCAAACCGGAAATCCTCCCTCCCTCCCTCCCAAGCTTAATAAGGCTGTTGCCGAGTATCCAAATAACACAGCTCTTGTTCCTCAGACAAGCTCTGCCCCCTCTGTAGACTTGACAAAACAGCTCCTCATTTTCGACTGTGAGGCTGGGCTGAGGCTAAATTTCCAGTTCAGAAAAACATGTAACCCTTTTGAGTCTCACCGATCGGTTCTTACAGGTACTGCCATTGGCTCATTGGCACGGGGGGCTCATGGGAGGTAGAGGAAGCATTCCAGAGGCTGGGAACACCTAAGCCACAGAGAGGATTTGGGTCCGGATGTATGGCCAGGAGGCAAAGCACAGATGGGAACTATTGTTGTCTTCCTATTCCTGGTTTAGCACCCTCAGGGACACCCTGTGTTGCTCTGTAACATCCTGCCACTGGACGCTAATGTGCTCAACACCGCCTTTAAAAGGCAAACGTTGGGAACATACTTCAGAGCTAGAGAGGACTGGAGGCCACCTACCCTGGCCGTCTCATTTCATACTTCCGGAAACAGAGGCCCAGAAAGGTTAGGCAACCTGCCCAAGGTCATACAGCTAGTCAGTAACAGAGCTGAGATCCTATCTGGCATAGGCCTTTTAATATTTCTCTCCCCAAGTGAAGACCAAGAGACATGGCATTACTGCACTCCTACTACTTTCCAGATACTGCGCGAGGAACTTTACATATGTCACTTCATGAAACCCTCACCACAACCCTGACTCAAGTTTAACCATTCTACAGATGAGGGAATGGAGGCACAGAAAGGTTTGGTACCATGCCCAAAGTCACAGAGTCACTAAAGAGAGCTATAATCAGAATCTCCCTAATTCCAAAGCCCTTGTTTTTGCTACTTCAGAAGGCTGCCACCCCTCCTACTTGTTTAGCCACACGGCCGCCATCTTGGATTTGTTAATGTTTGTACAAAGGGGCTTATGATGCCACTTCCCTCTGTCTTTTAAGAAAAGGGAATTCTTGAGTTGTTTTTGCCACATCCTCCAGGGGACCTTTAACCTTACCATCAGAAGTAAGAAGCATCCTAACAGCTTTTTCCTTTTCTTTTTTTTTTCCTCTTTTTTTTTTTTTTTTTTTAATTGGGAAGTAAGAAAAAGATTTACAGCAAGTCGGTAGCAGACAGAAAAGACCAGGACACAAGCACTATTTCCCCCAACACCACTCCTTCGGGAATATAGTGGCCTCTTTCCCATCCAACATTAGAAGAGTAGGAAATTCCAGAGTCATTCTCCTCAAATTGGGAGGACAAGATTGGCAAGACTGGGGAGAATAAATATGGCACATGTTCCCTCGGGCACCAGTTTCACTCCAGAATTTTAGAGGAAAGGAGTTACATGATTCATATATTGAAACTAATACAGACAGTATCAAATGCAGAAATCCCGTGAATCTTGAGGTTCAAATCAGCAGGCTGCAGACTGATTTGGGCTCTTTCCTCCCAGACTTTCATGGGTACGATCAAAGTGTCCCAGGGTTGTGGTGAGGGTCAGCGAAAGCTTTGGGGAATGAGGCTCGAAGAAGGCAGGAGACTAATGTTACTTATTCCCCTCTTCCCTCATCTCTCTAGTGTGCGGGGTGGTCTCAGAGGACAGTTAGGTACAAACTCAGCTCTCTTTGCCACATTAGGGAATTTCGAAGGAAATTAGTACTTGGTAAATAGTATTTTTGGCTGCCAGGCCCAAACTCCAGAAATGAATGCCTTCCTCTTAATTGAATGCCACTTATGTATAAAGGAATAGATTTCCCCAAGACAGAACTCTGAATTTTATGGTCCTCTTCCACGTGGAGGCTGCAGGGGCAGCAGAGATATCTACGTGTTAGATGCAGCAGACGCCATGGTTTCTACAAAAATGGCAGCCAAGTAAGTGCCCACCTACCTACCCCCTTTCCCTGCCCATGCCCTCTAGACTCACACCCTGGTCCCACAGACTCAAGACTCAGCATCTGGATGAGTTACTATTAATACCACTGACCCCTCCTTCCTATCCTTCACACAGACACAGCCATCCGGTCATTCTGCCCTCAGTTACACCCCAGGCCCATAGGAACCCCTGGGTACCCTGAGCAAGTCACTGTGACTTTGAGGGAGCTGTTATCTTGGGCCCGGGGAACCTGAAACCCACCCTGGTGGTCTCTAGATCGTTGTCCTGAGAAACCATAAACACCAAGTCCTCCGATGCCCTCGAATTTGAGTTTGTCGTTTTAACCTTTAACAGCCTTTTCAGGTAAAAATAACAACGACCAATTTACCAACTTTGTAGCTACGCTGTGCTTGGGAAAAGCATTTGCTTCAAAGAAAGACCGGAAGAAAGAAAGAAAAAAAAAAAAAAAACCAAGAAGCAAAAGGGAGTACCTACTCCTCAGGCGATGTACACTTTAATGAACTGAAATAAAAATAAAAACAGAGGAAGGGAGAGGAGATACCAACTTGCCCCATCGTTTCCTGGCACTGTAGCTCAAAGACTGGAATCTCCACTTGTTAACCATTGTTAACTAGTATTTTTAGTCCTGATTGCTTTTAGCCTCTGTATAGTTCCTTTTTTAAACACATTTTCTATACGTCAATAAAAGATCCTGAAGGAGTGGTGTGCATCTTCCAAGTCCTGTGGGGAATTATGGAGGCATGCCTTTCTTAATGACCGGCCTGCCTTCTTGGCTCTGGGCCTCCTCCCCTCAGCGCTTACCCACCACTGCTACCAAAATGTCTTCTCTGCATCACCCTGTTGTGTTGGCGGCTGTCATCGCTGAAGGTCCTGCTACTCCACCTGTGTCCCTTGCCTTCCTTGATCCTGTTGTCTCACTGTAGCCTCGCCTTCTCTACCCTCCTCTTCCCACCACCTACCCTTCCTCCCTCTGCCACTGTCTTTCTCTCTTTCTCCTCTGCCTCCACCCAGTCTGAATTCTTCCTCTCACCGGTTGCTTTCACCCTCAGAAAAGGTCCCTGACGAGTGGTCACTTTTGCTGGATGCCCCAGCGTCACCCAGACTGGTCCAGGCTATGGTTTGGAGCCCTCGATCAGCCACAAAGACTGACTTGCTGTCCGGTTCCCTCAACCCTGGAGCGCCCAGTGGTAGTAGCCGCATCTCCAAAGCTCTAGTGCCATCTATGGGCACTGGCGGAGAATATTTAATCGTCTTAACTTGCCCAGGCTGTCTGCCCTCAGTAGCTGAGTCTCCAGCTCCTGTGACCACCTGCCTCTCAGGCTTGGTCACCTGAAAAACATTCTCCCTTTCCCTCCCTTGAAAATGAGCGCGGTGCACATTGTGAGATCAACTCTCACCTCCAGGTCATATAGGTAACACCCAGCCAGGTGATAGCCTGGAAGAGCAGGGGTCTGAGGGAAACTTCCATCGGGCTCAGTTCCACAAGAACACAAAGCAGAAGTGTAGAGACAATAACAGAGCGTAGTTGGGGCCCTGAACCCAGACAAGCCCTCTCCCCCACTCGAGGTGGAGGGGCATTCCAGGAGACTACCCGGGGGACAGTCCACCTGGCTGTGTCTTATGACAAGAGGAATTACCCAGGGGGGAAAGGTGAGGAGGGAACAACAGCACGAATAAGAGTCAGAGGGCATTTCTTCTGGTATTTTCTAGGCTCCAGCAAGCCTCTTCCCAACCCTGGGCCATGTAAGAGACAGGGACAAAATCCCAGCCTCCAGCTACATGGCGGTCTCCCACTGAAGCTCCTGCCCTACCCCAGCAGCGGGACGGACACTTTTGCAGCCCATTCCCTGCGGCTCATTTCCTTTTCCTCCATCATTTCCTAAAATACAGATTTCTGTGATAGCAGCAAGAGAGGCCATTTAAAACCAGTCACATTTCCTGGTCCCGTTTTAAACAAGCCGCCCCGGAAACCCATACCTGAGGAGTGACCGTTGTAATGTGCAGATAAAACCCATCACCTGAATCTCGTTCCTGCATGTTAAATGGGCAATGGGAACTAGACATATACAGTGGAACATAAAGGAATTTCAGTCATTAGTATTTATTCCTGAGGCAGCTGAATGCTAACATTATGTTTTCACTTAAATGAGTATGATTCACCCATTGCTTAAGACCTCTGGGTGCATTTACAATGATCTGAACACAGATTTAATTATTGCTGTGTTGTGGGAACTAAGGACTGCCACAGGGAAAATTAAAAGTGGATTATTAAGCAAGAGAAATGTTAGCAGCATTAGTAATCAGTGCAATTACCAAGAACCCAACGTAAACACAGTAGCGTCTTCTCTCCCGTGATGACCCGAGCGGCCCTGGGGACATGTGCCTCAGCAGCCACCTCTTTGCCTGTCAGCAGTAAGACATCATTAAGGAATAAGGGCTCCTGGGGCCTGTATCTCTCCTCTCATGTGATATGCACACTACACTTCACTGCCCAGCCTTTCAAAGAATCATAAAAAGAACATGTATTAGACTCGTAAATCCTCACATAACAACGTCTCTTGTTCCTCTTCTCTCATCTCCCCACGTGAGTCCAGTGAACCTACCACGGACCAGGCCCAGCACTGGCTCTGGGTGGACAGGGACGAAAGCCTGGCCCTTCCTTGAAGAGACAGAGTCTCTTTTTGCCTCATTCCGTTTCCATCTACTTGCACCACACTCCCTACTCCCCAGCCCAGATAGTCCACACGTATGTGGATGAAGCCCTTTGCGTCAAACATTTTAAAATAGGTTCGAGAAAATTTTCCAAATTTATGTTTCCGTGTTCGTGAGGAACGGAGACGAGATGTACAGTAAAAGAATTCAGTTAATTAGGAGGAGGGTTGTCATTTCAATATTGACAATATTCTTTTTTAAACCTAGGCCTATTTCAAACACTTCAAATACTAAGAAAAGTGGCAATTAAGGAGCTTTGGATTCAAAGAGAAGCTTTTTGAATCCAAAAAGCTCACAGAACGTTCTCAAAGGACTGATTACTATAGAATCTTCCATGGTTGGGAGAGCAGAGGGGAGGGAGGGCATTACAAAAGGTTCTGATATTTTAAGATGTTGATGCCCTTTAATGCCTTAAATGAGAAATGCTATGATCAGAGATCACGGCCAAACACTCATTCATAGCTTGTGTGAAAGCTTTGGGTCTACTCTTCATGACAAACAATAAGCCCTTTGGAGGTTTCTGGGAAATAAGCGTAAATAACAAGAAATGCAGCAACAATTATGAAAATTTGATATGCTAGCTGTACAGGAAATTTAAAGATCCAAGAAAAACAGTGAGAACGATGAAGAAATGTATAAATTACGTCTGTGCACAGGCAGTACCTGGCGTGATTTGTGACCCACACTCACTTTTTATGACTTTTTTTCCCATAAATAAAACCCACAGAGGAATAACCAAAACTTATATTTACAACCAAAGCTACACAGAAACAATGACAACCTGGGTTGTTATGAAAGACAACTTGGCTGACTTATTGACACCGGAGAGTGAGGAATCACTGAAGAAATCAAGGTGGAACCATCTGTCCTCCTCTTCGACCCCCCCCAACCCCCATCTTGTGCCATTTAAAGACCTTGAGAGGTATTCGTGTAAATTTAGTCTTCAACATTTCTCTTCCAAAGAAACGACCTGAATTTTAACTCCATTTGAAACATCCATGCTTGCCACAAGGCAGGGTTTTAATACAGCAGGGCTATTGGCATTTTGGTCAGATGGTTCCTTGTTGTGGGAAACTGTCCCGTGCACTGCAGAGTCCTTAGCAGCATCCCTGACTCCTCCCCGCCACAATCCAGAGGACCACCACCGTCCTACAACCAAAATATCTCTGGATACTGCCGAATGCAGTTTTGCCCTGGGGTGGGGGACAAAATCTCCCTCAGTTGAGAAGACAGTGAGTAGGGAGATTTATCACAAAAATGAGATGACTTCAATCCAGAGATTGTTGAAGCAACATTTTAAGAACCCAGCTCATTTCAATCCAAAAGACAAAAGAGCCCCCCAAATGGAACACTGCTGTAGCTTTTCTATTGAATTTCTTTTCACAAGAG
Organism: Felis catus; assembly: GCF_018350175.1. Classification (NCBI taxonomy): domain Eukaryota; kingdom Metazoa; phylum Chordata; class Mammalia; order Carnivora; family Felidae; genus Felis; species Felis catus. The sequence goes on along the minus strand of NC_058384.1, from coordinate 17,174,845 downwards.
TTTCTAAATGTTTGGAAAGCATGTGTCTGTGTCTCATTTGTAGTTATTTTGTTGGAATCACTCTTGGTATTTTGGTGGTACGAGATTAGATTCCAAGGTAGGGAGGAGAATTTATAAGACGGTGCTTCCAGGAGATGAGAGGTTGACTCTGGTTCAATTTGTCATGGCTGTCCAGGAATCAATTACGTTTCAAATCAAGGGTCACTTGTAAATTAGACCTTTTGGCTCTGTTGCTTCACCTGATGGACAATAATAAATGGTGTTGATTGTTTAAGATCTCTAAATACCTCACAGTCTTATATGGCCTGAGATTTCTTTAGGAAAAAAAAAAAAAATGAGATCAAGGGTATGTTAGTCACCAACAACAGGAGGAAAGGAAGATGTCCCAAAATTCTGCCTAGGTTCAAGATTCTGATCAACTGAACAAGGAAAGCCAGTATCATTGCCCGTGCCCACAGGAGACAGTGGATATCAAAGTCACATGCCTAAGAGAGTGCTCCGTGATGTTAGGGGAAGCAAAGGGTTAACTTCACACACACACACACACACACACACACACACACACACACACACATAACCCACCCAGAAAACTTTGGGGCAAAAGAAGAAAATAGATAGCTGTCCATGAAAGAAAGAAACCTACTGCCTTGCCAGCATGGGGCAGAGGACACCCACCACTGAACCGCTTTACGCAGCTCACCATCCCAAACAAGCACTTCCAGGACCCAAGAAGGGGGATGCAAGGAGGGATGCCATTTTTACTTCTAGCATTTTCAAAAGACTCGCAAGTTTGATTTTTCTTTCCTATTGTCCCAGCCATGCCCGTGGGACCACTTGGCCTAGCTTTGTGCTCAGAAAATGTCGTCATCGTAGTGTATCTGCATAAAGTTCTATTAGCTATGAAGGTCATCTGGGAGCAGGAAAGAGTCAACGTGCAAGTGTGACTGGCCACAGTCACCCTCACATTTGCTTCTCCTGGTCAGATGAGACGTCTCTGGTTCAGTCCTGAGAATCCGATGAAGTCCCTTCCTGCAGGGGTGTGTGGGGCCATAGAACTCACAGCAAGGAAATAAAATCGGGGGCTCAAATTTTGGTGCCAAAAGAGATGTCTTGCTCTGGTTCATGATCTTTTTCACTACAGGTTCTTCTTCCAGATCAAGAGCCACTGATGCAGATCAAAAAGTGCCTCTTCCATTAGGGGATGAAACCTGTTATCAAATTTCCAGAACCATTTATTTCTCTTCCAAGACCAAGCCACTTTGAGAAGCCAAGCCCTCCAGTTGGACAGAGTAAAAAGCTTATTTTCTTTCCTGAGGGCAGGAGGGGATTGGGAAAGCATGGTGAGAGCCCCAGTGAGAGGTGTATTCCTCTCATCTGTGAGCTACTTGAGGGCAGAGACTGGGTTTTCCAGCCCATTCTCAATAGTTAGCTCAGTGCTTTCCATAGACCCAACGTAGAACTGATGGAAACTGAACTGAACCAGTCCTATGTTATGTCTATGAAAGAGACTCAAATAACTGTTTTAATTATGTTCAAATTTGGGATAGATCCCTAAAATAGCATACTTCGAGACTTTCTGAGGAACAGAGGAGAGAACACTGGAAGTTAGGTCAAAGGCTTATGTGGCCATTTCTGCCATTTACGGGTAATGTGCTTGAGGGGAAGCCTGCATGCCTCTCTGTAGCTCAGTGTCCTTATCTTTAAAATGGGAACAAGAATAACTGTCTTTCCTACTTCACAGACTACTGTGAGAAGCAAACTCGAATGTGCAGAAAATGCTTTGAGATGGGTGTCGTCACTACAGGAAGGTGCTAATTTGGTGACAGATAAAGGATGCTGACAATCATCCTTTAATCTCAGATACCTTCCTAGCAGTATTATGACTTAATGTGTCACTAACCTGATTCCTTAAAGCAACTTATTGCCTTTAAACAATGCAAGGCAGGGCACCTGGGTGGCTCACTTGGTTAAGTGTCTGACTTCGGCTCAGGTCATGATCTTGTGATTCATGAGTTCAAGCCCCATGTTGAGCTCTGTGCTGACAGCTCAGAGCCTGGAGCCTGCTTTGGATTCTGTGTGTGTGTGTGTGTGTGTGTGTGTGTCTCTCTCTCTCTCTGCCTCTCCCCCACTCATACTCTGTCTCTCTGTCTCTCTCTTTATCTCAAAAATAAACAAACAAAAAACATTTAAAATAGTAAAAATAAAAAATGCCCTGGGCAAAGTTAGAGCATCAAGAGTTAACGGATGGCTACCTGAGAGCAGGTGGGGGTCAGGGTGGGGGAGGGGGCAGATAAGAAGCCACAGAACAAGGAACAGAGAACACAGGAGTGAAAAAAAGGCAGCCATACTGTGGCTGGCCCCATGGGTGACTCTTCTAGAGGAGAGAGGTGAAGAGGACCAGCCTGCCAGCCCACTAGGCTCCAGAGCTGTAGTCTAAGAACAATCTGGTTCCAGGCCATTCCCCCACCTTCCCTGGACATAGAATGAGGACCAAAGAGACCCTAGCAGCACTCAACAACCACCTCAGAGTTGCTGAGTAGCACTCTTTAAGATGTATAGGGTGAAGACTCCTCGCTGAGACTCTGTATTTATCAACCCCCCTCCCCCAAGGACATCACACTTGTGGTTGAGGCCTGCTGGCTTCAGACATAAGCCCTGGAGGCCATGCTTCGAGGGCATGAGTGATGATTTCTAGGGAGGGGGCTTCTGTCTGGTTTCTAGGGAGCTGTGGACTTCAGTTTCATTGAGTGAGGTGTCTCGGGCTGGAGGTGAACTGCTCAAGGGAGAGAGAAGTTAAGCATGGCCATCAGCACACCCACAATCCCCCTACAGGGGCCCACACACTTAGTCCCACTTCTACATAAACATGAAACAAATGATTAAAGAATGTTCATTTGAGGGGCACCTGGGTGGCTCAGTCAGCTAAGCATCCAACTCTTGATGTTGGCTCAAGTCATGATCTCATGGTTCGTGAGGTCAAGCCTGCATCAGGCTCCGCACTGACAGTGAGTAGTCTGCTTGGGATTCTCTCTCTCTCCCTCTCTCTCTCTCTCTCTCTCTCTCTTTCTGCCCCTCCCCTACTTGCATGCTTTTTCAAAAATAAATAAATAAACTTAAAAAAAAAAAGAATGCTAATTTGAAAAGACAATTATTCTGGATGCTCACATGTCTCAGTCCTGCCTTGTCCTCAAATTCACACAGAAGACCCACATAGGAAAGAGTGTTTGTTTCTGCCCCACAGAATGGACCCGAAATCTCCTACCAACAGAAGCATGGGCTCCCAGAGAAGACCACCCTGGCCCCCGTCCCCACCCCACCCCAGGGAGGGTGAGCTAGGAGCTGGGGGACCTCACCTCTCCCCCAAACCCCTCCCAATGGCCTGGGATTGAAGCAAGAGCTTGTCACGTCCAGCCCTGACTCATGGCCACCTTCCGCACCACTCATCTGTCCCAGGCCCTGACCTATAAAAAGAAGAGGAACAGAAATTACCACATTCAAACTTAGTCCTTGACTCCTGGGGACACAGACAAATTGGCAGTTCATTGGGCCGGTAGTTTTCACAGCTCTGGTGGTGTCGTATGAACTGTGACAGATGTGTTGGGGCCCTGGAGCCTCTCTGCTGTAATTTTCCCCACCGAGGCATAACATTCACCCTGAAAGCAGGAGAGCACCTCCTCTCGCAGAGACCCCACTGCCAAAGAGCCCTGCCAGGCAGACAGGAAGGCCATGTCTTCCGATGCAGCTTCCCTCCTGAGTCACCCAAGTGTCCTTGACCCAGAACATTCATTCACTCATTCGTTCCCTTGTTCATACAGTCATTGAACATCCCCTATCATTCTGCACTGTGCGGGGAACTGGTGGAAAGCCAGGGCAACTGGAGTGCAGTTGGGTGGTGAGTGGGTAACAAGGATGAAGCTGGGAAAGAGGACAGGACCTAATCAGACAGGGTTTTGCAAGCCATATGCAAATCCTGATCTTTTGTAAGTGTGGTGGGAAGCCTTGGTAGGACTCTAACCAGGAGGGTGAGATGACCATACATGCATGTAAAAGAGTTAGCTGGGGCACCTGGGTGGCACAGTCAGTGAAGCGTCTGAGTTCAGCCCAGGTCATGATCTCACGGGTTCATGAGTTCAGGCCCTGCATCGGGCTCTCTGCTGTCAGTGCAGAGCCCACTTTGGATCCTTTGTCTCCCTCTCTCTGCCCTCCCCCACTCGTACTCCCTCTCTCTCTCTGTCTCAAAAATAAATAAACATTTAAAAAAAAAGAGTTGGCTGTGACTATCACGTAAAGGGAGAGGGCATGCAAAAGATTTGGGGGGAAATTCAGGAGTGGTTCTGATGAGAAATAGAATAACTTGGACTTGGATTATTTCAGTAAAATCAGAAAGATAATATATATTCAAGAGATGTTTAGGAGTAAACTGACAGAAACTGAACATGTGGATGAGGAACAGTGAGGTCACAGAATGGTATATAGGATTCTGGATGGCAGTGAATGGTTGGGGAGTGGCCACCGAGGAAGGGACAAGTCACCAGGTGAGAGCCCAGGGCAGGAACTCCATTTTGAACATGAGCTAGAGACTCTCTGAGATATTCAAGCAAGAGAGCAGCTGTGTGGACAAGACCAAAGTCCAAAGGAGAGCCTGAGGCAGAGTTCTTTGAGGATCACATACAAGGCTGGTTTCTTGGGCACGTGACCTATACAATCACATGGGATCCCACGCTTAGAAGAACCCCCCGCTTGTTTTAATGCTCTGCTATCACCACCTTGAAATTTTTTTCTTTTTAAAAAAAAATTTTTTTAATGTTTGTATATTTTTGAGAGAGAGAGAGAGAGAGAGAGAGAGAGAGAGAGAGAGACAGAGTGTGAGCAGGGGAGGTGCAGAGAGAAAGGGAGACACAGAATCCAAAGCAGGCTCCAGGCTCTGAGCTGTCAGCACAGAGCCCAACATGGGGCTGGAACTCACAACCAGAGAGATCATGACCTGAGCTGAAGTCAGATGCTCAACCGACTGAGCTGCCTAGGCGTCCCTTAAAATTTCTTTTCTAATGTTTATTTTTCAGAGAGAAAAATTTTTCAGACAGCATGAGCAGGGGAGGGGCAGAGAGAGAGGGAGACACAGAATCTGAAGAAGGCTCCAGGCTCTGAGCTGTTAGCACAGAGCCTGATGCAGGGCTCGAACTCATGAACCCCGAGATCATGACCTGAGCTAAAGTCAGATGCTCAACTGACTGAGCCACCCAGCCGCCCTGGCACCTTTAAATTTTTGAATAAGAGGCCCCACATTTTTATTTTGCATGAAGTCAGAAAATCCTTTAGCTGGTCCTGAACATACAATATCAATAACAATACCGATAGAGGTTGAAGCTACAGACATGGATTCATTCATTCATTCTACAAATATGTATTGAGCACTCGATAAAACATGATAAATTTGTATAATATACAGTATGTGAGATGGTGATAAGCCTGTGAAGATAAATAAATAAAGGGGGATGTATTAGGCTGCTCGGGCTGCCATAACAAAATACCACACACTGGGTGGCTTAAACAACAGAAATTTATTTTTCTGGAAGCTAGAAGTTCAAGGTCAAGGTGCTGGAAAATTCCGTTTCTGATGAGGCTTCTCTTCCTGGCTAGCAGACTGTCACTTTCTCACTAAGCTCTCACACGGCCTTTTCTCTGTTGTGAACAGGGCAGGAGAGGGGAGACAAAAAGAACGCCCTGGTGTCTCTTCTTAAAAGAACAGTAAGACCCTGTTCAATCGGTTCATTTAACCTTTAGTTACCTCTTTAAAAGCCCTATCTCTAAATACGGTCACGCTGTGGGTTAGGGCTTCAACACATGAATTCCGGGGGACACTGTTCAGTCCATGACAGGAGGTAGGGAATGTTGAGGGTAGCACAGAGGCCACAGCTCTCTGCTCAGCCGAACTCTGAGGTCACCTGTGCCTTGTGTGACTGTTCCGGTTCACGTTGACAACATTTCACCTCAAGCTCCAGCGGTTTTCTGCAAAGATGTTAAGGAATGGATGCCCCCAGAAGCAACCCTTAAATCATCAAGGATAGGAGGTGACGGACCTACCCCAACTTCCTTGCTCCTGAGCAGGATAGTTCAGAGGTATGGGTTCCACATGGTTTCTCAGGGGGGTCTCCTGGTGGCCACAGCAGGGGGCTGCTTATTAGCACACCTCTGTGGGCTTTCATCCCTCCCTCTCTAGTTCCCTGCTACCTCGCTGGGCTTCCTGCCAGCATCTCCTAAAAGAACCACTTGCACTCACTGTCTCATTGCCTGCTTTTGGGAGAACCCACGTTCAGACAGGGATTTTCAATTAAAAGTAGACAAATCCAGCTGGGGAAGGCCCCAGTGAGAAAGCCACACTGGAATAACATCCCATGAAGTGGAATCATCCCATGGGTAGAATCCCATGAAGAAAGTGGGGACAAGCTCCAGGTGCGCCCGCAAGGCCGGTGTGAATGGACCTCGGGGAGTACAGGGAAATGAGATTCGCTCAATAACGAGAGGCCATTTAGCAAGCAGTGCCGGCCACTGGTTGGAGGATGAGAGCCACGCCGATAATTTGAAACTTTCTTGTGGTCACATTAAAACAAGTGAAATGGATTTAATAATATAGCTTATTTAGCCCGATATATCCAAAATACTTCTTTCCAACATGTAATCAATATAAAAGAAATTTAAACGATATTAGATTCTTCTTTTATATTTATCTTCAAATTCTGGTATATATGTTACACTTAACATACGTTTTCAGGGGGACCCACAAAATCCAAACTATTTTTAGAAGAATACTAAGATAATGTCTCCCTTTTTCAGTGAATTGACGTTTGCATTAATGGTGGTAAAAGTGCGGGCGCCTTATCACGAATCAAGACAATGGTAATAAACCACACCTATAACCATATTGTTTTACTCATAGTAAAAAAAAATGTCCTTGATGAAAAAGTAAAAACTATTAATTTTATTATATTTTGGCCCCGAGTGCAGGTCTTTTTAATTCTTTGTGACCAAATGGGGAGAACATTTAACATACTTCTGCAGCACACAAGTACAGTAATGGTTTCTTAAAAAAGAACGTAGGCCATTGTTTGAGTGGCCAGCTGAACTAGCTGCTTTTTGCATAGAGCACCATTTTTACTTGAAAGAGCAACTGACAAACTATGGTTTTTTTGACGTGGGTATTTGGCAGAAATTTCCTCAAAAACAAGCCAAGTGAGCCTGTCATTCCGGGACACACAATTGACTTATTTGTAACTAGTTATAAAATTTGAGCTCTCTAAAGAAAATTAGAATTTTTAAAAACTTGTGTCTATCATGCTAAGCTTGGCAGCTTCACAATACTTAAGAACTTTCTGGATGAGATTAGTGGTAATGTTTAAAAATGTGATTTTTAAAAAATTTTGTACAATAAAATATGTCAAATCTGGAAGATCTACATAATTCATTGAACATTTTTTCTATTCATTTGCCATTATTTTTATATATTTTATATATATTTTATATATTTACATATATATTTTTTATATATTTGTACACTTATATATTCTAGATAGGAAGCATTTGTCTGTTATATGAATTTAAAATATCTTGTTGCACTCTGTTGTTTGTTTCTCCACCTGATGGTGTCTCTGATGGAGAAATTCCCGTTTCGATATAATCAAATTTATCAAACTCTCCCTTGATGATTAATGTTTTTGGTCTTGTTTTCTGATCTGGAAATAGGAATATATTGTCCTGTGTTATCTGTGATTTTTTCTTTTGCATTCAGAATTTTTTATAAGGTAGAATTCTATGAAATCACCTATATTTGCCTGTTTGTGACCTACAAAATGACAATTCTGTATGGTTCAACACAATACATGATGTGAGGCAGAAATATATTTTTATTTGTTTCCCTATAAACAATAAATTTTCCCAGTACTATTTATTTAAAAGCCTATCCTTGCCCACTGACCTGTCCATCTATGTTTCCAATGTAGGCCTTTTTGTCAGTTCCAGCCCCAGTACCACATCACCTCAATTAAAATAACTCTTGATATCTCTAGAGCAAAACCTCTCACTTTGCTCTTTTTCTTCAGGAAGGTTTGGCTATTCTTGACTCCTTGAACTTCCAAACAAATTCTAAAATCAGTTTGGGGCTCCTGGGTGGCTCAGTCGGTTAAGCATCAGACTCTCGATTTCAGCTCAGGTCGTGATCTCACAGTTCTTGAGATCAAGCCTCAAGTCGGGCTCTGTGCTGACAGCACAGACTCTACTTAGGATTCTCTCTCTCTCTCTCTCTCTCTCTCTCTCTCTCTCTCTCTCTGCCTCTTCCTGGCTTATGTGCACGAGCTCTCTCTCTCCCCTCTCTCTCAAAATAAATAAACTTAAAACAATTTTTTTAAAATAAAATATGATAGTGTTCCTGGGTGGCTCAGTCAGTTATGTGTCCGACTCTTGGTTTTGGCTCAGGTCATGATCCCAGGGTCGTGGGATCAAGCCCCATGTTGGGCTCTGTGCTGACAGTGCAGAGTCTGCTTGAGATTCTCTCTCTCCCTCTCTCTTCCTGTCCCCTTGCTCACTCTCTCTCTCAAAAAAATAAAGTTAAAAAATAATAAAATAAAATAAAATAAAATAATATAAAATAAAATAAAAATTTTAGAATCAATTTGTCAATTTCCACCCCAGAAAAAAGGGGTTTTTTTGGAATATTTATTATAACTACATCGATTATACATCATTTGGAAGAATAGCCCTCTTCACAACATTGGATCCTCCAGTCAATGAACACAGAATATCTCTCAATTTATTTCTTCTTTAATGTCTCTCAATAAAGGTTTATGATTTTCTCCTAAGAGGTTTTACATGTTTTATTAGATTTACTGCCAGGAACTTTTTGGGTCTGCAATTTTATTTTACCCTACCTCCAAGCCAATAAGCTAGCTTATTCTTATTTCATTAATGCCAGTAGAAGACACAAGACTCTTGCAGAGATTAAAATTCTTATTATCCACAGCAAGAAATATATGCATTTATCTTCCTTGGTCCAAGTCCCATGGAGGAGCCCAGATGGATTCTATCCACACAGTGGGTTTGCTTTACAGCTAAGGACCACTGTGCTTGAGAAACCCATTATTTAATTGCAAGCAATAAACAAGCTTCCTCTTTGTTCCAGAGGAAGACATTACTTCCTGCTTCAAGGTTTCTTGGTGGAAAAATAACCTGAAGATAAGACCATGTAAGGAGCGGTCAGGACTCAGCATTTGTAGCATACCTAGCAAGACATGTAGCAGAATGACTCATGAAGGAGTATCTTCCAATAGCACATAACCTTGCAAAAATTACATTTTCTGTCTGCTGCTGCTATTTTAAAAAAATAATTGACTTTTGCATATTAATGCTCTACCTAGCAATTTTACTAAGCTCATTAATTCCAACAATTTTTCCTTGAATTCTATAGAATTTTCCACATACAAAATCATATCATTTTTAAATAAGGAAATGTCGTTTCTTTTGACCCAAATCTCTTTACTTCCTTTTCTTTTTCCTGCTTTATTTCACTGGCTAAAATGTTTCACTGGTTTAACTAGAACAATGTTGAAAGAAATAATATTGGCACTCTTCTCTCATGTTTATCTCGAAAAGAAGACTTTAAACTTTTTTAAAACATTTATTTATCAAGCAGGGGAGGGGCAGAGAGAGAGGGAGACACAGAATCCGAAGCAGGTTCCAGGCTCTGAGCTGTCAACACAGCCAGTCAGGGGCTCAGACTCATGAACCACAAGACCATGACCTGAGCCAAAGTCAGACGTTTAACCACCTGAGCCATCCAGGCACCCCTCAAAAAGAAGACTTTTAACGTTTCACTATTATAAATGATGGTTTCTTTAGTCCATTTCCTGTTTCTTTTTGGTTTTCTGGGGGGTTTTTTTGGTCTTGTTTTGTTCATTTTTGGTTTTTGTTTTTGCAAATATCCTTTATTAAATTAAGTAATTCCTTTCTGCTACCAGGTAGTTAATGTTTATAATAATTAGATAACTTTTTTCTGGGATTATTGCATAATTTTCTTTCATTTATCTAGTAATGCTAGAACAAATTTAATTTTCTGATGTTTAATTTCCTGATGTTGTAAACTTGTATATTTTTTTTGATGAACTGAACTTTTGTTTTTATGAAGTGATCCTCTTTATCACTAGTAAGGATTTTGGCTGAAAAATCTATATATTTTCTGTTCTTAAAATAACAGCACCAGCTTCTATTTGGTTAGATTTTGCTCCATATATCTTTTTTCACTCTTTTTTTTCCTTTCATCTTTTCTATATCCTAACATTTTAGATGTTTCTTTTATAAATAACATATAGTTGGATACTCTATTTCATCCAATCAGACCATCTTTTTTCTCTTTATTCTATAGTACATATTCCTTTTTTAAATTAAATAGACTTTATTTCTTAAAACAGTTTTAGATTTACAGAAAAGTTGCAAAGATAATACAAAGGGTGTATACACTCACTGCCCCTGTTATGAATATTTTACATTAATATGATACATATTTTACAATTAATGAACAAATATTAATAATATAATTAATGGCATTATTATTAACTAAAGCCAGATTTCCTTAGTTTGTACCTAACATCTTTCTTCTGTTCCAGGATTCCCCTCCAGGATACCACATTACATTTCGCTGTCATTTCTCCTTTGTATTCTCTTGGTTGTGATGGTTGCTCAGGTTTTCCTTGTTTTTGATGACCTTGACAGTGTTGAGAAACACTGGTCTAGCATTTTGTAGAATGGGATTTTTCTGATGTTCTTCTCATGATTACACTTGGATAGTTTGTTTAGGGGAGGAATATCACAGAGGTTAAGTGCCATTTTTATTACATCAGATCAAGGGTACATATTATCAACATGTCTCATCACTGTTAATTTCGACCTTGATCACTTGACTAATAACCTGATAATGTTTATCAGGTTTCTCCACTACAAAGTTACTCTTTTCCCCCCATCCATAGCAGTGTGAAGTTACTCTTTTTCCCCCCGATCCATAGCACTATCTATACTGTATCTTTTTTTTTAATATAATTGTCAAGTTGGCTAACATACAGTGTATACAGTGTGCTCTTGGTTTTGCAGATAGATTCCCATGATTCATCACTTACATACAACACTCAGTGCTCATCCCAACAAGTGCCCTCCTCAATGCCCATCACCCATTCCCACCCCCCCCCAACCCTCAGTTTGTTCTCTGTATTTAAGAATCTCTCATGGTTTGCCTCCCTCCCTCTCTGTAACTACTTTTTCCCCTTCCCTTTCCCTATGGTCTTCTGTTAAGTTTCTCAAGTTCCACATGAGTGAAAACATATATCTGTCTTTCTCTGACTGACTTATTTCACTTAGTGTAATACCCTCCAGTTCCATCCATGTTGCTACAAATGGCAGGATTTCATTCTTTCGCATTGCCAAGTAGTATTCCATTTATACTGTATCTTCTGGAAGGAAGTCACTATGTGCTGGCCACACTTAAAGAATGGAGTTTTGTGTCACCTCCTTAAGAGTATCTACATAAAATATTTGAAATCTTTTCTGCATGAGAGAAATGTTTCTTCTCTCCCATTTATTTATCTATTCTGTCATTTATTTGTCAGTGCAGACTCAGGAATATTTGTTTTATAGTTTGGGTCATACACCAACTCTGCCTTATTTTGTTGCTCAAATTGCTCTAACTCTGGCCATTGGAACCCCTTTCAGTTGGCTCCTGTGCCCGTTGATTTACACGCACCATTATGAGGTGCTTGTAGTTTGGTTTTTGAGTGCTTTCTTACACCTGGCACTATAAGGTGCTCTCGGCTCATCTGGCCTATTTCCTGCCCCAATCCTAGAATCAGCCATTTCTCCAAGTTCTTTTTATGGGCTATTGGAATTACAATCTAAGGTCTGGTCACTAGGTGTGCTCATCACTACCACAGTGTCATTTCTTTTATGCCCTCTCAGCTGACAAAGCAAAGAAATTTATGTGTCCATGTTAATGAGTGTTAACTGTACATAATCATTAGTATCTATATTAGGTCTCCAACTCTGATCCATTACCATGTGGATGATTCCAGAGTCCTCCCCATACTTATTTGAAATTTCTACTCCAACGGTGAGATACCAAGCTGCTACCACCTGTCATCATTTACTTAGTTGTTCAATTCCAATATACCCACATATGCAGTGTCAGAATGCTAGCCTGTATCCCCATGGGAAGCAACTTTATCAACTAGAGTACAGTGCTGGTGCTAAACTGCTTCTGCATTTGGCCTCACAGATGCTATTCATTTCCAAAGCTGCTTAGCTCAGCATCTTTTCCCCCTAGTGAGGTCTTTTAAAATACATGTGTGATACAGTTAGATTCTGCTGCCATACTTTGGATTCTTCTCTGGGATCTCTCAGACTCCCACATGGATTTTTCTAATTTGCATGCAGTGAGGTTTGGTGTTTATGTTTTGAAATTGTATCAGTTTTGACAAACACAGAAGGTCATGTATCTACTGTTACAGAATCATACAGGATACTTCCATGGCCCTAAAACTCCCCTGTGCTTCACCTATTTGGCCCTTACTCCTTCCACCCAATCTCCTGGCAACCGCTAATCTTTTACAGCCTCTATCATTTTGTTTTTTCCAGAATGTCATACCATTGCAATCCTACAGAATGTAGTTTCCTAAGATTGGTTTCTTTCAGGTAGCAATATGCATTTAGGGTTGTTCCAAGTCTTTTCCTTGTCTGATAGCTTATTTCTTTTTATGATTGAATAATCTATTGCATGGATGTGCCAATATGTTTATCCATTCATTATTGAAGAACCTCTTGGTTGCTTCTAGTTTGGGATAATTATGAATAAATCTCATAGAAACATTCATGTGCAGGTTTTGTGTGGACATAAGTTTGCAGAGCAACTGGGCAAATACATAGGAATGTGATTGCTGTGTGTAGTAAGACAATGTTGAGTTTTGTAAGAAGTCACGACACTGTCTTCCAAAGTAGATGTCCCATTTTGCATTCCCACAAGCAATGAATGAGTTCCTGTTCTTCTGAACCTTAGCCTGTATTTGATAATGTCAATTTTTTTTTTATTCTGGCCATTTTCATGGGTGTGTAGTGGTATCTCATTGTGTTCTTTTTTTTAAAAGGCGAAAGATTTATATGATCTGAAGAGAAACCAGAGTATATGTGTTCTTTTTTTAATTTTCAATTCCTTAAAGACAAATAGTGTTGAGTGTAGTTTCACATGTTTATTTCCCACCTCTATCTTCCTTGGTGAGGTGTCTGTTTAGCTTTTGCACATTTTTAATGGTTTGTGTATTTTCTTATTGTTGAGTTTTACATGCTCTTTGTGTATTTTTACTTATCTTTTTTACTTCTAATGTAATTACTGATATATTTCTGTATATATTCCTTCACTTTCTCTAGTGCTTTCTATTTTTGTTCCACATATTTCTCTTTCTCTCTTTTCTCATTTTCGTTTTTTTTTTTTTTCCTTAGGATTCTTCATCGTCCCATCTTTCTCTTCCACCAGTTTGGAAATTGTACATTATATTCTATTCTCTCCACGACTACCATAGAAATTACCACATGCATACTAATACATCAAAGTCTATGTTTAAATAATACCTTTACTCTTTGTCTAGATAGTACAAGGACTTTATAACACCTTAATGCCATTTACCATCCTCCAGACTTACTAATTTAATTAACTAGTTCATTTTTATATTGTTTTAGAAAACTCACACACACCTGATGTCATTGGTCTCATTTTATGTAGTAAATGAGTATTTGGATTTACTCCTGTATTTAACACTTTTTCACTCTTCATTCTTCCTTGATTGTAAGCCTTCCATCTGGGATTGCTGTCTTTGTACTTGCAGCTCATCCTTTACATTTTCCTTTAGCAGCAAATTCTCTTCGTTTCGGTTTTCTAAAAAGGTGTTTGTTTTGTTCTTATTCTTAAAATATACCTTTTTTGGGGGGGGCGCAGAATTGTAGGTTTAACAGTTAATTTTTTTCTTAGCCCATTGAATATTTGATTTCAGGTTTCCATTGTTGTTGTTCAATCAGCTTCCTGTCTGACTGTTGCTCTTTCACAGGTAATTTGTCTTTTTCCCCACTCTGGTTGCCTTTAAGATTTTTCTTTGTTGTTGATGGCCTACAGTTTCACTGCAATGTGCCAGACATGCATTTTTACTTATTCTCCCTGGGATTTGCAGGGATTTTTAGTCTGTAACAGTCATAAAGAATTATCAGCTATTATCTCTCTGAATATTTTCCCCATCCCATTCTCATCTCTCCTAAACTCCGAAGAAATTTTTTGTTAGATCTTCGCATTCTGTTCTCCATAGCTCTTGATATCTCTTTCATATTTTCATTTTGTGTGTGTGTCTCTATGCTACATTTTGCATAATTTATTTGACCTATCTTCAAGTTCATTCATTTTCTCTTCACCTCTGTCGCATTTGATGTTAAACTCATCCATGGGGTTTTTAAATTTTATTATTATCATCATTTTATTTCAATAAATTATATTTGGTTTTTCTCAAATCTGTGTTAAATTAATTTAAAAAGGAAACCATTAGACTGAGGTGGCTCTAACATCATGGTGACCTATGCTAGCAAACCAAAATCTAAGCCTGTCAAAGCCTCAAGGTCACAACATCCAAATGCCAAGGACAACCAATTACAAACAGCCAACTAGGCTTGAAGCTGTAGCCAATCAATAATGTCCTTACTTTGCTTCTGCACTTTTCTATGTAAGTCCTGCGCTGGCTTCTCTCAGCAGAGCACTCCTAACCACTTCTGTAGTGATGCTGCTGGATTCAAATTGAATTTTGCTCAAATAAACTCAAAAATTTTAATGTAACTCAGTTTATTTTTTAACAGCTATTTAGACCTTCATTGTAGTTTTGCATCCCCTACAGACATTTTGCTTGTCTTTTATTTCTTTAACCATGGTAATCATATTTACTTTGGATTATGAGGTTGATCATTGCAATACCAGAAACCTGTGCAGATCGATTTCTTCTGTCTATATATTTAGTAATTGTTCATAGTTAGCTGCTCCTTTCCCTTTTCCTTTTCCTTCTAAGAATTCTTTGAGGCTTTGGATAGAAGTATATTCCTTCGGAGAGTGGGTTCCTGGTGCTTGCTTTTTCCAGATGGCAGGAGCATTGACATTCTGGGAATACTTTAAAATCTGAAGATTTTTGGACCATCCGGTTCACACGAATTTGACTTACATGTCCACACATAGGTTAGCTTCAGATTTTAATTATCAGGGAGTGGTTTTGTTTTTTGTTTGTTAGTTTCTTTGTTTTAATGTTTATTTTTGAGAGAGGGACAGAGCACTCGAGAGTGGGGCGGGGGAAGTGCAGGGAGAGAGGGGGACAGAGGTTCCAAAGCAGACTTTGTGCTGGCAGCAGGGGCTCAGACTCACAAACTGTGAGATCATGACCTAAGTGGAAGTCCGAAACTTAACAGACTGAGCCACCCAGGAAACCCCAGGGGGATTTTGTTTTTTAACCGTGTTTTGCCTGGTGCTTAAGCAACTTGCCTTGAAATTTCCTGTGTGTGGAAGTGCAGTCGGGTTTGGTTCTGGCTCACATTAACACAGCATGTCCCTGAACTTTGCTTGCTTGCTTGCTTTCTTCCTTCCTTCCTTCTGTCGTTTCTTTCTCTTTCTCTTTCTCTTTCTCTTTCTCTTTCTCTTTCTCTTTCTCTTCTCCCCCCTTCTCACTTGCACACACACACACACACACACACACACAGGAATTTGTCTTAAAAAACTATAAAAATTGAAGCTCAAGTTCGTCAGGTTCAGCAATAGCCCTCAGGGTAAAAATTTTGCCTATTTCTCTTGGGCCTTGCTTTCCCTTAGATGTTGGGCTGATAAATCCTTACTGCTATATTTTACCAGTTCTCCAATGCTTTTAAGAAGATTTTTAAAATATACATTAACCAGCATTTTTCATTTTTATTAGCAGGAAGATTTTTTTCAGGTGCCTTACTAGAAACAGAGCTATGCATTTTCTGAACATGCAAGTTTGCAGCAAGGACGTAATTCAGACAGAGACAATGCAGAGATCTGTGGCTTGCTAATTTTTCAAGGAACTTAGAGAAATACAATGGTAATTGTCTTTACATACACATTTATACAAGCTAGAAGTTTCAGGCTGGTAGGGATTAGAGGTTCACCGTCTGTCAGTGAAGTCCAGCAAAACTAGTTCTTCTCTAAGGAGACAGATCTTATTAATTCTACAAATATTTATAGCACAAGTATCTACATCCTGGGGTTACAGCAGTGAAACAACCAACAAGTCCTTGTCCTCATTGAATATAAATTTGAATGGAGATTCATGTCTATGCCTTTCTCAATACCATGTTCTAACCAGCAGAGTTATGTAGCACAGTTGGAATATAGCTGTCAGTGAGTGTAATATTTCCTGGGGCCACCTCAGCAGGTGAAAAAAAATAATACAGTGAAAAGTGGTTTTGTTTTCCCCTGTATTAGCCACTGCCCCACAGATGATCTATTATTTTTCTTTCTTCTGGTTTAAGTCTCTTAAAATCTCAGCCCTTTTCACACTGGGCATAAACAGGAGCAAAAAGACTACTTTGTGTCCATTTGCATAACCAACTCTGCTGCATAGGTCTGTTCCACCAGAGTTTCTTCCTTTAAGGACAATGCAGTTTTCTTTCTTCCTTTACAGTCTACGTCAAATCACTGTGCAGGGTCTCAGCCTTAAGCTTGGGGAGTGGATGGGAAGTTGGATATGCTCTTTAGAGAGTTGGAAATGCCCAAACTAATGCTGTTTATTTCAGGATTAGAAGGGTCTTGCGCCTGATTTCAAATCTTGACAGCTTGCTTCTACCAGAATATACACAGCAGAGAACAAATAGCAAGACGTGGTCTGCTAGCTCAAGGCCGGGGTTCTCACCTTGTTACCTGCTTGATGATCTCAGGTTCACACGTAGGGATCCTGAAGACAAAAGGAGAGAAGCTTCTTGCATGCAAAGTCTTGCCTTCAAAGCCCCCATGATACAACATAGAAGAATAAAGCAGGATCCAACACTGCAGGTGCCCTATGAATACCATTCTACAGATCACTGGCATGTACAAGACGAGCAAAAGGCAGCATTTTACAGCATGTGCCCTTCAAAATCCTTGGAAATGTTCTTAGGAGGGAAAAACGCAATTGTTTATCTCTTTCTTGAATCTTCTCAGAGCAGTGAACTGCTCATCCCTGACAACACTGATACTGGAGTCTGGCCCCTCTGCTAGAACAGTAACTACCATGAACTCTGGAAATTGGATCTAGCTCCCCCTGGGGCCATTAGACTACAGATTTTGAGATATTAAGTTTTGAAATAAAGAAAACTGTAATAGGGGAGCCCAGGTGGCTCAGTCAGTTAAGCGGTTAAGTGTCTGACTCCTGATCTCCGCTCAGGTTATGATCTCATGGTTCATGGAATCGAATCTTATGTGGGGCTCCACACTGTTAGCAAAACCTGCGTGGGATTCTCTCTCTCCCTTTCTCTCTGCTCCTCCTTCCTCTCTCTGCTCTCTCTTTCAAAATAAATGAATAAACTTTAAAACAAAAAAAAATGTTTAAGAAAGAAAATTGTGCAATATTATCAGAACATTTTCCAAATTTCTAAAATCATTTGATGATGGGATTTTTTTCTGTCCGCATGACCTCTACTGTCAATGGAAACACTTTGAGAAAGTGTCATGAGGAAATCATAAGTTATTATTTTTGTGTTAAAGTGATAGGATTTATGGGTACCTTTTTCCTCCTTTTTAAATTTTTTGCCATCTAAATTGATCATTTTGTTTTTTTTTTTTTTTTTATGTTTTATTTATTTTTGAGACAGGGAGAGACAGAGCACGAACAGGGGAGGGTCAGAGAGAGGGAGACACAGAATCTGAAACAGGCTCCAGGCTCTGAGCTGTCAGCACAGAGCCTGACGCGGGGCTCGAACTCACGGACCGCGACATCATGGTCTGAGTGAACTTGACTTACTAAATAACAAGCTATTACAGCTTGCTGGAGAGTCTCAGGTATTTGTTGATTAGCTTCTGAAACTTTTCGTATTTATGTTAAAAATTTGTACCAGATAATGGAGATGGAATGTGTATAGGGGAGCAAAGTATAATTACATATGAAGTAAGGAAGTTGGAGAGAATAAAAAATACTTGGGGGAAGAAGTCATTTGTCATTATTTTTGATTGACTACTCAACTCCTCCAATCCCCATTTATTTTGAGACATTCTCCATCTGGGCAAAGAGCAGAGTCCTCTTCTTTCTGTAAAAACTAGATACCATTTCAGCTTTTCCTACAGCAAACGCTAATCATATGACTAATGATTCATGAGTCGGATTTACCCAGGGTGCACTTTGAATTGGAAGCTAGCAGTCTGAAAGAGCTGGGTCTCTGGAGATACCATCTTAGGGGGTCTAATGGCCCCAGGGGGAGCTAGATCCAATTTCCAGAGTTTATGGTGGTTACTGTTCTAGCAGAGGGGCCAGACTCCGGTATTAATGTTGTCAGAGGGATGAGCAGTTGTGTCTGTGTACAGTAGGAGCAACAACTACATCTTCATAGAATCCATTCTGAGAGAATCTTGGATGTTTTTCTTGGATGGATGCATTTAAACCCAATTTAGATCCTCCTGAAGCCTCTATGAGCAAACCCAATAGCCTTTAATAACTCCCTTTCTGTCTCAGTCACCCAACTTACAACGAAGAGCCTTGACACCAAAATAAATAAACATAAGCAGAGGCGTCTGGGTGGCTCAGTCGGTTAAGCGGTTGACTTCGGCTCAGGTCATGATGTCGTGGTCCACTATTGGCAATTATTTAGGTTTGAAAGTTTTGACCAAAATCTGTTTTTTTTGTATGTCCACCACCCCTTACCCCAAGGAGCCCTTCAGGGCTTCGTTATACACACTTACATTTTTAAATGAAATTCTATTGATTTCCCACAACACTGGAATAAAAATATACCCTCATCTTACCCTCTCCCTTACCCACCCACACAGCTGATTGGGTCCGTGTTATAAAGTTGGAGAACACCCTCCCCATGAAGTTCTTGGGATTGTCAGCATGTTCAGGAAACTTCTTAACTTCCAGGAAATATTGAAAGACCTTAAAATAGCTGCCAATGATAGCCCTGGTATGCCTGGAGCCCAATAGGACAATCAAACCATGATTAAATCTGGTGGTAGAATGGGCCTGGAATTTGAAGAAGAAAGTTTCCAAAGAGGTGTGATTTGGAACCTGACATCACTCCATCAAAACCCTCCTAGAGGAGCCATCCATTCTAGGAAAGAGACCTGTGGAGCCAAGATAGACTGTGTCACTGAGGTCCACTAGCTCTGCTGTGCAAAACACCTCTGAAAGTGCTGGTCAGAAGAGAAAGACATTTCCCAACTGATCCAGAAGGAGAAGAGTTCCAGAGGCCAACAGGCCATTTGAATATATATGCAGCCTCCCCAGTTGGCAGACATCTGTGGCCAACCAAGCACAGGGATGTCAGAGCTGCTAGCAAAGGCTCTGATTACAACTGAGAAACTGCTGACCCCCACATACACTCTACCTAGGGTAACCCCAAGAGACCAAGGGAACATTTGAGATGCACAAACAAAACCTGTGAAGGTGGGCCCATATTTAGGGAAAGAAACTCATGGAAGCAAGAGGACTTTCTGCTTGTCAAGGGTGGATGAGCTCTGAGCATTGGTATTTGGGTATTACTTTAAATCTTATCTGATTTCATAGCCACAGACCTAACTATGCCACAATAACATCTGGTATGTTATTCCAGGTATAAAGGTGGAAGCTCCTTGTTTAAATTTTAAGACACTCCTTAAAAGGCATCCAATGGAATGGGAGAAGATACTGGTAATTGACATACCGGATAAAGGGTTAGTATCCAAAATCTATAAAGAATTTATCAAACTGAACACCCAAAAAACAAATAATCCAGTAAATAAATGGACAAAAGACATGAACTGACAATTTTCCAAAGAAGACATCCATATGACTAACAGACACATGAAAAGAGGCTCAATGTCACTCATCATCAGGGAAATACAAATCAAAACCACAATGAAATATCACCTCACACCTGTCAGAATAGTAAAAATAACTGCTCAGGAAATAACAGATATTGGCTAGGATGAGGAGAAAGGGGAAGACTTCTGCACTGCTGGTAGGAATGCAAACTGGTGCAGCCACTATGGAAAACAGTATGGAGATTCCTCAGAAAATTTAAAATAGAATTACCTTATGACCCAGCAATTGCACTATTCGTTATTTATCCAAAAGATACAAAAATGCTGATTCAAAGGGGCACATGCAGCCCAATATTTATAGCAGCACTATCAACAACAGAGCCCAAATGTCCATCGGCTGACAAATGGATAAAGAATATGTGGGGTGTGTGTGTGTGTGTGTGTGTGTGTTTATGTATATATATACATAGGTATGTATGTATATATGTATATGTATGTATATACATATACATACCTATGTACATATACATACATACCTACATATATATATACATATATATATATGTATATGTATATATAACAGAATATTGCTCAGTGCTCAAAAAGAATGAAATCTTGCCATTTGCAACAACATGGATGGAACCAGAGTGTGTTATGCTAAGTGAAATAAGTCAGTCAGAGAAAGACAAATACCATAGGATTTCACTCACATGTGGAATTTAAGAAACACAACAGATGAACATGGGGAAGGGAAGGAAAAATAAGATAAAAACAGAGAGGGAGGCAAACCATAAGACACTCTTAAATACAGAGAACAAACTGAGGGTTGCTGGAAGGGTGTTGGGTGGGGTTGGGCTAAATGGGTGATGGGCATTAAGGAGGGCACTTGTTGGGATGAGCACTGGGTGTTGTACGTAAGTGATGAATCACTAAATCCTACTCCTGAAACTACTATGACACTATATGTTTATAGTTTATACTATATGTTAAAATTTTATAATAAAACTTAAAAAACATAAAAAATAAAAAAGACACTTCTTTGAGTACTCAGCAGGTCAGAAGTATCATTTTTGTCATGTCCCCAATTCACAATCCCTTTATGGGAGTGCACATTTTCATAAGCTCCAAACATAAGTCAGGTGGAACCTCCTCTCCATCCTCTCCTTACATATGTGCCCCAACTATTCTATCTGGAAGTAGTCCTATAGGTTGAAAGTTCACAACCCACGGAGCTCTGGAAAAAAAGACTGAGGTCATCAGGTCAGATGAGGGGCAATGTTAAGAGAGAACAATCACACACTTCCTAGAACACCCCATTTCCTTTTAGTCCCCTCATGTATAGCTGATTTGGATGGAAGACCCTCTTTAAAAATAAACTTCCTTGCCCATTTTTACCTTCTACTGGTGCTATTTGGACACACCAACCATCCCTCTGATTCTACTGTAAGTTCCTTGAAAACGCACTCCATGTCTGCTCCCTGCTTTTATCTCTACAACTCTTAGGATAGTGGTAAATATTTGAAAGAAAGAATGATAAATATTTGGAGCAGCAATGCTGTACCACCAAAAGTCCCAGTGATGAGTCAGCATGACCCATTCATATTACAGGAAGGCTTCTACTTTTCTAGGTGAAAAGTTCTTGGCTCATGCTAAGAAATTACTTGAAGGACAAGATAATTCAACACACTCTTCCCTGGTCAGTTTCAGCAGTTCATCCTGCGTAAGGTTTCACATTTAAAAAACATAAAAATAACTAATCTAAAGAATGTAGTAATAGGATTGGCCAGGGCCCATGAATCTCTAGAAATGTTCTCACGAGGTCATTGTAAAAACTCAATGTTGTGTGTCTAAGTGGTCTCCTGGGTGAAAACACAGCTCCCTCCCAGGAGATGTGACTTGGAACATGAATGAAGTTTCAGCTTGGGTTAGAGAGGTGGGAATCAAGAAATAACTAGTTACAGCTGACCAATTCCTGAGTCCCAAGTACATTGCAGTCTGGCTTCTGAAAATCTCTATTCCAATACAACTGCTCTAAAGGGGCCGACAACTTCCTTGTAGGTAAAACCAACAGTCTTCTTATTGTCGTTATTTCAAAAATCTTTATGCAGCTTTTAGCACCTACAATGCACCTGTCCCTTCAAATCTCTTCTTTGCAAAGAAGATTCTGGATTCTCCTGGGACTTTTGTTACCATTCTAGTTGCTCCTTAGACTCCTTGCAGTATCCTCTTACCCTGCCCATCTCTAACCTAGTGGTTATCCTTGGGCCTCTTCCAGTTTCATCTAATCCTCTTACATGACTAAATCTTCATTCCCCACCCTACTGACCCAGCCCTTCTCTTTAGCTTCCACAAAAGCATTGAGCCCTAGTGCCCTGTATATCCCCTATATACAATTAATAAACTTATCTCCCATGTCTCCAGAATGAGAGTAGCTATCAACCATCCCCGGGGACAATTGAGAAAATCATCACTTGAATCATTTCCTGTAGGGCTTAATGCTTACCAAGAACCCTTACTGAGGCTGGTTGGCACTGGTCCCATAGAGTCAACTGCCTAAGAGATCTGTCCACTGGGCTGTTTCATCAGTACCTCAAAAACCACACTTCAATGATAAACCTATTACCGTACCTCATAGTTCCTCTCCTCCTGTGTTTTCTATCTTGATAAAAACCATCATTATATTACTAATTCCTGGGTTTTCTATGTTTAGACTAACCTATTGATTTTCTACTTTGGTAAATGAGGAGAGTGTTCTCTCTCACACACCTGTTCCCAACATACATTTTCCATCCCTCCATCTTATTTATGATTTAGAATATAAGTACTATAAATATTCTGTGTTTATATTATTATAATTTTGTAAATACATTTCTTAGCTGAGCCATGTAATATTTTATAATGACTTTTCCTTTATGGCAAACTTTCTGTTTTCTCAGGAGTTAATAGTTGTCTTTCATTTGTTTGTTTATTTGCTTGGATTTCTTAATTTTTTGGATGCCTTAATTTTTTCTGTGTACTTATCTGTAATTCAGTTTCAAACTCTCCTCAAACTGTGTAAACATCCTGTGTATTGGACTTCCTACAAATTTTACTTCCTTGAAAGAAGTGCCTATATATGGGCTTGTGGTCTTCATTACTGATATCTCACTGGGCTCCCTGTGAAAGCCCTGATGTCAGTAGCTCTAAATCACTATTTTCACTAAGTCATATTTCCAGAGAAGGCTCTTTCCACCCCTTTCCTGGAAGATAAAGATATAGTCGTGAAGATTTTGAGAACCTAACAGGAGATTGAAGACTGGAGTTCATATATCTCACTATGTAAACTTTCACTAACTCATCATATTTTTAATATGATATCCCCATACTCAACCCTATATGGTATCTATTTGATCCCTCAGGAGAATAACCCTCTACTTTTCGGTAAAAGTGGAGGTGGGAAATAATCCTCTTATACAGAGGGGGAAATTATTTGAGGGTCCAACTCTTTCTTTAAAATAATTTGAAACAATTCTCCTGGTTTTAGATCCTCCTTTACCTCTACTTCCAAAGTGTCCACTAACTCTGATTCCTAAGATTGGGGTGGTGGTTGGGGAATCTATGGTTTCAATCATCTTCCTATTTAGTTTTCCTCACTGCTTACTTAAGATTAAAATGCCACTTTCTCCAGTCTGCTAAATCAATTGCATTCTTCCATATATCGCCTAGCTTTTAAAATTGTGTTACTGTTGTGTTTCTCCTGTTCTGTTTGTTCTTATAGTTTATATATTTAGAAAAAATCCCATTATCATCCCTTTAACAGAATTTTGGCAGGGAGAGATATAATGCATGTGTTCAATTTATCTTTAAATAAAAGCCCCTTGGCCTTTTAATTATATCACTTGCTACACTCCAGACATACTCTACTTATGGTTCTTCAAATGTACTATTCTCTCTCTCTCTCTCTTTCTCTCTCTCAATTCTTCTCTCTCTCTCTTTCTCTCTCTCTCCCTCCCCCCCCCCACACACATATCTTTATGTGACTCTTTCCCCTAGAATGTATTTCTTGCTCCCCTTCCCCCACATCTATCTGAAGAATGCCTGCTCATCCTTCCACCTCCACAAGGACATGTTCCCCAGACCCCCTCCTATAATTCCATAGCTTTCTGAACATCTCCCTACCACAGCTACTTATCTTCCCTGATAATAACTGCTCGTTCACTTTTTTGCCTTATCCACTGGGCTACAAAGACACACTCACAGATCTCTCACAAGACCTTCTTCCTCATGCTCCCCTAAGGCAGTGTTCCAAACCAAAGGAAGGCTTCGTTCAGTCCAAACCATTAAAAATGATTATTATTGTTGTTATTGTTATTGTTACAAAAGTCTCTCTCCTAGAATAGTTCTCAAAGTTAGGCCAGAAATTAACTGCCCTAGAAATTATGTTTAGTGCTTTGTAGTCAAAGCACTTTAGCACTCATCAATTAATTATGATAATTTACCATCATTAGCCAGCTAATTAAATTTGAAACTGAAGCTCCAGAGGAGAAAGACCAATTTAGAAATATCTCTCCAGGCAGATGTCCGTAGGCCTGGATCCACATTTCTTGACCTTCCATAAAAAATAGCGGGCTCTGGACTGGAACTAGGCCAAGTAACCATTTCATAGTTTCCTCCTTCTCATTACACAGTCCAACCCCAGTGCCTCTCCTCTCCAGAGCCTAGACAACAAACATCCTCGCAGGTGACAGACTCATCAGAATCACAACATTCTTATTTTCAGTCAGAAATAAGAGGCTGCCTCTAACACGAGCACACACAATGAACAGAACTTCCATGGTTCTCTGTCTTGCAACAAGGCGGGGAATAAAATGGTAAGAGCCGTAAACCATGAGACTCTCACAGTGTTCAGAAGCTGCTTAAAAAGTGGTCTTGCTGGGGACCAACAAGAGGATGAAAACAATGGAACGGAAGAAAGCCCTTTATGAACCTCTGCTTGAGAAACTAGTATTCTCATAAATTTCTCTTCCATACATCAGATCATGACCTTTCACTTGAACTCTGTGGCGCTCTCCACTTCTCAATGCAAAGGAAAGTGGGGGCGGGAGGGAGGAATTTCTTGGTGGGTGTTGTGCCCCACGTATGCATCGAAATTGTTGGCAACACTCTCATGGAACGTTTTCCCCAAAAGCAGTCTGATGAGCCCCCTACTGCTTGCCAGGAGATGTTGCTCTCATATTTCAGTAACAAACTCCCTCACCCCAAACTGTAACCAGCCTGGCTTTTTCTCAAGTGCCTTTGGAAGAAAGGGAAGGTACAAATGTCTCAGGATGCAGAGATTTTCCTAGAAACACCAAAAGACTTGAAAGCATTCTCATTGCAGATTGTTTATGATGGAGCCTTACTATGATGCTGTTGTTGTTATATATCACATAATATTAATAAGGATAACAGTCATGATAGTAACAGAAATTTTCAGGTGTTTTCACAGTTTATATGAGAGCTTGTTAATACCTTGTGAAGTAGTTCGTTTATTATCTCCATTTTTGCAAGGAGTAAATGGCTCTTGTAGAGAAAGTGACAAACCTAGTTGATGATATAGCTGAGATCTCAATCCTGGTAATTTGATGCTAGTTTTGACAGAGCTACTCTTAGTCTCTCTATAAACATTGCAATGTTTTTGTTGAGTTTATTTGTTTATTTTGAGAGAGAGAGAGAGAGAGAGAGAGAGAGAGAAAGCCGGGAAGGGGCAGAGAGAGAGAGAGAGGGAGAGAGAGAATCGCAACAGGCTCTGAGCCATCAGTGCAGAGCCCAACATGGGGATTGATCCCACAAACCATGAGATCATGACCTGAGCCAAGATCAAGAGTCAGACGCTTAACAGACTGAGCCACCCTGGCACTCAGGATGCTTTTGACTGCAAATAAAAGAAAGTAGAGCTAAAATTTCAAAGAAAAAGTAGTCCTGGGTTTGGTTGATTCAGTGGCTCAGTAACATAATCAAGAACCCAGGTTCTTTTCATTTTTCTTCTCTTCTCCCCTCATTGTGTCAAATGCCTACCTCTCATGATTTCAAAATCCTGCCACAGTTGTGTACGTCTCCTATGTAGACAAAGTCCACAGACAGAAAAGGGTAACATATCCCTTTTTAAAAGCAGAAGCAACTTCCCCTCACATCTCATTAGCCATAATTATCACACGCCTTCATCTCAACTTGCCGATCACTTGGCATGCAGTACCATCTTGATTAGATTAGACCAATCAAGATTCAGTGTCTTAAGTCTGGGAAAGAGCACACTCCCTGCTGAAGAACGTGGACTCTTAGACGAAGATAAACAAAATTTGTCAACAAAGAAGAAAAGGGAAATGTTCTGGGATTGGCAACCAGCAATGGCTGTCACTCCCACCGATGTGGCAGGCTATTTATTTTCTAAAACATCTTGCTATCAAATGATGAAACAAAGCATCTGGTAACTCTATAACCATAATTGATATGTAAGGTTAATGGAATGTGAGAGAAAATTCAAAGTCCAATATGGTTAAATACATATAGTACTGGATACACACACTGTAAAGGGAGCCCCACTGACTAAAAGTGAGGAGACCTGAGTTCTAATCTGACACTAACTAGCTGGGTGGTTTTAACCTGTTTAATCTTAACTTCTTATTTTACATTGGACACCAGTGCCTGCCTCTATCTACCTCACAGGATTTTTCTTACTATAAATGGCTTACTAACTCACGATTGCCATTAAACAAAAGCCACTTTCCAACTAATAAATGCACTGAGGAAGATTTCTGGTTTTGGAGGCACACTGAGTGCCCGTGATGCTGGGTCCTTTCCACCCTTCCCATCTTCTTCCCTGTTCTCAGACAAACCTCGAGTGTGTGTTGTGGATCCTCCACCCTTGGCTCCTCACCCTAAATCAAGGACTAGGATGTCTGTCGGTCTGCACCTGAGCAGCTTTTCTGAATTCCTGTAATGTACACATTTAAACCCACTGTTTATCTTTGTACTTTAGAGAAGGCTGTGTGATGAGGGACAGAGGGTCAGAGATCATGGTGACAATATGTTCTCCAAATGAAGCCAGAGAGAATCACAGGGAACTGAGGGAAGGCTAACAATCCTCTGGCTCTCGCTCTTCCTTTGCATTGTGAAGGACGCTTCATCAAGCACTTTTACCTCTCACAAGATTCCTAGGTATCTCTCCATTGCTCTTCTCGTTCTCTGGTCACATCTCTTGGACTGAGATTTGTTACCTGATGTTAACTAGGGTCTGTTCCTCTTACTCACTGAGTCACTGAGTCAAACTTCATTGCTAGATCAGCTCTACTTATGTCTTATTTACTACAGTAGTTCTGACCATTGCTTTACCTTTGTTCCTATAATTGAGAAAGTTTTTAGCTGATTGCCCGTGAAAGAGTATATAATAAAACCATGTTCCTTTGAAGAGACACAGGAATCATCTAGATCCTTACTACTTGAAGTGTGATCTGCAGAACAGAAACATTGGCTTACCCTTAACACTTATTAACAATGCAGCACCTCAGGCCTGCCCCAGATCTACGGAACCAGAATCCACATTCTATTGAAATCCTCAGGTGGTTCATATGCAGACTCAAGTTTGAGAAATGCTGATCTAAATCAACCACCTCAGTTCACAGAGAAGTCAAGTGACTTCTTTAAGGTCTCATAGCAAATTAGTAGCTGAACTGGAATAGATATCAGGTATCCTGATTACTAAAACTGCACCACACTACCTCTTAAAGACCATAGATTCATTTATGTTTAGCTGATTTATCCAGCTTTCATTCCATATAGAACAGTAGGCACTGACATAAAGGTATGCCAGGATTTGGCCTTCAAATTTCCTTCTCTTACCCACTACTATCTTTTTGATAACATAGCTTCAGAGTTTCCTGCAGCTCTCTTAGCTGTCATTTCTTCATTTAATTAATTCACCAGGGCCTGCTTTGGTCCAAAATAATGAAATGAGTAGAGCTTCTGTTTAATGTTTTTCTACTCACCTCTTCTTTCCCCATTCCCTTTTCAAGACTCCATCAATTGGATTGGCAACCAGTCTATCTACTAATATTTTATTTAAAGATCATGTACCTATATCTCAAATATAAATATTCTAAAATTTTCTTTCTATTTTAGTTCTTAGTGAAGATTATGAGATTAAAATTATGATTGCTGGGGCATCTAGTGGCTCAGTCAGTTGAGCGTTTGACTCTTGATTTTGGTCTGGGTCATGATCTCACAGTTGGTGAGACTGAGCCCCGTGTTGGGCTCTGCACTCAGCATGGAGCCTGCTTGGGTTTTTCTCTCTCCCTCCTTCTCTCTCTCTCTCTTTCTCTCAAAATAAATATTTTCAAAAAATAAAATAAAATTATGATTGCTTTATAAAATGAATCAGGGAATTTGATAATTGATTAAAAACCTATAACTCCTGGGGCGCCTGGGTGGCGCAGTCGGTTGAGCGTCCGACTTCAGCCAGGTCACGATCTCGTGGTCCGTGGGTTCGAGCCCCGCGTCGGGCTCTGGGCTGATGGCTCAGAGCCTGGAGCCTGTTTCCGATTCTGTGTCTCCCTCTCTCTCTCTGCCCCTCCCCTGTTCGTGCTCTGTCTCTCTCTGTCCCAAAAATAAATAAACGTTGAAAAAAAAATTAAAAAAAAAAAAACAAAACCTATAACTCCTAATGAAGGAGGACCTAATGAAGGTGGGTCATACTCTATGGCTCATCTATATTTTGAACATTTTTACAAGATTATCCTAATGAAGGATCATAACTGCCTAGAATCAAAAGCCAAGTAATGTTTTCTTAGACAAAACATACTGCCACGTTTGCACCTTTGAGATTTCCGTTCCCTCTTGAGAAAATTGGGGCAAAGAAGGAAGGATGGAGAAGGGGAAGTATGCCCCTCAGTCTTCCCACCCTCCCACCATGGCTCCCAACTGGAAATATACAATCCCATGTTTCTGTAAAGCTGTTTATCTACCCATTGCCTCCATTCATGACACTTCCATTAGCATTCTCCAACTCCTTTTATCTCCTACCAAGCAGCTAAGGAAACTGGGTCCTAGGAGCCCTAGACTTCACTGCAGTAGTTTCTTGGGATTTTTCCATTTCAGTGCCCCCAAAGTAGGGAAAGAACAGTTGGACAGCTCATAGTCACGCTCAGGCCATCTGACGAGGCACATGTCAGCATGCACGGGAACATCTATAGGTGACTCTGAGGCCCTCCCTGATCTGGAAAGATGTGGTCATGATTCATGTTTCTGCAGCAAATGACAAGAGGAAGAATAGAGTCTGCCACTTATTAGCAAGTGTCCCTGCTGTCCTTGTCCTCACACACTGTATTTCCCAGTTTAGAATTATCTCTTAACCTCAGGAAAAGCCTGCATTTAGAAGTTTCTGGGTAACAAAGAAAAACCTCTAATGTTATCACAACCACTCCTGCCCCCAGGCCCCCCAGTTTGCTTTGGGAAATCTTTGTGATTGGAAGAAGCTAAGGAATATGCAGGAAGTCTAAAGAATCTTAAAACGTATTGTTCAAAGACAAATGTTTCCCCATCTTGATTAACAGGTCAAGTCGGCAATTGCTTCTGTAATGTGGTCTGAAGACATTAATCAACAAAAGGGCTGCCTACCTCATACATTTTCTTCTCTCTGACCTGAAATTCTGCCACTAATATGCTGATGGAAGGGTCCTCTTTCTCCCTCTGTGTTCAGGGATGGAGAGGACACAAGACAATACATGTAAATTCACGTAGTCCACAGTTTTCCCAGGACTAAACTTGCTCTGAATTTTTCACATATATTCAGGAGGGTAGAGGTGGTACCACGTAGGTAGTAGGGCCTCTGAGGAAGAGGATGGTAAGGGGAGAGTAGGAGTCCGAGATAAAGAAACATTTTTAAACTGGAAAACATTCCCACCCTAATGGAATGGTCTGTAAAATCCAGGAAAAGGCAAAGTTTGCAGTGTCTCTCAGCCTCCTCCAGCTCCAAGAATTTCCTTTCTTAATGAGGGAACTCTCTCCATCCAGCAACTGAGTGGGAGAATAAAGAGGTATAGGGGGAAAAAATCAGCAAAAAACATCCTCTACGGTAGCCTGAATGTAAACACACACACACACACACACACACACACACACACAAGCCTGAAGCTTATTTACATAAATGTTAATTTTATGCACATAAGCCCAGAATCATAAGTTTGTTTTACTATTTCCTACATATATATCCATGGAGAAATCCTCCTATTATTCCAACACCAGAGGAGTGGCGAAACAATTTGAGAATTACAATATGATGTGAAATATGGGAAGAGTGACAAGGTGGTTTCAGAGGTATCTATAGGCACAGTTGTTAGTTCACTCCTCAAGTCCTGAGTCGAAGCTACAGAGGGAATCTACGCAGACAGATTCAGAAGACTGAACTCCCTAGAGGATATGTTTATTCATCCATTTATTCACTCAAGAAATATTGAGGAACCTCTACTATGTGCCAGGAATCCTTACGATAGGCTGGTCCCTGGCAGCCCAGATATTAGCAAGACTGCTCTTGACAGCTGTAAGACAGAAAATTACAATGGAATGTAAACTATAAACTATAAGGGTAGATATGACAGCATCTGGTAGTAGAATTAAGAAATGGCATCCAACTTAGAGAGTTAGCTAGGCAAAGGTGTGTGTGTGTGTGTGTGTGTGTGTGTGTGTGTGTTTTGAGAAATAACAAGGCAGGCATATAGAACAAAAGACACGTTCTGTTGCTGGAGAATAAATTGTGAGGTGGATGCTGGGAGAGAACCTAGAGAAGCCAGCAGGGCAGCAGGGGTCACTCACGAAGAACCTTGTATACCATGTTAAGGAATGTGCACTTCACCCTGTAAATAGAAACTGGGGAGCTATAAACAGAATTCAATCAAGAGCATATCATAGCCAAACTTTTTAATGAAAATACAATTCTCTACCGGCTATGCAGAGGATGAAGTGGAGGAGGTATGCAGCAGAAGTAGGGAGGGCAATCTCTCGTGGTACAAAAGAGGTGATAGGGGCCTGAACTGGGGGAAAAGCTGCGGGGATGGAGAGGCAGGAATAAGACTGAGAGCCATGTGGGAGGCAAAACCAACCACACTTGGTAGTGGATTGAATGAGAAGGAAAAAAAAGGAGATGTTAAGGATGGCCCTCAATGTCTTACTTAATTGATCAGTAAATCCCATCATTTTCTAATTTACTAATCCCACTAGACAGAGAATATAGGAGGGAGAAGTTCGGATTCAGCATAGCCATGTCAGGTTTGAGGGGGCTGAGCAGCATCCACGTGTAGATTTCCAAGACATCAACAGAAGGATCTGAAGGTCAGTCAGGGGGACAAAATTTGGGAGTTAACAGCAGCAAGCTGATGATTTGAATCATAAAATTGGACCCAGAGAGAATATGTAGAACGAGAAGAAAGCTGAACTAATGGTGTAACCTTAAGGAACACCAAATTCCTTTGGTGAAGAAAGATTGTCCGTCCACAAGAGATCTAGAAGAGTCATAAAAAAGAACCCGGAAAGTGAGACTATATGAAAGCCAAAATAGTAAAGAGATTCAATAACCTGCATCAAGTGCACAGAAGTACAGCAAAATGTGAGATCTTAAACATCCCATTGGATATGGTGGCTAAGAAATCATTGGTAAATTCAACTAGGCCATCTGAATGGAAATGATGGAGCCAGAAGCCAAGTTGAGTGACATGATAAGAAATGGAAAATTAAGAAGTAGAAACAGAAAGTACAGCCCACTCTAAAGAGTTTACATGGGATGCCTGAGTGGCTGAGTCTGTCAAGCATCCGACTCTTTATTTCAGCTCAGGTCATGAGCAGCTTAGGTCGTGGGATCAAGTCCTGCATCAGGCTCCTCACTGAGCATGGAGTCTGCTTAAAATCCTCCCTCTCTCTCTCTCTCTCTCTCTCCCTCTGCACCCCTTCCCTGCTTGCTCATGCTAATTCTCTCTCTCTCTCCCTAAAATTACAAAAAAAGAAATAAAGAGTTTGCATGAGAAGAGAAAAGAGATTTGTTGAGAGCTAGGGGAAGAAGTGGATCCAAGGAAAGATTTTAACATTGGGAGCAACTTGAGCAAGTGTCTAGACTTAGAAGGGGAGAAGTAGAAGATACAGAATGGAGGGTGATAAATGATGTGACAAAGTTCCAGAAAAGGCAGTAAGCAACAGGATAGAGCACAGGTAGAGAGATTGACCTTGAAATAAGAAGAGAACTTTGCAGGACTGGAAGTGTTAGTATAACATCTGGAATGCTTTTGGCTGCAAGCAACAGAAGATACAATCAAAAGAAGTTTAAACAGTAAGAAAATATTATTATTTTACATATTAAGAAGTCAAGGAATGAGATGGTTACAAGAAGGGTTGGCTAATTCAGCGGCTTAACTATGTCATCAAAGACCCAAGTTGTTTCTCGGTTTCGGTATTTGTGCCCTCGACACACCAGCTAACTCCCATCATGGTCATAAGATTACTTCTGTATCTCCAGACTACATATGGAACAATATTCAAAGGCCAGGAGACAATAACTGTTCCATTTTGAGAGGGAGAAAAACTTTCCCAGAAGCCCCTCAACAGACTTCCATTCAATGGGCAGAATTTTTCACATGGATACACCCAAACTGAAAAAGGAAATGAAATAATCAAAATTGGGTTAGACTAATTATGGTTCATCCACTTGGGCTAGGCAAGAGCCCAGCCTCCCTGAAGAACATGGCCATCACATACCTAAGCTAAACCAAGGTTCTGTTATCAAGAAAGAATGGGTAAGCGTGGCTGTTGGGTAGGCAACCAAAAGTGTCTGCCACACCAGAAATAAGCGCAGATAAGTTAATATCCAGGGATACAAGTTGTGCTTAATCTCTTTGATTTTCTTGACTGTCTGCTGAAAGTGAGGGAACAGAGGTTGTGTATGAAATTTGAAGGAATAGATAGGATTTGAAAATCACTGAAGGAAATGAGAAAAAAAGTTGACTCAAGACAAAAGATTAAGAGGTAGTGCTAAGGTACAAGCTGAGATGAGAGCCCATGAACTTTTCAACATGCCAACCAACATATGACTATTTTTCCAGTATATCCCCTTACTCAGACACAAGAGCAAAGAAGTTAGAGAGTAAGAGTACCATTGGTTCTAGGTTGGGAGTTTATGGGTGACAAGATAGAAGGATGAAGGATGGAAAGGAAGGAAAGATGCTTGTGAAAGAGCAGTTCAGATCTCAGTATAACCCATGGGATCTTGGTTGTATAGAAAAAAGGGGAGTCATAAAGGTTCAGATAAACAGTGAGAAAATGATGTGATCAAGAAACAGGATGTGCATATGAAGTCAAAGTTTAATGGGAGATATAGTGTGAGAACAGGACATTGTGACCAGAGAAAAGGATACTACCACGTAGCCCAAGCAAGGTTGGTTGAAGAGGAGAGAAATGAAGAGCATTGGAGTTAACAATGTCCAGGAGTTTGGACACTGGGTGTTGGACTAGATGTCTAACAAGTGCTGCAATATGCTGAGATTGTGTCTGAACTAAATGGGAATAATGACCGACAACCACCCTGAAATCATCAGAGAAGGAATAAAACCAACCAGGAAACAGGCAGATGTCAGTGACCTGATGGCAAAGAACATAGTATAAGTGGGTGGTATGACCTGGAAGGGAAAAGATCTTCTACCTGAAGGTTGATGAGGATTGTCTGCAGGTGGATGTGAGATCAGGAGAACAGCAACCTTTTTTCCAGGAAGGATACTGCATGGGATATAGAAGAATAACCGGTCTCTATTGGTGGAAACTGCAGGGGAAATTGAGACTTTAAGGAGATTCTGACCTCAGTCTTAAAAAGAAGGTTGAGGGGTCTTCTGAAACCTCTCTGGGGATGTAGAAGAGTGTTTGCCAACAAAAGAAGGGGGGGAGGATGTCAACACCTCCAAAGAATTCTCAGTTCCCTGATAGGAATAGATGGCAGCCTGACTCAAACCCAGTATACATTTCAGTAAGTCTAAGATCCCTCCATCTATTAAGAGAGGTTTTCAACGTGGCCAAGACTTCTATACTCTATAAAACATTAACAATATCATTATTAATGCAAGGAAACCTTCTTATGCCAGAGCAAATAAAAAATAAAGTTGTGAGTTTAGATATGAGACAATGTGGCTCTGAGCAGGAAATATATGTTTCTGCTAAGCGGGCTCCCTCTAACTCACACTCTTTGTCTTTCTTCATTTGCATTTCTGGTTTCTTTTCTCATTACGGTCACTATTTACTTGACAGATGATAGAAGGCCAGCTGAGGGTGGAGTACGATTAGCATATAAACAAGATTTTAAAATAGCTGGAACAGAGAAGGACTTTAGAGTCTGCTAATCCTTGGAGTCTTGACCTCAAAATAATCAAGAGAAAGTGTATTTGGGCAATCCTCAGTCAGCTCTAAGAATGTCCCTGCCTTGCCTTGGATGACCTCGGGTGAGTCATCATTTAACTTGGCTGCAAGCTGCCGCCAGGTCTTTTCTTTAGCTCTGTTATTCTAAAACGATTGAGGAGCAAGCATGTAGTACTTGAAAGAAATATGGAACGGTGTAAAAAGTGAAGACTTTAAACTCAGACAAATCTAAATCTGAATTTCAGTCGCTTTATTTCCCTTAGCATGTCACTTAAACTCTGAGTAGGAGAGGTCTCCACTTAAGGTAAGTCAGCTGTGGGTAAATTTTCATTATATAAATCACCAGAATATTACCAACTCTGCCCACCTCCTGGAATCAGCCTCCCCCAGTGAAATAATCAGAGCCCCTACCTAACATACTAAATTAGAGAAGTCTAGTATCCTTTCCAGGATTTCCAAGGTAGGCACAAATGTTCTTCAAACTCCTAATGTCAACTCATTCCTTTCACCACTCTTTTGAGATGCTGTCCCTTCTCCCTTTCCAAAGAGAAGTAGCCCAGAGTTTCTCCCCCTTAGGCCTCCACATAGCACCAACATTAAGCTTCTCCTGAAGGTTTAGGGCTGATGGAGGCAATTAAAGAAAAGGAAATAGACCAAAGCTGAATATTACCTATCAGGCCAGATGGCATCCCTGCTAACCCCATCTTGATCCTGTCTTACAGCTGCCATGTTCCTGGGATCTCAACCTTCCATTCTGAACTTTACCTCAGCCTCTCTGTCCTATGAGTTCCAGGCCAAAAAACAGACATTTTCTGTTACTTTGCAATGCACGACATTTTCTAGGTCCTGTTGGTCTCACGTCATTTCCCTGCACTTTGCCTTCAGCAACCACAAAGGCCACTTTCACGTGAGTTTCTACTCTGGGCTCCACCCCAAATAACACAGAGTCATCAGAAGATTTGAAACTGGCAAATTTTCTTGCACATGTCCCATATCATACCTCTGCTCCGTGATCCCACTCCCATAAGTAGCTCTTGTAAGTGGAAAGGAAAGGGAGATTTATTCTCCTCCATCCTTGTAAATGTATGGGTTCGGATGTTCTGGGATTCTACCTTCCAATTACACGTATATCACTTTAAACCCTCACAACCACATTCTAAGACATGTCTTTTTATCCCATCTCACAAATAAGGAAGTTTGGTTTAAAGAATTAAAAATATTTTCCCAGTGTCACAAGCTAATAAGTAATTGAGTCAAGGTTACAACTCAGTATTTGGACAGCTGCCCTTTCTTGGAAACCAGCTCTCATGCAAAAGTTCAACTAGCTTGGGACCACCATGCTATAAGGAAGCCCCGTTTACCATGTGGAGAGAGAGAAAAGCCCCACAGAGGAGCATCAAGGAACCAGACATGTGAACAAAGACTTCTTGGATAGTCTTGGATAGTCCATTTAGGTACCAGCTGAATGCAGACGAGTAGATGACCCTAGCCAATATCAAATGGAACAGAACTATCTGGCCAAACCCTTACTAAATTCCTTACTATTTCCATTTAAAAACAATTTTTTAATGTTTGTTTATTTTTGAGAGAGCGACAGAGCACAAGCAGAGAAGGGGCAGAGAGAGAGAGAGAGGGAGACACAGAATCCGAAGCAGGCTCCGCGCTCTGAGCTGTCAGCACAGAGCCTGATGCCAGGCTTGAACTCACAGACCGTGAGATCATGACCTGAGCTGAAGTCAGCCGCTTAACTGACTGAGCCACCCAGGCGCCCCTTTGTCATTCCCATTTTTAAACCTAAAAGGTTAGAGGCCTACAGCCCTTTGTAGTACTAGAAGAAATATCCAAAGGTAGAGCAGATTCTGGCTGAAAACTGCCCCAAACCATGGTTTTGAATTTCAGGGGAAA
The DNA here is from genome assembly GCF_018350175.1 of Felis catus. NCBI lineage: Eukaryota > Metazoa > Chordata > Mammalia > Carnivora > Felidae > Felis > Felis catus. The sequence goes on along the minus strand of NC_058384.1, from coordinate 17,138,496 downwards.
AAATCTAATTATGTTTCTGTCTATCCATTTCACTGCTACAATGTATGTGTGTATGTCTGTGTACCTATGCTTAATGTCCTCTACATGGAGATCACTAAGAACTTCAGAAAATAGCCAAGAAATACCCTATAGTGGAGAGACTACTGACTTCAGTTCAAAGAAAGTCATTTCACTACGTATGTCCTATTCCATAAATTTGAGAAATGGTTTCATACATTTGTTCATGCAAGACACGTTCATGAAGCATCTACTGTGTGTCAGGCAACTGTTCTAGGCCCAGTGGATTCTACCACAAAAAAAGGGTAGACTTATCCCTGCTCTCAAGGAAGTTCAACTCTAATGCCAGGAAGACAGGCACCAAATAAGGAAATAATTCAATAAAACATAAAATGGGGGTGACGGTGGGGGGTGGTAATGGTCAGAATTATGAAGAAAAACAAAGCGTGAGCCGGGGGTAGAGCATGAGGGTGGGGAAGTAGGGTGTGTCAGGGAGCAGTGTCTATTTTTAAGGTCCTCTCTGAAGAAGAGTCTTTTGGGCAAGGACTTGAATAAATTAAGAGAGGGAACTGTGTGGAGAGATAGAGGAAGAATATTCCAGGAGGAAGGAAAAGCGTGTCTAAAAGCCCCGAGGAAGAGACAGGCCTGGGCTACGCGAGACAGAGCAAGCGGGCAGTGTGGCTGGAGTGAGGAGGGGAAGCAGACTGGAGAGGGGCACAGGTCACATGGTGGAGGTCTTCACAGTGCAGAAGGGAGTGTGGACTTTATTCTAGAATGCTTTGGGAAGGCATTGGAGGGCTCTGAGCAGTGTATGCTGGCCTGCTGCATGACAAATAGACTCTGCAGGGAAAAGTGCAGAAGCACAGGACCGGTTGGAAGGTTACTGTGATTGTCTGGAAGGGCAATGATAGTGCCCTGCACCTCAGTGGTAAGAAGTGACAAGACTGTGTTTCGAAAGGAGAGGACCTCAATTATACATACACAATTATTATTCAGATCGAGCTCCTCAGCTCTGAGATTTGGAAGCATTTCCATTTTTTAAACTGATGGCTGAAAGAGCTGGCTGGGTACTTCATCAATGCCCTGGGAGGCGATGTTTGGCATTCCGTGCCTGCCCCCCGAGTGCAGAGACACCCAAATCACCAGTATAGCTCTAGGGTAAGGAGACGAGTGGATTTTATTTTATCCCAAAGGGAAGCTCCATATAACCACGCGCCGGAGATGACTCTTGCTTCTCTGCCTAGGTAGACAGATTGGGTAACTATCCAATCAGTCATACAGCTACCCAGTGAATTTGTCCCATCTGCCATCTTGGAAAAGATCTCCAAGGACATGCTTCTTGGAGAACAATGTAATTAAACTTTGTAGCCTGACCAACATTCCTTCATATGCAGAACTCGTTTCTGAGAAAGAGGAGGACCAATTTGCATAAGAAGCCCAGTGTCTTCTGGGAAATAACCTAGACTCCCACACCTTTCCCCCCACAAGATTTAAAATGAGGGAAACAACAGTAGCCCTGATCTTGTTTCTTTGGCAGAAGAAGACTCCAAGTCCCCAAAGACAACTAAGGCCGAGGGACAGCATGCTGAGGACTCAGGCTCTTGCGGGAGCCAGAGGTTTACAGGGCTGGACCAACTCTGGGAGAGTATGTGGCTGAGGCAGAAGGAGCCTCACAGCACGGCCTCCAGAGCCATGCTAGCACTTAGGAATGACACTTGAGAGGAGAATGTGAACTTAGACTGCCGTGACTTTGGAGCTCAAGCATGGGGTTCCTCGACAGTAGTGATAACAGCCTAGAACCGTGGAGACGTCACGGCATTGGCAGATAGTTTTCAACAGCAGTGTCATGTGGCGGTGAGACAAACAAGCAGCACAGGACAGATCAGACCCTGCCTTACCACCTCCTATCTTGAAAGCATCTCTGGATCCCTTTGGACTGAGTGAACCCCTGGACTTCACGGACAAGAAAGAGGGAAGGGCCTCAAGACGTGATCTTGCACTTCTCGCAAATAAGAATAGATGAGGACCCTAGTGATTAATGGAGGAAATAAAAAGCACCATGGATCTGGTAATGGACATAACACATGGTATGGTGCACGATATGCCATGTATGTGGAAAGGCATGTCTATGTATACGTTACACGTATGGGTAGAACATACTGAGCTATGATCACAAAAATTTGGCACCCGCTATCTTTATCAACAGGACAATGGGTGCTTTCATTTAGCTTTTTACTTGTATTTATTTTCGAATTTTCTACAATGAGCATATATTACTTTCTATCCCCCCCCCAAAAAGGAAATCAAACAGAAAGAAGAGAATATTTAGTCTCTACCCCTCATCCTGGCAGACAAATGCCCGTGGGGGTAACCCCAGGAACCTATAACCAGTGTTGACTTCTGGGTTCCTATGTGGCCCCTATGGATGGCCATAGGTGGTGAGTGTTAGGCCAGTGAGCAGGCAGAATCCACCATCCATCCCCTCAGCAGGAATACTGGCCAGCCTGTCTTCTGACCTGAAGGGAGCGAGCTTCCACTACCCAGGATAGAACAGGACGTGTGGCAGGACCTGCCCCCACCTCCTGTCACTGGTCAAGGCTGCCTCAACAGGTTCGGTGCCCCCCCATGAGATGACCACTCCGATATGTCAGGCAGGGATTTCCCACGCTGGTTCTTCAGTCCCACACATGTACTTCACATAGAGTTGCACTTCAGGGACCAGCTATCATCCCCACAGAGCAACAGTTCGACCTTCTCTCCCATGATTTGCACGCGGCAGCCTGTCCTCCTAGGGTGACTTCATTGTCACAGACATTTAACTACTGCCTTCACATGGCCAGAGCTCTGAGCTGAGGGCTGAGGAGGACACAAAGATGATCATCCCAACTCTGCCCTCAACGAATATCCTGACCAGAGGGAGACAGGAAACCTAGAAAAGCCTCCAGCGATGAAGGCTTTTCTAGCGATGGACTAGAGATGAACAGGCAATCTCATGACTGACTTCCTCCCACGCCAACCAAAACTGCCTCTTCTAGCTGGTACCAAGTCCTGCTTTCAAGCTTCTCTCACATGAGCCCCTCGCATCCATTCCCACTACTTCCACAATAGTTCCGCTCTCACCGAGACTCCACACCAGCCTCCGACAGCCTTTCAAGCCATTCTTCATGTGCTGCCAGAAGGATCTTTCAGAAATCCGTGTTTGCCCCCTCTCTTCACGAAAAACAGGCAACAGGCCCCCACTCCTTCCTGTAGGGAGTCTCAACTCCCTGGAACAGCATTCAGTGTCTCTCCTAATACAACCTACCTTCCCAGGTTGAGCTCTCTGTTTTGCTCTTTCTTCCCGCCTGCAGCCCCAGCAAACCCCTACAGCCATCTCCCACCTGCCCCACCTCCCCCGCGCCCACACACACACACCCAGAACACGCTAACAAGACCAGACTTATCAACAGCCCTCCAGTACAAAACAGGAAGATCCTTTTCCTTCACCTCTGCTCATCAGAATTCTAGTCATTCTTCAAGGTGCAATTTCAATGTCTCCTTTTCCATAGAGCCTTTCTTCAGACCTCAAGTCAGAATTAATCCTACCTCGGACCACAACAGCACTTGGCTTATATCTTCTTAATCGTACTCATCATATTATGCTTTGCCATCCTCCACTTAACCTTGAGCTTCCAGAAAACAAATATCACATGTCACTCCCCTTTGTATCCCTCACAGTACAGCACCTAGCATATAGCAGATACCTGTTTGCTACTTAACAAATGAAGAAGTGAGTCACTTTTCTACTTGCGATACAAAAAAAAATTAAGAATCATCATGGCTCAGGCAATGGTCCTCAGGTCCTAGATGGTTATGAAGTGCTAATTGGTCCAAGACTTAATATCCTGATATAAATCCTTACAATTTAATTGTTCGATGAATTTACTTGCATTGATATCTCTCTAAACACACACACACACACACACACACACACACACACACACACACACTACTGATTCTGTTGCTTCCCTAAAGAATCCTGACTAATATACCAATCAACCCCCAACAGGCAAGAAAAGTAGGCCAGTCTGACTAGTGCAGAGGGCCTGGCCCCAGTGGATACTGCATGTTAATCCAGTACAGTTATTCGTAGAGGAAGATCTTTTCCCAAGCCCTTGATGTTTCTTCTACATGGAGGACCACCCATCAGTGTGATGCTCCTGACCCTCTGCACCCCTCACTCACCTGGTTGGTGAGTTAAATGAAGAAACCAGACAGAGTTGCCCAGCCCCTTCCTCATCTTCTAGTCCCCCCACCCTGCCTTTTTCCACTCTTAGTCTTATCTGGAAAAATGTCCAGCTGTGTCTGTAACAGGTTAGGCAAGTCTGCCCAATTCTGTGTGCTCAGTTTCTTTTTTTCACTATAAGGTGCACTGTCCAACTTAGGCTCTGTCAGTAATAAAGGTACTATTTTCTTTCCATCTCTACTCTTTTGTTTCCTGTTCAGAACCCTAAGCAGAACAGAGACCCTCATCCAATGTGCCTATCTTGACTTCACAGCTTCTAAAGTGTATCTACCTAGAGAATAAGCCCACCGTGGGTCTTCGGACATCTAAGGACCCTGGATCGACAGAGCTGAACAGCCTTGAGGTTGCCAGTTCCACCTCTCCTGGTACTGGGGAGGATTACTATATGTGCTTCTGCTTGTGGGAGTTCTAAGGAGCAAATAAGAACACGTATGCGAAATTTTCTGCAGTCTATCCTGGCCTGTGAGCACAAGGTGAAATTGATTATTGTGGCTGTTGCAATCCCGTTGAGGTAGGACCCCAGATGCTCACCCAGGTAAGTTCTGCCAACTGTCTCTTGCCTGGGTGTTAGCAACATTTGGATCAGCTACCATGGGGCTCCTGCAAAGCACTTCCCTTGACATCCTCCATGTGCTACCAGACATTCGGTAACCGACTGCCAGACATGGAAGAGGATGCTTCCCCTCCCCGCAAGGTGTTACAAAGTTTCTCATGACTCCTGAAGCAGAAATGTTCCTGCCCAATGTCTTGTGTAGTTCACAGGAATGTCTTGTGTAGTTCACAGGAACTCTTTTCGTTAGCTTTTCTGGCTAATTCCCTGACTCCCTAAGGCAGGTGGGCCAGGGCTGGGACAGATTTGCATGACAGATGCTGGGCCCCTATCATCACTCCCTCCTTTCAGAAGCATAAAACCCTGCTCCCAGGTCAAAATTGTGGTGCTTGTCTCTCACTTCCAGTCCCTGGCTGGATCACTGGACCAATTTTCCAGAGATGCCCAGACATGTCTGAATTCCCGTGGTGGATACGATGCACCCTACGTTGTAAGTAGTGATTGACCCAACCAGGCCTCAAGTCTCCCTAAAGCAGTTACAGTGGCACCCTCAATAAAGAAGCCCCTCCAAATCTCACTTCCTGGCCGACCCACTCCCATACCTGACCTCTGGGCTCTTCTCTCTCCTTTACTTGTCCGAGACAAGTGGCTGGTGTGCGAGGACAGAGTTGTAAAGGAAGACACAGGCATGAATCAGCCTAGGAATGTTTTTCCTCCATCGCCCAAGCAGATAATGTCTTTTATATTTTGCCGGTCCTCAGAGAGACCTGAGAACTTTATCTTGTGCTGTGTGCACTCACCTCCTTGGTGAAGGAAACATTCCAGCATAAGGCAATACTGTGGCCACAGGAAACCCTGCAGACTTGACTCCATCCAGGTGGCTGCGATGTCTGTGGGGTAGGGACAGAGACCGTGTGAGGCGGGTGGTGCACCTGCCCCTTTAGACCGAGCCAGAAAGAAGCGCTGCTACACCACCTCTAGCTGTGGGCTCCACTTGGCGGGAAATTCCCTGCACAAAAGTCTCATCCTGTCTTCCGGCTTGAGCCAGCTCGCTTCCTTCTCTGCAGCTCATTCTCTAGGGAGGGTATGAGGGAGGAAGGCTGGGGGCGGAGAAGGGAGTTTAGGGCATGAAGAGTCAGGAAGGGTTTTGCTCTCTTCCAAAAAAGGACTGAGCTGGCAGAGCCTCGGAATTTCCCTTCCCAAGCCGGAGGTGTTGAGGACACAGTCGAGGATGCTGTAAACTTGGCACTGATTGTCCCTCATCCAGACCATAAGAGACCTCTGATGCCTTACCCTCGCCCCCGCTGCCAGAATATATGTGGCAAATGTTGTGACTGCAGATTCCTAGGAAGCACAGCTTGGGAGTCAGCTAGACTCTCACACTGGGTGGGGGTGCAGGGGCCGAAGCCAAGAGACACATCTGGGAGGTTGCTGTCAGAGGGTGATGAGAAGGCACCCAAGAGAGTCCCGGGGAACCTTAGGATGAGGGGCATGTGGTGGCATGAGATCTGGTGTTATACTTTCCCCAACACTCCCCCCAGCTGTCTCCCCCACTTTGACAAAGACAAAAAGTCAAGTAATGAGGAGAAGAATATTAGTCCACAAACATGGATACAACCATGAGAAATGTCACATAGCTCAACCCTCATCACTGCAGCCACCACCACCACCACCACCCTGTCCCTAGAATTGTGCCAAAGGCCCCAGGATGCTTCTGTGCCTCAATATTAGAGAGGGCCCTCCAGCCCACACTGGTTCCTGCACTGTGCCCTCTAGAAGACCCCCTTGAAATCTGACCTTGCTGTGACTGAAAGAGGGAGACTGAAAGCTCTTCCTCCTGGGGCTTGGGGTCTTGCCCCGCTGAGTGCACCACACCCTCCAAAAACTGGCCAGCTCCCCAGAGACACTGTCAAGGAGTGGGGCAGGGTTCCCACTCTTTGAGGGGCTCCCTGACTACCGCTGCCTTCCCAGAGAAAGGAATCTCTGCCTCTCGTCCTCTCACCTCTTTCCCTCCAAGGTCCTAGCCCCCAAGAAACCCACATGTTATCTGCACGAGCTTCAGGACACGACCTCAGGCTGGAAGCTGGCAGGACACATAATCCCCCAGACATGATATGACTACCCCAGTAATTAAAAGTACTTTAGGGGCACCTGGGTGGCGCAGTCGGTTAAGCGTCCGACTTCAGCCAGGTCACGATCTCGCGGTCCGTGAGTTCGAGCCCCGCGTCGGGCTCTGGGCTGATGGCTCGGAGCCTGGAGCCTGTTTCCGATTCTGTGTCTCCCTCTCTCTCTGCCCCTCCCCCGTTCATGCTCTGTCTCTCTCTGTCCCAAAAATAAATAAACGTTAAAAAAAAATTAAAAATTAAAAAAAAAAAGTACTTTAAACTGTTGCCACATTAGAGGATGACTCTTTTTTTTTTTAATTTTTTTTTCAACGTTTATTTATTTTTTTGGGACAGAGAGAGACAGAGCATGAACGGGGGAGGGGCAGAGAGAGGGAGACACAGAATCTGAAACAGGCTCCAGGCTCTGAGCCGTCAGCACAGTGCCCGACTTGGGGCTCGAACTCACGGACCGCGAGATCGTGACCTGGCTGAAGTCGGACGCTTAACCGACTGCGCCACCCAGGCGCCCCAAGGATGACTCTTAAAATACGAATTTCTGGTTTTCTTGAAACATCAGAAAATATGGAAAATGAGGCCCAATGGATGGGGTCTGGCCATCCATTCATTCAACAAATATTTACTGGACACCTGTCAGGTTCTGGGCGATAATCTTCTAGGTCCTGGAGCTAAAAAGGTGAACAGAGCAGATGAGATTCCAGTTTTTGGGGAGGTTACATTCTATTTCATGATAAGGGCATAGGAAGAGGCATGGACTGGGGGGATGAGAAACCAGCTGAAAACCAGTGATAAACAAAGATCCTTTCCAACAATGACGAGGCCTGAGAAGAAAGGATACCAAGGCAGTAGCAGAGAGAGTACGAGTTCACTTAGACCGAGGGCTTGGGGCAGCTTCTCCACGGAGGTATCGCCTGAGCAAAGACCTAAATGACAAGAAGGAGCTGGGCCCATAGACATCTACAGGAAGAGCATGCTAGGCAGGGGAGATACCCGTGTCCCCAAAACCCCATGTTGGGTACCAACTTGACTTTTAGGAATAACAGACAAAAGGCAAGTGGGGCTGTTCAGTTGACATCAGAGTCATGGTTTGGGGCTTGAGTCCAAGGAAAGAAGGACTCCGAGGGGGGAAAGCCTTTGCAGAGGAGAGAAGGGAGCAGGTTGGGTCTAAGGAGAGAGGTGGCCAATTAGGGACACTCCCACCATGAAGAAGCACAGCCATCGGATTCTGGAGGCACTGGTGTTTGGTATGGAGTATTAGCTTCTCTTTTATGGGTTATAATTTTCTTGTGGTAGCATCAGGCCCTTGGGGAAATTTATCTAATCCCTATAGCCCTATGGTCTAGGCCGTGTTCTTGTTTTGAGGACCAGAGCACAGGGAGCTCTAGAGAAGTGAGATGGGCAGCAGAGCAAGTCAGAGTCAAGAGGAGCTGCACGAAGCCGAGGTGACTTACAGGACATGAGACAACTCTTTGGTGACTTTCAGAAATGCTTGGGGGAACAGGATTCTTGAGACACACAAGTTAGGGGCTCCCACCATGACAGCTGGATAATAACGACCGCTGGTGGCCGGAAAGCGTCTTGAAAGACAAGTAGAACTAGACAGGTGGATGGAATTTAGATCATATTTGGAAGACTAGAATTAGAACTCTGACCCAAAAGCAAACCCTTCTCTCAAGAACTAACTGCCTTGGCTAAGTGACCTCAAAGCTGCAATAATTAGACTCCTGAAAACAATGAGCAGAATGTCCCCTCTCCTACTAGGCTACATGGCTCTTCCTACAGACACCACTGGAAGGAGGGTCCCCCTGGGGCCAAGTTTGCTAGGAGGGCCTGACAAGTATCCAGAGGGCCAGATACAATGCTGAGGGCAAAAAGGCTGGCGACAAGCTCAGCCCACATATGTCCTGAAAGGCGTGGCATGGAAAGGCAGATGGACAGGGTGACATCTGCTGTAATCCAGTAATTCATTCAGCAGGCTGTGTTCTAGGTGTTTGAGGCGCATCAGTGATTCCTGCCTTCATGGACAGATATTCTTGCAAGTGAAAATAAATAATAAGTAATACAAACATGGCAAGCAAGTCAATTATACAGTATGGTGGGAAGACAAGTGTTTTAGAAAGAAAATGTGGAACAAGGCAAGGGAGGTCAGGAACATTAGGAAGAAGGGCCATGGCACTTTTAATAAGGTGGTGAGAACTGGGTGATGTTTGCGTACAAACTGAGGTGAGGGAGAAGAACATCCTTGGCAGAGGGAACAGCCAGCGCAAAGGTCCTGAGATGGGAGTGTGCCTGGAATGTTTCAAGAACAGTGAAGAGGACAGTGTGGCTGGGCTGTCGGAGGGAGCACAGGGTAAAGTAGGAGGGGACGAGGTGAAGATGTCTTGAGACAAGCCAAGTCTTGAGGCGTTTTATAAGCCACTGTGAGAACTTGGAAGCCCCCACTGAGCAGAAACCGCCACCAGCTCCATTACAGCAGGGGCCGTGCATTTTCATCTCTGAGTACCTGGCAGATTACCGGCCCCCAGCAAATACTTGCTGAGTGAATCACCGCATGTGACGGAGCACTCTTTATGAGCCCCTGCCTGCGGGTCAGTGCTGAGTCATCAACACGAGCCCTGTTCCCCCTGTCCCACACTTCCTTGCCCCCTCCAGCCCTGCAAGCACCCCTGATACAGTGTCAATCACCGCCCCAAACTGTGTCCTTATCTACCCCAAAGGGACACGTCACATGTTTCCAGAGACCATATTACATAAAATTCTTGGAGAAAGGGTTAGGAATGCAGGTCAGTGTGATAATGAAGCAAGTCAGCCAGTCAACGTTATCTCCAGGCCCTCCATCCCGACTCCACCTTTTATGTCCCTGTATCATTGCAGCCTACTCCCCTTCCTCCCGCCTCCTCCTCCCCTTCCTCTCTACTCCTTTCCTCCCCCTCCCTTCTCCCTCTCTCTTCTTTCCTTCTACCTCCTTTTCTCTCCCCCCCTTCCCCCCTCTACCCACCTCCTCCATTCCCCCTTCCCTTCTACCCCACCTTCCTCCTTCCACCCCCTCCCTCCTCCCCTCTCCTTTCTTCCCTTCTACCTCCTTTTCTCCCCCTCCGCTCTACCCCCCTCCTCCATTCCCCCTTCCCTTCTACCCCACCTTCCTCCTTCCACCCCCTCCCTCCTCCCCTCTCCTTTCTTCCCTTCTACCTCCTTTTCTCCCCCCTCCCTCCCCCTTCCCTTCTACCCCCTGGCTCCTCCTCCTCCTCTCTCCTTGCTCCTCCCTCCTTGACCGTCCCTCCTTCCCGCGGAGTCCATTCAGTGAGCACTAAATATTCCCTCAGGAAGGAACTGCTGCACAGAGACAAGACATGCATGAGGCACACTAATAAGCAAGGGAGGTGGGTATACTCATTTTATTTTCATTTGAGGCAGTACAAGTCGGCACACCAAATGTTTCCCTGAGCCTAACTGTGTCAGCCAGCCGACAATGGAGACAAGAAAGGAGTGGTGACAGCCTGCCCTGCCGGCCCCTACTGCCTACCCTAGCACAATAGACAGGGGTCAGCCCAGGTCAGCATGTTCATAGGGGACCTTCTCCCAGGAAAGAGAAGAGTGATGCCTCTGGGCCTCCAGCCGTCCACCAGGGAACCAGATCTGGCTGAACTGGGAATGTTGTACTGAAGCTTTGCAAATGCTTCTCAAATCATCAGGCCCCACCAAAATCTTGCTTTGACTCTCAGGGTTCCAGTAACCAGCCGCTCCCCCCAACTACATTTACTAAAAGATATCTTGCACCCCTCAGTGGCTCTGTCTGTCCTCGGGCATTTGTCAGTCTCACCTGTCAGCCCTGCAACTGCCCGTGTCCCACACCCCGACTCTCCACCCCTCCCTCCCCAGAATCAAACAGAACAAACAATGCCAGTGAGTAGAAAGGTGCTCTAGAAAGGGAAACACTTTAGACAAATGACCTTTACTCAGAGGTCAGCGAGGTCACTGTGCTCCTTAAAATATACATCTGCCTGGCTCAAACCCTCTTTTTATACCCCAAGGGGGTACAGACGCCTGCCTGGAGATTTCTGCAAATTGCCAGGGAATCTACATTCTCCTCTCACCTCTAGCTCCAATTTCCTGCCACCACTGAATTCTTGTTCTCTGCTCTCCATAATTCCATGCCTTCTCTAACCCTGTCCTCTTGCCTAAAAGCAATTATTTTTTACAAGCATTGCGCATTAACAGAATTGTTATTGATGGTTTGTAGGTCATGAGGGATGGGTTACATTTTCTCACCACTCAGCAGGCAACCTACCATCTGATACTAGATGCCCCATTTCTTGAACATTCTCTAGGGATGTCTCACATGCTTTCGTGTGCAGCACCAAGGCTTCTCTCTCTCTCACCCTCTCTCCTCCAGAAATTCTTCCTACTTCTTGCTCAGAGCAGGGTAGCTTCCTCCCCGGCCTTACACATCCCAGTCCATTTGGGGGTGCCGTGGACCCAAAACCTGTTGGCTCCTTTAGAAACACCAGTACCTGAAGACACTTGCTTTAAATGGTGATCCTTTTTTCTTGGTTTCGCCAATGAAATTATAACTTTAATTCTAATTCATTAGTGAGCAAAGGAGAGGTCTTCTATTTCCCTTTATAAGCGCACTTCCTAATTTGTAGCATTCTCTTCCCACTGTCCGTTAAGGCTTGAGCCCACAGTTCCATTCATGGCTAAATAAATGGACTCCACTACCTTGGATCTCCACTGCCCCCGGCAGCAGCACCACCACACTGGCTCTCGTGAGAGGTGGAAGTAATGTCTTGCCATTACCTCGTTATAACTGCTGCGGACGCCTATGCTAAGTGGCGTAAGCCAAAGGGCTTAGCCTGAGTCCTAGGAGACCCTTGAGAAGCTGGGCACACCTGCAGAATGTCCTTGAAGCCCCTAAAACTGTATGCAACTGTGTGCATTTTTCTGCAGATAGGGTTTATAACTTTAATATTTCCCCCGAAAGGCTTTAACCGCTCTCAGCCAGTGAAGAGGACCGAGGTCTGTGCCAACAGTGCAGGCTGAGGTGCTGAAGTTGCCTCAGACCAGGTCACTATTTCATTGGCAGTTTGGGCAAGATAAAGAATCATTGCAAAAAGACATACATTTTCAAAAATCGCTGCTATGAGAGTTGTTGAAACAATCAACAGGAGCTAAGAGCAAGGAGAATGAAAACATACAAATTCTTGGGGTGTTTTCACAGAGAGTTTTTTAAAATGTGATTCAATAAGCCTATGCCTAACAGCTAATGCCTTTTCGCAGACATCTAGAAAGTAATTCTGAAGCGGAGACGTTTACTTCTATATTTCACATTTTGAAGCGTCTGACTTTATAATCTTAAATATTAACCATAAAAACAAAGATGAATCAGATACATAGATTTATTGTATGCATTGCAGAGCAACTTCGCTCAGATAAAACAATTGCAACAAATGAACCCAAAGTTAAGGATGGATGGAAGCCTAGAGCCAATTAAAACTAAATGGGAAAGAGATTTAAGTCTGAAAATTGAAGATAAGGGTTGGCAATTATCCTGCCATCTAACCAAACACACAACTGCTACTGTTCTGGATGACTTGATGTATTTTTAATTATCATATCAAGCATTTGACTCTAGTTAGAAAAAAATGAAATTGACCATAAAAAAAATCAGCTCTTTCCCCCATAATTCAGAAAGAGAAATATCCCTTTCTGCCCACACAGTGTCTCCGTACAGAGGCACAGTAGTGCGGTGCCATTAAAATGGTGCCATAAATTACAGAGAGAGAATGCTCACCATCTCCTGATCTGTGTTTACCTCATATTAATTCTCAATTGAATGTGGAAATGTTTAGTTTTGCCTCATTTACATTGTTAATAGTCTTACACTAGATTATGAGGAAACAGATGAGAGAGGAGGCCCTGAGTGTGGCATAGAGCTTAAAAGGCTGAGCCAAACTTGCCCAGTAGAAGACAGTACTGTCCTTAGGTTCCAGGCAAGAGGGCCTTGGCCTGGAGCTTTGTATTAAGGGGGCTCCCACACATCACAGCGCACGTGCACGCACACACACACACACACACACACACACCACTTAGGTAGATCACTTGAACACCTCTGGCACTTGGGATCTAGTGCTCAGAGGACAGGCATAGAGCCACCCAGAATCCCAAACATCCACTTTTATTTCTAGCACCCTTCAGCCCCAAGGAACTGCTTCACATCTCTTGCCCCTCTCCTCAAAAAAAAAAAAAAAAAAAAAAAAGGCAGCTGCATCTGAATGCCATGAAGGTTTGTGGGTTTCTTCCTGAAGACACTGAGCCATGGGGGGAATTTGAGGAACAGAGGCATTTAAGTATAAAAGAAGAGACAAATTAACCTGTCAGATCCTTCCTCTTGGTTGTAAACGCAATACTTCTTGCATACTGAGTGATCATCTCCTAGTAAGTGCCAGGTGTCTCTTATCTTCCTTCTCTTTGTATTCTAATTTAAGGCTCCAGAAGTGTTCAGGAATGATCACAGTATTTGCAACAGATGCAGGGAGCAGCTGAGGAACATTTTGCAATCTTAAACAAATCATACTACCCTTAAACTTGTGTATAGGAGTGAAGCAGGAAACCAATATTTTTACTGGTAACTAAAAGAATGTTGACTGTTAAAACCCTAAATTGTTTTATTCTTGTAAAAATACTTTTAAATATTTAATTGCATTTCAAAAATTCCAACTAAAATTCAACTTTATTTAAGACGTTTCCATTTGATAGTTCTTCAGGGGACCTAGGGGAGACACACGTTGACATATCTATTCCTTCCTTTATGCACAGATAAAACCCCAAACATCATATATAAAGATAAGAAGACTCTGAAAGGCAGAGAGAAGGCTGACTGGCTAGAGACTTCAGAACCCAAGAAATGCAGAGCGGTCAGTGTCCTGGATTTTCTTTTTGCCTCATATATTCGACTTGGTGCTGAACAACCCAGCAGCTCAGAAGCACCAACAGGCAGACAAAACAACCCCCAGCAAAAGCCACGTCTTTCTCACCAAAGGAGTAAGAAAGGGGCAGCCTAGCAGACTGGAAGCTTTTTGGGCTATACCCAGTCTACCCCAGCCAAACGCCACAAAAATTATCCACGGCCCCATCCATGCCAGCAAAGTCCCAGTGGGAGCCTAGACATCCCCGCAATGAGATCATCCTGAAGTGCCCCCAACACACCAGGTGGCATCAGAGAAAGTCAAGTATGGTGCCTGGACTGTCATCCTCAGTGGCAGTAATGAACTCCCCCCGCCCCATGGTGTCAGTAGAGTCCATGCTGAGAGTCTGGACTTCCACCCCCAAAACAGAAACAAGGAGCCCCTCTCCTTCCCCTCTGGAAGGAGGCCTAGTGGAGAATAAAACTTTCACCATCACCCAGCAATAACCAAGCCACCCTTACTGGAGTGTCAGTAGAGACCACGTGGGGGGCTGGAACTCCCACCTCCACCTGGCAGTAAGAAAGAGCAGCCCCCTCGGGGGTCAAGGGTCAACAAACAACAGGTGGGGAACCTAGACTTCTACCTAGACCTTATAGTAACGATGTGATACCTCCCCAAAAAGCCAGCAAAAACAGAAGATTGAAATAAAATATAAAGTCTCAGAACATAACAGGAAAAATTTCAAGTTCTCATTGAAAATCATTTATCATTTCAACAACCAGGAAGACCGCAAACTGAATGAAAAAAACAAATAGCAGAGCCAATACTCAGATGAAAGAGCTGGTAGAGCTACCTGACAAAGACTTCAAGGCACAGCCACGATACAGTGCTGCAGTGAGCAGTTACGAACAAGCACAAAATGAATAAAAATATGTGAAAACAGAAAGTGTCAACAAATAAAATCAAAATGGAATTCTAAAATATGTTCACATAACCTGCAGGAAGGCAGGCAAAGAAAACAGAAGAATGAAAAATCAGAAAGAAGAATGAGAAAATAAAAGACCTCAACCCTGTAAACAACCATATTAAATGTAGGTGATTGATTTGTTTTTCTCTCTGACTCACTTCACTTAGCATCACACCCCCTAGGTCCATCTATGTTGTTGCAAATGGTAAGATTTGTCCTTTGTATGGCTGGGTAACATCCCACTGCATATCTATACCACATCTTCTTTATCCATTCATCTATCCATGGACCCTTGGGCTGCTTCCTTATCTTGTCTATTGTAAATAATGCTGCCATAAACATCGGGGTTCATATATCTGTTTAAATTAGTGTTTTCATATTTTTTGGGCAAATACCCAGCAGTGGAATTACTGGATGATATGGTATTTCTATTTTTAATGTTTTGAGGAATTTCCATACTGCTTTCCACAGTGGTTGCACCAATTTGCTTTCCTACCAACAGTGCACCAGAGTTCCTTTTTCTCCACATCCTCACCAATACGTGTTTTTCCTTGTCTTTTTGATATTAGCCATTGTGGCTGGTGTGAGGTGATATCTCATTGTGGTTTTGATTTGCATTTCCCTGAAGGTTAGCGTTGTTTAGCATCTTTTCATGTGTCTGTTGGGCATCTATATGTCTTCTTTGGAAAAATATCTGTTCAGATGCCCTGCCCATTTTTTAACTGGATGTGGTGGTAGGCAAAGAATTCTTAGACTTGACATCCAAAGCACTATCCAAAAAAGGAAAGAAATGATAAATGTTCAGGGATTAAGGAGTGAGTTGGGAAGAAGTGTATGGTTATTAAAAGTCAACACGAGGGATTCTTGTGGTGATGGAAATGTTCTTTATCTTAACTGTATCAGTGTTAATATCCTGGTTGTGAAATTGTACCATAGTCTTACATGGTAGTACCATAGGAGGAAACTGATAAGGGTATTTGAGATCTCTCTATATTATTTCTTTTATATATATATACACACATATTATTTCTTATAATTGCATGTGAATCTACAATTACCTCAAAATAAAAAATTTAATTAAAAAATTACATTCATTAATTGCAATTTGGTTTTCTTTTAAATTTATTATATAACTGTAAATGCTTTTTAAAAAGCTTTTCCAGTAACACACATGAAAAATAATATTAAATTTTCACTTTTTCACATTTTTCTCACATTGATAACTTAGATGAAAATACACACAAATGTCATTTTGATGATATCATCCCTCACCTAAAAATCTTTTCATTTGGGGCACCTGAGTGGCTCAGTCAGTTGAGCATCCAACTTCAGCTCAGGTCACGATCTCACGGTTCGTGAGTTTGAGCCCCACATCAGGCTCATTGCTATCAGTGCAGAGCCCACTTCTGATCCTCTGTCCTCCTCTCTTTGCTTCTCCCCCACTTGAGCTATAAATAAATAAATAAATAAATAAATAAATAAATAAATAAAATCTTTCCATGGCTTTCCAAGGCCTATCAGGTAAGATCCTTGGCTTGGCATTCAAGGCCATTTTTGTTCCATCAGCCCTTGCCCATCAACCTGGACTCATCTTCCTCTGCTGCCCACCAGCCCACCTACCCCTCTCTAAATCTTGCCTGCTTGAAGTTCCTGAATGTTCCTTGCTGTTTTGTGGGAGTTTTTAAATGTTTATTTATTTTTGAGAGAGAGAGAGAGCATGAGTGGGGACGGTGCAGAGAGAGGGGGGGAAAGAGGGTCCAAAGAGAGCACTGTGCTGACAGCAGAGAGCCAGACACAGGGCTTGAACTTGTGAACCACAAGATCATGACCTGAGCCAAAGTCACCCAACTAAGACGCTCAACCAACTAAGCCACCCAGGTGCTCCTGTTCCATGTTTTTTTTGCTCACTCTGCCCCCGCCAAACACTTTTATAGCTTTCAAAGCTCAATATTTTATATCCTTCAAGATTCATCTAAATTTACCTCCTCTAGGAATTCTTGCCTGCTCCTCCCTTAAGAGTCCAGACCAGAGAGAATTTGCCCTCTCTCTGCAGTCACACTATAATTTGTACTTCTGTCTTGGTTTCTAACTCTCAGTTGCTTACATGTCTTTTTCTCTCTTCTAGTCTGTGAGCACCTTGAGGATACCCACCTTTGCATTTTCAGTGCCTCAAATAGTGCCTGACACACAGGAGATGATCAAATACATGTTTATGGAACAAATGGCTGAATACCCAGTTCACATGACTCCTTCATTCTATTGATTTCCTTGTTCTCCCTTTTTCTCATCCTTCCCCCAATAAAATTCATTTCTTATTCTTCTGAAGTCCTTTAGACTTTGTTCACAGGACTAATATGGAATCAATATACTTGTCAGCTGTGTGGGAGTTCACCTAAGAGTCACTCAAGGATGGGG
Organism: Felis catus; assembly: GCF_018350175.1. Classification (NCBI taxonomy): domain Eukaryota; kingdom Metazoa; phylum Chordata; class Mammalia; order Carnivora; family Felidae; genus Felis; species Felis catus. The sequence goes on along the minus strand of NC_058384.1, from coordinate 17,121,254 downwards.
ATTTTTCAGACACACTTCAGACATATCAAAGAGCTCAAAATTGATTGGTAAACAAACTGTTCAATTGAATGAACAAGTGAATGAATGACCTTGAAATACCATGTAAATTATACAATGTAGGTTTTTTGGGGGTTTTGTTTTTTACTTTGCTCCAGGATGTTTTACGGGGGGGGGGGGGGGGGGGGGGGGGAGAAGACCAGAAAGATACATGAAAATCGTATAAAGAGCCCAAACTAAAAAGAATGAATATGTGGTTGGAATCATGAGCATCACCATGCTGCTTTTGAGTCTGGGGTTAGGTCCTGTGAATTGTTCTCTGGAACTGATGGAAGGAGGGAGGGTGAGAAATTATCACATCATTTCTAACTGCTTATGGACGAATACCCAGTTTGAGTCCCATTTTTCATGTATAGGGAAAGAAGAAACACAAAGACACGTCAAAATCATCAAAAGGCACACTTCAGATTTATGTGCAGTCCCAGACCTGAGGAATTTATAATCTGTTTTCAGCTGTAATCATTCTAAACATTCACCTTTAGGGTAGTTTAATGAAATAAGAAAATATTGCATAGGGAATAGTGTGGGCATTAGCCTCGGGCTTGAATTCAAGCTCTGGACTGACCCCCTGCCAATTACAGCAGGCTGCTCTTTCTGAGTCTATCTCCTTAGCTGTAAAATGCGGTATCAGACCACCTACACATGGGACAGGTGTGAGGATCAAATAAGATAATGTATGTAAACTGTGGAGCATAATTCCTGGCACATAGTAGGCCAATAAATTATGACTGTCTCTTTCCCCATCAGAAGCACCAATCTCAAGATTATGAACTTCAAAACACCTTCAAGTGAAATATTTTTCTCATTTAGACTGTATTAGATGTCAAAGTTATAACGCCAGGAGAATACTTAAGGAAAGTATGATGTGTGTTAAAAATGTTGGATACCCTGCAGGGCTCTCAATAAATACTTATTGACTGACAAATGTATTGTCAGAGCATAAAATCACAGAGATGGAAAGAGGTAACAGCATAAAAAGGTAATTTGGATCAGCACAGGATAATGACTATACTTCAATAAGTATTTTATTTTTTAAAAGCAATAGTAAAGGAAACTGGAAATCATTTGAAAAAAAATCAGGTTTTCTTTTACAGCCATAAGTTTATATGAACAACTGGAGACACAGTACCCAAAAGCTGGCATCTTATTGGCAAAATTGGAAGCAAAATGTTCCAGGTATGAAGGGGCATATGTACTCATGACATCTGTTGCCATCTGTTGCCATATCTTTCCACATGACCCAAGGAGCAGGACAACCAGTTGTCCTACATACCTGTGACTGAAGCACCTTCTAGAACTTTCTAGAACATGGGGCACCTGGGTGGCTTAGTCAGTTAAGCGTCCAACTTCGGCTCAGGTCATGATCTCATGGTTCATGAGTTCGAGCCCTGTGTCGGGCTCTGTGCTGACTGCTCAGAGCCTGGAGCCTGCTTCAGATTCTGTGTCTCCCTCTGTCTCTGTCCCTCACCTGTTCGTCCTCTGTCTCTCTCTCACTGAAAAATAAATACAACATTTTTTTTAATTTAAAAAGAACTTTCTAGAAGGTCATCACCCAGAAGACATAGTTTACCTAACAAATATTTATTGAGCTTTATTATGGGCCAGGTACCCTGCTGGGTTCAGCAACATCAAGACAGATGGATTATGATTCCTGTCCTCAAGAAGAGAGGTAGACCTATAAATAAATAATTTCAAATAAAGAGTGACTGGCTATACCTGAAGTATATCCAAGGACATATAGTGGCACTAAGAAAAGAGTGGTCCATTTGACCTGAAGTATAAGGAAATATTTCTCAGAGGTAATAACAACTGAGCTGGACCCTAAAGGAAAAGATGTTTGCCATGCCAACAGAAGGTAAAGGCAGTCCAGGCAGAGGAATCCCTTGGACAAAAGCTCAAGGTCCAAATCAAGGGGTGAAATCAGGAAACTGAGGGTAGTTGCACAAGACCTGGGACACTAACAAGTCATACATAATGTATGTATAAATAATATTTTACACGTATAAGATATCTTACTATCTTTGTGAAATTAGCAGTAAATAATTATTCCAATTTTGTTCATGTAGAGACAATACATTCCCTATTCCATGAACTCATCAGGTCCACCTAATATTTTTAAATTGAATATCTGTACTTGTTCTTGGTTTTAGGTCTTTAGTAATGGCCCTTATTAATTGATGCCTTGCTCCTCATAGGTTCTTGAATTTTTCCTAGACCAGCCACCCACAATCATTAAGGTCCTGGGAAGGAAGGAGACTGAAGGATAAAGGGACACAACTTCCCAGTGTGCGCATCTCAGTGATCCAACAAAATAACCCAACATCCTGGAGAAATAAATATTTCGGAATGGTCAGAAATATGATAGGACTATGAGTAGCAAATGTGTCAACGATGTACATTATGAAACCTAAGCCATTGGTTCTTTATTCCACAGTATGAAAGTAGAAAAACTTTCATCATGATAAAAAAATAAAAACAATAAAATGAAAAAATAAAATAAAAACAGAAGATATGCCAATTTATGGCCAGACCCATGATGCCCTAAATTTCTGTGCAACAGAAACAGCCAATAGTGTTGCACACGGGCCTCCAGTGCAGGAATCATGAAATGATCTCAGGATGTTTTCCCACTGAACCTGAGATAAGGGGATAACATGAGGTCAAAGAATAAAATGGAAATATTCGTTGTCCTATTGAAAATAGTGCATTTTAGGCATCATCGGAATGGCCCTATGGTTACATTCAAATTGCCACTTCAAAATGTCATCTACCCAATTTCATGTCTCATGCCTGCCAGAAAAATGGTTATGTGACCTTTCCTAAGGTCACATAATTTCTCTGGGCTTCTAATTCCTGTCCTCCAAAATGAAGACCGAGACCATAAAACCTCCAAATCCGTTCCCATTCTGACAGTTTGTAATTCTGACTTTGTGTTTTCCCCACATCTAATTATCCTAAGCCTCTATCTGTACTAACAACCAATTGTCTCAGGCAGCAGAAATCTACCCCTAGCCCCCGAAGGAAGGCACATGGGCGGATTCGTGGCCCAAAAAGCACAGTTCAGTTGAAATGCCCCCATGGGCACATCTGGTCAGAGTCTTTGCCCCCCACCTGGGGCAAATATGTGCTAGATGTAAAGCTGCAAGATAATGACGGCTGCTCCCAAACTGGTAACTTGAAACTCAAGATTCACCTCGAGCACTGTGGTTTCATTTCCTGCCCGGAAACGGAGCTCGGTGTCACAGATGAGGCCTAAGATGACAAATGTTTCTAAGACAGGTTCTGCGTTCAGCACGGTTTCCTTTGCTGTGACATACTGGTAAATACTACAGAGCTTTTCTGTGTGTGAGGTCAGACAGAAAGCACAATTTGGATGAACTTCGCCTTGGATTTCCCACTTATGGATGAAATGAGTGTGCAGCATACCCTGGAAGTTTGGCATTAGGTGAAGCTCCCACCCCCCTTGGCAGTGGTTCCCAATCTCGTAGAATTCACTGGGTAGGGAGTGAACAGGCCCCCAAGGGTTCCAGCCAGGAGGTAACAGGTGCACTGAGCATCCCTCCAGGAGGACCACAGAGTCACCGTAGGCAGAGCCTGCCCCCAGCTCAGCACCACTGGGGTACAGCCTTCCGTTGGAGCAGAGAGCTATATTTGTAAAGGTGTATAAGGGAGTGTTTAAAAGCATGAATCATAAAGCCAGAGATCCAGGTTCAAATTCTGTCTCTGCCCCTTAATACCTCTGAGACTTGAGCTATCCAAGCCTCAGCTTCCATATCCATCAAATGATGTTAATAATGGAACTTAATAATAAGGGTCATTGTGAGGATTATTAAGGCAATGAATATAAAGTAATAAGATGTAGCAGCTAGTATGCAGTGTTTTGCTGAGCCATACTTGAGCTTGAGACAGAAGGAAAAGTCAACACTACTGAACTTCTCTTCATTTAAAATCTTGACAGTTTATTATGAATTTCTTGCATTTTTTAATTTAAAAAATTATTGCATTAATATATTATTATCTTCATGATTGGGTTTTCTTTTTTGCCATCCCTTAAATCTTGCACATGCCTACAAATTCAGTAAATATTCATTGCTATCATTTTACCATCCTCGCACAATGACTGCACAACACAGATTAGCACTGAATTATTTAATGTCTTGTATTAGTCATTGTTCCAAGTGCTTATGTGCTGTTTTTCCAACTAATTGGTACCCTTATTAAGGGCAGAGATTATGACATATGTCTTTTATTCCTAAAACTGCTGAGTACATAAGAGATTCACGTAAGTACATGTCCAGCAATTGCTTACAGCCTATGTAGACAATTCACCACTCTGCTATTCTCCAATCATGTCATGTGTTTGAAGGTTTTGTTCCATGATCCTTGAGAGCTGGGATGACATCTGGCATTATCCTATGCCATGTCTGGCACAAAGATGGAGGGACAAAATCAAAGAACAGGTGGGGATCTTTGAGTTTATCTAATCCCACCTGTTCACTTTCCAGAGAAATTATCTGATGCCCAAAGAGGTTGAACGATGTGACCAAACCAATCAGTGATAGCACTGGGTTGAGAATTCCATTCTCCTCGGCTTTCTCCACCCCAGTACTTTGTTAATTTTCTTTTATCTCTCCATTCCTTTTGGCACCAAGCATAGAGCTCTGCGTGCAGGAAAAATTCAATAAATGATGTGGATTAATGATTTCTGGAACCTGAGTAATCTTTGCTTAAAGGGGGGAGTATGGAGTCATTGACTGGGAAAGCATATGTGTATTTATTTACCAACTATCCATATCTCTTGGCTCAGTGCAGCAAGGTGGCTAAGAAAATACTGGATTCAGACTTAGACAGCTCTGAGTCAAGCCCTGGCTTCACTACTTCCTAGCCATGTGACTTTGGATGAAATTAAGTTTCTTAAATTAATTTTCCTCATCCAAAACATGGACAAAATAATGGCACTTACTGCATAGAGTTGTGGATTATTACACAAAATGAAAACATGTAAAAGGTACGGCAGACTTCCCAATATAGTAAATACTCAACAAATATTAGCAATTATCACTATTTCAAAAATAAGCTCTAAGAGTTAGGTGGGCTATAAGGGCAGATAGATAGAGTTATAGTTATGGTTGTGTAATATACCCACATTTTTATATTATGGTGGATAGGGGCACCTGTGTGGCTCAGCTGGTTAAGCATCGAGCTCTTGACTTCAGCTCAGGTCATGATCTCACAGTTCGTAAATTCAAGCGCTAAGTTCAAGTGCCACATCAGGCTCTATAGTGACAGCACGGAGCCTCCTTGGGAGTCTCTCTTTCTGCCCCTTCCTCTCTCATGTGCTCCGTTTCTCTCTCTCTCTCAAAATAAATAAATAAACTTAAACTTTTTTTTATATTACAGTGGAATAGAACTGGGAATGGGGGGCTAAATTATCAGTTGAGCACTTACGATTATGCCAAATCTATCCCATGAAACCTCATAAATAACTCTAATACCCACAATATTCTGTGGGATTTCAGTTCCATGTAACCATGTCAGGGACTCCGCCCCCTCCTGAAACTTTACAGATTTCCAAAAGCACCACGAGCCCAGACCAGTAGACTACAAAAAGGGATCTGTCATAGACTGAAGAATACCTAACTATAATGTCATTTTTAGTTCCATTTCAGAAGAAAACACTACATTAGCAAGGATGCCTAATCAATAAGCAGAAGCCCAAATATCATAAAACGCTCCATGACTTGAAATGGCCGCCAGCACAAGCCTGGTGCTATGAACAATGGATAGCCTAACCCGGGCAAGCCAGTTGCACAATTCAGTTCCCACAATACCCCACCTACATTCAGTCTCAGTCTCTTTTCCCCTCAACACAAAGCAAGACTCTGAGCCCAAACTTGTACAACTTCAGGGGACTGGACGATATGAGGTAGAAGTCCATGTGGAAAGCAACTGTGTTTCAGTACTTAGAACCTGGGGAAAGAAACAGGCTTGGATATGCCAAATTTCCAAAGACCACAATATTTTACATCCTAACAGCATCTTCATTCCAAAATCCTCACACTGCTTCAGCTTGTCTGGCATTAACATCCAAGGGAAGCACCTATGGGTTCACTGAAGTCACAAAACTTTAAAGAACACTTAACGTTCAGGGTGCCTGGGTGGCTCAGTCGATTAAGTGTCCGACCTCGGCTCAGGTCATGATCTCACAGTTTGTGAGTTCGAGCCCCACGTCGGCCTCTGCGCTGACAGCTCGGAGCCTGGAGCCTGCTTCCAATTATGTGTCTTCCTCTCTCTCTCTGCACCTCCCCCGCTCACATTCTCTCCCTCTCTCTCTCTCTCTCTCTCAAAAATAAATAATCAGTTTTTTAAAAAATTTTTTAAAAACTTACAAAAATAACAATGTTCATAGCACATGGGTAAGAAAAATGAGGGAAAATACAAATAAAACCATTTCTATCCTGGGTCAAACCCTCCATGGGCACTCTAAAATTTCTCTTCAAATTCAAGTTTCCCCAAAACAACACGGTATCCTAAATTGGATCCTAAAACAAACAAACAAAAATGGACATCGGAGAATAAACTGGTAAAATCCAAAGATTCTTTAGATCAGGTATGTCTGGGTGGCTCAGTCAGTTAAGCGTCCAACTTCGGCTCAGGTCATGATCTTGCAAACTATGAATTCGTGCCCAACGTCGGGCATTGTGCTGACAGCTTGGAGCCTGGAGCCTGTTTCTGATTCTGTGTCTTTCTCTCCACCTCCCCTGCTTGTTCTCTCTCTGAACAATAATTTTTTTTTTAATTTTAAAAAACGGCACAAAGTTTCCTTAGATCAGTTAATAGTGTAATATCAATGCTAATTTCTTAGTTTTGACAAATTCACCATAATTACATCAGATATTAACATTAGGTGAAAACTGAGTGAAAGGTATTTATCTTTTCAACGTTTCTGTAAATCTAAAATTACTCCAGAGTTTATTCAAAACTTTATTTTTGAAGTAGCAAAATAATAATAATAATAATAATAATAATAATAATAATAATAAGTCAAGATTTCTTTGCTGAGGAGCTTTTGTTTGATGAGTGGGAAGATTAGAGATTATTATTCTCTCTCCCCAGTAAAAAGTATATTTAAAAGACAAAAATCTCCAGCTTTTTACTAGAAATCAACCAAAGATGGTTGACTAACTCCTTTCCCCTCTAGGTAACATGTTGGGAATAAAGGACAAAATGGATGTAGAGCACTTGACGCGGGTCAGGAGTTGGGGAGGGGGCATTTATTTCCCTTTACTCCTTCTCAGGACATCCCCACAGGCAGTGTCTGTCATCCCTCAGGGAAATTGTTACAGGTGTCCCTCTGGGTGGAAGGAGGGCTCCTCCGTGTTGGCAAGTAGGGCTCCCTACGTCACTGGCCTCTGGAGGACCTGCCGGATGGCTTAGCACCTGGACATCAAGCTATAGTCTCTCCCTCCGTCACCCTTCTAGAGAGCAGCTTGTCCTCTGCTAGGCTCCCGTCAGGCCCTCTAGGAGTAGCTCTGTCCTTGCACTACTTTCTAAAGAACAGCCCACCCATCACTCAGTGGGGATAGGGAAACAGAACATCCTATCGCTTACTTAGTGAGTTGCTTTTTGGTAAGAGTGAGAAGGGAAACAAGGATCCACAAGCTGAGGCTTGGGGGCCCAGCCCCTGCCCCACAGAATGTTATCATGCTACATCACAGGGAGGCTCATTTCTAGAGCAACCCTCACTCCCCTTGTCTTGACTCAACTTTAAGTATATCCATGTTGGCTGTCTTTTATTTCCAAGAAACTCTTAAATTAACTAGACCTTGCTTTGTGTGACAGTGTAGAGCCCCTCCATTCTTCCTGGCATTGCAGGAAGGCAGTCTTGTCTGGTCTTGCAGATAGAGAAGACTGGTGACAGTCCCAAGCTTTTATGTTCTACCCCTATAGGTCGTACATTTCTTAAATAATCTCTATTCCAAATACTCTGCCTTATTAACCTAGCAACCATTCGAATGTCTCAGAAATTTAAAATGTTTCAGTATGTATTCTCTCCCAGATAGCCTCATATACCTAGAGGTGGCCACATGTTCTTGCCAGCCCATGATCTTCCTTCAGTACCCAGCAGTCAGATTACCCTTGATAATCTGGGCATTATCAAGGTCATTCTCATGCTTTTTGGCCACTTAGCATCTGAACCCCTTCTATTTTGGGGGAGTCCTTCTCCCTGTGAGGCAGAGCTGGTCTATGGAGGTGAGCAATGATAGATATTTGCTTACTAACCTCCCAGCAACAGGAGGGATGACCATGAACTAGGCTCCACCAGTAATATACATCCAGTCCAGACTTAAATTGGAAACAAATCATATGAAAAAGCAGAACTCACACAGAATCCCTTCTGGCAATGCAGACAGCTCCATCCAGTTTACGACAGACCCATGGGCAGTTTCCAGCATTTACTGTTGGTGTAGCATGGGGACAACTATCTGCGCTCAGCAGGAGCAGACCAGTTCTCCAGCACAATTTGGATATTTCCCCTGGCTGAACGGCCCCTGAGTCTAACCCATTGACCTTCCTGGAAATTCTAGGACCAGGGCCCAGTTCACAGGTCAGCAACCTGTGTAGTCGCACAGGGGCCCAGGCTCAGCATGGACTGTGCTTGGTTTAATGTTCTGCTGTCCATCTTCCAATTCTCAAAATTTTGACTAAAAGGCCTCATATTTTCGTTTTGTGCAGGGCCCTGCAAGTAAAGCCAATCCTGCTGTGAGCTAGTGAACAAGCTTCAGGTCAGGGACTTCTTAGCCTTTTGTGTGCCACACTGCCCTTTGGTGGGCTGGCAAAGCCTATGAAGCACATGAAGAATGTTTCTAAATGCACAAAATATAATAACCAAGAATACTGAAAAATAGTTAGAAATTTTTTTAAAAACAAATATATGATAGCATAATATGTGTGCTTTTTTTAATTAGTACATTAAATAAATCTAGTGGTAGGGTCTAATAAACCACCCTTACCCAGAAGTAGTAATGAGCATAAACAACACTTTGAAATGTCTGTAATAACTGAAACTGACTTAAAAATATCTATGATTTGGGGGGCAAGGGGGAGGTGCCTGGGTGGCTCAGTCGGTTGAGCATCCAACTTCGGCTCAGGTCATAACCTTGCATTTATGGATTTGAGCCCTTCGTCGAGCTCTGTGCTTACAGCTCAGAGCCTGGAGCCTGCTTTGGATTCTGCATCTCCCCCTCTCTCTGCCTCTCCCCTGCTTGTACTCTGTTTCTCAAAAAATAAAATAGAATGTTAAAAAAAGTTTTTTTGGATATATACATCTATGTTTTCTAACAGTAATAAATTCACATATACCTGGTTCAAAACTTAAGGAAATGCTGAATTCAGTGAAAGATTAACCCAAAAAAGTGACTCATCCAATTCACAGAGCCCCTAAATTTTATTTTTTTTAATTTTTTTAATGTTTATTTATTTTTGAGAGAGAAAGATACAGAGCGTGAGAGGGTGAGGGGCAGAGAGAGAGACACACACAGAATCTGAAGCCAGCTAAGCTGTCAGCACAGAGCCCGACGCAGGGCTCAAACCCACGGACCATGAGATCATGACCTGAGTGAAGTCAGGCACTTAACTAACTGACAGAGCCACCCAGGTGCCCCAGGCAGAGCCCCTAAATTTTAAATAAAATTTAATTTAATTTTAACTTAACTTTAAAACTTAATTAAAATTTTATTTAAATAAATTCTTTTTTCACTTCATTCAGCCAAAGTTATTATTTCAACAGAGAAGCTTACAACAGAGAAGCCTGTAGAATATAGGGCCCAGGGTGACGCAGGCCCTCAGACCAGCCCTGAGTATGCCAGGATTCCCCACCAAAAAAACACAAGCAAATACAGTAGTCACAGTGGCTCCAGATAAGTCAAAAATGCACCCAGCACAGCCGTGCCCTCAGCTGTTAGGATCTTAGAGGAGAAAGTGTCAATGATGACACCCCAGGACACTGTCTACAAACCATGTGACAAGCTCCACGTGTGTGGTATAAACCAAGTGATCCTGGTTGAGCAAGTAGAGATCCCTTCCCACTGGGAGATGATTATCAGGGAGATAAGAGCACAGCAGGGTAGTCATTACTCCAAAACCCACAGCAGGCTAACAGAATGTTGAAGAGCCCTTTCCTCCATCTGCCAAATCCTAACCCAGGATTCTCTATTCTAGCCTAGATACCTGTATTTCAGCGGGAGTTTGTTTTGTTCAGATCTCATCTCAAAAGAAATATCCAAACATACCTCTGCACGTACTGCTCTCTTGTTCCCCCTTCACTCCTTTTGGGAGGGGGCACTCAAAAGCCCTTTGAGGCAAAGGGAATATCTACCTCTTGGACACCCTTGAGAAGCCTGGGTTTGTTTAACAAAAGTAGAAAACAAATCACTTGCAGATATCTTGAACTTTTCTGTTACCCCCACTTTATAGATGAGAAAACTGAGGGTCAGAGAGGTTGTGACTTGCCCAAGGTCACCCAGGTCTCTTGCCTCTTAGCTCAGTGTCCTCTCCTCTGCCCACACCACTCCCATGAGTAGGTCATAACAAAAGGGGAGGCTGTCTCTGAAAGGGAAGTACATTCATGCAGATCATCTAAAAACCGAGATACCCACACTCCAAATACTGGAGAGCAGGTGTCAGCTAAGAGAGAAGCTCAAAACAGAAGACAGATCCCGAATCCTCTGGCCCCCGAATAGGCTTTGATTTGAGTCCCCAACGCAGGACAGAATTCATTTGGCTGGTGACCAGCACACAGAGTCCTTCCCATTCCTGCCTGGGAGTTATGCTCATAACAACAGCAACAGCAGGAAAAGGGCTTCACGAACATAAAAATAAACAAACTTTCTATTTTTAGCAGGGCTGCAGCTGTGAGAGCTTCATTATTTGCATTTTAGCTGCAGCATTCTGAGGGAGAAGAGGCAAGGGTGGAGGGGTGGGGGATGGGGACAACTGGGGGCAGTCGCACTGGGAGCCAAATTTTCCATTGCTGAGCCCAATTACACACAGGACACAGAAACCAATGTCCAGCCTGGAAGTCTCTGGAGTCTGCAGGTCTGGAAAAACTGAAGAGGGTCAACCAGGAAGCCAGCCTGTGATTGGGCTCTTTTCTGGCCATATATAGAAATAAATAATCCTTTACCCACAGGGGTTTTTAGAGCCACAGAAAACTGTTGCCTAGTGACTCCATCAGAGGAGTGTAAGCTCAATTGTAAGTAGAGACCTTTTCGTCTTAACTCAGGTTCTCATTGGAACCTGTGTAAATCTCATAGGAGCGCCGCTCCAGCACGGTCCAGGCTTAACCACTGTGCCCAGAATTCTCGATGAGCCTGCAGTGTTTTCTCCTGCCCAGCTCTCTCTGACAGCTGGCAGCATGGGGAACTTGACAAAGGACAAGCCTAATGGGGAAGGTGGAGAATGATAGTAGCTGTAGTTCCTCCTTTCTGTTTCCCTGGAACAGGAATGGATGTTGTAAGAAGGAAGTTAGTTTCAAGGCTGCCACAGAGGAGGAGTAGAAAGGTCCTTTTCTTATAATAAATGTCACAGAGGCTTTAGGAAAAGGATACACTTGATGTGATTTCAGAAGAAAGTCTCTTTGCCTGTGCTAATCTCTTTAGCCAGGCCATACCTTGACCCCATGTCGCCTTTAATTATGTTCTTTTTCCCCTCTTGTGTCCCTTTTCATGCACAGTCCCAGCTATATGTTCAGCCCTTTGTGAGGAGATAGAATTGCAGTCCTGAGGAAGGAAAGAAGCCAACACTTCAGGCGCTCACAAAGAGGAAAATTCGCAAGGAAGGGTGCCATGCTCTTCCATGACTGGGGAGCCCCTCTACAGCCTCCCAGATGTGGCCTTACATCTGAGGAGCTTCCTTCACTGGCAATGGGGAACAAATAAACAGGTAATTTCATTACTGTGGGCAGGCTCTACGTGGGTCAGCACAGAGTCCCTCAGGAATACAAAAGACCCACTTCTTCCTCAGTCTTGGAGAGTCAAGATGTTTTCAGAGGAGACAGTGGCTGAGCTGGGACTCAGGCAAATAGAGATTGGGTAGGGGTAAGGAGCTCTCTTCAAAGGCCACTCATCTAAAGGTAGCTCTCAAATAACATGGCAAGACATATAGCAAGGCTAAAATATACAAGAACCACAAAGATAGTTGATTTCTACCTCCCAATAATATTTACCTTGTTACCCAACAACATTACTGAACAAAGCAATTGTCCAGTCATAAGAAAGAGTATCACAGTCTATTTGAACATGGATTTCCACAGTTAACAGTGTAAGGGCGCCTGGGTGGCTCAGTCGGTTAAGCGTCCGACTTCGGCTCAGGTCATGATCTCATGGTTCGTGAGGTCAAGCCCCACATCGGGTTCTATGCTGACAGCTCAGGGCCTGGAGCCTGCTTCAGATTCTGTGTCTCCCTCTTTCTCGGCTCCTCCCCTGCTCACATTCTGTCTCTCTCTCAAAATAAATAAAGATTTAAAAAATTTAAAAACAAAAACAAAAAAAAAAACTTGAGCCCTAGAACTTGGGGCTGGAAGAGATCATATGGACTACATCTCCAGAGATAGCAACCCCTTCTCAGCACTTCTGCCAGGTGGTCACCCAGCCTCTACTTGAATTGTTCCAGTGATAGAGAGCTGTACACTGATCAAGGCAACTAGTTAGCTAGTTAGTTAGCTACTAAGGCAGAAGCTAGAGTATATAATGGCCTCCTACCAGGCTGGAGTTTCTGATTCCCTTCTCTCAGTCTCTCTACGCTGCAATAAATCCTACAAAAGGCCACCAGCGTAACTTGTGAGTGATTTGTCCATTGTTCCAAATCTGCACTAACCCCAACTACCAACATACAAATTCTGATCTTCTGCTAAAAGACTAGAAGAACCCATATCGAAATGTGACATTGGTTATCTTTGGTCACCAGGTTTACAGATGATATTTTGTTTTTCTCCTTCATACTTTGAGTCTTTCCCTACACTTCTGCATTAGAGAGAAAGAGAGGTTGAGAAAGCATCATCAAATAAATAATGTTATTTACAGAAAAGTCCTACCATTTATTCCTTCTCTAAACCTTTGTCCATGTTGGGTTCAACAGAGAAACTTTCAGTCTCTTTTGCTGTCTTCAGATTCTTCTGCATCTCCTAAATTCTGGCCAACCCATCCCTATCACACAAAGGTTTCCATGAATGCTCCAGCCCTTACTTCCCTTAAATACAAATGTTAAAACTTAGCACTTCATTATAAGCAATTTTCTAAGATCTGCTAATCATTTCATGGGTCAGTTTTACAGTAGATTGTAAATTCCTTAAGGACCATTTCATAGTGCCTACCTAGCACAATACATTCTCCATAAACAATTGCCCATGGCTGGATGGATGGCTGAAATGCTACCAAGTTGTGTTTATTAGCTCAGTTGGTTAGAGCACAGCTTAATAAGTCACCTCTTCCTGTCCTTCTCAAACTGTGGGGTGGTGGGAGCACATCCCTGGAGGTATAGGAAAAGTGTGTCAAGTGTATATGAAGCCACAAGATATTAACTAATGTCCTCCTAAAGCAACAATTTCCTACCCTTTAGGGACACCCTGGTGGAAAAGTTTAAGAAGCACTCCGTAGCCCATGCTTTTTCAAGGGCAGGAATTCCCTCCAAGGCAGATATCCAGATTCTGCTTGAGTTCATCATGTTAGGCTTTGCTTCTAGATACTTTCAGATGACCAGTAGGTTATACTCCACCAAGAAATGTTCCTGGAATGTATCACTCATCCCACACACAACAACGTAGACACCACTGACCGAGGAGCCAGAACACCTTGGTTCTTGTCCAATTATGCACTATGGTGGGCAACCATAGTTGGCTTCTTCAAGCCTTAGCTTCTCATCCACCCTGCCCTCCTAATAGTAATTGGGTGAAATTAAATAATACATGTGAAATGTCTTTGTAAACTGAAAAGTGCATATAAGAACCAGGTATTATTATTGTTGCTATCATCCCAGAATCAGTTCATTTGTTTTTGTCCCACAGATGCAGAAGCTGTTTCCCCAACCTGTCCAGTTGATTAAAGTGGAGGGCAGTGGAGCTCTGAATCCAGAAAGTTCTGGGCTGAGGTGTGACTCTAGGCTCCACCACACTAGGGACTGATCCATTTTTGTATATCTCATGTTTCTCAAGGTATTGGGAACATGTATGTACTCAATAAATGTGTTTCTGTTTACTGGAATCTCTACTTACCATCTACCTGATCTTTGAGAAAATTTTTTAACTTTCCAAATCCCAGTCTCGTCATCTATTAGATTGGTATTATAGAATCTCATAGTGCTGTGCAAAATTTGAAGGCAATGTGCATATCCTACTTAGCACAAAGAAAGCAGTAAGTCAATGGTAGTTAAAATAGAAAGGATGAGTGTATTTCTGCAACTTGGTAAATGAAGACTATCACATTATTATATATTTCTGTCAGCCCTTCCTTTTACCTGTTATGGAAAAGTCAGCCTAGGGAGAGGAAGTTTGTTGGTGGCAAAGTTGACATTCTGAGTCACTGAGCTACTTAAGGAAGCAAACTTCAAAGGCACAGTTACTTTATGGGCCCTCCAGGCAAGAGGAATAAACAATTTCAGCCTTCACAAAAACTTCTGCCAGAATGAATGTGCTGGGCAGGGCAGGCTGGGGTTTCCCAGACGTCTTGCTGACACAATGGCAAGAAATGTTTTATCTAGTGCATGTAAATCTATATGAAACCCACACAATGGGCTCACTCAGTAAATCGATACGTAAACCTGTCCCCAAGAGAAGAGCAGAGGACAAGGGGAACCACAAAGAGAGGCAGAATGAGAACTCTGTGGGGCTCTGCTCTGGCCCTGAGACCCCTGCCAGGAAAATGGAATCCAGAGGCCTGCTGCTTACATTTGAACAAAGCCAATGCTGAATCCCCAGAAAGAGCACTGAACGGTAGTGCTGGCCAGTTTGCAACAGCCAGAGACAGTGCTATAAAAATAGCTTTCAAGACACATTCTGAGGGGCTGTGCACCAGAAACAGAAAACGAAAACAGAACCCCTTCATGCCCCAGAGGTATAAACAAAGCGCTTTCCAAGCCAGCACCTGTCCCCAGCCACATCAGCCCTAGTAATGGAAGGGGTTGGGCAAGGTGCTGTAGCTCTAGAATCTACAGGAGCACTGAAGAAAGCACAAAGCGCATGCAGTGTTGGGACACGTATGCAAGGGGAGACATGTGGATTATCAAGGGAGACATCCAAGAATTTCCTAAACTTTCCCCAGTGCCAAGATTTGCAGCTACAGCCGTAAAAGTAACATTTTTCCTGGCAACCCGGATGCAGCACTGAAGACATTTTGGGTGTTGCATTGAAAAGAGTTCCCAAGAAAAGTATATTGTCACTGCTCTTTTTAGAGGAGCTTTCATAATTAGACTAACTTATGTCAGAATTCAACAGTTTAGAAGGGAAAGTCTGAACAGAAATCTAATCACAAGAGGTAAATATAATAACTGGTATGAAAACAGGCTCTCTAAATCTGTTTAGAAGTCCAAAGCCAAAATGAAAAAGCAGCGCCTTTTAAAAGGGCTGTAAGGGGAGCAGAGGAAATACTTTCTTAGAATGGCTATAATTAAGCTGAGCACGCACGAGACTAAAAATAATAGACAGTATCTGCAGAAAATACTTGGCTGAGGTTAAAAGAACAAGGTTTTGCTGCCTTCGTGAGGTAAAGGCCACAGAGACTGTACAATTGGGCAGGTAACATTGGCATTGCCAACTGGCTCAAATCCAAGCTCTATCAAGGCCAAGACAGTTGTCCACAAAGACCCCGCATATGCACAGTGTAAGGGCCACCCTGAAATCCCAAGCACATGGAGCAGACCTTAGCTTCCTCAAGTTCTCCTTTACAGCTCTGCCATTCACACGTCTGTCCAAGCCTTTTTGGAATCCATCTATGTTGCCAGCTTGTGCCCCCTCTGGGAGATAATCCAGTCCATAAATTCATTACCTGCTGCGTGGTATAGTATTTCCACTGACTTGTCTTGAACTTGCCTCTCTCGTGATTCCAAGATGCTGTTACATTTCAGGATCTGATGAACAAGTCTGCGCTCATCTTACCCACGCCATTTATAGGCAGATCATTCCCTCCTGACAGCCTGTGCCTTGTCAACAGACCTTCTGATTTCTAGTCAGTCCCTCGGAGCATCCAGGCCGGCATTCAGTAACTTTCTATAGCCCCGTTTATGATTCTAGATCCTCGGCCAAGTGTCACAGTCAAGAATACACCACAGTTGGAGGGGAGAGCAAGATAAGATTCTTAATTTAATATTTTCCATACCTGAAGAACATGCCCATTGGGGGTAGCCCAAATATACAAACGTATTATATTCGACACGTCTTCTAGACTCAGGGCATTTGCAAACCGATGGGAAAGTGTCCGAAGGCAGCTCAAAGTGGATTGATGCTGGCCAATAGTGCAAGTCAACCTGTCTAAAACAGCATTGCCAAGCAAGAAAAGCAAGTGTAGTCAGTCCTCATGTTCACAGCAGGCTATGGCTATATACTAAATGCCCCAGTGATTTTCACAGCACAGACAGGGAAGTCTTTTGTCCCCAACATACTGATGTGCTAAACTCAGTAGGGGGCGATCACTCAAATTTTCAGTCTCACTTCACATAATCTGCTTATTTTGGCTTCTTTTTTTTTTTTTCAATTAGATGTCAATGTTCTGTTTCACTCCATTTAGAGCCCACTAACCCCTTGACCACCTTCAAAAATCTTGATGGAAAACGTAAGAAATAATGAGGATTAAGCAAGAGGTAACAGCACTGTGGTTGCCTGGGGCCGTTTATGAGTTCATTAGAATTAGGATTTAACTGCCAAGAGAATAAAATAGAATGTGGGTGCTCTAACCTGCTTTTTAGTAAGGGATACATCATCCACCCAGACTGAGAACATTTGGCCAGATGCCCACTCCTTTTCTTCTGCCATGATTGCATCTTCCAAGTAGAGTCAGTCCCTCAACAGACCGGGCAGCCTTGGCAACCAAATATGAGTCAGTCCGCCATCTTGCTCACCTATGAGTCACTGATTTCTCTGCCACAGAAGCTGTTGGCTTTCCTTGTTTAACTGAAATATCACAGAGATACCACGTAATGGATAGGCCCCCGATTTTCTTTCTCCCATTGGCAACCATGTCTGTGAAGCCCTCAGCTCAAGTCAGTTGCCTCCATTTTTCTTGTTTAGTTTCTTCCTGTTTTTTCTTAAAGGCAACCCTAAATAATCGTCACTCAGGCCACAGCCAATCTGTAACATTGCTCTAGATATCCAGAAAAGCTTTTTCTGTAGCCTTCCCTCCAAAGGCCTCATTCCTGGCCTGAACATTACCTTTGTGCAAGCGTGGATTTCCTTCCCAGAAGGCGAGTTCCTCCTTTACTGGATGATAGAGTAAGAGGACAGACTGGGAGTTTGGAAACACTGGAACTCAAATCTGGGCTCCAGTATCTATTAGTTATGTGATGCAGAGGAAGTTACTTAACTTCTCTGAACCTGTTTCCCCATAAAACGAGGAGAATACTACATCTCCTAAATGCGTTGTGAAAGATTCCATGATATGTGCAAACCTCCCGGCACAGTGGCTGTGTCCTTCCTGCAGGTGGAAGGAAATATCCATTCTCCAATCCTTTGGCCAGCATTCAAGGCCTCACTACCAGCCCCACCCCCCACCCCTTCCTGTCTTCCTCAATACTCTCGGACTCTATACCCTGGCTGTAAGCTCCAGGAGTGTTGGAGGGATCAATTCTACATACTTAGACATCTGCAGGCTCAAAGTATGATTCCAGATGGAGCTTCTGACAGCATGGGGAACACATCAACTGAGGGAAGCCCCTGAGTCTGGACACTTGCAAACAACCTTGCAAGCCCAATCTTCCCATTTCTGCTGATGCTACCCAATTGCTTGTTAAGCCCACTTGCTTCTGGAACCTGTCTTCTACCTTCCTGTTCCGATCTACACTGAGTTCACTCCACCTGGATTTCTGGGAAAAGAGTCTCATCTAATCTCCTTCCATTGGAAGAAAACATTTCCCCCCTTTCCTTAATCATTCTTGGCATTTCTGACTAAAGGGCAGGGTTTTCCCTTTGGCCTTTCAACTGAGAGCCATTTGGTTTCTCCGGTACTCACACAAATGGATCTCTTGTTCCTCAGTGGAGATAGTTAACTGCAAAACAGTCATTTTAATGCCCACGTGAACACCAGCCCTCCAGCACAGTAGGTAGAGGGCAAGACCCGGCTCAGCACCTGGCACCTGGTGTCTGAGCACCTGCAAATACAGTCAAGAGGGCAGCACCTGAGGCACATGTCATGGAAAAACTCACCCAGATGACTCAGAGAGGGCCCCTCCAGGGCCAGGTCCTGGCATCACCCTTGTCCCCTACCTGCCCCCCAGTAACCTTGGAGACACTGAACAAGCTCCCTACCACGGGTCACCAGAAGCTTCGAGTCTCAAGTCCCTCACCCAACATTGGCATAGGCCCTTTCATTTTCTAGCGTTCCAGGTACTCGAAACCGGACCCATGGACGTCAGAGTAAAAACTGGATGGGGGGCAACTGAGGATGAGAGGGAGGAATCTCTGAGAATTTTCTGCAGGCAGTTTCCCCCTCCATCTCTGCTCTGACAACTCGTGATGGTGCAGTCTTCCTCAACGTCTTCAGAGAGCGGCCCAAAGACTGCGTACACCCTCTCCCACCAAGCACGCAGCGATTGATTAGGGCAGCCGGTCGCTTTGTTTGTCCAGATAAGGCATGAGAGCCTTCACCCAGTCTGTCCCAGGGCCTCCCTCCCAGATGCCTTCCACCCCCCCTTCCAAGAAGGCCGCTCCCTTAGGCAACGCTGGGCTGTCTTCACAGCAGCCCAAGTTCCCCCCGCCCCCCCCCAACACCACCACCCCGAATCCCTGAATCCTCTCAAGTCCCCGGGAACCTGGTGCGTCTGAGAAATGGACTGGGGACCGGCTCTGGAGGAGAGCGGCGCGTCCCGTAGGAGGCGTGTTCCGGAACCGGTGGGGCACCCACACGTAGTGGCGGGGCGGGGGCCGCGGGGGGAGGGCGCGTCGGGGCGGGGGCGCCGAGTCCAAGGGCACCAGCGGTCTGTGGGCCCCGGGCGGGGAGCTGGGGCCGAGCCCAGGCGGCGGGAGAGAGGGCGCGTCTGATTCAGGAAGTTGTGTCTCTGACATCAGGGGCAGGACGGAGTTGGAGCGAAACCTCAGAAATGTGAGGCTTCAGCCTCGGGAGGGCAAAGAACGCACAGGGGGCTTTCCTCGCGGTGAGGGCAGGTACGCGCGGCGCCCGGCCCCCACCTACCCCTCCGCGCCGCACCTGGCTCCGCAGGGGGGCGGGCTTCCGCACAGGGACCTTGACCTCCGCCGGGACCCCTGCTGTCAGACGGGCCGCGCCAGACCCCGGCGCCACCGCGCCTGTAGGAAGCCCTCCGGTGGACTGCGAGGTAAGTCTCCAGACTGTGTATGTGTGTCAGACTGTGTGTGTGTGTGTGTGTGTGTGTGTGTGTGTGTGTGTGTGTGTGTGTGTGTGTGTGTTTTAAGTTGCCCTCTGTTTGGAAGGGAACTTCCCGCTCACTTTCGTTCTTTGCAAGGAGGAGACCAGCCCCAGAGATCAGTGAGATTCCAGGATCGTTTCTAAATAGCCTCTTGGCCCTTCACAACTTCGGTACTAGTTTGTTTCCCTTCTTGGGAGGATTCTCAGCAGCTTGACATCTGCTTCTGGGCTGAGTCCACATGGGTTGGGGGTGGCGGTTGGGGTGGAGTTCTCTTACTCCAGTTGACAAAGCTGCCAGTAGGAGCTTTGGGACCGGGGGACATTCTATTTGCTACTGAAAAAAAAAGTCAAGGCCTGAAACCCACTAAAACTCACTCAGGCTTAGATGTTTCTAAATTATGCTAAGTGAAGCCAAATTTTCAACGGGGCTAAGAAACTGGCCAAAACGAAAATATGGCGTGGAGCCAGGTGTGGAGTGGGAACCTGGCTGCTAGTCTCCAAGCCTCCAGGGGATTTACTGTGACACAGATTGCTTCCTAATTTCTTTGAGTCTCTAAATGGTCCTACTCCCAGCACCCCATCCCCCCAGACCACCCATGAAGGTAAAGGACACAAAAAGACCTGTTTCCCTAGTATTTCCAAGAGCTTCACAGGAATACATTGTGTAGTGATTGAGTTAAATAAACTATAGATGTTTTGCTGGTGGGAACAGCAGTCCTGCCTAACCGAAAGGGAAACCGAAGCAGACAAGAATTGCCCTAATTTCACAAAGAATGCTGGCGGCCCGCATTCTAGCTACCTTGCAGGACTGCTTCTCAGATTCTGTTCAATAAGGAAGGGGAAGGGGGGATAGGGGGTGGTGCCAGTAAATGCACTTGAGCATGTCAGCAGCACCTTCCTTCAAAGCTGGTGCAGTTCATTCACTCAGCTAAAGTTTGGAAGAATCTGAAGCTAATTTGAAGGAGCCCTCATTTTGAAGTCCGGTTGGTAATGGGGAGAGCCTTGAGTTCTAAGGAACAGGTCTGAAAAGCACCACTGATGCATCTCGTTCCTAACCCTTTTACAAACGGTTTGTCAACTTCCACCCAAAGAGTTCAGCAAGGGTCTTACCATCAACCTCCTAGTCTGATGTGCCTTCCCTTTGCCCAGTGCTGGCCAGCTGTCCAGGAAAATCTGATCAAGTCCTTCATTTCTTCTGAAATTCTGGCTCCCCATTCCCACCCAAGATACAATAGAGGAGAGGAATGCATGACAGAACAGATGTTTCTCCAGCCTCCATGCTTTGTCAATATCTAGCCTATAGAATAAAGTCAGAATGATTTCTGCCCGTTTCTCTGAATACTTAACTCAAGGGAATAATGGGCACCCAGCGAGCTAAGTTACTGACCTCATCAAAGAGGGGTGAACATCCATTCCCCTCCCCACCCATTCCTGCAGCAGTTTCTGTACCTACTGTGTGATAGGCAGTGTTCCAGGACCTTGGAATCCAAAGGTAATGAGATAATTTCTGCTTTTGAGGACCCACAATCTAGTAAATGCCACGAGACACAGAAACAAATATGGTTCAGAATAATACACATTACAGTAACAGTAGCTACAGAACACTGAAATAACCCAAAGGAGAGAGTGATAAACTCCCCTAGGAATTATCTGGAAGTCAACACTGCAGAAGTGATGGATGAGCAAGGTGTTGGAAATGATTAGGAGTGATTAGGGAAAGGGTATTTCAGGCAGCGGGAAGAGTATCTATTCAAAGTCAAGGGCATGTTGGGGGAACTGTGAGTAATGGGACTTATGCTACTATACTAAGGAAGTCGTGGTTTTGGTATTTAAGCAGAGAAAGGGTGTGGTCAGATTTGTGTTTGGAAAGAGAACTAAAGGCCAGATGCAAGCTAGCTTGGAGAGATGGGAGGCAGAGATAAGGAGGACCTCAACTAAGATCATGGCAGCGGGAACTAAAGGAAGGGAATGGATGCTAGTGATGTTTACAAAGTTAGAGTCAAAGTACATCCTGACCAAGTGAACAGGGTAGAGGAGGAGTGAGCGGAAAAGAGGACGATTATAAGGTGTGGAGCTGGGGTTGGGGGGGTGCACTGTGATGTCCAGAATGGAAACCATAGGAACTAAGGGAGCAGTGGACTTGAGAAATGGATTGTGGCAATTAACACTTCACACACATTTAGGACGGATGTACCCAAGAGATGCCCAGGAGGTGCCCAGGAGATTTCTGGTAGGCAGTGGCTATTCAGGTCTGGGGCTCAGGGAGAGATGGAGGCAGCAGGGCGCCTGCGTGGCTCAGTAGATTAAGCGTCCAACTCTTGGTTTCAGCTCAGGTCATGATCTTGCAGCTTGGTGCTTCAAGCCCCACATCGGGCTCTCTGCTGACAGTGTGGAGGCTGCTTAAGATTCTCTCTCCCTCCCTCTGTCCCTGCCCCTCCCCCACTCACACTCTCTCTCAAAATAAATAAATAAGCATAAAAAAAAAAAAACTAACTATCCCTGACTTGCATAAAAGCAGTGTTGAAGGGTGGCTAAAGGAGCCTGTTATAACGCTATCCGTGAGACCATGTTGACACTGAAGAATCTTGGATTTGGCCAGTACTCATTGGCCTGGAGATACTATTTTTATACCATATGGTGACTTGCCGGTGACTCTCTAGACTTCTAAGGCCTTCCCAGGATGCCTTGCAGGTGATACCTAAAATTCTAAAATGTTGGAGACGACCCTGCATTAGTGGCACACAGATGCATTTAACCAAACAAGTGAATCCCTAGGAATCACTTCATCATATGAAAAATGAACACTCTAGTTCAACTGTGAGATCTGCCAAGACCTCTCCAGAACACATACCCCAAGTTTAGTAATACACCTGTGTGGGAGAGTCCTACCATCATTAAAACAAGAAGGATGACTTTGCCAGAGAAAATTTTAAACCCTTATTGAACAGTACTTGAGGTCTGACTGCCATGGCTCAGATCAGGAAATTATGTGACCCAGTGTGGAAGGAAAAAAAAAAAAAAACCTTGAACTTGGAAGTAGACAGACATGGATTCAATTCTTGTCTTGACCACTTATTAGCTGACCTTGGACAAGTCTTTGAATTTCCCAGCTTCGTTTCCCTTATATTTGAAATGGGAATAATTATTACTCACCAGGGCAAATTGAATCAGAAATCAGAATCAAATTGAAAAAGAAAGTTACATTTAATGTGCTCCATAAATTGCAAGGTTCTATAAAAATGTAAGTTGTTTTATTATTATTACTAATCTTCCCTCTTGAAGCTACCAACTTACCCTGAACTGTGTAGGTGTAAGATCTGGGGAGGATCTTCAGCCCAGACTTGCAGCTTTTTAACTGTATGAAATATTTTAAGGCAGCAATTATAAAAGTCTCCTTCCGTCATATGAATGGCATGCATCTACTCTGGCTACTTCTCCTTTTACTCCTTACCTACAGTGGCCAGAGCCCAAAGAAGTGAATGTTTATGCAGGTCGTGCACAGCACAAGGATTCCTGGGAGGTCATGGCTGAAAGCAGCCAGTATTCTACTTACCGGGCCACGGATCTGCCCCACTTGCACTGGGCCCACTCGGAAAGGAAGCTTTCTTTCCAATCCTCACCAAGGTGCTGGTTAAACCAGCACTGACCTTGAATCTGAGCATCGGTTCATGGCTTAGGTGTATCTGTGGTTTTCTTCTGTCCCGACTAAGGAACCCTAACGTCGTCCAACACAGTAAAGCCGACACCCAAACTTTCAACTAAACAGACTTCTGAGAAGGGATGGCTGTTGATGAGCAAAAGAAAAAAATAACCACAGGCTCAAAAACTTCAAATGGAAAAACACTTTGAAATAAGCCAGCCCCGCCCCTTACTTCACAGGTGAGCGAACTGATGTTCAGGGAGGCGAAGTGTGTCCCCAGCTCAACAGCTGATTAAGGGAGCGACCAGAACCCAAGCTCTGTCTCTCTCTGTTCAGGAACAGCAGACACTCTCTAGGGTTTCCGTCACCTGGACCTTCTGGACCTCACACTCAGGCACCCAAACACTGGCAGAGATGCAGAATGAAGAGGCTGGAAGGCTAAGCCCTCCCCCAAGCAGCCTCCAGCAGGCTCCAGCCACCAGGAGCAGATCTTCCAGAGATGGGGGCAGGTCTCCTCTTTTAAGGCACCTCCGTACCATACCCAACACTTCTGTTTGCTCAACGTCAGTCCTTAACGTTTTCTCAAAAATTCCCAAACACCTCTCAAAAAAGGGGGACCGCACTGGGTGTCAAAATCCTTGTCGTGAGGATGGTTTCAAGACCATCGGACAGGTCAACACTAAACATCCAATATTGATTTACTCTTTCCCGTTCCATGAGAAAGGCTCCGGGGTGAGTAACAAAAGCTCATGAGACTTATCACGGGCACTGTAAGAGAGAGAAAACAGAGGCAGATAGACTTTTTCCCTCTTTATGCGGCAAGAGGAAAATCAACAGCCAATTCTTTGAAGGGCAGTCCCCAGGGCCACAGACCAGCTCAGGTTTCTGACTTTTCCCCCCACATGGGCCTGCGCCATCCGAGCAGAGCACCGCCTGGGGACATGAGTGGGCCTCAACGTAGCCTGGTTCCAAAATGAACCTCACGCAAACACAAGATTTCTTTCTCGGGGCAACTCCCACGGGGCCACAGCAGTGTCCAAACCAAATCCCAGCCCCTGGCAAAAGACTTGCTCCCACGATTGTAAGCAAGTTGCTCCATGGAGTTTGTTGCTAAGAGATGAAAGAAATCCTAATCATCGCTGTTGTTCTTGGTCAAAATTGAAGATTGTGATTGTAAACCTTTGTGAACTTGCCTTTGCTCTTAACCATCTACAGTTTCTTCCCGTTAGGATGTCTTTCAGTTGACTTTTATTCTCCTCAGATACACTCCTGATTTCAAGCTGGATAGGCTTCAGGAAAGTGCATCAGCAACTTCTTTAGTTTCCCAAGCGAGTCACAAAAGAAAAGTGGCAGAAGACAGGGAAAAAATATAACGGCAAGGAGGGTAGTTGCATGTTATAGTATTTTTAGTCTTCAGGTTATCCTGAGAAGGTACACAAGTTTAGAGATGGTACGGAAGCTGGTTAAGTAAGTTAACCCCTTAACTGGGGCTAAGGTCAGTGAAAGAAGCGATGGAGGACACAAAGTTGTCTTAGCCGCTGTGTTATGGAAACAGAATGGTGCACAGTGGACACGTCTTAGCCTACGTGGCATGCGGCCATGGCCCCCATGGAAAGAGAAGAGAATGCTTCAGTGCAAGTCAGGAACCTGTTTTTCCCTCTCCAACCTGAGTGAGGATCTGAGTCTGCCCTTCTGGCCCTGGTTTCTAATCTTAGAATCTTCTGCAGCTCCACCAGTGGGACAAAGTGTGGGCTCTCAGAAGCTCTTCTGCTGTAAAAGCCCTGGCCATAGCCTGGAGGCTCCATCGGGCCACTCGTGTCCAGTGGCCTAACATCACCCAGGAACCATATAGGACAAAGTAACCTTCCTGATGATTCGGGACTGGGAGAAAACACGTTCACCCAACCTTTGTCGGTTCCTTCAGATTTCTAGTGTGCATGCTAGGCTCTCAGTAGCCATTTGTTCAACAGTGGTGCTAAGAATTTGAGGCATGCAATTTGACTGTCATGCTACACTCCCCCTCCCCCCCCCGCCCCCACACCGGCAGGTTGTTTTATGAGCACATCGCAATTGTTTATTCAACACGATGTGACAAAAAGTAGCAAAGCTGAAAGAGAACACACCACTCTTAAGGCCAGCCCTGCAGACTTCCCCCATCCATGGAGCCCCTTTCTTGTAAATGACTGAGGCTCGCACCCTCCCTTCTCTCTCCGCCTTCTACTCCTGACCTGAACCTTTCCCTCCCACCCAAGGCCCACCATCTACTGAGTAGCAATTGCCAGTACAGCACAGCGGTGGTCTAGAGTAAAACCTCCAGGCTCATCACATGTGTGACCCACACTGTCCCAAAATGAAACCTCCTCTGGGAGAGGGGAATACGTTTGCACCCCACACCGTCCAGACATGACCTGCCCAGTGCTCTCCTGGTTTCTGAATTAGAAACTCAGTTCCTGCCCTGTGGGATACTTGGCCCAGAGCCTTCCCTCATTCAGAAAAAAGACAGTGATGTGCTGAGTGCCTTAGGATACTTTGCTGATTTCCAACTACCATGCTCTTCATAGGTTTTCACAAGGATATTATTGACCCCTCTGAGGAAAAGATGATTTTTACTGTGTTTCCAATGGACAAATGGCACAGATTTTCACAGCTGGCCATGGAAGGAATATCTCATTTCCAGACAGAGGCACTGAGTCTTCCCTCCACCCTGTCTGGGACAAGGGACAGGGACTCAGTCACAGAGCATGTGCCACATGGGGAAGGAGGTCTGATGTTCCTGACTGACATTTTCCAGGAATAAGTCTTCAGTGGTTTAAAAACATTATTCCTGGGGCGCCTGGATGGCTCAGTTGGTAAAGCATCTGACTCTTGATTTCAGCTCAGGTCATGATCTCATGGTTTGTGGGTTTGAGTCCCACGTTGGGGCTGACAGCCTAGAGCCTGCTTCAGATTCTCTCTCTCTCTCTCTCTCTCTCTCTCTCTCTCTCTCTCTCTGTCTCTCTCTGTCCTGCCCCCACTCACACACGGTCTCTCTCTCCCTCTCTCAAAATGAATAAATAAACTTAAAAAAAAAAAAACAGTATTCCTTCAATAAGGAATCTCCACCATTGAAATATGTGATCATTCAACATTTGGTATTGTAATGAATGAATAAATACACACTAAAAAAAGAATCAATGCCATTTTATACATCTTAAACAATTAATAATAGGAACTATATCATTGTTTTCCATTTACCATCTATGAGCTTTCAAGAAATTTTGCTTTACCTCCCCCCCAAGTTTTTATGAAGGTGAAATTCACATGACATACAATTAACCATTTTATTTTATTTTTTAATTTTTATTTATTTATTTATTTATTTATTTATTTATTTATTTATTTACTTTCACTTTAGAGAGAGAGTGGGGTAGAGGGGCAGAGAGAGAGAGAGAAAGAGAGCGAATCCCAAGCAGACTCCACACTGTCAACACAGCCTGAATCAGAGCTCGAACCCACAAACTGGGAGATCATGACCTTAGTCAAAATCAGGAGTTGGTCGCTTAACTGACTGAGCCACCCAGGTGCCCCTCTATTCATCTGTTGATAGATATTTGGGTTGTTTCTGTCTTTTGGTGTTGTGAACGTGCATGTACGAGGATTTGTTTGAGTGCCTGTTTTCAGTTGTTTGGGGTACACACCTAGGAGTATAATTGCTGAATCATATGGTTATTTTATGTTTATCATTTTGTTTTGCCTTTTCCCACATTTTGATCAACATCCTTTCTTGATGATAATATGCATATTAAGTAAGCATACTATCCTATCCCTAGTCTCTTATTTGTTACCTTTGATCTTATGCTTTAATGAAGGATATCAAACTCTGCTCCTTGTTGTCCTAGAGATGAGGTTATTTGTCTGCTTGAGAAAGAAACTGTTTGGACAAACGATAAACTCTCCTTGGTATGACTGAGTAGGAAGTCACTAACATAACAACAGCAACATTTATGGAGCACAGTCTGCATCGTGCCGGGCATTGCATTAAATGCGTCATCTACTTCCTCTCATTTAGTGTTCAGGACAGCGCACTTACTCTCCTTGTTTTACAGATGAGGAAACTGAGGTCTCTATTGAAAGCTGAGTGCTCTTCCCTTGGCTCCAGAGGGTCATCCATTAGCCTAGCCTGCAAAGAAACTCTGCAGCTGTCACTAATAATGCATCAGGAGCTCACAGTCTATTTTGGCAGATGGATAGATAAAGAGGCAATTACGACGCAGTGTAGGAAATGCTATGAGAGGTGTCACAACAGGGACCCACAGGACCCAGAGGGAAACCACTTAGCCCAGCTTCAGGTGACAGACTTCCCAGAAGAGATAAGATCGAAGTGTGTTATTTTATGTATAAACTTTTGTGACCCTTGGTAAGGTCTGACCCTCCACCATCACCCTTGGGCACCACCACCTGGTCATTAAATTCCCACTGCGTGGTCGCTGGCACATGGTAGCTGCTCATCAAACACAGGTTAATAAACGTGTGCTTCTGCAGCTGGAACATCCAGCCCCTGTCACCCTGTTAACACGACTCCAAAAAGGGCCTGCATTTCAACTCATAGGCTTTCCCAATTCAGATATGGCCCGGGCATCAGGGAGAGAAGGTGAGAAAAGGCCTACAATGGCTTGTGTGGTTCTCTGTGATAACTGCGTGGGCACCACGTACATGAGAAGACGGGAAGGGTGGGGGGAGGGGCGGGAAGTCGTGCAAAGGGCATTATGAGGAGATCTTGGCATGCCCAGGTGAGGAGGCCCTAGGGTTGCATGGGATTCTAAAGAAGAAATTAAATGAACCCGGTAAGCCACTTTCTAAAATCAAAATTTGTCCATTCACCTTGAGATTGTATTGTTGCTTCAGAGACTCCTAGCGTATGGCCATGCTGGGTCTCAGCCAGCAGGTACAAGAAACAGCAGCTTCATGGGGAGAGATCTAGACTCGCCCCTCCCCACCCCCACCCCCAGGCCCCCAGTTGGTAATTCTCACTCCTCTGTCTTGGAGATTGTCAGTGAGATTTGGCCGCCTTCAGTTGTCTTTGGCCAGGCACCTTCAGCTCCTCTTTGCAAAAGGAAAATTGTAAAAAACTCTTAGGAGGCTTGGAGGCCTCGATTTAGAAGGCAGAAACAGTCCCAGTGTGCGTCTAGCTGCATTTCCGTACACATTTCTCAAAAACTCTGTGTGTGCGTGACACTATATACACTAGAGGCCACAGGGAATTTAAAAAAAAAAAACCCAAAAAACAGCAAGTCCAGATCTACCTTCCGTCTAGGAACCTGTGAGCACCTGCGAGCAAAGCCTGCCCCTCTCATGCAGACCTGGGAGAAACAGCCTCTTCCCTGGGATTAGAGTCTGTCCTGGGATCTCTGCTCTTGAGGGCCACCAGCTCTTCACCCATCGCCCAGACCGCACCATTCTCAACATTCTGCCACCTCCTCCATCCCTGGCCGGTTGGCTGTCCAGGCTCTGACCCACTTGCCTAAGCCGAAAACCACTGCTTTGGGCTCCACCCACTGCAAGACCTTCCTGTTCCGCACAGGCCCTGGTCCTGGACCCCTCAACCTGCTGTAGCCCCACCTGCTATGCCCCTGGATGGCCTGGCCCTGCAGAGGCCTGTGCAAAGCTCATAGGGATACCAGGGCTCCAGTGCCAGTGATGAGTGTGGGCGCCTGGGCCCAGAGGAGATAACACCTTAGCCTTCACACAGGCGTTCTTAATTCTGGTTCTTTTCCATCCTCCAAAATCATAACCAGTTAGATTTGTTAACCATTCGACAAACGCTGAGCACCTACTATGTGCTAACACTAAGCAGTGGGGACTCCTAGAGGAAAAGCTCTCAGGTAGAGAGCTCAAATACAGTCACGTGGGAAAGTAGACGTAGCACAGCATCTGTACAGAGCACACGATCATCTCCACTAGTTGTCAGGCAGGTGAGGCAGCAGCGGGGGGAAGACATAGAGATACAGATCTCTATATAAACCAGGATTCCAGAAAAAGCCCCCAGGCCACCAGAGCCTCCTTTCTGTCACCCCTCTCCCGCAGGGGCTACACACAGGTCAGTCTTTGCACAGTTTAACAGGCCAGAGTGTTCCTCACTGGCTCTGCCAGAAATAGCAAGGGGTGCTTTTCCATGCTACACCGTGGCCTGCGTGTCCCTCCGCACCCTTGAACCCCCCACCATTGAATCATTGCGGGGATCACAAGCTCAAATGCCTCCAGGGCCTGGTGGACAAAGCTAACACTTCTTGAACATTTACTTTGTGCCAGGCACTGTTTTACACGTTATACAGATTATTTAACTCATCCTATTTCCACAGTGGACCTATGACCCCAATTCTACTCTTACCCTGTTTTTACTGCTGAGGACTTTCTGAGGTCAGACAGCTAGTGAATGGAGGAGGGGCAGGCTTCCATCCAGATGGGTCTACCCAAAAGAGTAACGCAGGTGGCATGGGGGTGGGGGCAGGATGTGATGTGAAACTAGAAATCCAGTCACTGGTCTCTGGTCATATCTACCTCAAGGGCTTCCAGTTTGCAGCCTGTGGCTTGGGTTTGGCCTGCTTGGGCAAAAATCCCACTTGGTTTCCACAAACCTTCTTCTATAAATGTTTAGCAGTATTGGGTTGCCTGGGTGGCTCAGTCGGTTAAGTGTCCAACTCTGGCTCAGGTCATGATCTCACGGTTTGTGGGTTCAAACCCTGTGTCAGGCTCTGTGCTGACAGCTCAGAGCCTGGAGCCTGCTTCGGATTTTGTGGCTTCCTCTCTCTCTGCCCCTTCCCCACTCATACTCCGTCTGTCTGTCTCTCTCTCTCAAAAATAAACATTAAAAAAAATTAAACATTAGCAGAATTGCTACAGGGGTAGGCTAACTACTAAGTGTGTGTGTGTGTGTGTGTGTGTGTGTGTGTGTGTGTGTGTAGGGAGAGAGAGATAGAGAGATCCCTTTGAACTTGTGCCAGCTGGAACTGGCTTTGGTTACCTTGTGACTCCAGATTTGAAATCAGTAGTAGTACCAAATTAAAGAATATGGAAAGGAATAAATTGTGTCTGGAGTGGAAAGTCTGGAGTGGAGAGGGAAGGAGGCCGAAACCCACAAGCCACATCAAGTTTTCTTACACAACAATCTGCCTTCGTGGTTGAACTTGGAAAACAACCCTTTGGAGGTCCTTGGGCCCAGCACATCATCGGCCACCCCCAGCGTTGCCCTTGGGCATTCAAGCCATAATAGGTGAGGAGGTGTGGGATGGAGAGTAAGTTTCCCAGTAGGCAGCCCTCCTCCTCAGGCCGCAACCCCGAGGAACTCTCACCTTGGGCCAGGCAGCTCGCTGGAATGGCACCCACTGGAGCTCGGAGTGGCTGGCCCGGAAGAGCTCTAAGGAAGGGCGGGCTGGAATGAGTTGTTGGCGTGTTGCCGTGGTAATGGGGGGGGTTGGAGGCTCCATATCTGGGCCACCTTGATTAGATTCTTTCAAGAGCAGCTGGAATCCCTTTACTCCCATTCTCCCTACATTTTAATCATCCTGTTCTCCCTGTAGGTGCCCACCCTGATCACCCCTTCTGTGAAGCCTTGCCTAGATCTCTCACTGGAATTAACAGCTTCCTCCTGGCTGCTTCCATGTGTTTGCATTTCCCTTTGGACACTTAACTAGTCATGCTTCGTCGTTCTTCTTTCATGCTCCTCCATTTCCCCCAACAAAAAATAAATTCCTTGAGTTCACAGTCTACATCTTTAGTTCAGTTTGGAGTTCCTTACCCAGGTAGTTGGCAGGTTTCTGTTTCTTACTAGGCAGCATTATCTGGGAAAGCCTTAGAACGGAGAGAAGGGCTTCAGGCACCCAGTGGTTACTCAACATACTTGCACTGAGTTGGATCGTCTGCTGCTCCGCTGCAGATACTAGAGATGGCAGCTCTTGGCCCCCTCAGCCTCAATTGGAAGGCTCAGGGAAGGAAGAAAAAAGCGAGCCAAGGGAGTTCCTCCCTCTAGGAAGAAACAGGGAGAGACCTTTGCAGTAATAACAGTGATGTATGTAGTGAGTTGCTACACACACGCATACTCTACTCAGTCGGCTCAGCAACCAGAAATTACCAAACAAATGGTATCAATTCATGAACACCAAGACGTGTCAGAAAGACATCTAATCAAGGCTTTTCCAGAGCATGGTGGCAGGTCATGACATTCAATATGGTGCCCTGTGAGAACAAGTGCAATCTCCATTTGAGGCCGACGATCTTTGGAAGAAAGCTGTCACTGCTATCATCGCTGTTTCTTTGCACTTACAGCCCAACTGGAGGTTCAGAAATAGCCAGTCACCAAAAGAGGCCAGCAGAGTGTGCCGATACTCGGGAATGCCCAGGAGTATCTGGCATGGAAGTACACTCTGAGCTCAGGTTGAAAGAGTTCTCCAGACCCAGAATATTGAAAATCCCGTTGATGGATTTTCTTCAGAGCATCTTCTTCCATCTGACCACAGTGCTGTGTGTGAACCCAGAAATCAGCATGGCAGTCTGGAACAAGCACTGGGTATTTAGAGGAAGAAGAATTATCACATCATTCTTGATCATCTGTGAGCCCTTGGGTGTTTAACTTCGGTGGGCCTGATTCCTCATCTATAAAAATGTCCATTTATTAATTCAGCAAGTATTTTCCCAAAGCAAACATGTCCCAGATGCTGGGGATGCTAGATGGGAATAGATTCTGTCTAGAAAGGAATAAAGGTGATTAAATAAACAATTAGCCTCAACCAGGTATGGGCTATGGTAGCAGTGTAAGGACAGTGAGGGGTACCGGGCAGGGGCTCTTACATCAATGAGGTCATAGAAGGTTTCCCAAGGGGACCCACATTTCTCTGAGATGTAAATGAACAGAAGTCAGGAGGTTTGGTGGTAGCGTTTGGACTGGGATTAGGGGAGAGCTGGGGGGTTCCAGACAGAGAAGCTTGTAGAGGCCCCAGAGCAAGAGAGGGACCATAAATCTCAGGGAGTCTGAGAGAGTAAACCGCAGAAGTGACGAATTGCCATTATTAGCTCCTCTCTTGTTGCTTTGTAGAAGTTAATGTAGTGAAGACAACATTGCACTGGGGAACCAGATGACTAGAACCCTCTCTGCCCTTGGCCACTAACCAGCTTTGCAATTTTATTTTTTAAGTTTATTTATTTAAGAGAGAGAGAGAGAGTATGAGCTGGGATGGAGAAGAGATAGAGAGAATCCCAAGCAGGCTCGGCACAGAGCCCGACGTGAGGCTCAAACTTACAAAACTGTGAGATCATGGTCTGAGCTGAGACCAAGAATCGAATGCTTAACCAACTGAGCCACCTAGGTAGCCCACAAGCTTTGCAATTTTAAACAAATTTTGAACAAATTTCTTCTCCTTAGGTCATTCATCTGTGAGATAGGGTGAGAAATTCTCCCTTCCTCACATTATGGTAGACTGAGTAAAGAAATGTTTGCAGAAGCCCTTAAAACATTAACATGTGTTATGAGGGCAAGGTCTTCGATCAGACATCCCCCAATCATAAGTAAAAGCAAGCCCATCTGGGCATCTGTTAAGACTGGAGAAGTGACTGCATCAGGGTTTTTAGCCTCTGCCTGCATTCCCAAAGGATCACGAGATAAATAGTAGTTTCTTTCCGACTGGGTTGACAATACTTCATTTCAGTTCATAATCAGATTTTGTGTAAGGAGGCAAGAGCGCTATTAATAAAATTTGTGTTTTTAGTTGTAAGGTTTGTGATTCCTGAGCCTGGCTGGTTAGGGCAGAGTGCCCCGAGCCCAGGGGTGGGGGCTTGCTGCTGTATAACCGCCAGCTCAGGCCAAGGCACACTTGGAATTACAAGAGGGATCAGGTTAAGAGTATGTGGCCTCTGAAACAGTGACGCTGCTATGTCTCTTCTGTTCGCCAGCTTTCAGGGCCTCGCTGGCACCTGTTACACCAAACCAATGTTCAGCCTTCCAAGCCCTGTGTAATCTCACCAGCCCTGCCTGTATTACCTCGGTCCTCACTCTTCCTTGGGAAGTTTCTTCACTGCTACCCCAGGCCCAAACTCTGCATGTGCTGGCCTCTGACCTGCACCCTGGCTTCCCATCCTATCCAGCTCACCTCAGCTCCCCTTTTCCCACCATCTGACCTCAGACTCTGCCGTGCAGCCTCCCACTTAACTCCTGAGGCAACATTGATTCCTCTCCTTCCTGATTGTGTGTGCACTTTGGCATTTTCTGATATTTATCTTAGCCTCTAACTGCCATGATTATTTTTGAAAATTATACTTGGAAGGGCATTTTCAGCTTATAAAGAACTCTCCTGTATATTGTCTGACTTCCACAGCAAGGCTGAGGGTGATGATGTCAGTGTGATTATTACCTTCCCATCTTAGAGGGGAGGAACCTGTGGTCTGGCCGCGGGGAGGCAGGGACCCGCACTGTCTGGCAGGACCTAACAGCGTTCGATGTTCCATGAACTCTCCCAGGACAGGAACCTTCTTACACTTCTGGGCTCCCCCTCAGCACCAAGTTGACCACATAGTAGTTCCTTAACTAGTGTTTCTTGAAATGAAACCCACGTGCTACTTCAGGAAAAGTAATTCAAATGGCAGGTTTTATTGATGGAAATCATTGTTGTTAGTTCTATTAGCTTCTTCATATACAAAGAACGATATGCCTGCAGCATGGTTTTTATTATGGTGACCCAGTAAACAGCCTAAGGGAGACTGGCACTCATTCTGTATAAACCTCCCCACCCCCACTCCCAGCCAGGGGTCAGTCACAGGGCAGTCATAGAGGCAGGTACCACTCCCGCAGCTCCCACCAGGCAGCCAGGCCCCACTGCCTCCTGGCAAAGGATGGAATGTGCTTGTCAGAACTCGCTCGGCAGGGTGGACATGCTCGGCTAGCCCTTGAAAAGCAGGGGTCATTTGGGCACACGGGGGATCCAGGTCTCCCAGCACCACTGCACAGCAGGTGAAAGAGCCCTCTCCCCTGGGGGAGAAGGGGGGTAGGGGTGGTATC
Source organism: Felis catus (assembly GCF_018350175.1). NCBI lineage: Eukaryota > Metazoa > Chordata > Mammalia > Carnivora > Felidae > Felis > Felis catus. Next base: position 17,086,951 of record NC_058384.1, on the reverse strand, counting down.
CATCCATCCATCCACTCTGGGTTGGGGGCAGGAAAACTTCCCAGCATGGGAGCAAATTTCCCAAGAATTTCAAGCCACGCACTACCTGGAAGAATTGAGGTGTGATATTTTTTGCCATGTCCCTACATCTGCCTGGAATGATAGCAATTGTGACTCTAAATATTTGTACAGTTCCTAAGAGCCTAGGGTCATGTTCACATGCATTGTCTACTTTGACCTCAGGACCCTGCAAGGTCCACTGCTAGTTACTCGTTTCCTTCAGAAAGTATGTGTATGTGACCAAGCCTTCAGAATAGTACCAAAGGAATGAGACAAAAGCCAGTCTCCCAGCTCTGCCCCCAATGTCCTTTCACAGAGGCAACACATATTATCACTTTCTTGAGTATTTGTCCAGATTTTGCCCCCATTTTAGAGATGAAGAAACTTAGGCCCAAAACAACTGAATGACCTTCTCAAGGATGCACACGAAGTCACAAGTGAGAATGTGAGTTGACTTCTCATACCACAATCTAGGAGCTTCCCCTACGCTCTCAGTCTGTCTTCCTCCCAAGAATTCAGCTCATATGCAAACCTACAGGAGTATAAATAAATAAAACCACCTAAAAGTCAAAGCCAGAACTGGAGCCCCACAGGCTTTCCACTGAGGAGCAGAACTGCCTCCTCTACAAGGACCCCTGCCCCCCTCTCTGGCTGCTCTGAGCCGGCTCCTATCCCGGGGGGCCCTCTCCTCCTTTCTCACCAGCAGAGGCATGGCCAAACATTCAGGTCGTTTTGCTCTATCAAAGTGTTTCCACGCAATGGCCTATTTCTTCAAGACCCTGACACTCTGAGAGTTGGTCTGATTTTTTTTTTTTTTTAATGTATTCTGGGCTGCTAATGGGAGATGAGGCCTAAAAGCTGGTGTGGAGTCTGCAAGCCGCCCCGCCCTGAGGACACAGGTGGAGAGATCAGAGACAAGGTCTGAGTCCCAGGGTCTCTCCCACCAGTCCTCCGCTCCGGGAGACCCGCTGTCTTCCGTAAAGCTCTGAGGTCTCCAGGCAAGGATGGAGCAGAGTCGGTGGATGGGAAGGAGGGTGGCGGTGGAGCCAAGGGAAGGGTGTGTCTGTGCGCATGCGCTTGCCGTAGTATCTACTGGCACCCCCCACCCCTCTCCAACAATCGCAGCTTAAGCCAGTGTCTTAAATCCACGCTCCCAAATGACATGTTTGTAGCACCTGTAGCCTCCCTTACGGAGGGCATTTCAGGGACGGAGAGAAAGACATTTGGGGGCGAGGGCAGGCAAATTGAGAGGATTAGGTGTGGGGTGAAGCCATCGTCGGTTCCAGAATTTCTCTGTAACGGGAGTTTAGGAGTAACAATCTATTTGCACAGAGGCACCCAAGCCGCATTTGATGAGACTTGGAAAATGTCATCTGGATCAAAAGAAGAGGGTGCCACTTGCCTGAGTGTGTGCTCTATAAATATATGAGGAAACTCATACATACTCTGCATTCACCAAGAATTATTTAGCAAAACTGTACAAAAAAAAACACAAAAAACAAAACAAAAAAACAATTCTCCCCGTGACATTGGGGATGCAGATTTAAGCCCCTGCAGACAGGAAGTGAAGGTCGCCCTCCAGGAGGGTTAGTGCCTCTGTATACCCCGCCCTGCGGGCAGGAGCCTGGGGCCCAAAGCCTGGCGAGTCTGAAATATTCCACAGTGTGCATTCCGCAGGGGTGAGTTATGATTGGAATGAGACTATTTCTGCTCACTCCCTCTATGACTCGGCCTTTATGTTTTAAGCCTTAATATTATGGTAAGGTAGCTTTTGACTTTTAATTGCCCTGAACTTCTGTCAACATCCTATGAAAGGAGAAAATGGAAAGGAAAATAAAATCATATCCGTACTGCTTTTGAGTTGCATCACTGTGTATTTTTGCCACCCCATTAGTTTTCAACTATTTTAGCCTATAAACTTCTCTTGCCCCACCACCGAGAAAACTGAATCAGTCCGTCATGCAGGTATGGCTGCGAGGTGTGAGAACACTAAGTTCTCTAATATTAAAGAGAATTACGCAGCTTTCGGGCCTATTTTTTGATTGCCACCTGTGTGGGAGACCCCGATTCACACAAGTGCTGGATTGTCTTCCTGCTTTTTCAAGAAACACCCTCTCCCCCGGAGAGGATGTGACGTTTGAGGACTTAAGTGCCTGTTGCCGGGGTCAGCCACAAAGTGCTCCCTTCATCTGGAGGACAGACAAGGCACCACCCTCCTCAATGGCCCCGAACTTGAAGATGACCTCAGACCCCAAGCTCACACTTTCCAAAAATAAAACTGTACCTATGTGCTTTACCACACCCACAAAGATTGGCTCCAAAATCGTGTACCAAATAGTTTTGGCAAGTGAAAATGGGAGCTGAGTAAGCCAGGTATTTCACAGTAACTATGGCTACAGGTTTTATTAGCACTAATACCAGGATGTGGTCAGATCAGATATATTCAGGCAGCAAACATAAATGCGGGTGTTGTCAGTGTGTATGCCTGTAAATTCTCCAAACTGGAAACACAGCTCCTAATGACTGATTCGGGAAGGATGGGGCCAGGGTTGGGAGGGTGGAGGGCTGCCTCAGGAAGGGAAGCTCAGGGGTTCTCACTTGAGCTTTAATTCAGCTTTCCAGTCTGATCCTTGCATTTCGATTGCAAGCCTCCCTTCTCAGTGTTCTTTCACATGCCTGGCTATTCTCCACGACAATCTTGAGAGATATCTGGGACAGCTCCTGGCCTCATTTCTCAGATGAGGAGAGGGCTCAGAAAGCCTGACTGGTTCACTCAAGGTCAGAGGGTTGGAAGACAACTGAATCGGGACTAAAACTGGGTCCTCTGGCTCCCAGCTTGATGTTCTCTCCACTGCACCCCTCTGCCGGCCTTTTGTATCGTGCGTGGAACATTTTGAGACGCATTAACTCCTCTTGCAGACAGCCCTCATCCTTATTATTTGTCTGATTAGCCAAAGACCAAGGTCAGTGGATCAAAATGGTGGTTTCAGCTGGAAAGGGCAGCTTGCCTTCTGCCTTTTGTCCTCACCTCTCCTTTTCAAGCCCCCTGCCTCACTCTCCCCTACGTAGACTACCGTGCAAGACTAGGGAATCTAGTCCCTACTCCAGAGGCAGTTTGTAGTCTGGGACCCGCAGGCTTTAAATGCAGTGACGGGACTGGGTGAGGCTGGCAGGGTGGGGAAGGCTGTGGGATGGGGGTTAAGGAGGACACACAGGCCCTTCTAAAGCCCCAGCAGGTTGTGGCTATGCAGGAGGATAGGTTGGTGGCCAAATCTGGGGACTAGCTAAAAATTGGTAATTGTACATGAAGTTAGAGGAGGGGAAAAAATAAAATTATAATGAAAGTGCCTATGGGTTGGTTATAGCTCTTGGACTGCCAGCGAGCACTCAAAGGAGTTTTATGCCTTTGGGGTACCCGCTGTCGTATGTGATATCGCATTGTATTCCTTTCCTTTTCTTACATTTTGGGTCCTATTAAAACATGAGCTCCTTGAAGACCCAGAAGACACCTTAATCAGTCAAGAGTGTACCCATAGGGTGTGACACACATGGCAGGCTTTCAAACATTTGATGGATGACTGATTCAGTAAACACCCCCTCGGCTGAGAAGAGAATGTCCAGAGGTGGAAGGCGTCACCTGAGGATGGCAGCCGTACAGCCTTGTGGTCACGTGCAGGATCCTCTCACACTCAGATAGGACCAGAGTCCAACCTCTTCTGACTTTAGTAGCTCTGTAGCCTTGGGCAAATTACTTAATCCCTGATAGACTCAGTTTTTTCATCTGTGTCCCGAGGATGAAAAGACCCACCTCCAGAGTCCTGGCACTTAGAATATAAGAGACGGTGACTTTTTGATACAACAGATCACCCCCTGTTTCTGTGAAAGGTGATAAGACATTTTGCCAACCCTCTGTTTTGCAGCTTTGGCCTCCTAAAGTATCTATGTCAAAAGAGGCCAGTTAAAGAAAAACAAGTGAGCATTCTAGCTGAATGAGCAGGTGAAAGTTGATAGTGATGGACAAAACAAGGCACCCCTAAGAAACTAGATCCAGGAGGTCAGAAAGGCTGAAAGCGGGAGAGGCAGCTGGAAATGAATGGAAATCAAATTCTCAAGAAAGCAGGAAGAAGGTGAATGTGTCTGCCCCGATTCTTCAGGAATCTAAATCTAACTAAATCTAAAGCTAATTCGCTTTTTAAATCCATTCAGGGAAAAACTGACCAACCTCTGGTTAGAACAAAATAAGTCTTTTTTTTTTTTTAAGAGAGAAAGAAAGAGAGAGAGAGAGAGAACGCAAGCAGGGGAGGGGTAGAGAGAGAGGGAGACACAGAATCCAAAGCAGGCTCCAGGCTCCGGGCTGTCGGCACAGAGCCTGACGCGGGGCTTGAACCCACCAGCCACAAGATCATGACCTAAGCCGAAGTCAGACACTTAACCGACTGAGCCACCCAGGCACCTCCAAAATAAGTCTTTCACACAGAGATGTTTTTCACATTTCACACAATATGAATAGTATCATAAATACAGAGCTGCATGGTTCTCAAGGCAATTTAAGGTTTAAGGTGATCTGTTGCCTGTGTGAAGTGTACTTAGGGCTACATTCTTTGCACACATGATATCTTATTGCTCCCAACAATTCATTCATTCACTCATTCACTCATTCATTCATTCACTCATCCATTCCACAAATACTTATTGCCAGCCCACTGTCTACCAGGCACTGTGCTAGGTATGGAAGGTAAGATGATGTAGCACAGTGGATAAAAATGTCTAGCCCTCTGAGAAATGTGCTAACATCTCTGTTTACAGAACACCAAGATCAAAGAACTTAAGTGAATGCCGCCCAGACTCCACACCAGTGGAATCCTCACAGAGGAGGGCAAAATCCTTCTCTGTCTGCTTTCTAGTTTAGGGGAAGAAAAATCAGAAAATTCCCTTGTGATCTCAAGGACATGAATATGTAGGAATTTGTTGACTTGCTAACAAGCTAGAGATATGATATTCAATCCATTTAACACAGTTGGAATTTTCAGAGAATCAGAGAGACAGGACTGCTGGTATCTAATCCTAAGGGGTGACTGAAAAAGACTAATTAGGGGTCTACAGCATGGACCCTTTGGAGACAGTGTAATTAGCCATGAGAAGAGAGAAAAAGAAGGAAAGAGGGAAGAGAAAGAGCAAACGAGAATAAAGGGGCTAAAGATTCCAGGCATTCCCTAACAGAAAGCCAGAGAAAGCCCAAATGAAAACCTTTTTAAACTCTTTTCATTGTTCTTAAATTATTTTCTAATTATTTCCTTGGTATCATCTTTGAGTAGAGAGAGAATGTCTTCTATCTCCCCTGTATTTCCTGGCATCGCTTAATTAATACTTGATTGATTGAAAGATTGACTCATTTGAACCTGGAGTGAAATGGAGCTTTTTAATTGTCTTTTCTGCTGAACCTGAAATAGAGCATATAGTAATTAGGAAAGGATCCCTTGTTATCAGAAAGTCCCAGCTACAATGAGCTCTTTGTAACTAAGCAAAAGGAAAGTAGGTGATAATATAGGAGCTGATAAAGCACACACCCCCACACACATTCCCAACTGCTTTCAGTGATATAAAATTTTCTTGATCATTATTTCCTCCTTAAATGAGTTAGTTGGCTGGAGAATGTGGCTGGATTGTGAGCTAAATGGTGGGTAATTGTCATCAAAGTCTGGCCACAGATGTGACTGATGGTCATGTTTCTATGCTCTTCATTGCTCCTTGTCTCTCTCCCTAATGACCAGGGCTGAGTGATTAACATTTTTTTCAAAATCTCTTTTCCTTTGGGACACTTGGGTTAGCCGGCATGACTTCATTCATTCATTCAACTACATGCCAGACTCTGAGCATCCAAACAGAATAAGACAGGCAAGGGCCCTATTCTCATTAGGCTCATTTCTAATGCAGGAAGGCAGTCAATAAATGTGTAAATAAAGTGACCAGGGCATCATATATCGAATGAGAAATTTAGGAGTGGGAAACACTACAAAGGCAGTAAGACAGGATGGCGTGGTAGAGGTTGATTGGGGGTTGGGCTTCTTAGTTAAAAAAGCCTCCTACTGAGGTTACACTTGACTGGAAATGCATTTGAGGTAAGCCCTGAGTGTTATGAAGTGGTCAATCACACCAAGATCTGAGAACAAATGTACCAAAGGGGCAAAGAAGTTCATGAGGGGAGTGGACAGTCCTAAAGTAAGGTGCATCCAGGACCTGTGAGTGAGAAGGGGGTACAAGATGAGATTAGAGGAGGCAGGGCCAGATGAAGGAGGCACTTGTGGGATATGTTAAGGGTTTAGACTTTACTCTGCAGGCCTTGGGAAGCCAGGCGGGGAGTGGAGGTGTGAGGCTGGGGGGTGATATCATCTGGCGTGTGTGAAGAGAGCGGCCTGTAGAGACAGAAGCAGAGAACCAGACACTGGTTGGGCAGCTGTCGCGGTAATCCAGGTGAGAGATGATGTTGACCTCATCTTGGAATGGGGAGAAGTGACTGGATTGGACACATATTTTGGAGACAGAGCTCATAGGACCAGCTGATGAAGAAGTGGGGGGTGAAGCAAAAGGGACCTCTTAACCTCCTGGGGCTGCCATAGCAACACACAAGCTGGGTGGCCTACGCAGGAGAAATGTACCTGTCTCATGTTGTTCTGGAGGCAAGAAGTCTGAAATCAAGAGGTTGGCAAGGTCAGATTCTTCTGAAGGCCACGAAGGAAGGATGGGTTGCAGGCCTCTTTCCTTGGCTTGTAAATGGCCATCTTCTCTCTCTGTCTCTTCCCGGTGTCTTTCCTCTGTGCATGTCTGTCTCAATGTCCAAACTTCCTCTTTTTATGGAGGACACCAGTCACATTAGATTCTGGGCCCACTTCACTCCAGCCTGACCTCATCTTCACTAATTACATCTGCAACAGTGCTGTGTCCAACTAAGGTCACATTCTGAGATACTGGGGGTAAGGACTTCAACGTAAAAACGTGAGGAAGGCGACACAATTCCACCCTTACCTGGGAGAACCATGGATACAGTCAGTCTCCTGCTTAGCCTGGGCATTGAAAGACATCATTCATTCACCAAATATTTATTAGCACCTATTGTGTGATAGACATTGAATGACGGTGTGAGATTACACAGATGAGTATGAATCCCTGCCATACAGGAGCTTGCAGTGAATGTGAGAAAAAAGAGTCAACAAGTACCATACATATTAATATATGCATATAAAATATTATTACATATGACTTTTTGTACTTCTCTGTATTCTTATAATTTTTCTCAAAAAAAACCCAAATAATTATAATATAGTAAGATAAGAACTATGGGAGGATATTGGCCCGGTGAGAACTCAGAAGAGAAAGAAATTGCTGTGGGGAAGCTTGGGAGTGGAGAGCTGATAGTTCCAGAAGAAGGCCCTCCCCCCCAGAGGAGGCTTGAGGGACAAGGAGCTCTCCCGTGAACGGACAGAGGGAAGAAGGTGAGAAGACACTCCAGGCAGACAGAACAGCATGTGCCGAAGCATAACAATGGGAGGGAGCAGGAGTGTTGGGGAGAATTCTGGAAAATGTAGTAATAAGGGTGGTGGTAGGAGATGAGCCTGGGATGATAGGAGGCGAAGGAGTTATGATTATCCTGCAAGCGATGAAGAGTCAAAGAGGGGCTAAGCAGGGGGACATGACCACTTCCAGACTTTGGAAAGATGAATTGGAGGAAGGAGAAATGGGACAAATGTGACAACAATGGGGACAAAGAAAAGGGCGTCTGAACTTTTCAGGTCCCTTTCTTTTCTTCTCCACCTTTTGTCCTCTGTACTCACTGCCAGGACTGCCCAGCTTAATCCACGCCTCACCTTGGGTGCTCACAGGCCCCTGGGCACCGGCCTCCTCCTCTACTGGGGTCAGCTGAGCTCTTCCCCCTTCAGAGCCTTAACCCTGCTGTCCTGCCCCTCAGAAGGCCCTTTCCTAAGCTCTGCACACAACTGGATCCTTGCCATTCTTCAGATCTCCGTTCAAAGTCACCTCCACACAGGCCAGGCCAATTATTTCCTTAAAGTACTAACAACATATTTTGCCCTTCTCCTCATGGAAAGTAAATAGCTTGACCATATCTGAGTTATTCGTGACTGTATCCACAGTGCCTAGGAACATGGTGCCTAGGACTAGAATATGCTAGGAGCTCATTAAATACACTGGCAGAAGGAAAGAAAGAGGGAAGAGATGAAGGACGGTTTGGTGTGGGGGTGAGGAAGGAGGCTCGCATCCCACTCTGCCCCATGAGGTGGGATCCACAGAGAGAGAGTGAATAGACTGTATCCACATCCTTATGATGCTGCTTCTGAGTGATGCCTGTGCATATTTTAATTCTGAAACGGTTGCTTTGAAAAAGAAGGATGAGTGGAATAAGTTAGAAAGAATATCTTAGGGCACCTGGGTGGCTCAGTCAGTTAAGTGTCCAACTTTGGCTTAGGTTATGATCTCGTGGTTCGTGAGTTTGAGCCCCGCTTTGGGGCTGGAGCCTGGAGCCTGCTTCAGATTCTGTGTCTCCCTCTCTCTCTACCCCTCCCCGACTTGTGCTCTGTCTCTCTCTCTCAAAAATAAATAAACATTAAAAAAAATCTCTTTAAATCTCTAAAAAAATCTCTTTACTACAGGAAAACTAGAGAAAAGAGGGGGAGAGAAATGCCTCTTAAAGGAGACCTATATAGTCAAAGTCATAACTTCAGAACCGTTCCCAATTCTAAAAAGGCAGACAAAATCATTATTAGCTGAGGAGCTGAGAGATGTTTCTTTTGGCCAGCCTTTGGTTTGGGGTCGAAAAATAAGGACTCACATTTATCACCAGGCTCAGTTCTGAGAGGCTCTATCTACCTCTACTGATTCACTTAGATTTCACAACAACCTACTATTGTGAACTCCATTTGACAGATGAGAACACTGAGGCCCAGAAAGTAACCTTCCCAGTATGGCACAGTCAGTGGGTAGCAGAGCCAGGATCTGAACACAGGGTATCTGGTCCCAGAACCAGCACTCTGAAGTGCTTGGCTAAACTCCTTTCTGGTCAAAGCTGCAAACTCTCCAGGAGAGTTGTTGACCTCACTGCATATTTGTTATCATCATTACCCCAACGCTACCTTTTTTTCACTCGTATTAGTCAGGATAGGCTAACAGGTTTAGCCAACAATCTTCAAAATCAATGGCTTTACCCAACAAAGGTTATTTCTCACTTACTCTACTGTTCAGTGTGGTCAGTAGGGGTGTTCTGCTCGTGGTCATTCCGAAACACCTTCTCCTGTACCATCCCAGCGGCCTTGGAGTCCTCTGCTGGGTCCTTTGCACCTAGCCAGCCAGTGAATGAGCAGAGTGAACGTGGAGGATGTTGGGACAGGTTTCAGGAGCCAGGCCCACGTTCCCTCGGCCACAACTCAGTCACCTGGTCCCACGACTATTTAAGGGAGCTGAGAAGGGTAGTCTAGCCTCAGCCCAGGACGAGGATACGGTGGGCATGTTGCCAAGAGCTGCCTTAATGCTTATTCGTGAAGACTTTTGTAAGGGAGACCTTGGCAGGAGGTGATGCTGGGAGTCAGAAGACATTGATCGGGCCCTGATTCCACCAGTTGTCAGCTGTGTGACCTCCAGCAAATCACAGCCCCTTTTGGTCCCACATGCCTTACCAATAAAGTGAGGATACCCAACTAAATGACCCATATCTGGATTCTTCCAGTTCAGAATGTCTATATGATAAAGCATGATTTTATCATTTCTAATAATCATAGTGCCTTAATCATTTTTATATTGATGACCTATGTGTGCCCTTGTTCAAAATTGCACCCATAATTATAACATTGATTCTGAGGAAAAATACTATCTATTTTCTTCTAATACTTAATATCTAGTTACATACCATAAATGTATACGTTGGGGGAAGAAAAGAGCCTCCAACTTTGCATCAGAACTAGGTACTTGAAGCCATTAATTACACTGGGGAAAATACAGATATCTGTTTCATCATGCCTGGAACCACGTTTAAGTTATAAGCGCAATTCTCCACTAGCAGATTATTGCTGTGATCTGACCATTTTTGTACAAAACAGTACTTAAATCTATTAGAAGGCATCTGAGCATGCCAGGTGAGCACGGGGAGAACCGTCAAGAAAATCTGTATCCAGAGCAGCAGAGTTAATAACTACTGACTGAGGTTCTACTCAGTGCCCTCGCTGCCAGCACACCTTGGTTTCTGAAGTGTGTGACATTATTGTAACCATAGGGCTTTTGCAAGAACTGCAGGGGCAAGGTTTGGGCAGGCAGGGTTGGAGAGGCTGGGACTTAATAAGATGTCCTAAACCTCCAGGAGAAATGGCAGGGAGTCAGGCAGAGACCGATGAGGTTCCCATATTGAAAACAATAAAACGCGGCAGACTCGGAGACCTGACCAGGGACTAGGGGTGGGCGTGGAAAAGCAGAACACGGCCTGGGACACCTCCTCATGCCCCTCTGCCCAAGAGTTCTCCCACCGTCCATAGGAGAATGCCCCAGTCAGGCCACCTGTCCCTCCCTCCGCCACCACCCTCGCCCTCATCCCTGCTGCCATTTTCCCTGAACAACTGTAATCTTGCCTCCCACTCTTGTCCCTGCCAGCCTGTCCCCTCTCACCTCAGCAATACTCTTCTTTGCAGAACACATATGGATTATGTCCCCTCGTTTGCTTACCCCCCATGGCTCTTGCAGCATACACCAGCCACTAACACGGCTTACAAGCCCTGTGGGTGTGGGGGCTGCCTGCCTCGTGGGTCTCACGTCACCCCACTGTCACCCCCACTCGCTGCTGCTGACTTCAGCCACACTGTCATTTCGCGTCCTTTTCAGAAGAAGCAGTGGCTCCAACTGTTTGACTGAGAGAAGGCACAAAACACGTATTTCCCTAGAAATACACATACTTCTAGACTTTTGGGGGACACTTTATAACTCATTAGCAACTGAACTCATGGCTTCCAATTTAGAGACACTTCACCTGCAAAGGTAGCTGAGGGTTGAAGAAAAACCTAGCAAGCATATTACTTGAAGATGCTTTAAATGAGTTTACTCTGTTTCAAGACTTTATAGACACCCTGACCATGTGTTGCTCTTGTAATTGACCATGTTTTTGCTCAGATCGTGGTTGAATCCTCCCCACCCAGAGCCTGCCCCACCTCCTTGAAAGCATCATGGGCTTCTCCTCTGTCACACTTCCCGTATGCTATTTTCACACCTGTATGTGGGGTTTTCTGATGAGTGTTTGCTTCCCACACCAGACTTTGAGCACCCGAACAGGGACTCAGTCCGCTTGTTCCTGGTCACCCAGGACCCAACACAGTTCTCAGCATGAAACAGGTGCTCCATACATAGTCGTTGAAGGAATCACTGAGCAGACACCTGCCCTGATTATAATTTCCTTTTCATTTCTTTCCTGTAACCCTCTCTAGACCAAATTGTTTACTCCTTCCCCTGGGCTGTCTTCATGTCCCTTTACACAGAACTTGACCACAGGACTCATCACATTATACTTCTGCTATTTTTCTCTCTCCTCTTTGCTCAACTGGAAAGCGCTCAGGGCTGGTGACATAGTGGGTGTTCAATGAATGTTTACCACATTGAATTGTGACCTCTGGGAAAGCAGTCTTGGCCCAGATGCTCTGAATACACGAGAGCAAGAGGTAATGCCTAAAGAGGCCCCCCCACAGCAGACCACCGTGCTGCTGTGCACAAACATAAACCTCGCCTCCACCTCCTCTCACCCATGACCCATTCCTTCATTCAACACAAGGCTCCTAGGCTCCTATGCTGATGCAACAACTTGCTTATACAACAGTTTTTAAACCTGACAATTGTCCAGAAACCGTCGGGCTATTTGTCACAAGCATAAATTCCAGGGCTCACCCTAGATCTACTGCGTCAGTGTCTCCAGGAGCAGGGCTCAGGAATCTGCACTTAACTAATGCCCTAGGTGACTCTTAAGCAGCCAGCCTGGCTAGAAGTCCATCCTTGGGTGAAGAGTTAAAGCAACACAGTGATATCCACAGCATGAGGTAGAAAAGTCAATGGAAGCATTTGAGGAAAGGCCAAGGAGAGGTCTTTGCTGCCAACTTTCAATTATAAGACGCTCCCCCCCCCCCCCATGCACACCCTGGAGTCAGCAGCTGAGCAGAGGAATCTTTTAAGGTTCTGAGAGAAACCTGAACCTCCCACCTCACCCTACCCCTTAAAGAAGGCAAAAAAATTGGACCACTTGGAGGTCACTGTGGAGTTGCTCTTAGGGATTTCAACTGGGTACTATCATGATCTTTATCATTAACATTTCTAGAAAGCATCTACTACCCCACAGACACTATTCTACAGCTTTACATGTATTATGTCATCTAACAATCAGGAACAAAGAGAGACTAAATGCAAAGTAGCATGCTCTGCCCCCTGCTGGGGAGCTCCAGAAGGAAAACCAGGCTCTTGGCTCTCAGGGATGGATCAGATCTCTCTGTGGAAAGACCGACCCATCCCTGTACACTTCCAGGGATTCCAAAGACAGGGAGAGGGGTTGGGCCCACCGAGGGCTAGGTATTTTCCCCAGGCCTTACTTTATGAGATCAATAATCCTCTAGACACCAACAGATTCCCTCAAAGAACCCTTCTCCATCCCTCTTGACAGATGCCAGAGTCTAGAATTACAGCCGCAGACCTGCTGACCGCCATAAGCAGCAAGGTTACCTGTGAAGTTCTCTTCATCTGGATGGGGTGGGGGCCTATGGTTCTTTGCTGATGAGGATTGGGTATGGAGGTAAGGGGGGGAAAAGGAAAGCTCAAGGCTAGAATTAATCCATTGCTATCTGGAGATAACTCACTATTTCATACATTATGTTCTATAGTATTTTACAGTTTACAAAATGCATTAAATATATTGAGCTCTTTTAATCCTCACCACATCATTACGAGGGAAGCTCATTAACTTCATTTTGTAGCTAAGGTTCGGTAACTCACCAAGGTTACACACATTGACCCAGGGCTCAAACCCAGGTCTCCTGGCTCTGGGATCATTGTTAGCCATCAACATGGACAGATCGAAGCTTCTTGGGAGAAAGAATGAATGAATGACTCTCTCTCCAGTGAGATACTATGGAGGATATAAAGATGAATAATTTTTGGTTTTAAGGAAACTGAAAGTAACTTTCCCCCCTTCTTTTTCCTCTCACCAACCCTCATAACAACAATCATCAAACAATCGTGTTTGGTTAATGCCTGTTGTTGGTTTTATAAGAATAGATGAATTATCTTTCAAACAGTGTCAGCAATACTTGAGATCCAACAAAATAATGGTGCCTCCCAGAGAGCATTTCTAAGGCCCAAAGTCTGGCTCCTTTTACAAAACATTCTGTGGAAGCTCAAACTTTTAATTCATACCACCAAGGAGATATTTGATTGTTTCCTGGAAATGCTAACAATGAGAGGCTCATAAATACTAATGAAACAGTATAGATTAGCAGAGCTCAGCAAGTAACCTGGGGGGCCTAGAAGAGAATTCTTAGATTAAAAAATATAAAGAATACCTTTTTAATTGAATTTTCCCCAGACTGGGCTCCCAAATGTTAATGAATACTCTTTTTGGCTATATGGAGAGTAGACTCAAATAAGTACCTTCAGGAATCCAAAAGTGAATTATCGAATTAGCTTTCGCTGGAAAAGAAATCTATTTATTCAAAGGCTATTTTAGGTGTCATAGGATGGACGAGCTTGAGACAAAGGTTGGGAGGGGTAGGAGGGCCTGAGACATTGAGATAAACATAATTCAAATGCATGCTTCTATTTCAGCCAACTAAGCAACCTAAGTTGAAATTTGCTTATTTGTCCTTTATGACATGATCCCTCAATAATAACAACTTCCTTGGAATATACAAGGCCCCATGTTACCAGAAACCATGTCTTTAGCTTTCCTCACTGAATCCTAATACCTAACACAGTGCGGGGCATGTATTAGGTGCTCAATAAAAGTTTGTTAAATGGATGAAGAGCTCTCTTAAAACATTTTCCAGCGCTTCTCAGGCCCTTATCTTTTCTTGAAGGGCATCCTACTATTATAAACACACCAAGGGTGCCTGGGTGGCTCGGTCGGTTAAACTTCTGACTTCTCAGGTCATGATCTCACGGTTTATGAGTTTGAGCCCCACATCAGGCTCTGTGCTGACAGCACAGAGTCTGGAGCCTGCTTTGGATTTTGTATCTCCCTCTTTCTGTCTCTGCTCCTCCCCCGCTTGTGCTCTTTCTCTCTCTCAGAAATAAACATTTAAAAACTTTTTTAAAAAGGAGGAGGAGCCAAGATGGCAGAACAGCATGGAAGTTTTTTGTGTGTCTCACGTCCATGAAATACAGCCAGACCAACACTAAACCGTCCTGCACACCTAGAAAACGGATCTGAGGATTAACACAACAATCTGCACAACCTGAACCACAGAACTCAGCAGGTACGCGGCGCGGAAAGGTGAAGTGGGGTACAGAGCCACAGAGGGCAGGGAGCCACTTTACATGAGGAGAGAGGACAGAGATGGGGGGGAGGGAATACAGGCAAAGCACCCCCCCAAAAGCAGGTGGAGAGAAAGTGGAAAAGTGGAAACAGCCACAGGGACTGAATTAAAAAGGCAAAAAGGAGAAAGGAGAGAGGAGAGGGTTTAAATTCCATTAAGACTGTAAACAGAGGGAGCGCGGAGGCTGAAATGCCACAGCTCCATACCTGGCGGTGCTCGGGCGGGAAGGGCGAATCCCCAGGAGCAGAGTGGAGTCCGGGGGTCTTCGGGCCACACGGGAGAGGCGGTTCCCCTGCTGGGAGGACACCTGGTAGAGGCTGTGTGGGTCCCCAAAGGCAAGGCGCCAGTGGACCCGGGAGAACAACCACATTCGCTGGTGCTGGAACAATGTCATTAAGGGTGAAGCCTGGTGCCAGACGCATGTTGTGATTTTCCATAATCCCCGAAACGCTGCTGCTACACTAGCTCACGAACTTTCTCTGGGGTGGGCTGGCACCCGGCCTCAGTCTCTGGGCGTCGGCAGCAGCACGGTCCCGCGAACGTTCCCGGGTGCAGCCAGCACCCAAACGTGGCTCAGTGAGACCCTCCCGCAGACGGGCAGAACGGATCAAAGCCACAGTCCCTCAGAAATAATGGGTTGGGAAAAATGGCCGCATCTGAGACAAAACTCAGGAGGGAGGTGCCGTTTGGTCACGGACAGTGTAAAAGCGGGGAGTAGACAGAAGCCGAAGACAAAGGACGGGTGCGTGATTGCCGATCAAGGAGAGCAGGATTCCCACACGAGACCGGGTAGCTGGGTGACTCCATTGTCACCATTCCCGCGCATGCGCATACGCACCTACAAGCGCCACAACAACCCACCCCAGGAAGCTAAGCAGCGCCATCTAATGGAGAACGGAGCCGTTACCCTAAGCCCCGCCCAACTGGGCCAACCTCGCTCTTCAGGAACACGGCTCTCCACCTACTTATTTTATGGACTATAAGGCGCTTCATAGTTCGACTTCTAGGGGAAAACAAAGTAATTTGAGTCTTAGTTCAGTCTGTTCGCTGGTCCATCTATCCAGTTTTCTTTCTTTTTCTTTTTTTTTTTTCTCTTCTTCTTTTTCTTTAATACAGAAAAAGAAAAAACTCATTTTTATTTTCAATTTTCATTAAAAATATTTTTCTTTAATTTTTTTCTACTTATTGTTTACTCTTGTGTAAATTTTTCATTTCTATTTTACTTCTATCATTTCATTTTAGTCTACTTCAGTGTATTCATTTTTTCAAATTTTCTAACGATTTCCTTTTTTTTTCTTTTCTTTCCCCTTTTTTTTCTAATCCATCAAGCCACTTTCAACACCGAGACCAAAACACACCTAGGATCTAGCATCATTTATTCGATTTTTTTTTTGCGTTTGAGTTTTTTCCCTTTTTTTTTCAATATTTTTTTATTTTAATTTTTTTACCTCATTAATTCCTTTTCTCCCTTCAAAATGACGAAGTGAAGGAATTCACCACAAAAGAAAGAGCAGGAAGAAACGACAGCCAGGCACTTAACCAACACAGATACAAGCAAGATGTCTGAACCAGAATTTAGAATCACGATAATAAGAATACTAGCTGGAGTCGAAAATAGATTAGAATCCCTTTCTGTGGAGATAAAAGAAGTAAAAACTAGTCAGGATGAAACAAAAAAGGCTATAACTGAGCTGCAATCTCGAATAGATGCCACAGTGGCAAGGATGGATGATGCAGAAGAGAATCAGCAATATAGAAGACAAACTTATGGAGAATAATGAAACAGAAAAAAAGGGGAGATTAAGGCAAAAGAGCACGATTTAAAAATTAGAGAAATGAGGGGCACCTGGGTGGCTCAGTCGGTTAAGCATCCGACTTCGGCTCAGGTCATGATCTCGCGGTCCGTGAGTTCGAGCCCCGCGTCGGGCTCTGTGCTGACCGCTCAGAGCCTGGAGCCTGTTTCAGATTCTGTCTCCCTCTCTCTCTGACCCTCCCCCGTTCATGCTCTGTCTCTCTCTGTCTCAAAAATAAATAAATGTTAAAAAAAAATTAAAGAATTAGAGAAATCAGTGACTCACTAAAAAGGAACAACATCAGAATCATAGGGGTCCCAGAAGATGAAGAGAGAGAAATAGGGGTAGAAGGGTTATGTGAGCAAATCATAACAGAAAACTTTCCTAACCTGGGGAAAGACAAAGACATCAAAATCCAAGAAGCACAGAGGACTCCCATTAGATTCAACGAAAACTGACCATCAACAAGGCATATCAGAGTCAAATTCACAAAATACTCAGGGAAGTAAAGAATCATGAAAGCAGCAAGGGGAAAAAAGCCCTTAACCTACAAGAGAAGACAGATCAGGTTTGCAACAGACCTATCCACAGAAACTTGGCAGGCCAGAAAGGAGTGGCAGGATATATTTATTTAATGTGCTGAATCAGAAAAATATGCAGCCAAGAATTCTTTATCCAGTAAGGCTGTCATTCAAAATAGAAGGAGAGATTAAAAGTTTCCCAGCCAAACAAAAATTAAAGGAGTCTGTGACCACTAAACCAGCCCTACAACAAATTTTAAGGGGACTCTCTGAGGGGAGAAAAGATTAAATAAATAAATAAATAAATAAATAAATAAATAAATATAACAACAAAAGCAACAAAGATTAGAAAGGACCAGAGAACACCACCCAAAATTCCAACTCTACAAACAACATAATGGCAGTAAATTCATATCTTTCAGTACTCACTCTAAACGTCAATGGACTAAATGCTCCAATCAAAAGGCATAGGGTAACAGAAAGGATAAGAAAATAAGATCCATCTATATGCTGTTTACAAGAGACCCACTTTAGACCTAAAGACACCTTCAGATTGAAAGTAAGGGGATAGAGAACCATCTATCATGCTAATGGTCAACAAAAGAAAGCCAGAGTAGCCATACTTATATCAGACCATCTAGACTTTAAAGACCGTATCAAGAAATGAAGAAGGGGACTATATCATAATCAAGGGGTCTGTCCACCAAGAATACATAACAATGGTAAACATTTATGTGCCAAATGTGAAAGCACCCAAATATACAAATCAATTAATCACAAACATAAAGAAACTCATTGACAGTAATACCATAATAGTAGGGGACTTCAACACCCCACTCACAGCAATGGACAGATCATCTAATCAAAAGATCAACAAGGAAAGAATGGCTTTGAATGACACACTGGACCAGATGGACTTAACAGATATCTTCAGAACATTTCATCCTAAAGCAGCGGAATATACATTCTTCTCCAGTGCACATGGAACATTCTCCAGAATAGATCACATACCGGGACACAAATCAGCCTTCAGAAAGTACAAAAAGATTGAGATCATACCGTGTATATTTTCAGACCACAACGCTATGAAACTCAAAATCAACCACAAGAAAAAATTTGGAAAGGTAACAAATAGAGACTAAAGAACATCCCACTAAAGAATGAATAGGCTAACCAAGGAGTTAAAGAGGAAATTAAAAAGTTCATGGAAGCCAATGAAAATGATAACACCACAACCCAAAACCTCTGGGATGCAGCAAAGGCAGTCATAAGAGGAAGGTATATAGCAATCCAGGCCTTCCTAAAGAAGGAAGAAAGATCTCAGATATACAACCCAACCTTATGCCTTAAAGAGCTGGAAAAAGAACAGCAAATAAAACCAAAAACCAGCAGAAGACAGGAAATAACAAAGATTAGAGCAGAAATTAATGCTATCAAAACCAAAAAACAAACAAACAAACAAACAAAAACCAGTAGAACACATCAATGAAACCAGAAGCTGGTTCTTTGAAAGAATTAACAGAATTGATAAACCACTAGCCAGTTTGATCAAAAAGAAAAAGGAAAGGACACAAATAAATAAAATCAAGAATGAAAGAGGAGAGATCACAACCAACACAGCAGAAATAAAAACAATAATAAGAGAATATTATGAGCAATTATATGCCAATAAAATGGGCAATCTGGAAGAAATGGACAAATTCATAGAAACATATATACTACCAAAACTGAAACAGTATAGAAACAAATAGAAAATAGAAAATTTGAACAAACCCATAACCAGTAAAGAAATCGAATTAGTAATCAAAAATCTCCCAAAAAACAAGAGTCCAGGGCCAGATGGCTTTCCAGGGGAATTCTTCCAAACATTTAAGGAAGAGTTAACACCTATTCTCTTGAAGCTGTTCCAAAAAATAGAAATGGGAGGAAAACTTCCAAACTCTTTCTATGAAGCCACTATTACCTTGATTCCAAAACCAGACAGAGACCCCACTAAAAAGGAGAACTACAGATCAATTTCCCTGATGAACACAGATGCAAAAATCCTCAACAAGATATTAGTGAACTGGATCCAACAATACATTAAAAAAATTATTCACCACGATCAAGTGGGATTTATATCTGGGATGCAGGGCTGGTTTAATATCTGCAAAATAATCAATGTGATTCATCACATCAATAAAAGAAAGGACAAGAACCATATGATCTCTTGATAGATGCAGAGAAAGCATTTGACAAAATACAGCATCCTTTCTTGATAAAAACCTTCAAGAAAGTAGGGATAGAAAGATAATACCTCAATATCATAAAAGCCATATATGAAAGACCCAATGCTAATATCATCCTCAATGGAGAAAAACAGAGCTTTCCCCCTAAGGTTGGGAACAAGACAGGGAAGTCCACTCTCACCACTGTTATTCAATATAATATTGGAAGTCTTAGCCTCTGCAATCAGACAACACAAAGAAATAAAAGGCATCCAAATCAGCTAGGAGGAGGTCAAACGTTCACTCTTCACAGATGACATGATACTCTATATAAAAACCTAAAATATTCCACCAAAAAACTGCTAGAATGGATTCATTAGTTCAGCAAAGTCACAGGATATAAAATCAATACATAGAAATCAGTTGCATTCCTATACACCAACAATGAAGCAACAGAAAGAGAAATCAAGGAATCGATCCCATTTACAATTGCACCAAAAACCATAAAATACCTAGGAATCAATCTAACCAAAGAGGTGAAAAGTATATACACTGAAAACTATATAGAAAGCTAATGAAAGAAATTGAAGAAGACACACAAAAAATGGAAAAAGATTCTATGCTCCTGGCTAGGAAGAACAAATATTGTTAAAATGTCAATACTACCCAAAGCAATCTACATATTCAGTGTAATCCCTATCAAAACAACACCAGCATTCTTCACAGAGCTAGAACAAATAATCCTAAAATTTGTATGGAACCAGAAAAGACCTTGAATAGCCAAAGCGATCTTGAAAAAGAAAACCAAAGCAGGAGGCTTCACAATCCCAGACTTCAAGCTACACTACAAAGCAGTAATCATCAAGACAGTATGGTACTGTCACAAAACAGACACTGAGATCAATGAAACAGAATAGAGAACCCAGAAATGGACCCACAGATGTATGGCCAACTAATCTTTCACAAAGTAGGAAAGAATATCCAATGGAATAAAGACAATCTCTTCAGCAGGTGTTGCTGGGAAAACTGGACAGCGACATGCAGAAAAACTAACCTTGACCACTTTCTTACATCATACACAAAAATAAACTCAAAGTGGATGAAAGACCTAAATGTAAGACAGGAAGCCATCAAAATCCTCGAGGAGAAAGCAGGCAAAACCTCCTTGATCTCGGCCGCAGCAACTTCTTACTCAACGTGTCTCCAGAGGCAAAGGAAACAAAAGCAAAAATGAACTACTGGGACCTCATCAAAAGGTCCCTGCACAGTGAAGGAAACAATCAGCAAAACTAAAAGGCAACTGACAGAACGGGAGAAGCTATTTGCAAATGACATATCAGATAAAGGGTTAGTATCCAAAATCAATAAAGAACTTATCAAACTCAACACCCAAAAAACAAATAATCCAGTGAAGAAATGGGCAAAAGACATGAATAGACATTTCTCCAAAGAAGACATCCAGATGGCTAACTGACACATGAAAAAATGCTCCACATCACTCATCATCAGGGAAATACAAATCAAAACCACAATGAGATACCACCTCACCCCTGTCAGAATGGTTAAAATTAACAACTCAGGAAACAACAGACGTTGGCAAGGATGCAGAGGAAGAGGATCTCTTTTGCATTGCTGGTGGGAATGCAAGCTGGTGCAGCCACCCTGGAAAACAGTTTGGAGTTTCCTCAAAAAATTAAAAATAGAACTACCCTACAACCCAGCAATTGCACTACTAGGCATTTACCCAAGGGATACAGGTGTGCTGTTTTGAAGGGACACATGCACCCCAATGTTTATAGCAGCACTATCAACAATAGCCAAAGTATGGAAAGAGCCCAAATGTCCATTGATGTCCATTGATGGATAAAGAAGATGTGGTGTATATATACAATGGAGTATTCCTTGGCAATCAAAAAGAATGAAATTTTGCCATTTGCAACTATGTGGATGGAACTAGAAGGTATTATGCTAAGAGAAATTAGTCAGAGAAAGACAAATATCATATGACTTCACTCCTATGAGGACTTTAAGACACAGAACAGATGGACATAAGGGAAGGGAAGCAAAAATGATATAAAAACAGGGAGGGGGACAAAACATAAGAGACTCATAAATATGGAGAACAAACAGAAGGTTACTGGAGGAGGTGTGGGAGGGGGAATGGGCTAAATGGGTCAGGGGCATTAAGGAATCTACTCCTGAAATCATTGTTGCACTATATGCTAACTAATCTGGATGTAAATTAAAAAAAATTTTTTTAATAAAAATAAATAAAGAGCCCAAATAAATACACACCCTATGGAGGCCCTCTCTACCTTGGCCTCTCTACAGTCCTCCCCTCTCCCACCCGGAACCCCAGGCTCACCAGAAGACAGCCTGTTCTCCTGCCATATTCTAGAAGTTTCTCTGCCTAGAATCTTTGAACATCCTTTTACCCATGTTTCCCTGTCAAGGTCCTGATCATCTTTCAAGGTCCTCCTCAGGTGGCTCTACCTTCATGAAAACTGCCCTAATATTCTCCAAGGGCTCAAAGCCCTTCCTCTCTTTCCCTGGATGAACCCAAAAGTGGGCTCCTAATGCATTTATGTTCCCTGCAGGGACCAGCATGACATCTGACACAGAGTAGTTTGTCAACAAATGTGGTGGTGGTATCTAATTTGAGTCCTAGAAATACGGTATGAGGAGCATTTGGTCCCAGGAAAATATATGTGTGGATCAAATTAGTGAAAAGCCCCCAAAGTCTTCCTTCAAGAGAGCATGGAAATCCCTCCAGATAGGCCAAATATATATATATATATATATATATATATATATATATATATATATAGGGCCAAACAAGGGCTGAAGTAAAAGCAAAGGTGACGGCAAAGTAAGAAGGGAAATCCAGAGACCCAAGTGTGTGAGAAGGAGCAAGTCAGTGGATTGGCCTTGATGGCAGGGGGCGGGGAGGATACCCAAGGGTGCTTTTTCTCGACAAAGAGCCTGTGGGCTTGATGGCGTGTGAGCATATCCATGGCACATGATGTTCCAGGGCTTCTGAGGGGTTCACACGGAGCTTCTGGCAAAGGGGTGTGACTTCTCAGAATGTTTTTCTTTGTTGCGAGTTGAGTTTATATGCAGGCAGTCATATGCTTTCTATAAACCTCCCCTTGAGCAGGACTGGATTTTTATTGTATGTATCTTCATGCATTTGTGAAGTATCTAACAATGGGAAATAAATCACTGTGCAGTCTTCTTCCACAACAGATTGGGATAAACGTTTTTAAGTCAATCTGGGGAATAGCCAAGTATTGTAAGATTCTATAAATCCTGGGCTACTTGCCAAAACGGGTTAATTCTACACAAAGGAATAGGAGGCTCAGAGCGACACCTATGAAGGGCTCGCAACCCGGGAATCTGGAGTCAAACGCCCCAGAATCAGTCAGGTCAACTCTGCCACTCACTCACTGTGTGACCTCTGCCTCTGTCTGTCCAGCTGTAAAGATGAGGAAAATACCTGTACCTACTTCCTAAGGTTGTAATGAAACAAAATGGGTCAATAGGTGTAGAGTGCCCGGGATGGTGACCGGCATATCAGGGCCATTATATAGCATTACTTCACTTTCAAGGACCAAGCATTTCAGCAGTAGGCACCCGTTTATACAACTGCATAAAGTGTGTAGATTACGTGCTCAGGGCATGAGCCCAAATGCCGGCAGGCTAGGACTGAGTTCGGGTGGAGTTTGAGTGAACACACAGGTACGTGTGGAACTTACAGAGTGCTATCCAAGGAATTAGACTTCTGTGGACAACCCCTGAGTATAACACACTCCTCAGGAGGGGCCACACATTTATGCCCCAGTGAAATACAACAGAATGAAACCTGGACTTCATAATGATTGTGAACCTGGGTCCCCAGCGGTTTTCTCCATAAACATCCTGTTCTCTCTTTAAAAACATAACTCATGTGAAAGTGGTTAGAAAAGTATCAAGTAAAACACAAATATAAAGTAACATCATCCTGGTTTTTCTGATTGCCCAGCAGCCTTGGAAGAGAAACTGACCCATTATCCCCAACTCTGGGTGTTTGTGGTACCTCTGTGTGGCCTTAGGCATGTCCCTTCCCCACTCTGGGCCTCAGAGTCTTAACCTTTCAGTGAGAGCATTGGTTGCGATGATCTCTAAGTTCTCCAGCTGAAAATCAACGGGTCTTTGATCTTTGGGTCCCAGACAATGTCTTGTACCAGAAGGCCTCTTGAATTGCCTTGAACCATGTTACCCTCCAAGTCTTGTTTAGACATAGGAACCTGTAGATTCCAGAACTGAAGGAGCCTGTAAGACCTTACACTTGAGAGCTGAAGCCTAAGATACACGTGGAAAGGTGGAGAGGGTACCGGTGGAAGAAGGGCCACTCTGTATAAGCACCAGAACAGTCCCGGCTATAGTTGAGCTGAGGGTGGAAGTATGGACCCCCATCCCAGTTTCTAAACACCACTGCTGAGCAGCCTGCGGGACTCCTTTTCCAATGCCAAGAACAGGCACAGGCAGGGCAGGAGTCTTGGGAATATTCAGCTGGGGGACAGGAAGCAGAGATGAGAGCGATGAGGGAGACGAGGAGAGAAACAGAGGGAACCAGCACATGGTCCCCCACCGCAAAGCTCGGTGAGTCCTCTTTGGGCACAGGAGCGGGATGTGAAGAGGGAGGAGACGGAGCTGGGAAGAGAGCGTGAAGGGACAGTAAAGAAGTCAGGGCTGAGGCAGGACAAGGACTGCTGACCTCATAGCCTGGGGAAGGTCCAGGCCCCTGTGACAGGCGGCAAGACTCAGATATTCCGTCCTGTGCTTAAGCTTCAGTATGTGTGGGAAATGGCACGTGTGTTCACAGAAAGTGAGACACAGCTGTCCTGTGAGGAGTATGGGTTCAACGCCCATCAGATGAGCTGCAGGGAGAAAAGATGGAGAACCGCTCCTACAGAGGCGCCAACCCCTACCCGGAACGCTGAATCCGCACGTTGATTCACGTATCCACCAAATGCTGAGCACCCTCGATGAGCCAGGTCTGATACACTATCAATTCTCATCCCCAATAGAGCGTGTACAAGAATAGTGAGTACTTACTTAAATGTGTGCTTTTATTTTGTTTACTGGGTTTCAATACAATTTCAGCGAACTCTGGAAATCTTCAATTCCGTCCCTTTTCCTAAGCCTCAAAAATACGTCGTTGTTAAAAATTGTAGACCATTACCATTGTGTTTCTCTTGAATTGTCTGTTTTGCTCTCTTCAGCTGGTAACAGGTGCATGCCCAAGCCCAGGGCTCGAAGAGGAAGAAATTGCAAGTGGACAAGGCTGTCTCAGCTTGAGCCCAGGACTTTCTAGCGAGCTACGAGTTTCCTGTGGCCCCAGCCTAGCCCGGCGCCATGGAGAAGATCAGCTCTTTCTTCAGCATCATTTGGGACACCATCTTGACCAAACACCAACAGGGCCTCTTTAACACCATCTGCCTGGGCATCCTGCTGGGGCTGCCACTACTAGTGGTCATGACATTCATCTTCATCTGTTGCCACTGCTGCTGGAGCCGGCCAGGCAAGAGTGGCCCACAGCCGGAGCGAAACAAAGGGAAGAAGAAAAAGAAGAAGAGGAAGGCCGAGGAAGACCTCTGGATCTCTGCTCAGCCCAAGCTTCTCCAGATGGAAAAGAGGCCATCACTGCCTGTCTAGTTAGGCAGGGAGCAGAGGCGTCCTTCCTCGGGGACTAAGCCACCTTCCAAACACACACAGGCTAGAGAGCAGCAATGCCCAAAGTGATGCACTCGTGTCCACAGAGGAACTAACCAAAGGACGAACCTCAGGCTGAGCGTCCCCGTGGAGGACACCCCAGAAAGAATATGGACAGTTCTTGGGCACTGTCTTGGCAGCTATGTGTCCGATAACAATGCTCTTTACCACAGACTCAGGCATCCTTTCCACCTGCATCCCGCAAGCTCCATCCGCAAAAGTACAAGGAACGTTTGTCCATACATCTTGACACGTCTCCCAGATGCACACACATGCCCACCACGCACACAATAGTGCCCACACGCACACACATATACACACGCGTGTGAATTCAGGCAACAGGTACCTGGGCAAATATATTCTGTTCATCAAATGGTCATTGACGACCTACTTTGTACAAGTACATCATCTTCTCTCCCAAAAATTTCTCATAGGAAGGCCTGGCCGGATTCGGGCACTCGTGCACAATTACATACCCAGATAAGGTACCTGTCCACTGTCTACTCCATACGCCACTCAGGTTAGAGATATGTGTTTTCCTATTCCTATCCCCACACAACCTTTTACTGGAAATCCTCATGTTTGGGCACTCCAGCAATACACAACTGTATCAGGTTGTGCATCGACACAGACAAGCCAAGTTCTTGTGTTTCTCACATGGGAGAAAAAGTTTCAAGTGAGGAATCAAAATCCATTGAAAGCTGTATCTTGCAACTCATGACAAGGTCCCCATCACCACGGATCAGTATCGAATGCTGTCTAAGACCTCTTTTTGAGACGCTACCCCCAGAACCACTCAGCAAGGTGCCCTTCTCCAAGCACAAACTAACAGCTCTTGGTGGTGACTTCTAGAATGTTCTGGAAACCAAGGATACTCCATTCACTTCCGTGAACTGCAGTTGTGAGCCTGTGCAATGTTTTACAGACGGGAAGGAGATGCTACATCTGACAGACACCTGACCTAGGGATTTCCTATGTAACCAAAGCTTCTCAGCAGGGAAGGAATTGAGGCAATATCCGGTACAGTCTCGCGGAAGGCACACTGGAAAAAAATTCATAAGGTTGTAATGGATGTGTGGCATGTTGCAGATGGGATACAGAAGTTACAGACTTTAAATGAAAGTAGAGCGAAGCTATATAGAGGTTTATTAATATTTATCTTGAAGCTCAGGCAAGTGCCTTGCACACAGTAGGTACTCAGAACTGTCTGTGGATGCTGTTGGATACGTGATGATGTTGAGGGTCAACGTGTAATACCTCGCCAATCCCCCCGAGTGACCTTCTGTTCTGAGCCCGCTAATTGCTCCAACGGATGGAAGTTGGGTATTGAGTGCCTCACAGGCATGCGCAGAACCGACAGTCAGATTGGCCTGTGCGCCCCGAGATCCACGACTGAGTTGAGGCGAGTGTCTCCCCACCAGGCTGAGGTTGGGAGGCCGAGTTAATCCACATACGTGAGGAGATGGTTGGTATTTTGATTGTAATGTGACTATATGACAAAGATGGATAATTCCCAAATTGGAAGCGGGTTGTGCTCTGAAAGGTCACTTGCAAATCTGCTGGGTAGCTCTCTTGAAATATTTTCCCACAGAAGCTGTTCTAGGAGGCAGTAAAATTGCAATTTAATTAACAATGTAGCCAAACTATGATATCTATAGTAGCAAGAAGCTAAATTCTGCAGGATTGTGTTCATGGCAAAATGTCCTCCGTTTGCTCTCTTGGGCTGCCTGGTACTCACCTGCCCTCCAGGTATTCTCCGGGCCTGTGGGGGCAGGCATCTCACGGTGACTGCTGCATCCGTCTTCTAACGGCGACCCTGTGAGGCAGAATTCAGGCCTTCCCGTGTTTTAAAACCAGTCGCATCCACCTTCTCACACCAGGTGGCCCCAAATGCCCTGGCCGCTCAGACCCCCTAGTCATAAGCCCCTTCTAGCAGAGAAAGAAGCACTCTCTGGCTGGCTGTCCCCTTGTACACGGACGGCTCGTCATGGAGCAACTGGCTGTCCCCTTCCCATCACAGGACGATTGCTCATCGCCCCACACCAAATGCACATGCCTCCCCAAGCCCTTCCTGCCCCCCTAAGACGGATGACCTTGGGGAGACACGGAGCTGACGGCTGAGGCTGGGTGTCAGATGCGATCTAGGAGAAAGGATCGCTTGGATCCGGGACCACACAAGTAACATGGTTGCCATGGCAACTGGCTGCTAGCTTGAATTAAGACGGCAGTCAGTCAGTTGTCATTGCCGGGACGAGGCCTCTGTCTCCAGGTGCAGCACCCCACTGTCCCCTAATCAAATGGATTTGAACTACCTCCAGGCGCGAAACACCCAGAAGCTCTCTTCTCACTTGTTTCCATAGCCCAGGACTTAGGAGAGCCAGATGCTGAACGAGGCTTATGTTTTCCCCTCCCCTGCCACCTCCCTGATAGCCTTCACCAGGGTCCCCCCAACACCATCCAGGGTGCCATAGGCCCCCAAACTTCTGTGGAGTAAGTGGGTCCATGAAAGGAGCCCCGTGAAGTCACTGGAGTCACTCCCTGTTCCTCCCATCATCCTTATCTTCCTCTCCCATGTTTCCTTCTCGTCTCATTCCTGCTTCTCCCGGCACCCCCACCCTGGGTCCACCCCTTATTCCTCTTTACTTTTACTCCTTCTCCCCAACCAGCACAGGCTTGGGGAAGAGTCCCCGGGCCGAGATCTGAACAACTCCAGCCAAACTCATCCACCGTCATCAGAGAAGGCCTCCTCCCCGCTGCTCAATGTATTCTGGTGGCTTTTTTATTTCTTGGGGGGGGGGGGGGGAGCGGGGGAGTGGGGAATGTAGAGAAAGGGCAGTCACCTTCTCAAGAAGAGTATAAATGGTCCAAGCGGTATAGTGTTTGTCAGAACTTTTTTTCTAGAAAATTCAAACACATGCAAAAGAAAAATTTTTTTAAATAAAATATTTGGAAGACAGCAGCGCCTGGCCTCCTTACCTGCTGGCATCAGTTACTTTCTTGACAGTAAATATTTCCCTCTCCCAGACATCACTCAGAAATGACAGAGGCATGGACTCCCGCTAGGACACAAAAGGCCCAGCTGTCCCTGGACACTGTCTTCCCCCTGACAGAGTCATAGGTCAAAGGACCAGGACCAGGCTCTCACATCACTGCCTCCAGAGAGGACACCTCAGAGACTAGACATCCTCGGAGGTGCTGGCTGCAGGAAAAACACTGACGCTCCTTGGCAACTCTTAGAGAGCGTTCCCTTCGATGAGGTCAATGTCTTCTTAAAGGAAAAGGGAAAATAGCAAAAACTAAGTAGAAATAGACCTCTAAGTTAAATCTAGTATTGGGAAGGGGAGAGATCAGAAGTCTCTATAGTAGCTGCTGGGGGGATAGATACATGCATAGTTAGGTACATTCATTGTTAAATACGTAGGTACTTACATACACACACACACACACACACACACACACATAGATACATACATACGTGTATATACACACATTGTTAGATACATACATGGATACATAGATATGTATTTACATTATTAGATACATAGATGGATAGCCAGATAGGAAGACACACACACACACACACACACACACACACACACACACACATACACGTATGTCTGTATAGTATGTATGTATAAAACGCATATCTTCTTTTCAAGTGGACCACGGCTTTGCATTGGTTGTGAAATGGAATGATTCAGATGCTCCAGAGTCCTCCCTTGATGCTCAGCTGGCCGTTAAGCAGAAGCCCTGTAGAACAGGGCTGTCCGATAGAGTAGATAAGATGGAAATGTCTCTATCTAACATGGTACCATTAGCCACATGTAGCTATTTAAATTAATTAAAATTAAATAAAATTAAAGGTGCAGTAGCTGAGTCACACCAGCCATAGTTCAAGTGCTCAGTAGCTACACGTGGCTAGCAGCTACCATCCTGCAGAGCACAGATCTAGAGGCTCATGGGGGAAGTGGTCAAACAGGCTGCTAAAACACCGTGTTGACTCCATTTCAGCTAGGGCTTAGGAAGACAGGCCTATGGCACACGCTCCCCCTTTGTCTTGTTTCCCCCAAGGTAGGCGGACATTTCTGTAGTCTTAGTTGGTTCCTGGGCTCCCTTCCCCATTGCCACACACTCCATGACAGCCCAAGAAGAGACTCTTCATTCAGGTCTCTGTTCTTTCCAGGACTTCCAAAACTTTCCAGTGTCGACCAGGAACAGTTGTCCAGCAACCAAAGGCAGGGGCAGCTGCTGCCCATCTTGGCTGAGGGGTGGGTGCCAGAGCCAAAGCCACCAGCTGCACCTGCTCAGGCTCAGCCCTGCCCGTGGCGGTGTGCCTGTGGACCTGGACAGTGCTATGCGCATTCTCAAGTCACCACAACACTCTGCGCTGGCTCCTTGCCCTTTGCCCTTTGATTTTAGTATCTTTCCCAAATTCAAAGTCACAGAATTACAGAGCTGGCGGGGGGGGGGGGGGGGAAGAGTCCCTTCAACATGGCTGTCTGTCCCTGTCATGGGTTCAAAAGGATGTTTTCAAATACCTGTGATCGTTCCTTCGGGAATGGCCCTGCATGCATGCATCTAACTCCCTCTTTGAGGCTACTTATTCCATTAATATTTTTGACTCTTTACCATTTGCCAAGCACACTAGGTGCCAGCAACACAGAGTTGTCCCAGAGGGGCTGCAAAGCTGGCATCTGGACAGCCCGTGGGGGATCACCCAGGAGCCATCTAGAGACTTACAAGGGAATAAATAAGGACAGGAGGACCCCGTTTGTATTGCCTCCACCCAGAGGGTGCAGCCTGCAGCAGTGATGCAGAGGACAGCCTGGTGAAGGCCACCATGAGTGTGACAGGTCAGGACTCAGGGCTAAGGGCTTCCCGATTCTGATGCTAACTCCAGTACCCACTGGTTAGAGAATTCAGGCCGACGACTTAATCTCCGTAAAGACTTACCAGTATGGTAGAGTTAATGACCATCCCTGTCTCACAGGGACACAGCAGTAACGAGATAAAGCATAAAAAGCATTCAGCATCAGGCCTGGCTTATAGTACATGCTCAGTAAATGTTAGTTGTTGTAATTAAGGGTAGAAGGAAGATAATGAGAGTGTTGTGTCCTTGAAGCCAAAGGAGAAGAAACTTTCAAGAAGAGTCAATAGAGTCAAATGATACAGACAGATCAAATGAGATAGGGATTGAAAATACTGTGCATTTTCTATTTTTTTATTAAAAATTTTTTTAATGTTTATTTATGTTTCAGAGTGAGAGAGACAGAGCACAAGTGGGGGAGGGACAGAGAGAGAGAGGGAGACACAGAATCCCAAGGAGGCTCCAGGCTCCGAGCTGTCAGCACAGAGCACGACGTGGGCTCAAACCCACAGACCATGAGATCACGACCTGAGCCGAAGTCAGATACTTAACCAACTGAGCCACCCAGGTGCCCCAATACTGTGCATTTTCTATTCCTCCTTGTGTGATGTGGTCCATAATTTCACCATACACTGCACGGTCTACAGTATTACCAAAACTCCCAATTTGCAATTGTGATGGATGGGGTAGGTACTCACCCCTGCCTCAGCCTCTTCTCCACACCAAGCCACCCTGCGTGACAGCGCCCCCTGGTGGCCAGATCAAGAAAGACTTTGAATCAACATCTTCCCACCTTCCTGGGAGTGTTTCCTTACTGGGCTTCCAACTAAATGGGCTCAGGACTCACTGGGTTTTATGTGATGCTGACAAATATGTCAGGGTCAAAATCGTCATGCCCATTTGACAAATGAGGGATTTTCATAACTCTAAGTCTTAATTGTCATTACAAACAAATTTGGGGTGAAATGTTCCGTGTGTTACATCACTGCCTCCAAGAAAGCTTCCCTAACCACACAAGTCTTCTGGATCACAGTAAGATCAGACTATGTTGCACTGTGGGTGTTCCCGTCTTCCCACACTTCCCTGCCATCCCCTCATTAGAATAAGCCTTTGTGAGGCCTAAAGAGTAACTACATTACTCACCACCCTATCTCCAATAACTAGTGCATCCTATATGCTCAATAATGTGTTGACTGGGGGAAAAGGGAAAGGAAAAGAGATCACTGGGGGGTTTCTTACAAGTGCAGATTCCCAGTCCCTCTGCCCTTCTGACAGATTTGTTAAGTCGAGGGTGAGTCCAGACAACCCGCTCTTCTAACAAGCACTCTATGTAATTGCCAGCGGTCCCTGAACCACACCTGGAGAAATATTAGCTACTCAGAACACAAGAAAATCCTACATTCAAACAAGATTGCAACTACTGCAGCCCATGACTTCCCCTCTCTGCCTCCTTGAGATCTGTAATCACGTATCACATTAAGGGTTCTAACGGGTACTTTAGTAAAGAAACTAGTATAACTCCACTTACCTCAGAGTTTTCCCAAGTTTATTTGACCACTAAACCTCTTCTTTTAGGAGATCTGGAGGAGCAAGGATTCTGAGGAATATCATTTTGGAAATGCTGCCATGGAGGGTTCATGTACAGCTCAATTCATATCATCCCCAAGGAAACCCTTTCCAAAATATAGACGGATCCCCCTTTACCTTCATTAAGCTTTTCTTTCCCACTCTGCCTTTTCTCCTTTGTCCGTTGGTTAGCTGTAATAATCCCATTGGTGGCTATCCATAGCACATACACCTTAGAGCTGGCTAGGGATACACCTCTATCGGGGGAAAAAAGAGGGAGGGAGAGAGAGAAGAAAGAAAATCCAAACGTCTTGATTGAAGTTATCAAGACTAGAGATCCAAGCCGTCTTACCATTCCAGAGTGTTATGTATTATGTAAGAGTGCTTTCGGTATCTCATTTGATTCTTGCAGGGAGTACCTCGGGGACTGATGTCATTTCCATTTTATAAACGAAGAATATGAGGCCCACAGAAGGTAAGTAACTCACCCAGACCCGAGATGGAAACCAAAGTCTTCAGAATCCCGTCCTAGTGGCCCTTCACACACCAGCCATCATGATCCAGCCTAATCGGATTTGGGTTCCTCAAAGACGTGTTAACTTACGATACCTACTTTGAGTCAGAAACCTTTTGAACACAATCAAGAGCTATGCCCACAAGGCTGTAGAGCACCCAGATGTCTCCTTCAGGTGCTCCACAGCAAGCCTCACCTGCCTCCTTAGCCTTGTCTAATTAAACCTGGTTTTCTTCACTTACACAAATAAAGAACTGTTTCCACTCCATTTTGTTTCCTTCCCTTGTTTAAATAACAACATTGCAATACCAGTGTTTTCTATTTCTGTCATCATACATGCCCTGAAATTGGTCTGCGTTATGGAATAAACAGGCATTTATGGGCTAACCTGGGAACTAACTTCTTTATATAACGTGGCAAGTGGAATTCAACCCATTCCACATTTCCCCCACAGAAACAACCGACTAACAGAAGGACTTTGGGAAGTGGATTTAATTACACACTAGGAACTGCCTAAATCTCTTCCAGGGGTGCCCCCTTCACCTTTCATCGTGCCAATGGATCCATCTTCTTGTCTCAGCAACCGGCCAGGTAGACCAGGTCAGGGGACAGAGTCTAGGTTTCAGTAGGTAACCTCTTCAAGGTGTTTCCCAGTTACCTGTTTTGTGCATTAGGCCAACAGCAACACTACCTGCACAACCACCAAGCACGGGCTGGATGCTGAGCCGTACCCCATAAGCTGATTCCCCAGGCCATGTTACCCAGGAAGGAAGAAAAGGAAGAACCTCAGAACACCCCTTCAGAGAGGATTGGAAAATGGCCTTGAAGGGAGATGCTCCCGATGGGACAACACTGCCATCTGCTGGCCTGACTGGGTACAGCATGTCTGCTGCAGAGGGCTGCGGGCCCTGACCGGATTGATCTGCACTCTTTATTGACAGAAACTCCTTCCTGATCCTTTTCACTGCCCTGATGGAAGGCTTAAGGGAAGGATTTGGAAATTTTTTTTAGCAGAGGATTTCTTCCAGCAAATGACTGCGTTTTGCCTAGAGCTTTCCGTTATTTATACTTGTTTTGCCTCCTGCTCTGCTGTTTGTCTCCTCGTCCACGAATTCTCTTTTCATGCACCACACCTGGTCCTTGTTCTTCCTGACATCCCCTTGCTCAGAATCCCTTGAGTCATTCTTAGTCCTTCTCCCTGGCTCATTCAGCATTTTCTGGCTTTACTGATCCTTGAATCCCTGAGAGTTCTAAGTTAAAAGGCAGAGCTTGTGATGCCTTGTGACAAACAAACTCTGGGGCCCTGTTCCCAGAGAAACAACCAGCTCTAAACTCAGCCATGACAGGATTCTTCCCTTGCCTTTACCACCCAGCCCCCTCAGTTCCTGCTGATGCTTCCTCCTAAATATCTCTTTAATCTGTGCCCTCTCCCCCGTCCCACCATTTCTGCCACAGACCAAGAGAGCCATTACCTGTTTTCTACTGCAATAGCCCTAACCTGTCTGTGATTCTCCACCCTCTCCTAGGAGCTTCCCTCAACAGCTCCCCACCATTCTCTATCCTGCCTCCAGACAGATATTTTCAAAATGCAAGCTTAACTGTCAGTGTGACTGCAAGATTCAAACACCGCTGAGCGACCTCTGCTGTCCGACTCGTTCATCCTAGCAGAGGTTGTCAGGACTGGTTGCATGTTAGCTTTGAAAGGCTCCAGGCACAGGGCTCAGCTGAGACCCACTGAGGCAGAGTCCCTGGAGGTTAAGCGGGCACGGAGCTGAGAACCAGCACTCACACGGCCAAGTGTCCCTGCCATCTCTCTAGCCTCCCCATCAATCACTCCTCTCCCTCCCTCACCCATGCCACACCCCACCCATTCCCATCCTTGCCACCAAGTTCCCTTTTCCCGAGGTGCCCTGCCCCCCTCGGGCCTCTCTTCCCTCCCTGACACACTCAGACTTCTTCCTACCTGACCTAATGCTGATGTCACGTCCTTGACACTTGCTCCACAGTGACAGTCCATACCCGTTGACTCACTCTCCCCAACGTGCTACCGGCTGCCCTGGTTTGTCCCCACAGCTGTCCAACCATCAGCACCACGCCACGGGCTGCTGGAGGGCAGGGCCTGTGCTCTGTCCATGACCGCTTAGCTAGCAGTTTGCGTGGGACAGAAGACAGCTTGGGAGCTTTAGCACGTGCTTGGTACTTCCGTCCTTGCTTCTGCCCTCCTGCCTGGTTTGCAGCCTGGCCCTGCGGTGACAGACTTTGTCTTCTCTGGTTTGTCCTAAAGGGCAGGGATTGCCCCTTAAGCTTCAAAACCCTGATGGCTCATAATCTGACTCTGAGGAAAATGGCCTCTGCAGAGCAGGTTTGTGCAGGAACCCATTCCCAGGGGCGGGGGCTGCCAGAGCTGGTCTCATTCCAGTGAGGCCAGGCACAGACATTTAGGGCTAGAACGTTCTCCTCGGTCAGATGAACAGCCTTTAAAAATGAGCTCATCCCGACTTCTTCTCTGCCCCATGGAGAACCCTTAAGGGTCAGCTGAGGTTTCCCCTGCCAGTCCTCCGGGCGGCACGGCTCCCACGGCAGTTTCCAGGTCCCGGCAAGTCCTCATCTTGGCCGGTGGTGGAGAAATGCTGCGGTCAGGGGACACAGAGTTGTGTGGGGGGCATCACAGGTCCAGAACAGAGAGACCAGCAGCAGGCGACCCCTACGCCAGAGCTTACTCCAAGAGTGGTCAATCTGGCGGCAGCCCCAGCCCAGACCTACTGAGTCACAAGACCTAAGGATGAGGCCCAGCAACCTGCGCTCTACCCAGCACGTTTACCAAGCATTCACCAACCCACGTGGGGAATTTTTGCCCGCCACGCACCAGCCCCAGCTCTGAGTCACCCCGAGGTTCGTTCCACTGCATCCACTGGGTTGAGCGCCAGGCTCCTGAATCGCCAAGGTGAGGGCGGGACTAGTGCAGTTTCTTCGCTTCCGCGGCACCAGTACCTAACAGCAGAAGCTGGCTCCCAACGGGGCTCCGTCAGCTTTTGTGGAATCAATGAAAGTGAACGAATGAATGACAGTCCACACGCCGTCTGGCTTGCTCACCTCTGTGTCTCACCTGTGTCCCCCTCCCGCCCAGGGCACAGCACACACCCTGGCGAGAAGCAGGCAGACACACACTCTCACTGAATTCCTGTTTAGACCGCCCTCACCAGATCTAGCAGCACTGCGGCACGGTGCGTATGGGGGGCGCGGGCGGTGCTGAAAGCCCACAAGGGGGACATAACCCGTTTGGGGCATACAGCTTGGCCTTCAGCCGGAGGTTAAAGCCTGGACAACCTGAGGCAGCGAACAACTCCCCGGGCCTGGGGCGGCGCTGAAGCTTTTAGGGCACATGCCTCCGCTCCCACTCATCTCATCTCTCCAGGTTCCAAATACCACGATTCGCCGTCTCGCAAGTATGAAACGGCAGGCCGACCGCATTCCGTGGTGATGCACAAGTTGTACCTTCACATGCACTTGGGTTGAATTTAGAATTCAAGCGCACTGATGTGAGTTAAATAACACAAGGCAAATTTTTTAAGAACCAGGTGTTTTTTTTCTTGACTCAGAATGTAAGTTACTTTTAATAATGATCACTGACTTCACTACAGAGAAACTTTCCAAAGGGGTAGGAAAGTAAACCCAAAGGACCTGACCTGTCAAGTGCCTGAGCAAACAAGAAGCTTCTGCTGGGCACCTTCAGAACACCTACAGGCCCAACAGTGTGGGGGCCCAAGGAAAGGGGCAGGGCTGAAGACTTGAGGGCATGAAAGAGAGTCACTGAAGAGTCTTTGGGAGGGACCAATCACCAAAAGAGTCCAGTTATTTAAAGCTGAAACGAGTGAGAATTTATTCACAACATATGCAGATCTCTGAAAGTGATTATGCAAATATGTGGGAAGGGGGAACTTGAAAAGGGGGGTAACACGGAAGCTTGGTTCCCAGCCTGCTGGATACTGGTCACAACTTAGCTCTATGTGAATCAGTCTTGGTCCCTTTGTTCTTTCTCCTGGTCTAGCATTTTTTAAACAGGTGAAGATTTATACCTTTTTCCTCAAATCCCAGTGGTCATGGGAGGTAACAAGCATCAGACTACGTTAAGCCCCTTGGTCATCAAATAGAACCCCTCCTTGGTACAGCTTTCTAGAGAAAAGATACACACACACACACACACACACACACACACACACACACCAACTGGTGAAGTGCTAGATGATTCTTTTCCCTTCCCCCTACTCCCCAATCCCATATATTTGCTACTGAAGACAGACTGACGAACTTGCAGTCCGGTGTTCTTTCTCATATATACTATTGTGTTGATTTGCAGGTCCCCAATACAGATGGGCAGAAATGCAGGTGACAGAGACCTGTGTGGTCTGAAGTTTGGTCACACACTTTGTCCTGGAGGTTACCCAGCCATCTCAGAAACCAGAGGCCAGGAGTATCCCTCAAACTTCCATTAACCAGTCACCACTACCCACCTTGCCCCAAGCCTACATAGCCCCAACCCTGGGCTGGTCTTGTCTCGTGTGATGACTGTTCAAATAGGCCATCAGAACATTCTCGAATTTTCTCCTAGTGTCCGCTTCTTTCTGTCCAGGACGTGCTCTCCACTGTAGCCATGAGGGCGGATTTTCAACTCCACATAAGGAATGGAGAATTCATGTCCTTTCCATGGCTCCCAGTTCACCCCCTACATAGGAAGAAAGAAAGAAAGAAAGAAAGAAAGAAAGAAAGAAAGAAAGAAAGAAAAGAAAGAAAGAAAGAAAGAAAGAAAGAAAGAAAAAGTCAACATCAAGAAAAGGCACTAGGGAGGAGGGTGGGATGGCTTAAGGTACAAGGTACAAAGGAACGCTTCTTTGCAGGGAGGGGAGGGGAGGGGAGGACCACACCCTCTCTGCTTAAGGAAGACAGGTGGTTACTGGGGTAGTTATGATAAGGGAAGTACAGCTGAATCTTGAAACATGTGCCCTCCCTGTTGGGATGAGCACTGGGTATTGTTGTATGGAAACCGACTTGATAAATTATATTTAATATAAAAAATTAAAAACTAATAAAAAAAAATAGAAACATGTGCCCTCTGCTGGGCAGCTGAAGTTAGGCTGATGACTCAGAAGCCCCCACCACCTCCACCTGGTGGTTGGAAGGATAGGGTGTGAGCCCAGGGGGCCGGGGAGCCCGAGGCAGCAAAGCTAACACAGGGTCAACCTGGCCAGCAACAGGCACAATATCTTTGCCTTACTCTTTTCCTTTCCAAAAAATTAAAGGCAAAAATAAACATATTAATTGGCCAATCGTGTAAAATCATTTTCAATTTAAACTGTTTAGATACTAGCTCTGGGGTAACGAATAGCCTGCTGAAAACTAAATTTCATTTTATGTCTTTTGACTGGTGAGCGTAATAATATTTAATTCACTTAATAACCTTGCAACCTGGCCAATAAAGAGCCCAAGTGACCAATTTTATGTATTTTAATTTGTGAGGTAAATAATAAACAAGAAGCTAAATGCCTTGCAGACTGTGAAAAGCACATTAACCAGATGAATGTCTTTTATTAGCAAATATGGGGATGGTTTAGGGCATGCTGGCTGCTCATTTCAAATATTTGATCTCTGATCACAGGCTTTCCTGAGTCAGCCCACATGCTGCCACCATGATTCATGGACCCACCCTCCTTGGCCTCCCTGGGGGAACATTTCTTCTTCCCTTTGAAAAATCACACAAGGATTGGGAGCCCCCCACCCTGTCTGGTCAGGGCCAAAGTAATCAAACTGTACCTGGACTTGAGATGAGCTAATATTTACAGTGACACCGGTTATAAGGTAAGTTCTGGGGAGTGGTGGCTTCCTGAAGGCTAGAATAGACCCAGGGTGGGAAGTTAGAAACCCAAGGTAGGGAGGAGCTCATGGCAACAAGACGCCATTTTCAAGAAGATGTGTGGGAGCAGTCAGGAGATGCCTGGCAAGGAGTCGAGATGATGTCTACGGGTCATGGAGGTTTGAGAAATCACTGGTAGGAAAGTTTCAGAGCAAGGAAGGGGAGAGGAGCCATCAAGAACTCTCAGTCCTGGGTGCACCTCCTGAACTGGAGAGAGAAGTTTAGCACAACACTCTGGGTAGACTCTGAGTGGCTCTGGATGAAGTGGACCCAAAAGTGGGTCAGATCAAAGACAGAAAAAACTTGTTTTCCTGGTGATCAAAGGACTTGAGGCAAATAGTTGTGGTTTCACTGGGAGAACAACTAGAAAGAATTCTGAAGTTATGAATAGAATGTTAGTTCCCACCTGCCCCCAAGGCATATGTTGAAGTCCTAACCCCCAAAGTGGTAGTCTCTGGAGGTGGGACTTGGGGAGGTAATCAGGGTTGATGAGATCATGAGGGTGGGTCCCCCATGATGGGATTAGTGCCCTTGTAAGAAAAGGAAGAGAGATGAGAGCTCTCTCTCTCTGTCTCTCTCTCCACCATAGGAGGACACAATGAAAAGGCCATCATCTGCAAGACAGAAAGAGAGCTTTCACCAGGAACCGAATCTGCTAGCAGGCAACTTGATCGTGGACTTCCTACCCTCCAGAACTGAGAAACAAATG
Source organism: Felis catus (assembly GCF_018350175.1). Classification (NCBI taxonomy): domain Eukaryota; kingdom Metazoa; phylum Chordata; class Mammalia; order Carnivora; family Felidae; genus Felis; species Felis catus. Next base: position 17,048,518 of record NC_058384.1, on the reverse strand, counting down.
TGTCTCGTTCCAGCCACCCAGCCCATGGTATTTTGTTACGAAGACGGTGTCCACGGGTGGCCCGGAAACAGATGGTGCATAATCCATGTCACCTGTCTCTGTCCAGCAGTGGGCAGCCTGAGCTCCCACCCACCTACACTAAGTTTGCAGCTCTGGTGGGAATGCAGAGTGGGGAAGGGCTGCAGCGGGTGGGCAGGGGAGGCCTTGACCTCCAGGCCATAGAGCCTGGAGAAGAAGCCCCACTGCCCCGACTGGGAGCATCAGAAGGAGAGAGGTAGCCAAACCAGCGTGGAGAGTGTCACTTTGGGAACGCAAAGCTTTGGGCAGAGCTTGGAACAAAAAAAGTGCACCTGTCGCCTACCTCACTGTGTTTGGTCTCCCCGTATCTGCCGTTGGGGTTGGCCAAGTGGCAGTTCTTATACCACCAGCCACCATGATGTGTCAGGGCACAGTTGCTGAGGGCAATATCGTTGTCTCTGTCAAAAGTTGTAAACTTCCATCCGTTGTGGTAAGTAAGAGCATCCCCTGCGGGAGAGGAGAGATGAGGGGTGAATGGTGAAGTTCGGCCGCTGACATGGTGATGGAACTCTGGGCTCAGCAGGACAATCTCTGGGCATGAAAACGCCAAAGATCTGGCCATTTATGTCACAGGTAAATCACTCGTCTCTGAAAACGGCCAAGGTGAGGACATGATACAGATGAAGAGATCCTCCTTCCTGGCCTGTCACCCAAACTTCAGGCCTGTTTCTCCAATAGCTTCCAACAGCTTGCTCCCTTCCAGCATTTTCACTCAGAGGCTACACAGTCACGTAAAATAACCAAACATCTGAAACCAAACTCGTCGGCTCTCCTCCCAGCACTTGACCACCCCTCTCCCATATTCCCTGCCCTCACTCAGCCATCCTCTTAGCCACCCCAGCCTCGAACTCCGAGCCACATTTGCCAATCCCATGTACCCCTCTACGGAGCCCTTCTTCCTGAGGATCACTCACAGATGGCCTCACTCCCGGGGCTGCCACACGGCCTACTCTCCTCTCCTCGGGCCTGCATCAACACGGCAGCCCTCCCGGCCTTCCTGAAGCATAAGTGTCCACTTTCATGCTCTCAGGTCAATGTCCTTCCCACCACCCACCACAGGGAAGGAGCCGCTCCTCCTTGCTTGGCTTTGCAGCCTGTAATTTGGCTTGTACCCTTCGCACCATCTCTTGGCCCGCTGTCCCCACAGGCACACACGGCTTGTGCAGCAGACAGGTCTTCCCTCCACGCCTCTGCCCTCCCCGGTCCAACTCCTAAACGCCCCTCAAAGCCCAGCTGGACCCTACTCCTGAGGAAGGGTCGGTCTCCTTAATAATCCTCCCACACCCCCTCCCAGCACACACTCCCGAGTTTCCCAGGCCCTCCTGGCACATATATACAGTTCAGTGCTTCATTACATCCTGTCTGGAAATCCGCTTGAATCATCTGACTTGTATTTCTACCATTTCCCCCATGGTATGTATCATCTTTGTATCAGTTTAATTCTTAATTCAGCTCATAAAAGGTGACAAGGGCCTGAATCAATCCTAAGTTGTGTTCCTATCATGACAACACTTGGGTTTTCATCTGACCCCTGAGCTACCGACCACCTTCACATCCGTATCCTCCCCCTCTGTCCCCACGACAGCCTACAAGGTGGGCCAGGCAGCCGGCAGTCCCATGAGGAGACAGACTCACAGAGGTTAGACTCTGGGGACTTGTCAAGGTCCCACTGTCCCCAGATAGTAGGGCCGGGACTCAAACCTCAGTCCTCAGATTCCCAGTCCAGGGTCCTCCCTGACACACCAACTTGCCTGCGGCTGCCTTATTTCAGTAGAGACCTTTAATTACTCGAACCAGAGCAAGCCGTCTCTGGTTCTCCCGGTGTGGCCCCTGGACCAGCAGCATCAGCAGCACCTGGGAATTTGTTAGAAAGGCACATTCTCAGCTCCACCCCCACCCCGGATCCACAGAACCAGAAACTCCGAGGCAGTACCCGCCTGCAGTCTGCATTTTAACAAGCTCTTCTGAGGACAACAAGCCCTTCAGAACGTCGGTCTGCAACTTCCTTCATTTATTCAGGAACCATGAGAACACCTGCTGGGCCCAGCACCAAGCTCAGCTCTGGGAAAACAGATGGAGGAGGTCCCCGCCCTCAAGAACTTAGTTGGGGGAGGAAGGGGGCAGATGTATGTAAAGAGTTAACAACACATTATGAAAAGGGAAGGTCCCGGATTGTCCCAGATTGTCCGTCTGACTTTGCAGCTTGAACAATGGCTCCTTGATGGCTTCCCCAGCGAAAGCAGGGGAGTGAGAGCAGGGGACACAGGCCATTCCTGCTAAGACAGCTGAAGGGCCCCTGCCCCCAAGAGTTTCCTCCAACTGAGGAAAGGCGTGTAGTCGCTGGATTCATACACATCTCTCTCCCCTTCAGCTCTCTAGCAGACAGTTAACTACAGCTTAAAATAACACGTGATGGCTCCCTTGGTGACACTCTTTTAATGAGCTCAGCTTACCGAACGCGCGTCTAAAGTTCCCAGAGCTGTTTCCTAAGAATCTGTGCGGAGGCTGTTTCTTAACGATTTGTTCACAGTTATCGAACCTTAGGCACTGGGATCAAGGAAAGCGAAGCAGGTTTCGGACTAAGTGTGGCAGTTTATTCCATGATGGATTTGCTCCCTTCCAGAAAATGAAGCCATGCTGATGTTCAGAGCGTGGACAGCGAGGATAGTCATGAATCAAGAAATTGCTTTGCTCTGGTCGTCAGGACCCAGCCAACACGGTGTTCCGATCTATTAAGCTCATCTCCCTAAGTAAGATAAAGTAGAAAAGCCAGTGGTCGTCAGACCCTCTCTCTTCTATCAGAGTTTGAGGAGAAAACATTGGATGAGAAATAAGCAGCCTTAACTTCTAGTACAATGGCTTTGGGTGGGCGGCTGGCTCCCCTCAGGAGGTGCGTGTGGGGTTGGTGGCGACCCCACAAGAGCCCTGGGTGGGGCCGCTGAGCTGGTTATCACCCATCTTGTCAAAACATCACTCCAAGATCAGCTCTCCTCCTGCACCTCCTGAGTCGGGAAGGATGACCCAGGCAGCTGAGCCACCTCAGACCCCAAGAAGCCATCGACATCACATCCCTTTTAAGTCACACAAGACTGTCTGGACCTTGAACCCTGGGAACAGGAATGGGCCCATGGAAGTGGATGTGTGCCATTTCTAGCTTTCCCTTGTGTCCACGAATCCAACACTTGTTTCGCCTTTAAGTACCAGTATTTAAGGGGCGCCTGGGTGGCTCAGTCAGTTAAGTGTCTGACATTGGCTCAGGTCACCATCTCACGGTTCATGGGTTCGAGCCCTGCACTGGGCTCTGTGCTGACAGCTCAGAGCCTGGAGCCTGCTTCGGATTCTGTGTCTCCTTCTCTCTCTGCCCCTCGTCCATTCATACTCTCTCTTTCTCTCAAAAATAAATAAATAGTTAAAAAAATTCTAAGTACCAGTGTTAAAGAATCTGTTTCAAAGCAAGAAAGGCACTGGCATTTGTGTAGGACAATTCCTCACCGTGGACAGTCAGCATCCCTGGCCCGGGCCCACTGAATGCTGGTGGCATTCCTTAGCCACGCTTCCAAGTGCCCCCAGGGCGTGAACCCATCATCCCTGGTTGGACACCCCCAAGTCTCATGTCGATGGGATTGAACCCAGCTGTAAATGACGGGTCAGCCCATAGAAGTCGCTCTGCGCCACTCCAAATGTCTGTGTTTTCACCATCACCTCTCCAGAGACGAACAGCGTCTTATAGGCAGAGCTCATTAGATGTCCTCCCGGCCCTGCTCCAAGATCCAGAATCGGAAACTATATTCACCTGGCACTTCCTTGCTGGGCTCTCCTTCATGGGGGAATAACGGGCTCTCTGACAGGACTTCAGGGAAGCAGAAGTCGGGGGCCCACCTGCACAGTGTGAGTCAGAGTGGTCCTGACTGACATGTTTCCCCCAGGGTCCCACATGCCCAATCCTAATCAGAGCTCCAATGGGGACAGCCAGCACATGCACAGAGACATCAAACCCTTCACCTTCTATTTGAGTGCTATGTCCTCTAAACAGCACCTCATCATTTAGGATGTGAGTGGTCAGAAGCTTCCTAAATTTCAAAACTCTCCTGGGGACAAATCAGCCTATACAAGGAAAGCTAAAACTCCACTAAGCCCACCACTCAATTTCAGAGTGTCCAAGTAGGAACGGCAGGTATGGGGAGACCAGAGTGCTGCCAAAATGTGGTGTGATCTGAAAGTCTCCCGAGGCCTCCTATTAGAAAAGGCATCTTCCGCTGACCAGCACTGTGGGCCTGAACAACCTCAGAATGGCAATTATCCCCTAATCACACTTAAAATGCAAATAGAGTCCCTGGGAGGAGGATCACGTTAATTCACGAATATATTGACTCCTTTTCACTCCTTTCCCCATTAGCATCAGTTCATTTCCCGGTTATTTTAGGGCAGGCGTTGGAAAAGGTGTGCGGTAGAAGAGAGGAGAATGGGCGGCCCTCGTGGGCAGGCCTGAGTGATGTCCCCAGTTGGGAGCTGGGGGCACTGGGATTCCAGGAGAGATGTAGGAACTCCGCATCTTGTCCAAGGAAGATCCCATGAATGGAGTCTCCGGAGGCTGGGAATCTTTAGCCCGAGAAAGGCAGACTGACTTGATCTCCACGGTCAGTAGTGAACGGCAAGAAGGAAGACCAGCTATCCTCCATGTGGACTGAGCAGGACAGGAGGGGCCCGAGGGGTCTCAGGGAGCCTGTGATGTGTGCACCCCTCACACCTAATGGTTGGAGATCCAGGAATGAGCCATCAGCAATGTGGTCTGATTTCATCCAGAACTGGGGAAAAGGTAGGCAGAGTGCCGAGTGGTCAAAACAGCATCTCTCCATCTCTCCCCGCCCCCGATTTGGTTTTATTGTCTGTCACAACCCCAGGAAGGTCCATCTGTGTTTCCCAACTATTTTAACTGCCTCGTTCCTATGCCTGGCTTTCACGTTTCGTACTGTACTGTGAGCAGATGAAGTGCAGCGTACCCAACATCCAGAAACTGTATAGCAAGTAGAAAAGGGTTGCCCAGCCTGTTTCACCTATGGAGACCCCAGACCCCCAGAGAGAAGTGACAGCTCTTCCAGCAATGGTCCGTTTTTTCTTCAAGGATTTTCCCTGAAACACTGCACTTATCTTTGCACGCTCCCCCCACCCACCCCCTTGGAACGCTTGAACAATTCTGCCGTGTCTGTCACCCAAACTCTTCATGCACTAGTAGGTGCCTACCCCTCCCTCTTTGTCTCCTCCCATGTCCCCATGTCAGTAGACCCACCCCTTCACCGGCCCCTGTGCAAACTCCCTGGGTCTCAGGAACTATCCCCTACACCATGAAACATCCATAACATCACACTGAAAGATCTTGCTAGCAACATCACATTTTAGCAAATGCAAAATTCTTGTGATTAAAAAAAACCAAAACAATTAAATTATAAGACCTAAAAGTAACTTTGCATTAGCTACTGGCCACTTCGGATCACACTCCAGAGGCATCTGTTCACAGTCCTCTACCGTTAGGGGAGGAGGAGTGGCCTGAGTGGCCTCAGGCTTCAAGGGCACACCCCAGTACCCTTGCTTCTGCTTGGTCCTTGCTCACCATGGACTCCCCTGGGCCGGGGGGCCCTTCTTTGTTTCCCATCTAAGTCCCACCCTCTCAGACCCAGCTCCTGCCTCCTGCCCTGGGGGAAGCTCCCTTCAACAGCCTCAGCGTACCCACCTTGTCGCATCCTGTAGCTCCTTATTCTCCTCACCACTAGGTGACACTTGGCAAAAGTTACTTTATATTATTACTTATCTATTTACATGACCGCCTAAGGGGAGCAACCAGGTCCTATAGAGTCAGTGGATCCGACTGGTAACACATCCCTACAGAGTCACACCAAAGTCAAAAACGTGCAAAATCAAACGACTTGTTAGGGAATTTTTAAAAACTATAAATGTAAGTTTAAAATATATTAAAACAACCACCACCTTCCCCTCTTAAATAAAAAACTCAACGGTAAAATCCCAGTATTTCAGTCCTGTTGCTTATGCTGTTCTCTTCCTTCACAACCGACCACACCATCGACTGGCTTGCATCCAATGAGCAGCTAATCAAGGTTAGAGATTCCCTGCTTTCGGCTGAACTGCTAATTTCTGGGTTGTCACAGTTCTATGAGGTTAATGAGACCTTCCTTCTTCTTGTTTGAATCAGCCCTGTCATTTTTCTCTTTACTTATGGTAAAGTGCTGCAAAATATTCAAATAACACACACACACACACACACACACACACACACACACACACACACACACACATACTCTTCTGTGCAAGGACAGCAGCCATACCGCTGAAGCCCAGTGCAAGGTGGGCAGGCACCATGGATCACTCAGGATGCGGGTTCATTGGCCAATGCACAGCAGCCTGAACCAGGGGAGCGTAAGAGGAGGGTTTTTACTGGTGGGGGGATCAATGTGTAATGTACAAAATTCCCAACTTTCAGATGGTCAAGGATTGCTTTAACATACCTGTTTACTGCTCACCCCCTGTAGGGCATCATGCCTGAGGGGCCTCGATCATCAATGATCAATGAGGACAAGTCACCTTCACAGAGCAGTATCGCATCCCCCAGATCCATGGCCCGTGGCAAACCGATCCTCAGACCCACGGGCTCGACCCTGAGACCCTGGCAGGGGGGAGATGCATTTGCTTACCGGCCGTGCCTCTGTATTTCCCGACTGAGAGCTTGTACCGCTCCTTGCTGGAGGCCACCTGGAAGAAATCATACACGGCATAGGCGGACTCGTTGGCTGTCTGTAGGTCCACTCTCACCTCATACCGGGTGGCAGTGCCAGTGGTGAGGTTGTGCAGCTTGTCGAGTCCTAAAAATAAAGCAGGCAATCCCAATAACCAATCAACCTACGTGTGCAAGTGCCCGCCTACCAGCAGCTGAGATGTTCAGCACCAAAAACCACCTTAGCCTTCACCACCTCTGCTAATGGGCACTTCCTCACGCTATCTCTTCTGGGGGACCCATTTTCTCATCCTGTTATCTCTCTGGCACAGCCATATTAACGAGTGTGGAAACCACGTCCTGTGAGAAAGAGCGGTGGAGGGTAATCACTGGTGAACCTGCCCCCACACTCCTTCTCTCTAAAGTAGATGCACTTCGGGGCGCCTGGGTGGCGCAGTCAGTTAAGCGTCCGACTTCAGCCAGGTCACGATCTCGCGGTCCGTGAGTTCGAGCCCCGCGTCGGGCTCTGGGCTGATGGCTCGGAACCTGGAGCCTGCTTCCGATTCTGTGTCTCCCTCTCTCTCTGCCCCTCCCCCGTTCATGCTCTGTCTCTCTCTGTCCCAAAAATAAATAAACGTTGGAAAAAAAATTAAAAAAAAAAAAACGGGGCGCCTGGGTGGCGCAGTCGGTTAAGCGTCCGACTTCAGCCAGGTCACGATCTCGCGGTCCATGAGTTCGAGCCCCGCGTCGGGCTCTGGGCTGATGGCTCAGAGCCTGGAGCCTGTTTCCGATTCTGTGTCTCCCTCTCTCTCTGCCCCTCCCCCGTTCATGCTCTGTCTCTCTCTGTCCCAAAAATAAATAAACGTTGAAAAAAATAAATAAATAAAGTAGAGGCACTTCTACTTATCGTCCCCTTATCTCACCAAGCAGAAGAGGGCATCAGATGCCACCGTAAGGTCTCTGGAGGAATTTTGCACCAAGAAAACCACATCATCATCTACTCTACCTGACACTGGGTCTCCAGATTATGATTTTTTTCATTCTCCATTTCCCAGTGGGTGCTTTCGGCTAGTTCACTCTCTATGAGCATCTGCTCCAGAAAAGAGCAGAAGGGAAAGGGAAAAAACAATCCCCATAATGATGGGCATTACTAGTAGAATTTCAGGGACTACTGGTATGACCTCCCAATAATAGCCCAGAATCCCAAACAGTCAACTATTTTTCTACTGTGGTTTCTAAGATGTGCGGGCTCCAGGCAGATCCTGTGGAGCTCAGATACAGCATAAAGACCACCTGTGACAGCCACACCCGCTCACAATCCCAGCACATGAGAACCTTCCTAGCAACATGTCCCCACCAACACCTTGGTGGGTAGGTTCCTCAGGGTATCCTGTCCCTGTCACTGAGACATCTTCCTGAACGTGGGGAGCCTTCACAAGCCACCCAAGCAGCTTTTGAAGGGAGATGTCCCTTCCACAGCACAGCCCTTCCGGAATCTCAGAGTTCATACCAAGCCAGAACTCCTTCATGGGGTCCCCAAAGCCTTCCACGTAGGTCCGCCAGCGCTTGAAGAAATCCAGCTGTCCAGTGTTGCGCCTTTGGAAGACCTGCAAAGGGAGATGGACCTTTCACTCTGACGCACTTGGACAGATGTCACTGAGTGAAGGAGGGCAGCAGCTTGGACTGGGGCTGCCCCGAGGTCAGACAGAAGCAGAGAGAAGGTCACACTGACGGATGTGGTGACAGATTGAAAGTGGAACTGAAAGAGAAGTCAGGAGTGATTCTTGTGGTTTGGGCTTGTGACACTGGGTGGCTGTTCACTCAGCTATTGGCAGAGATGGGGGCTCTGACAGAAGACAGGTTCTGCGGGTACATCACGAGCTCACTTGGGACAAGGTAAGTGAGGGTCACCCCCAAGGTGCCCTGGCGAATGGGGAGGCCATAGTGGCACATAAGTGAAGGACTAGGGTTCTGAATAGAGATCTAGGCCAGACTTACAAAGGTAAGCATGTGTCTCAGATGATGCTAAGTGCCCACCAAGACCCATTTCATTTTCCTCTCCCCAGAAACACAGGGAAGCTTCCTTCTCCAGGCTCCCTTGCAGTTAAGCTGGAGCCATGTGACTCATTCTAGCCAAAGGGCTGTAAGTGGGAGTGCAGGAGGGCAGGAGGGCTCTCCATGCTCCCTCTTCCATTGCCATGCGTCACGGGGCCTTGGTGAAGGCCACATGACCACAGAGCAGAGCCATGAGCTGGAATCAGCCTGAATCCCTGAGTCACCACTTAGAAGTGACTGCCAAACCCCCAGAAGATTGCACACATGGGAAGAAACTTTTCATGTCTCAAATCATTGGAATCTGGTGGTGGTGTTTACTGCAGCAAGGCCTGCTCTATCCTAATGAATACAGAAAGCCACGGGGACACAGATGGTAAAGTGGAGCCACTGGAGAGGATGAGATCACATGGGAAGAAAGAGTACCTAAAAAGAGAAAAGGGCCTAGAATCAAGACTCGGGGACCACCAATACACAGCAGTCAGGTGCAGAAGGATGTGTTCATTAAGGAGAACGTTCATGAAGGACAATTAGGAAAGCATGGAACCACAAAGACCACAGAGAGAAAAGTGTGGCCGATAGTGTCAACGGCAGGTAAGCAGTCAAGGGACACGTGGCCTAAGGAACACGTCCATAGAATTTACTGAGACAGAAGTCGTGAGTGACTCTAGCAAAGGCTGCACTGGAGACAGACAAGGGCAGAAGCCAAAATGGAGTGGGCTGAAGAGTGAGTGGGAAGTGAGAAAATGGAGACAGACTTGGGTACTATTTCATGAAAATATGTGCTGCTTTCTTTTCAAAAACTCCTCTCTTTGGGGAAGGAAGGCAGTTCCTGTCAGAGTAAACTGGACTCGTTTATATGAGGTAAACGTGAAAAGGAGCTACAAGCTAAACACACCTGTATATCCTACAAGAAGTGATACTAATTGATGTCATTCCTCATGACCTTGAAAGACAGCCATGCTAACCGCCATCCTAGCTAACCTCAGAAATGATTCTGGAATTCTGGAAGGCTGGAATGGCATCTTTGTCTCCACCTACTTTCCTCTGTAGTCATTCGAATACAGAAGCCCCAACACAAAACCCCATCTCCCTCCTTTCCACCATGCTTCATAGCGGGTGCCTTGATGTGAAACACAATTATTTTGAATTTGGTAAGGTACACCTCCTAATATTTCTGTGTTCTTTACATTTTTTCTGGGAGGGAGGGAGAACAGAACAGGGGTCCCGCAACAGTGCTGAAATCTCCTCATGGGAGCTCACGTTTAACTCCTTCTGAAGCACCAACCCACCTCTGCTGGCCCAGGAAGCCCTGAACTAGGGCATCAAATGGCGGGAGAGCCCTGGGCTCTGAGGCAGACCATGGCCACTGCCTGGCCAGGGGCTGGTGAGTCAGTCATCTCTATCACTGAGCCTCGGTCGGTCAGCTTGGTGACAAACAGGGTTAGAAGCGGGAAGGAAGTGTTTATCTCACAGGTGCTAGGAGAACTCAATGAAATGGCAAGTGTAAAAACATTCTACAATACCCAGGTGCTGAGCAGGACTTAGGGAACGATCGGGCCCATAATTACATACTGCATTAACACTGTTGTTCCTGTCCCCTTTTGTCCTTATTTTAGAGACTGTCACTCCTCTCTTGGCTTCCTTCATTTCTTTACTTACTGACCCACTTGTGTAACTACCATTTACTGAGCATTTTGTTAAGGGCTGGATACAGGGCGAGTATACATGATGCCATTTTACGGATGTGAAAGTTCAGAAAAGCAATTAGCCAGATTAAATAATAATCAGCTTATTATGTAATGGCTGATGCAAGGATAAAACATTGATCTCATCTTTTATAAGAACGTTTGAAAATACCAGCTTTTACTGAGTCTATTTTCCAAAAATCATTTCTTAAGATTCTGGGGAGCTAACTGGTCATTTCCTAGCATGGTGCCTGTTCCAATACCTTCCCGGGGACACTTCCTATACCACGGACAGTGGAATCCCAGGGCAGAAGTGTTACCAATGTTTGGTTCCTTGTACACTGGGTCAAATTACATTCCCACTAACATAATTAGTTATAGTACAAGATCAGGCTCAAATTTCATTCTGCCTTCCTAGGAGAGATGCATTACAAAGGCATTCTCCAATCAATGAATAGAGTACCTAAGCATGATAAGGGTTTTTCCCACTGATATATATATGTATATACATATATGTTTAAAAATGTTAATAATGTAAATAATGTTACTAATGTAAATATATATACATATATATTTAATAATGTTTCAGCTTAGTGAGGAAAACTCCAAAAAAATGGTTCTGATGCTCTCTCCATCGCCATTTAGACCCAGCTCTGCCCTTACTACCTGTGTCCTTCGGCAACTTGGTGAACCTTGACAAGCCTCACTTTTCTAAACTATTAGATCAAGATGTTCATAGCCCATTTGTCCTTCTCTTAAACTGAGGCTGTAGCAAGATCATTAATCATGATAAATCATGAAAGTGTGAAGGCCAGAGACTGGCACATACTGATACAAGTTATTATTATATCTCAATAAATGTTAGTTTGCATTTTATTGTGTCAGATTCCAAATGAACTGACCCACCACGAGCATTTGCACATCTTGATCAGGCAGCCTGACTGGACTCCCAGAGAATCTAGTCCATTCCCCTTCTATGAGGTGAAAACACCTGATGATGGACTGTCTGGGATAACAAGAGCCACTCAGCAAAGAAGTCTCGAGGCGGGCAACACGTCTCAAGACAGAACTGTCACTGCACTCTAGAACTTACTCAACGTCCTGACTCAATTGGGAGAAAAAAATGAAAATCTCATTTAATTGCCTGTGGAAATAGCTTCTCATGTAGTCCTTAAGACTTGCAAGATGGAGAACAAAGATGGAAATACCTGAGGCACCTAAGTGCTCCTGGATTGTCTTCATCCTGGCCTGCCTCCTGTGGTATCAGCTACCACGGGGTAGAGTTCTTCAGGCCTCTTAAACATAAGGAGTTCCTGCTGCCCCGTGGAGGAAAATTTCCTTAAAAGGATTTTAGGAGCTCAATTTAAAAGAACCACATATTGGGGCGCCTGGGTGGCGCAGTCGGTTGGGCGTCCGACTTCACCCAGGTCACGATCTCGCGGTCCGTGAGTTCGAGCCCCGCGTCGGGCTCTGGGCTGATGGCTCAGAGCCTGGAGCCTGTTTCCGATTCTGTGTCTCCCTCTCTCTCTGCCCCTCCCCCGTTCATGCTCTGTCTCTCTCTGTCCCAAAAATAAATAAACGTTGAAAAAAAATAAAATAAAATAAAAGAGCCACATACTGAGGTCATCTCTCAGTGACAAAAGATCCTTGAACCCCAAATCAGGGACAACGCCAGTAAAAGATTTGGTGCAGAAGTGCTCAGGACTCCGCATGTTTTCTGGACTATGATCGCTTTGAGGAGGGCCCTACAGAATCTCAGTTCATGTATTATCTTCAGGAGTCTGGGTCAGAACACAAGACTTGGGAGGGGGTGAAGGACCGGTATTGGTTAGAACATAGAGGGATTTTATTACTTCTGGAATTGACCTCAGTTTCCTGGTAAGGGTCCTTGGCGTGAGCAGGCCCCAGAAGGCAAGCTCCTTGAGAGCAGCGGTTCACTACTGGTTCTTGAGTATATAAAACCGTGCTTGACACACAATAGGCACACAATAAGTAATTTTGGAAAAAATCTTGGGGATTCCCAGGTGGACACACCGGCAGGTATCTTTCTAGAGGTTGCCCTAGACAAACGTCTCCTTCCCGATGGGAGGCTGGCTTTCAAAAAGGACACACTAGACAACACAAACATTCTGCCGATGGTCAGTTATGGACACGGACGCAGGATACTGGCTTCAAGCCTGAAGAGACCTGGTGCTTACAACCGTGCTGATGAAAAGCAGCAGGGACAGCTCAATGGCTCTGCTCAGGTAGAAAACCCTCCCGTGCTACAAGGTGTTCGGTTATTTTTACAAATCAATCAGGAATTTCTCCCATCCAATCCAGTTCCTGCCTTTCAGCCATCAGATGCAGCTGTGCGGATAATAAGTTTTCTTCACTGCTGCTTAGCGGATGGTATCATTTTACCCGTGGCTGCTCAAGTGTCTTTGGTCTCCCAGGCCCCTGAGCGAACGTGTAAATGAATATAGTCTGAGCACTAGGAGATCATGCTTTCTCCTTCCCAGAGTGAGCTCCGGATGCACAGCAGGTTAAGGCCGCATGCTGGTCTGGAGTGGTGAGAGCCTCTAGCTGTTCAGGCACTGGGAGAAGGGGGTGGCGGGAGAAGGAAGGATCAGATCGAAACCCTCAGAGACAGCTCATCATATAATTGGATCAGGCTGATGCAATCAAAGTAGGTGCCATGTGGTGGGAGCAGACAACGGCCGGAGGGAATAAACCTCCACACAGAAGGACCATCAGCACGTTGCCAAGTTGCCCTCTTTCAGGCTTTAGCCTTCAAAGCAAAGTCCCCAAGGCCTCGCTTCTGACCTGCATAGCAGGATGCAGAGCCTGGACAAAGGGCTTCAATCCAGAGGCCCAAGGCCCAGGGAGGTCATGCGTTTCCATGGCGGATGGCCTTAGAGGACCCACAGGGAAGGCCAATGATCTGGAAGGCTGGAGTCCTGAAATCTGGCCCCAACTTTTGTCATTAATTCTTATGAAGGGCCAAGATACTTCTCCTTGTGGCCTCAATTTACCTATCTATAAACTAGAAATAATAACCGCTGTCACTTACTTGAAAGATTTTGTGTGAGAGTCTCATTTATGAGAGTGCTTTGAAGAGAATAAAATGTAGGATTATACAAACATAGAGGGCATTATTAGATGCTGATAAACCCATGAGCCCCCACAATCGTTAACCTTAGTTTAACTAAGCCTGCTCTATCCTGGCCATGAAGTACTTCAGGCTCTATTTTTTTTTTTTAATTAATTAATGTATTTTGAGAGAGAAAGTGAGAGGGGAGGGCCAAGGAGAGGGAGAGAGAGGGAGAGAGACAGACAGAGAGAGAGAGAGAGAGAGAGAGAGAGAGAGAGAGAGAGAGAGAATCTCAAGCACAGCCCACACTGTCAGCGTGGAGCCTGATGTGAGCCTCGAACTTACCAACCGTGAGATCATGACTTGAGCCGAAATCAAGAGTCGGAGGCTAGAGGCACCTGAGTGGCTCAGTCAATTAAGCGTCCAACTTCCATTCAGGTCATGATCTCACAGTTCCTGAGTTTGAGCCCCACATCAGGTCCTGTGCTAACAGTTCAGAGCCTGGAACCTGCTTCGAATTGTCTCTCCCTCTCTCTCTGCCCCTCCCCAGCTCGCTCTCTCTCTCTCTCTCTCAAAAATAAATAAACATTTAGGAAAAATTACAAAAAAACAGTTGGAGGCTTCACTGACTGAGCCACCCAGGCGCCCCCTTCAGGCTCTATCCTTACAGCCCGGGGCTGGGGGAATCAGAGAACAAAAACAAGCCACCCAGCCCCTCCCTCCCGTGGATAAAGACTCACAATCCAGCCACCTCCGTCCGTGTCCATATCACAGTACACCTGCAGGGGCCGGCTGGCATCACCATGCAGGTAGATGGTATATAGACCGCTGGCGACATTGCTGTTCTGCTGAACTTGACTGCAGTCGGAAGGATGTGGAAAACGGGCACCAACTGGGAGTCAAGCAGAAAGGTAGCATCGTTAGGCGAAGGGCAAGGAAGAAGTAGGGGGGCTGGTCCCTTATTTCCAGATAATTTATTTTGTTCAGAAATTATTTCATAACCTCCTACTACTTTGCTTCTTCCGACCCTTCGCAAATATCTTATTTTTCTCATTCACCCTGCTCTCATCAAACCCTTCAAATGTAGTAGAAATAAGGTCAAGTTTACATCACTTCCTACCCTGATGCCCTCAAAATGACATTCTGTTCTGCTTCCCTCTTCAGTCTTTCTACCATGAGATCAATTTTGTTTGAACCCATAACCCTATTGCCCCGTTTCCAGAGAAATCCATCACTCTGTCCACTCGCTCCTCCTTGGACAGCTTTCTTGGCTGTCCGATGCTTGTCCTCTACCACATTCTCGTTCAGAGAACATTACCTGTGGAAAGGGTGGTAGATACACTCCTGCTCCGGCGATCACCCTTAAAGGCAACCAAGGAGACTGGGTAGGCGATGCCCTGCTCAAGGCCTTGCAACTCAAGTCTCTCGTTCCCTCTTCCAAGCTGTACCTCCTACCAAACAAAGGAGACAGTAGACAGTCACTCAGTGTGTCACCCCCAGCACCCTAGCTGGGGTCAACGGCTTTCCCCAATGCTAATGACAGGAGTTCTCTGAGAGCACAGTGTTTGGTTTCTTTCAGGGCTTAGTGGCTCCCAGAATACGGGTGGGTCCCAGCAGCTTTGCTGGGGGGCGGCGCCATGGAGATTCAGCCCTGCTGGAGTGCTAGCACAGAACTGGCACCACGGACCTCCCTGGAGGAGCACCCACCAGGTCTCCTGGGACCCTCTGCCTCCAGGTACATGCTGGAACACCAACTACAGCCACCAAGGCCAGCGGTGCTGGGCTAAGGAGCTAATAAGGGCGATTAAAGTGACTGCTGATAACTGTGCAGCAGGGCCACTGTTGGCCTTTCAGGAAACGTCCTTCTGAACCTATCTTATTTCCTCTACAGACATAGGGCTAACTTTCCTTGAAGCACTGTCATAAGCAACCATTAAGATAATGAATAAATCAAAGTGCCCTTCCTTTCCCTCTTCGTCCCTTCTCTCTTGCCAACAAGAAAGAGGAAGAATTTTCCATTGGAACAAGCTAAAAAACTTGCTGGCCTTCAGATTCCAGGTGGGAGGGATAACTCCTGAAAGAAGGTTTAATCAATCCATTCAATAAATATTTAGTGAGCACGTCTTGTGTGCCAGGTTGTAAGCACGTTAGATACAATGATAGATACAACAGACAAATTGTCCTTGGAGCGAACGTTTCCTGAGAAAGACAACAGAACAAAATAACATGGGGCGGATGTGCAGCCCACAAATACTCAATGGATAGCGAGGAGAAGGCACAAAAGTTAGTCCTCTAAAACGAGGCCACACGTACGATGTCGGCAGACAACTGTGTGCAGCAGCTTCGCTAACACAGCAGATGATCAGTAAGGCTCAACTCATTTCTTAGCCGGTGGCCATGACACCAGCGATCAAGCCGGTGGGCCCGGGTCAGTTGCTTCATTTGGAGGCTGGGCATGGGTACCAACAGAAAAAGCAAGAAGTATCCAGTACCTTAACGGTGCCATCTGGGAGTTGGTAGGTCAGAATGTAGCCATTGATCTGAGCAGAGGGGGGCGTCCAGGTCAACACCCCCCCGGACTGTGTAACGGCAGATGGACGAAGGTTTTTGGGAGGGTCGATGTCTGTATACAGAAAGTCAGGTAATTATTATTAGTCGGTATTTCTGCAACCGAGGCAAGATCATTTTTGATGTGTTAACATATTTTCTACCAACTTATCCTTCCCATGGCAGCAGGCAGTTCCCAGGCAGTTCCTCCCCAGCAGCAGGCATGGTCTCTGCTCTTCCTTGCCACCAGCCCCTTATGACCTTGGTTTCTAAAAGCACACTCCAGGGGCACCTGGGTGGCGCAGTTGGTTGAGCATCTGACTTCAGCTCAGGTCACGATCTTGTGACCCGTGAGTTTGAGCCCCGCGTTGGGCTCTGTGCTGACAGCTGGGAGCCTGGAACCTGCTTCGGACTCTGTATCTCCCTCTCTCTCTGCCCTTCCCCTGCTCACGCCGTGTCTCTCAAAAAGGAATAAATGTTTAAAAATTTTTTTTTAATAAAAGCACATTCCACACCCGCTGAGGACAAGGCGACTAAGGAAGAGGGGAGTGGGTAGGGCCGAGACAGTGCATCTATGCTCCCAGGTTCCCCACAGATTCTCCAAGAGTGGTGGGTATGAACAATCCAGATCATCCAGATCAGCAGGCAGATTCCCAGCGACGGCAGGGCTCCCGAAGTGACCTGGAGTGCGGATCTGAGAGGAACCTGTGCACAGAAACCACATGTCCCGGCAAACACCTACCTGGAAAGATGACCACAGAGCTGCCCGCCCCCCACCCCATGGCTGGCACTGGGAAACCACCCAAGACTTTACACACAGCCCTGGAGAAGGAGCATGCCCCCTAAATCAGAGATACCGACCCACCAGCAGAATGGGGGCTTGCGACAAACATTAAGTTGGCGTAGAGATTTAAAGTTCTATTTCCTACCTAACTAAATATATGGCCTTAGATGCACACCCTGTACAGAAAGCGTGGGGAAGGCGCGATGGTGGTGGTCTTGTGCAAAGGAGAGGAAGAGAGAGAGGGAAGAAGAGGCAGAGAAAAAGCAGAGCCTTCCTTGTGGCTCTGAACGTGCGATGGGGAGGGAGGGGAGGGGGAGGAGTACACACTCTGGAGACCGGGAAACCAAAACTCAGCAAGAATTCTAGTCAAAACCATATTAATTGGTCAGATGGCTCGTTTTTTTAAACCCAATAAGATATTGAATGAAAAATTTCCATTTTGAAAAATCATCATAGAGGGTGATTTTAATTTAGAAGTTCCCAAAAAAAGATGTCTCCAGGCTATTTTCTCCTCAGTAGCATTTCGGCCGAGAATGGAATTGCAATGTTTTAATAGAAATCAGGCAGCTGTTGTTTTGAATTAGGATGTTTTGACAAATTTTGAGTTTCTGTAATATCAGCTCGGTTTGACTTTCTAAAGTGTAACATCTGGCATGGATTTTATTCTTTCCATCACACTACAGAACTAAATTTCCTGCTTCCAAACATCAAAGCAAAACCTTAACTATTTAAATATCTTAAGCTGGCCTCTGCTACGTCTTTGACTGCCCACCAATCCCCTGGTTATGGACTTGAGATGTCTTAATTACTTCCACATTTCTGTAAGTACAAAGATGGTAATATTGTTGTCTTTTTTAATTATTATTTAAGAGAGAGAGAGAGAGAGAGAGAGAGAGAGAGAGAGAGAGAACGCATGCAAGCACAGGAGGGGCAGAGGGAGAGAGAGAATCCAAGGCAGGCTCTGTGCTGTCAGCTCAGAGCCTGGAGCAGGGCTCTCGATCCCACAACCCTGGGATCATGACCTGAGCCAAAATCAAGAGTTGGACACTCAACCCCCTGAGCCACTAAGGCACCCCTTATTGTCTTTAAAAATGGGAAGAGTGAGAGGCACTTGGGCGGCTCAGTGGGTTAGGTGTCCAACTTCAGCTCAGGTCATGATCTCATGGCTCGTGAGTTCGAGCCCCGTGTCGGGCTCTGTGCTGACAACTGAGAGCCTGGAGCCTGCTTCAGATTCTCTCTCCCCCTCTCTCTCTCTCTCTCTGCCCCTCTTCCACTCATGCTTTGTCTATCTCTCTCTCAAAAATAAACATTAATTTTTTTTAAATGGGAACAGTGAAGCAAAGAGAAGATAATGAAGGAACAGAGGGAGAAAGGAACGAGGGCGACAGAGAGAGGAGAGAGGAGAGAGGGAGGGAGGGAGGGTAAAGAAAAGAAGGAAGGAGGGAGGGACTGGCTGCCTCTGGGGAACAGCATTGACTATTAAGGAGTCTGGGCTGTACAAGAGTTTTTCTTTCTACGTGTTCCTTTGAATAGTTTGAATTTTTTTTTCCTGTAAGTATACTTTACTCTTTTAATTAAAAAATCCTGCTAATTGTAACTTATAAGGAAATTCAAGGCACCTCTAACTCCAGTGGCCACACATGGTGTCCCCCGCCACAAAGGGGATGGCCAGCCCTTGCCCAGATGTCCAAAGAGACCCGAGGACGTCAGGGTGGGCACAGGGAGTCTCTCGGTCCCTGTGAGGCCCCACCACACACGCAAAACACAACAGCCCAGGCCCCTCTGATCACTAACTGGAAAGGGACAGCGAGGGAGAAAGACACTCCACCACCGCCCCCAACCCGGGACGTGGACACAAAAGTGCTATGTTGCCTCCCTCTTCTCCAAACTGGAGCTGAGGCCCGCCAGGTTCTAACATCCAAGTGGAGAGCCTGGGAGCTGGGCAGGGTGGAGGACAAGCTGACGGAGGCCCCACACAACCACCCGGAAGAGCCACACACTTCCACTTTCACACTGCCTCCTATACACTCTTCTTTTTTTTTTTTTTTTTTTGAAGTTCATTTATTTTGAAAGAGAGAGAGAGAGAGTGCACACCAGTGGAAGGAAGGAACAGAGAGAAGGAGAGAATCCCAAGCAGGCTCCGCGCTCCCAGCACAGAGCCCAACGTGGCTTGAACTCCTGAACCACGAGATCACGACCTGAGCCTAAATCATGAGTCAGACACTTAACCCACTGAGCCACCCAGGCACCTGTCCTCTACACTCTTCTCAATCAGAGCCCTCGTATCCGCATAAGGTAAAGAAGGAACCACTCTGAGGCATGTCCTCAGGTGAAACAACGGCCTTCCCTACTCCCCTCTGCACCCCTAAGTACAGACGACTGCTCTGATGGGTGTGCAGGGTCCCCAGTCCCAGGCCTTTACGGTACCTGTCAGGGCCGTGGTGTCCGCCTTCTTGCTCTCCCGGGCCCCCTTCTGGGCCCACACCTGGACCGTGTACTCCACGCCCGGCCTCAGGCCCGTCAGCACGGCGCTGCTCTGCTCCTTCCCCACCGGCACCTCCCCGGTGTCTCCATCGGCAGACGTGTAGCGCACCATGTACCTGTCGATGACGGCCTGCACCGGGTCCCAGGAGACGGTGGCCGTGTTCTCTGTCACCCGGTCGGTCACCAGGTTTTGGGGGCTGTCAATGTCTTTTGAAAAAGGAAAGGCTGCATTTTAGAGCCAAGGGAGACCATCCTACCTCCCGACCCTGTCTCTAGGAGCTCTCCATTCAAGTTACCTCTAATAATGATCCAATTCCATCGCAACCAGGAGTGAAGGGCCCCTGGTTTCCATTTTCCAGGGAAACAAACCACTGGACATTAATATGGAAATTTTCTCCCTAGCTTCCACAAAAATAACAATAAAAGTCTCCCGAACAACAAGACAAGCCACCCAAACTGCTGTTCGAACAACCTCTTCTTGTTATCTCCACATTATGTGGTGGTTTTGTTTTACAGAGTCTCAGAGCTGAGAGGTCAGATCTTCCCACCTTCTTGTCTCTTACAAAAGGGGAAGAGAATGGAGGTCCAGAGGAATGAAAAGGCTCGCCCAAGATCCTGCCATTTCCCTGTGTTAAAACGCAGACAAACCCCTCTCTGCTCTGAACTTTGAAGCCTCCCGCCTTCTAAAGGACTCTGTTCCTTTTCATCTGCCCTCTCTCCAGCACCATCAGCTTCTCCCACTCTCCCGCCCCTCTGCACGCCTCAGCCCATGGAATTCTCGGGAGAGCAGTCTGCATGCCTCCACTATCAGTCCGCCCCTCACATCCACTCCTCGAGCAGTGAAGTTTGGCACTTTTTGACACCACGTCACCGACCCCACCAGTATAGGTCACCACCGACTCTGCACTGCCAGATCCGACGGACGCTCGCCACCCCCAGAGGCGTTTGGCAGAGCTGATCCACTCCCTCTGTCTTAAATGCTCTCGGCTCTTGACTGGCGTGACTACACCCTCCTCTGGTTTTCTCCTAACTGCCCGACCCCTTCTCCATCTCCTTTGTCGGCAACCTGGAAATGTGGGGCACCAAGGCCCCCGTCTTCCTCTCTACACCTCTCCCTAAGCGAACCCATCCACGTCCGTGGCTCTGAACGCCAACCAATGCTCTCGGCTCCCTGATACACGAGCCCCTGGCTTGCATCCGCAACCATATACCCAGCACAGCACCTAGCCTATGTTGGACGCTCGACCAATATTTGTAGGATCGATGAATAAATCAATTAGCCAAGGAATCGCACAAGTTTCTCCAGCTTAAATGTCTGAAAGTCTTAACATCCCCCCGCCCACACCGAGCCTATTTATCTCTGAGCCTCCCCTCTCCGAAAATGATGCCCCAACCTTCCATGCTGCTCAAGCCAGAAACCCCGGTCTTACCGGATTCGTTTTCTTCCTGCCCCACACCTCATCCATCAACAAATACTGCCATTTATAACTCCCAAATATGTGCTCAGATACCCCCTCTCCTCTTTCCCAATGGCCATCATCACCTCTTGCCCGGATTTTACACTAGAGTCTTCATTAACCCTCCTAACGCTACCCTTGTCACGCCCTCTGTTTATTCTCTTCACTGTGGCCTGAATAAACCGTTTTGAACAAATATGACATCGTGTTGCTCTTCTTCTAACAAATGTAACCTTCCTTCAGGCACGTGGGGTCCTGTGTGAGTGACCCTGCCTCCTTCCCACCCGCCCCACGTCACCTCCTCTCTCGCCCTCTGCGCTCCAGCAACACCAGCCCCCTTGCGGTCCCGTGTCCATCTCAGCTGCTGCAGCTTAGGGCCGTCAGGTGCACTCTTCCCTCAGCCAGAAGCGGCTGTTTTTCTCCAATACCCATCCTCCCCTTCTTCCGTAAGCATACTGTCCAGTGGATCTCTCTGTGATGATGGAAGTACTCTGCCCTGTCCAATACAGTGGCCATTAGAAACGTGGCTCTGGACCATCTGAAATGTGGGGAGTCCAACTTTGAAAATAATTTAGTTGCTTTTAATTAATTAAAATTTAAGCTGCCACAGGCAGCCAGGGGCTACTGAATTGGAGAGGACGGTCTAACAGAAGGGTAAGGTGGGCACGTGATCACCCAGCTGAAGACTCCGTTTCCCAGCCTTTCCTGTAGTGAGGTCTGGCACCGTGGCTTGGGTCTGGCCAGTGGAACACGAGAAGAACTAAAGGACGCGTGCAGTGTTCCTTCCCTTTCCCAGGTCCCTTTCCACTTCTGGAATGAGGACAGATGACCACACAGACGAAGGCAACCCCCTAGGGATGACTGAACACAATACCGAAGGAGCCGGGGTCTCCTGTGCCGTGGGGCTACCTCATCAGCCCTGGGCCACTTCTACTCTGCCCACTCCACAAGAGAAGAGTAAGCTTCTTTCTTGTTTAAGGATATGTTATTTGGATGTTTCTGTCTATATGTATCTTAACCAGGATTCGTTCCATCCCGTCTAAGAAACACCCCTACCCTGCTATTCTTTATACCTGCGCCAGGTACATCTCCTTCATAGAACTTATCATAATTATAGTTACAAGTTGGTTTCCTTGTTGATTGTCTTTCCCACTGGACTGCAAGACAGCAGGAATCATATTTGTTTTGGTGCCACTGGATCGCAGGCCTGGCCTTTGGAAAATGCTCACCAAAACTTAGCGTAGGCCGAAATGAACACAGAGCTCCAACCTCCAAGGAAACACTTATTCCTCTAAACTACACACCATCTATTAAGGCAAACCCACAGAAAACAGCTTTGCCACAAAACAGTTCTCTAATCCAGTGCTTTTTCGGAATTTTATGTTGTTTTTACCATTCAATAATTTTTTATCACTGAGAAGCAGAGCTGTTAAAACACAAGCCTGGGGAAAGAGTTTTAAGACCTTCACAGGACTGTTCAGTATGTACCCCATAACTATGCTTTGATTTTTTTTTTTTTTTTTTTTTTGGTACGGGAATGAGGTTATTTTCCAACAAACCTGCCCAAAACAGTCCCTGAGTCACAGACCCAAAAGGCAGCAGTGGCATAATTCAGCAGCAGCATCAACCCCTAGTGATGACCCCAGTTTCTGTTCTCCTCCCTCCTGTTACCTGTGGAGGCCGTGGTGTCCGCCTTCTTGCTCTCCCGGGCCCCCTTCTGGGCCCACACCTGGACCGTGTACTCCACGCCCGGCCTCAGGCCCGTCAGCACGGCGCTGCTCTGCTCCTTCCCCACCGGCACCTCCCCGGTGTCTCCATCGGCAGACGTGTAGCGCACCATGTACCTGTCGATGACGGCCTGCACCGGGTCCCAGGAGACGGTGGCCGTGTTCTCTGTCACCCGGTCGGTCACCAGGTTTTGGGGGCTGTCAATGTCTAAAAGGAAAAGTACTCATCAACGTGCACTAGTTATAGGCCACAGAGTGCAGAAACTCACATCGTTTTGCTTGGAGGGAGGCCCTTTCATGTTACGTGGTCTTTCCGTCACCTACGCTCTAACTGATTCACTAACCTATGTCTTCTCTCCCCAGACAGAGTTGGGCTCCTCAAGCAGAAAGCACAGTAAACCAAAATCTGCAAATCTACACTATTACCTTTAACAAGAGTGTAACAAAACAAATCTCATTATTGATTTGGGAAGCGTATATCAAACTCCCACTATGTGCAAGGCGTGGTGTTATGTGGCGTTCAGGGTTCAGTTGAAGACACAGTCCATGCTCACAAGCAGTAATCATTTTGTTTCTAGCATCATGTCAATGGAGACTTCTGATCTCATCCAAGATGATTCTAATAACTAGATGCAAATGTCGGCTCCTACAGGAAGAGGGCAGCGACCATATCTCCTCTGGGTTGCCACAGCCTCGTAGAGAACACAGCACATGGTAAATGCTCAACACACATTGCTGAGTGGATCAGCCAAATGAAGACCAGTTTTAATATGCTTTACACATCATAGATGCACTTGTAACGCTGGTTGGCTGGTTAAATCACTACAGAAATACTGCCAAACATCTCTTTCCCAATAAAATTAAAATATAACATATAAGTTACCCTTATCCTCAAAACCAGATTATCATGATTCATTCATGCTAAAGCACACCACATAGATCAACTTGCTCTGGTAGATGTAAAGTCTATTTTATAAAGTTGAGTTATCAACATATTAAATAATATTAACAACATTTGATTTTCATTTTCTCCTCCCACTCAAAACACAAGGACAGACCCTTAATGCTGTCCACAGTGAAATATCCACGCACTCAGAGCAGGAGCAGCTGGACACGACCATCCAATCACGGCAAAACTGCACTTTGGAAACTGCCACAGAGGACTGACTTGTAAGGAAACCAGTTAAAGGGACGTGAGAGGCGGTGTGTGCAGTCTCTTATGAAAGGACACTATTCTGCTCTTCTATAAGTCATTGATTCTTCCAGGGTCAAACAGGAAAACAACTCTTGACCAGCCATAGGCTTAGGCCTTACATTCTCAAAGAACAAGGCTCCATTACCTGTCGGGGCCATGGTGTCCGCCTTCTTGCTCTCCCGGGCCCCCTTCTGGGCCCACACCTGGACCGTGTACTCCACGCCCGGCCTCAGGCCCGTCAGCACGGCGCTGCTCTGCTCCTTCCCCACCGGCACCTCCCCGGTGTCTCCATCGGCAGACGTGTAGCGCACCATGTACCTGTCGATGACGGCCTGCACCGGGTCCCAGGAGACGGTGGCCGTGTTCTCCGTCACCCGGTCGGTCACCAGGTTTTGGGGGCTGTCAATGTCTTTAAAAAAGATATTTGGAAAGCCTAAGCTTTGAAGCCATGGAAGAAATACCCACCACCCACCACTCTCATTTCATCTTCTAGAACTCTCTTAGCACAAGGCAATGGTATTCCCATCCAGAATCTGCTGGGAGTCAAGGGAGAAAGGAACCCCAGTTCTCAATTTCAAAAGACTACACATTGTAAGCTTAACATACTTTTGGCTTTTAGCTCCCTAAAATATATGAGGAACGACATCTTCTTGACAACATTATGTCACATCACAACAGTCGTTAAACATCTGCCATGACGTTCAGGGTACCTAGTTTATCATTTTATCATGGGCTGCTTCACGGGCAGTCATTCTAAAAGTATTATCACAAGCATTGCAACGATCAGAGCCTATAAACATCTTTGCTGAGTCCGCTGAAAACATGGCCACCGCATAACTTTACTTCTCCCTTCCTGTGGGCTGAGTGGTTTCGTGAGCAGCTCACCACGACCAGGCAGAGAGAGCTACCAACTACCACCTCGCTGAGGTCACTACTAGGACTCACTGTCCTTTTTGGTCTCTGTGACTTTCTCTGCAAAGTCTCTCATCTCAGGCCGCCTCTTGGGTATCATGCACACTCAAATCCGCATGCTCAAAATTCAATTCTGATTGATCTTTTTCTTATTACCTGTTGGGGCCGTGGTGTTGGCTTTCTTGCTCTCCCGGGCCCCCTTCTGGGCCCACACCTGGACTGTGTACTCCACGCCCGGCCTCAGGCCCGTCAGCACGGCGCTGCTCTGCTCCTTCCCCACCGGCACCTCCCCGGTGTCTCCATCGGCAGACGTGTAGCGCACCATGTACCTGTCGATGACGGCCTGCACCGGGTCCCAGGAGACGGTGGCCGTGTTCTCTGTCACCCGGTCGGTCACCAGGTTTGTTGGGCTGTCAATGTCTGAAAGGAAAGTTAAAGCGCACCATTAACAAGCACCGAAGAGGGAGGCCGTGTTGCTTGAAGGGAGGCAGTCTCCTGGTCTTGTGGTTTTCCCATGTCCTATGTCAGTTTTCAGGTGTGTCACCAAGACCGAACTTCTCTCCACAGCTAGACTCTTGGATCCTCAAGAAGGCAGCACAGGATAATGGAATGAGCAGGAGTATCCAGAGTCAGAAGAGCCAGTTTGCAGTTTCAGCCCAGAGATGCAGAGCAGAGGGGCAGGAAAAGCCCTGAGCAGAGCCAACAGACTGGGGATATAGGCCCAGCTCTGCCATCAGCCAGCCATGGCCCTGGACAGCTAGCACTGCTGTCCCCAGCTGAACCTCAGTTCCTTCTTTGTAAAATATGGGCCTTACTAAATAGATACGAAGGTACCATAATATGCAATGAATATGCCACAAATCTGACTCCATGAATCATCAGCTGACTTTGTGACTTGTAAAAATCATTCACTTCTTTGTATTTGAGGTTTCTTAACTATAAAATGGGGATATTGATTCCTGCTCTACCCATCTCACCAAATACCTCTGAGGACGAAGCAATTGAAGAATATAACCCTCATTCATTGCTGGTGGGTATATAAAATACTGCCACCATTCTGGGAATAACTTGGCCATTCCTCAAAAAGTGAAACATAGAGTTATCATATGACCCAGCAATTCCACTCCTAGGTATATACCCAAGTGAACTGAAAGCATATGTCCACACAAAAAGTTGTACCATAAACGCTCATAGTAACCCTATTCACAATAGCCAAAAAGTGGAAAAAGCACAAATGCTTATCAAGTGACAAATGGATAAACAATGTGTTACATCCATACAATGGAATATTATTTGGCAAGAAAATAAAGTACCCATACATGCTCCAACATGGATGAAATTTGAAAATATTATGCGTAGTTAATAAAGCCAGTCACAAAAGACCACATG
Organism: Felis catus; assembly: GCF_018350175.1. Taxonomy (NCBI): domain Eukaryota; kingdom Metazoa; phylum Chordata; class Mammalia; order Carnivora; family Felidae; genus Felis; species Felis catus. The sequence goes on along the minus strand of NC_058384.1, from coordinate 17,022,408 downwards.
CTGTGTGAATCCATTTATATGAAATGTCCAGAATAAGGACCTTCTGTCTCTATAGAGACAGAAAGTAATAGTTTCCTAAGGCTGGGAGGAGTGGGGGCAGGAGGCACTATTAATGGACATGGGGTTTCTTTCTGGAGTGATGACAATATTCTGATTAGATAATAGTGATGGTTGTAGAACTCTGTAAATACACTAAAAACCACTGAACTATATGCTTTAAAAGAGTACATTGTATAGAAAGTAAATCAATAAGTCTCAATAAGTCTCAATAAGTCTCAATAAGTCTATTCTTAAAAAATGAGGACACAGAGATGAATGAGCTTTAAAAATTATGAACTGTTACAGGATGTAAGTGCAACTTTAGGATCCTGAGAACGGAGCACACGGTGCTTCAGAGAGGATTTATCCCCTAAGAAAACAATAACCCTTCCTTGCTTCAAAAAGATCAGAGTGAAAAAAACACTTCCCTAAAGTACTAGGCTCGCAGATCCTAACATATATGGTTTCTTTATATCTTTTCCCTCTTAAGACAAAACATTTCAACGATTGAGTACAAATCAGAGGAACAGTGGGTAGATGGGACCAATCACCATCTATCTTTATAAGACCAAAGTATGAGGCCAATATGAGCTCCTTATTTGGAGGTAATGTGTAAAAGGAAGGTGAGGGATGGTGTGTGTGCTCTCCTACAAAGGAACACTATCCTGCTCTTCCATAAATCATCTAGTCCACCAGTGTCAAAGCAGGAAAACAAAACTTGATTAGCCATAGGTTTAGGTCTTACATTCTCAAAGAACAAGGCTGCATTACCTGTCGGGGCCATGGTGTCCGCCTTCTTGCCCTCCCGGGCCCCCTTCTGGGCCCACACCTGGACCGTGTACTCCACACCCGGCCTCAGGCCCGTCAGCACGGCGCTGCTCTGCTCCTTCCCCACCGGCACCTCCCCGGTGTCTCCATCGGCAGACCTGTAGCGCACCATGTACCTGTCGATGACGGCCTGCACCGGGTCCCAGGAGACGGTGGCCGTGTTCTCTGTCACCCGGTCGGTCACCAGGTTTGTTGGGCTGTCAATGTCTGAAAGGAAAGTTAAAGCGCACCATTAACAAGCACCGAAGAGGGAGGCCGTGTTGCTTGAAGGGAGGCAGTCTCCTGGTCTTGTGGTTTTCCCATGTCCTATGTCAGTTTTCAGGTGTGTCACCAAGACCGAACTTCTCTCCACAGCTAGACTCTTGGATCCTCAAGAAGGCAGCACAGGATAATGGAATGAGCAGGAGTATCCAGAGTCAGAAGAGCCAGTTTGCAGTTTCAGCCCAGAGATGCAGAGCAGAGGGGCAGGAAAAGCCCTGAGCAGAGCCAACAGACTGGGGATATAGGCCCAGCTCTGCCATCAGCCAGCCATGGCCCTGGACAGCTAGCACTGCTGTCCCCAGCTGAACCTCAGTTCCTTCTTTGTAAAATATGGGCCTTACTAAATAGATACGAAGGTACCATAATATGCAATGAATATGCCACAAATCTGACTCCATGAATCATCAGCTGACTTTGTGACTTGTAAAAATCATTCACTTCTTTGTATTTGAGGTTTCTTAACTATAAAATGGGGATATTGATTCCTGCTCTACCCATCTCACCAAATACCTCTGAGGACGAAGCAATTGAAGAATATAACCCTCATTCATTGCTGGTGGGTATATAAAATACTGCCACCATTCTGGGAATAACTTGGCCATTCCTCAAAAAGTGAAACATAGAGTTATCATATGACCCAGCAATTCCACTCCTAGGTATATACCCAAGTGAACTGAAAGCATATGTCCACACAAAAAGTTGTACCATAAACGCTCATAGTAACCCTATTCACAATAGCCAAAAAGTGGAAAAAGCACAAATGCTTATCAAGTGACAAATGGATAAACAATGTGTTACATCCATACAATGGAATATTATTTGGCAAGAAAATAAAGTACCCATACATGCTCCAACATGGATGAAATTTGAAAATATTATGCGTAGTTAATAAAGCCAGTCACAAAAGACCACATGCTGTGTGAATCCATTTATATGAAATGTCCAGAATAAGGACCTTCTGTCTCTATAGAGACAGAAAGTAATAGTTTCCTAAGGCTGGGAGGAGTGGGGGCAGGAGGCACTATTAATGGACATGGGGTTTCTTTCTGGAGTGATGACAATATTCTGATTAGATAATAGTGATGGTTGTAGAACTCTGTAAATACACTAAAAACCACTGAACTATATGCTTTAAAAGAGTACATTGTATAGAAAGTAAATCAATAAGTCTCAATAAGTCTCAATAAGTCTCAATAAGTCTATTCTTAAAAAATGAGGACACAGAGATGAATGAGCTTTAAAAATTATGAACTGTTACAGGATGTAAGTGCAACTTTAGGATCCTGAGAACGGAGCACACGGTGCTTCAGAGAGGATTTATCCCCTAAGAAAACAATAACCCTTCCTTGCTTCAAAAAGATCAGAGTGAAAAAAACACTTCCCTAAAGTACTAGGCTCGCAGATCCTAACATATATGGTTTCTTTATATCTTTTCCCTCTTAAGACAAAACATTTCAACGATTGAGTACAAATCAGAGGAACAGTGGGTAGATGGGACCAATCACCATCTATCTTTATAAGACCAAAGTATGAGGCCAATATGAGCTCCTTATTTGGAGGTAATGTGTAAAAGGAAGGTGAGGGATGGTGTGTGTGCTCTCCTACAAAGGAACACTATCCTGCTCTTCCATAAATCATCTAGTCCACCAGTGTCAAAGCAGGAAAACAAAACTTGATTAGCCATAGGTTTAGGTCTTACATTCTCAAAGAACAAGGCTGCATTACCTGTCGGGGCCATGGTGTCCGCCTTCTTGCCCTCCCGGGCCCCCTTCTGGGCCCACACCTGGACCGTGTACTCCACACCCGGCCTCAGGCCCGTCAGCACGGCGCTGCTCTGCTCCTTCCCCACCGGCACCTCCCCGGTGTCTCCATCGGCAGACCTGTAGCGCACCATGTACCTGTCGATGACGGCCTGCACCGGGTCCCAGGAGACGGTGGCCGTGTTCTCTGTCACCCGGTCGGTCACCAGGTTTGTTGGGCTGTCAATGTCTGAAAGGAAAGTTAAAGCGCACCATTAACAAGCACCGAAGAGGGAGGCCGTGTTGCTTGAAGGGAGGCAGTCTCCTGGTCTTGTGGTTTTCCCATGTCCTATGTCAGTTTTCAGGTGTGTCACCAAGACCGAACTTCTCTCCACAGCTAGACTCTTGGATCCTCAAGAAGGCAGCACAGGATAATGGAATGAGCAGGAGTATCCAGAGTCAGAAGAGCCAGTTTGCAGTTTCAGCCCAGAGATGCAGAGCAGAGGGGCAGGAAAAGCCCTGAGCAGAGCCAACAGACTGGGGATATAGGCCCAGCTCTGCCATCAGCCAGCCATGGCCCTGGACAGCTAGCACTGCTGTCCCCAGCTGAACCTCAGTTCCTTCTTTGTAAAATATGGGCCTTACTAAATAGATACGAAGGTACCATAATATGCAATGAATATGCCACAAATCTGACTCCATGAATCATCAGCTGACTTTGTGACTTGTAAAAATCATTCACTTCTTTGTATTTGAGGTTTCTTAACTATAAAATGGGGATATTGATTCCTGCTCTACCCATCTCACCAAATACCTCTGAGGACGAAGCAATTGAAGAATATAACCCTCATTCATTGCTGGTGGGTATATAAAATACTGCCACCATTCTGGGAATAACTTGGCCATTCCTCAAAAAGTGAAACATAGAGTTATCATATGACCCAGCAATTCCACTCCTAGGTATATACCCAAGTGAACTGAAAGCATATGTCCACACAAAAAGTTGTACCATAAACGCTCATAGTAACCCTATTCACAATAGCCAAAAAGTGGAAAAAGCACAAATGCTTATCAAGTGACAAATGGATAAACAATGTGTTACATCCATACAATGGAATATTATTTGGCAAGAAAATAAAGTACCCATACATGCTCCAACATGGATGAAATTTGAAAATATTATGCGTAGTTAATAAAGCCAGTCACAAAAGACCACATGCTGTGTGAATCCATTTATATGAAATGTCCAGAATAAGGACCTTCTGTCTCTATAGAGACAGAAAGTAATAGTTTCCTAAGGCTGGGAGGAGTGGGGGCAGGAGGCACTATTAATGGACATGGGGTTTCTTTCTGGAGTGATGACAATATTCTGATTAGATAATAGTGATGGTTGTAGAACTCTGTAAATACACTAAAAACCACTGAACTATATGCTTTAAAAGAGTACATTGTATAGAAAGTAAATCAATAAGTCTCAATAAGTCTCAATAAGTCTCAATAAGTCTATTCTTAAAAAATGAGGACACAGAGATGAATGAGCTTTAAAAATTATGAACTGTTACAGGATGTAAGTGCAACTTTAGGATCCTGAGAACGGAGCACACGGTGCTTCAGAGAGGATTTATCCCCTAAGAAAACAATAACCCTTCCTTGCTTCAAAAAGATCAGAGTGAAAAAAACACTTCCCTAAAGTACTAGGCTCGCAGATCCTAACATATATGGTTTCTTTATATCTTTTCCCTCTTAAGACAAAACATTTCAACGATTGAGTACAAATCAGAGGAACAGTGGGTAGATGGGACCAATCACCATCTATCTTTATAAGACCAAAGTATGAGGCCAATATGAGCTCCTTATTTGGAGGTAATGTGTAAAAGGAAGGTGAGGGATGGTGTGTGTGCTCTCCTACAAAGGAACACTATCCTGCTCTTCCATAAATCATCTAGTCCACCAGTGTCAAAGCAGGAAAACAAAACTTGATTAGCCATAGGTTTAGGTCTTACATTCTCAAAGAACAAGGCTGCATTACCTGTCGGGGCCATGGTGTCCGCCTTCTTGCCCTCCCGGGCCCCCTTCTGGGCCCACACCTGGACCGTGTACTCCACACCCGGCCTCAGGCCCGTCAGCACGGCGCTGCTCTGCTCCTTCCCCACCGGCACCTCCCCGGTGTCTCCATCGGCAGACCTGTAGCGCACCATGTACCTGTCGATGACAGCCTGCACCAGGTCCCAGGAGACGGTGGCCGTGTTCTCTGTCACCCGGTCGGTCACCAGGTTTTGGGGGCTGTCAATATCTTTAAAAAAGATATTTGGAAAGCCTAAGCTTTGAAGCCATGGAAGAGATACCCACCACCCACCACTCTCATTTCATCTTCTAGAACTCTCTTAGCACAAGGCAATGGTATTCCCATCCAGAATCTGCTGGGAGTCAAGGGAGAAAGGAACCCCAGTTCCCAATTTCAAAAGACTACACATTGTAAGCTTAACATACTCTTTTGGCTTTTAGCTCCCTAAAATATATGAGGAACGACATCTTCTTAACAACATTATGTCACATCACAACAGTCATTAAACATCTGCCATGACGTTCAGGGTACCTAGTTTATCATTTTATCATGGGCTGCTTCACGGGCAGTCATTCTAAAAGTATTATCACAAGCATTGCAACGATCAGAGCCTATAAACATCTTTGCTGAGTCCGCTGAAAACATGGCCACCGCATAACTTTATTTCTCCCTTCCTGTGGGCTGAGTGGTTTCGTGAGCAGCTCACCACGACCAGGCAGAGAGAGCTACCAACTACCACCTCGCTGAGGTCACTACTAGGACTCACTGTCCTTTTTGGTCTCTGTGACTTTCTCTGCAAAGTCTCTCATCTCAGGCCGCCTCTTGGGTATCATGCACACTCAAATCTGCATGCTCAAAATTCAATTCTGATTGATCTTTTTCTTATTACCTGTTGGGGCCGTGGTGTTGGCTTTCTTGCTCTCCCGGGCCCCCTTCTGGGCCCACACCTGGACTGTGTACTCCACGCCCGGCCTCAGGCCCGTCAGCACGGTGCTGCTCTGCTCCTTCCCCACCGGCACCTCCCCGGTGTCTCCATCGGCAGACGTGTAGCGCACCATGTACCTGTCGATGACGGCCTGCACCGGGTCCCAGGAGACGGTGGCCGTGTTCTCTGTCACCCGGTCGGTCACCAGGTTTGTTGGGCTGTCAATGTCTGAAAGGAAAGTTAAAGCGCACCATTAACAAGCACCGAAGAGGGAGACCGTGTTGCTTGAAGGGAGGCAGTTTCCTGGTCTTGTGGCTTTCCCATGTCCTGTCAGTTTTCAATTGTTTCAGGGACATAGACCTTCTCTCCACAGCTGGCCTCTTGGATCCTCGAAGAGGCAGCACACGACAGCAGGATAAGCACTAGATCCAAGTCAGAAAAGCTGTGGTCCTGCACATCTCAACGGTCTCTGGCTGGGCCTCAGCCTCATCACCTGCAAATCTGGGGTTCAGGTCGGATAGACTTTAATGTTCTTTTGAGCACTAATGTTCCATGCATACATCTAATTTCATAAATTACTAACTTGTTTCATGACCTTGGACGGCTCACCTCACCTCTATGCATGGATAAAATAGGACTGTTAATAGTTATTGTAAATATTTCACTGGATGGCTCTGAAAACCAAGACAAAAAATACCATGTAAAAAGGGGCCTTGAAAATACTGAAGTATTACAGTGTCTGCAGAATAAAAAAAGCAGGACAAGATATTAGTGTATAGCCTGGAAACTAGCTGTATTAAATGAGTTAACAATACGCCCTTTGTGACAACTCTTGGCACAGAGTAGATGCCCAATGACCATAAGCTATTATTGATATCACCTTGCTGATATTTTATGAGTGAAGAAGATTATGCTCCTCCAAACTATACACAGAGAAGGTATTCAAAAATGCAGTCACCAAGAAAATAACAACATGTCTTTGTTCCAAATAGTTTATTGCAAAAGTCGTTTCCCTAAAGTCTTTGCCTCTAGGTCGTGTCACATATGTGCAATGGTATGTTCAAGCAGGACTCCTCTTATCTTGGTTTGGGCTGTGACTCCAAGAAAACTGGTATCTACATTCCAATCTGAAAGCCCACAGTCAAAGTAGGACCAATAGTCCCGTGGCCCTTGGCTGGCCAAACCATCTCCAGACAATGAAAGAGGTTGGAGAGGCCAAAGAGATGGGACTTCAAGAGTGGATTTCTTCGGGCTCTGGGCTGATGGCTCAGAGCCTGGAGCCTGTTTCCGATTCTGTGTCTCCCTCTCTCTCTGCCCCTCCCCCGTTCATGCTCTGTCTCTCTCTGTCCCAAAAATAAATAAACGTTGAAAAAAAAATTTTTTTTTTTTTAAAAAAAGAGTGGATTTCTTTGGGCAGAGTTACACTGAGTTTCATGGGTAAGACCCAAACTTCAAATGAGCAAGTGTTCTCAATCAGGAATGATTGGCAATATCTGGAGACCTACTTGGTTGTCACAATTCGGTGTGGGATGCAGAGGCTACTGGAGTCTAATGGGTAGAGGCCAGGGATGCTGTTAAACAGCACACGGTGCCTGAGACCAACCCCTGCAACAAAGATTTCTCCAGCCAAATATTTCACTAGTGCCAAGACTGAGAAACTCTGCCCAACACTTGGGGAACACCGTAGGCTGGTGTCTGACATGTATCTAAAATACCTAAGGGGTGAGAAAATGGCTGTTTGCTCTGATAGAGAGCATTGCAAAAGAACCATGTATCTAGTTGAATGGATTAAAGGATGCCTGCATATGCCCTGTAGACCAGACATGGACCAAGGAAAGAAGAGCCCACCTGGGATTATTTTAGAAGCTGTCCAAGACACTCAGCCAGAGGGGTGAGGTGATGCCACCAGAAAGGCACTGGAGTGCACCCCACATGTGTAGGCAGAGGAAGGGGAGTAGGTGACCAGCAGGAGAGATGCATCTGTCACAGGATCACTATGATGACAGCTCAGAGTGTAAGAGGGTCCCTGAAGAACGCACAGAAGTGCTCCACGAGGGAAACATTAGCTTTAACACTGGTCAGGCCCCATGACAGCTGTGAAGGTTATAGTAAAGCAGGACCCCTTACCTCTCCTTCTCCTGACCCCTGGCCTCTCTCCAAGCTGTTCCAAACATAAATGGGCCAGAAACTACAGTTAGCATGCTAGAAGGAGGGTGTCTGAAGTATAAGAAGGGAAATACAAGAGCAGTCGAGCAGACCCCCCTTCCCATGGCAGATAGTTAGCCCGCAAATGGCCCACGCCAGTGGAGAGGAGAAGACTTAACTTTAAATGAAGTATTGATATAGACATTTTAATTACTAAAATGATATGTGTTGAGGACTAAAAATGACTAGATACTTGCTTATTTTTAGCTAATAGAGCATTATTATTATCTCTGCCTAAAACATTCATCCGAAGGGCAGAAATAAAAAACAAGCTCCAAGAAAGGGTTTAAACAGGTGAAGAGGGAAAACAAAGTTGGTTTGGGATCACAGTCCGGCTCCCCCCACATGGAAGGCACTTGTGCTTTCATCCCGTTTAGTCCGTATCAGGTGAGGCACTTCGTGTGTTCACAACACAGAAGATGCACAGGCACCACAAGCAATCACATCAATGCAAAGGACCACAAGCAATCACATCAATCTTTCAAGACCAAAGTTTGAAGGCCGCAAGATGAGCTGTGCATTCTACGGGAAGCCATCAAATAGAAGTAAGGCATACAATGAACTCTATAAGCACACCATTGCACTCTGTAAAACCTCCCTTTCTGCCAAGGTCACAGAAGGAAAACCAACTGAAACAGACATGAGTTTAGCAGTGACACAGGGATGATGCACGCTCCGTTACCTGTCGGGGCCGTGGTGTCGGCCTTCTTGCCCTCTCGGGTCCCCTTCTGGGCCCACACCTGGACCGTGTACTCCACGCCCGGCCTCAGGCCCCTCAGCACGGCGCTGCTCTGCTCCTTCCCCACCGGCACCTCCCCGGTGTCTCCATCGGCAGACGTGTAGCGCACCATGTACCTGTCGATGACGGCCTGCACCGGGTCCCAGGAGACGGTGGCCGTGTTCTCTGTCACCCGGTCGGTCACCAGGTTTTGGGGGCTGTCAATGTCTTTAAGAGAGATGAAAGAAATGTAACATTTACCAACTCTCTGGTTCCAGAGAGGCCAGCACATACACAGACAAAATGATGATCTCAACAAATTTCAGAATCTGTTATGTGCCAGTGATTGGGATAACTTAAGGGTTTAATTAAGCAAGTGGTCTGAAATTCCAAGAATGAGCTAATAGCACGTAAGGAGACGTAGGGTTTTCAGACAAAGCCAAAACAGTCTCAGCTCTATAAACTTTACCCACAAGTAGACTCTGGATTTTAAAAAAATTGGTCTTCATATACAAATTTCTCCATTACCCTGGGTTTATATAATACACTCTTTGAGTTCTGATTCCCTGTACCTGAAAGCAATTATACTTCAGTAAATCTCTGCAGTGGCTCTAATATTTTATTTGGGAATAAAAATATCCTGAAAGTAGGAGCTGTTAGTTCTTTCCATATAAAACATTATGCCTACAGCCAGAGCACCAGAAGACTTCAACTGATGGTCTTTGAGGTCTGGGCTGATAAAAAAAAAAAAAAATAATCCTACTTGGGTAGGAATCTGTCTGGGTTTCAATACAGTTAAACTGGGTTGGAATCTGGGCACCGTTTCTTAGTTGCTGACTTTGGACAGACTCCAAATTTAAGTCTCCGTCTCCTCATCTCCACAAAGAAGGAAATACCAGTACCTACCTCACAGGTTATGACAAATCACAGATGAGATATTCACATGGAAAAATGCTTGAATATAAGCTCTTTGTTATTACAAGTGTCATTCGAGGCACGAAATTCCCCCCTTTCTCCTTGAAATGTGAACCTCTGAGTCAGAAATCCAAGTAGTTGGGTACATGATTAGCAATGCCTTTATGATCCTGTTTCAAAAACCACTTCCTCAAAATGGCTGAGCTTTCCGTAACAGTAACAGCAACTGCAGCTCGAGCCCGTGCCCTATTGTTCGACACGCATGGCCAGGCCAGCGGGACAGAGCACACAGCCAAGGAGACAACTTGCCTTGAGGAGCAAAGACATACAAGGGGGAGTTTCGTTCTGGGATTCTGAGCTGGCTTTGATGCTGCCGCCCCATCCTTCATGACTCCCCTCTGTCCACCACCAACACCACTTAAGATTGTTAAGAGACTTGCATATTAGAAATAAGACACAACCAGCCCATCGTATCCTTACATCTTACGCCTTATGCTGTTCCCACCGCTAACACACTCCAGTGCCCCACCCCCAGCAGCTGAGGTGCTAACTCACACCACCGCCACCTGAGAGTGGGGAAGATTCTTCTCTATTCCAACTTCCACCATCTTAAAAAGACTGACCCACAGGCCTCCCTTTCACAACACTCAAAATCCTAGAAAACAGAAAACCTTGTGTAATATAAACCAGGAGTTGGCAATTTACAACGCATGGGCCAAATCTGACCCACTGCCTATTTTTATAAAGTTTCATTGAACACAGTCATACCAGGTCATTTACATACTCTCCATGGCTGTTTTCGCATTTCAATGGCGGAGCTGAATAGTTGTATCAGAGCCGGCATGGTCCCCAAAGCTGAAAACATGGACTATCTGGCCCCTCACAGAAAGTCTGCTAGTTTAAACAAATCTAGATCTCACCCTCCTTACTGGCAACTTCTCCTTCCCCTGGAGGAGATAAGGCCCACCTGGACCCAGGAGGCTACATGCCATTAAATACTTCAAGGGCTAGGGGCACCTGGGTGGCTCAGTCCGTTCAGCATACGGTTCTTGGTTTCAGCTCAGTTCATGATCCCACAGTTCATAGGTCCGCCCCCCCCCCAGCCCCCACCGCTGCCAGCACAGAGCCTGCTTGGGATTCTCTCTCTCCCTCTCTCTGCCCCTCCTTCACTCACACTGTCTCTGTCTCTCTCAAAATAAACTTTAAACAAACAAACAAACAAACAAATGAAAAAATAACCAAAAACTTCAAGGGCTGTTTGCTGATTAGCATTTGCTATGGACTGAATATTTGTGCTCCCCTCCAACTCCCAGGTTGAAATCCTAACCACCAATTTGCTGGTATTTGGAGGTAATTAGGTTTAGGTGAGGTCGTGGGGGTGGGTTCCCTATGGTGGCATCAGTGCCTCACAAGAAGAGACCTGAGTTTCTTCTCTCTGCCCTATAAAGGTGTAGGAAGAAGGTAGCCATCTATTAGCCAAGAAGAGGGTTCTTACCAGGAACTGAATCAGCCAGTGCCCAGATCATGGAGCTTTCCAGCCTCCAAGATTGTAAGAAATAAACCTCTTTTGTTTAAGCCCCCAGTCTATGATATTCTGTTATAGCAGCCGGAGCAGACTAAGACACATTCTAAGAAATAATCACTACTACCGCTCACGTAGCCCTTGCTATATGTCGGGCACTTACATGAATTCACTCATGCAACCCTCACAACAACTCTTTGATGTAAATACTCATATGCCCCATTTTACAGACAAGAATGTGAGGAACAGAGGTCAGCTGACTCGCCCAAAGTCCCTCAGCTACTAAATGGCAGAGCTGGGATTAAAACTTGGACAGTCAAGCTTCTGAATCCACATTCCTAACTAATTAATGGCTTCTCTGGGCACCTCTGTACTAAGTGACTGTCCAGAATGGAGCCCAGTGAATAAGCAAATCCTTTTCTAGGATTCCTGTCAAGTGTCTGCAACCTCAAGCAGCCTCCAGGATTAGACTGCTCTGGACTCGGGGACAGTACCAGCGGAGGGTTTAAACACAAAGCAGGTGTGGGATTCGCTCCCCTGCAGCCTCAGGACATCTGCAAACCCAAGCTGGGCCGAAGGCGGGCTATATTTCACAGCTGGGTGAAATATAGGGACCCGTATGGTTTCTGAAAGCTTAAAGGCAGAATCGGTACATTCGGTGACTGTTGACTCAGGATGCAAACCATTTCCATGGTCTGAAAGAGAGCTCCAGATTATAAGCAAAGTGCCTGTACAGCCACTGCAAACTGAGATAAGCATTCAAATTCACTGTCAGCCAAATGTTTTGAGTTTTAACGTCCAAAAAAGTGAAAATTAGGAAGTGTTACTCTTCTCTGAGAGAGTTGCATATGGAATTCTAACCCAAATAAGTATGACCTTCTGTGTAACGTAAAAAGGCTGGTCTCTTTTGTTTGAAGTTAAAAGGGGAGAAATCATAATTGTGAAATTTGAAATTGCTTTTGCAACCCCCTTCCCCACCCCCGCAAGCAAAAGAGCTGATGCTAGGTGGGCATCGGACTCCTGATTCAAAAATCAGCCTCCTCCCTGCTGTGAGGAAATCTGTTTAGGCTCCCGTTCCTCTGTTACCTGTGAGGGCCTTGGTGTCGGCCTTCTTGCTCTCCTGGCTGCCCCTCTCGGCCCACACGTAGACTCTGTACGCCTCTCCCGGCTTCAGGCCCGTCAGGACGGTGCTGCTCTGCTCCCTGGGCACCGCCATGTCCCTGGTGTCCCCATCAGCAGAGGTGTAGCGCACCACGTACTTGTCTACGACAGCCTGGACTGGGGTCCAGGAGACTACCGCTGTGTCTTCTGTCACTCGGTCGGTGACCACGTTGGTTGGGCTATCGATTTCTTCATAAAAATATACGAGAAAGAAAAGTTAGAGAAGACGTTTGGCTGGCCAAAATCACAGGGGCTTCAAGATCTAGTTCATCCAGGTGACCGAGTTCCATGGTCCATACAATGCAAGAGGGTCTCTCCATCATCTGTGACAGGTGGACAGCTGGCAGAGCTCTACTTGAACTGTAGGCTGAGAAAGGGCTCCCTGATGGACAAAACAATCCCTTCCATTTTGAGACCAATGAGCACGTTAGACAAGACTCCTACAAATGTAGTCACATGAAATGGAACTCCTTCAAGAGGCATATGGAATACACCTAATGCTTCTTCTGGGAGACCCTCCAGCAGGTGTTCAAGAATAGTAACCATTCTCCTTCCTAACTCTCCTCAAGTCAAAACAGCTTCACCTCTCCAATGTCTGTATTTATAGGTTATTAACTTTTGTATCATTATATCATATCATATCATGCCATACCATATCATATCATATCATATTATACTTTCAAATTACAGTTTCTAGACCTGGCACTTACATCTGGACATGCTTTCTTTCCCTTGATCAAAGAAAAATCCCCAAAACTCAGTCCATTCATTCAACAATTCACTGACCATCCGTTTCATGCCAGGGAATATAATGGCACTCAGGAGTCACCAATGAACAAAACAATCAGAAATCCCGACCTATGCAAGGTTGATGTTCTAGAAGGACGAACCGAGAACAACATACCCCTCCATGTCCTAGACACTGTTCCCTCAATAACATATCTTCAGCCCACAGCCTCAGAAAATCCCTACGCTTTTCAACACGTGTCCCTGCTGACCCAGGGGTTGTCAACATTGGGCACCTCCTCAGTATCACCTGCAGAGAGCTCATTTCAAGTCTCAGATATGCGCTGACATCTCTGCTGAAAAAACAAATAAGCAAGACTCCGCAGGTAATTCTGATGCACAGCCAAAGCTGAGAATCCCACATTGAGCCACATCTTCCCCATTTAAGATGCATATAAAATACATCTCCAATGTTTATTCTTGTTATATTTCACCTTATGGACTTCATTTATAATTTAGTCTTTCACTCAACATGCTGATTTTCCTTTCTAGCTTATCATTTACAAACCTAATAGGTAAGCATCCGAGTGCAGCATCCGTTCAAGGTCACTGATAAGGGCGCTGCACAGAACAAAGCTGACATTTGGTGCCAAGAACCCTCCCCACCTGCGGATCTATACCCTTTTGGGGAAAGACACACGAAACAGGTTCCTCCTCTCAGAAATTTAAGCAGCTTTCCTTCCTCCCCATCCTGCCCTGGTTCTCTTGGCCAAGGGTCCTCCGGCAGAGAAGTTCCGACGCTACAAAGCTGCATTTTTTTCACATCAACTAGGATCACCTTTCTTGAGCACAATGGCAGGGTCTTCTTTGTGTGCAAGGAAATGAAATATGTTCTGTCACCAGAGACAGTGCATATTTAATAAACCAACTGTCATCAATTGAGTGTATACTAAATGTAAGGTGCTTTTCACACATTACCCTATCAAACCTCATACTAACAACTCAAGGTTGTATCAGATTCCCCATGTACTAATTTTGAACATTAATAATGGTTAGCATTTTTAGAGCACTAACCATACATACCAGGCTCAGAGAGGTTAGATAACTTAGCCAAGGTCACTCAGCTAGTAAATGGTAGTCACACATTCTACAAACGTTCCCTGAGTGCCTAGCTGGAGCTGGGAACTCAGTTTAACTCAGTTATTCATTTTCTATTTTTTTTTAATTTTTTGTAATGTTTATTTATTTTTTGAGACAGACAGAGCACGAGCAGGGGAGGGGCAGAGAGAGACAGAGACACGGAGCTGTCAGCACAGAGCCAGACAAGGGGCTGGAACCCACAAACCTTGAGATCATGACCTGAGCCAAAGTCGGATGCTTAACTGACTGAGCCACCCAGGCGCCCCGGTTTAACTCAGTTTTAAATTAAAGTGAGCCTGCCTGGAGCCTGCTTCGGATTCTGTGTCCCCTGTCTCTCCGCCCCTCCCCTGCTCGCACTCTGTCTCTCAAAAATAAATAAACATTAAAAAAAAATTTTTTAAGTGTGCCCCTCCCCCACCAAAAGCTTAGTCAACGTGCTAACCCTCCGTACCTCAGCATGTGACCTTACTTGGAAATAGGGTCTTTCTAGAGATAATCAGGTCAAAATGAGGTCTTTAGAGTGAGCCTAATCCAATATGACTGGTGTCCTTATGAAAGGGGGAGTTTGGACACACACACACACACACACACACAGGGAAGATGATATGAAGAAGCCCACCATGTGCCTAGAATGCCGCATCTGTAAGTCACAGATTGACAAGGATTGCCAACAAACAGCTGAAGCTAGAGGGGTGAGGAAGGACTCTCCCCTACAGCTTTCCAAGAGAGAGCGGAGCCCTGCAGGCACCTTGATCTCAGACTTTGCAGCCTCCACAGCAGGGAGACAATAAATTTCTATTGTTTTAAACCACCCGGTCTTTGGTACTTTGCTACAGCGGCCCTAGGATACGAATACCGTTGACCCCTGAACAATGCAGGAATCAGGCACCTCAATTCTCTTCTGCTCAGTCAAAAATCCACGTGTAACTTTTGACTCATGAAAAACTTAATAGCCTGCTGTTGACCAGAAGCCTTACTGATAACACAAACATTCAAGTAACACATATTTTGTATGTTGTATCATATACTGTATTCTTCCAATGATACCTACTTTCCCTTAATTTTTTCAGGATTTCTAGGCTATATTTCTAAACTTGGTCTGAGTTTTTCCAAAGTGTCACGAATCTCAAAAAACTTTTCCAGTATATTTACTGAAAAAAAGCTGCACATAAGTGGACTGGTGCAGTTCAAATCCAAGTTAAGGGCCAACTGTCTAAGCAATGAACAGAATAAAGACTCTCTGCTATGGAACTTACATTTTCCTCAAGGAGACAGACGATAAACAAGATGTGATAGTATTAGGAAGCCCAATGAGGCAAGATATAGGGTTAGAAAATGCCGAGCAAAAGCGGTTTGTGAGTTTAGACAGGGAGGTCAGGAAAGAGCCATCTCACTGGGAAGGTAACATTTGAACAAAGACCTAAACGAAATGAGGCAGCGGGCACGTACTGTCTGGGCACCTCATTCCACACAGAAGGAGCAAGTCCAAAGGCCCTGCTCCACATAGCCAGGGAAAAGCAACAGGACAGAGTCAGTGAGGGGCTGAGTGGCTGGAGGTGAGTCCAGGGAGGTAAGGGGCGAGTGGACCGTGGATGGCGTCCAAGGCCACTATAATGACTGTGGCTTTTGCACTGAATGAGATAAGAAGCCCCTGGGGTTTTGCACAGAAGAATGGCATGATCTGACCTAAATTATCAAAGGGTCCCTCTGGCTGCCAGAGAGAGTACAGGCTATAGTAGGTCAAGAGTAGAGGTCACCTGGGAGGCTGTCCCAACAGTGCGAGAGAAGACAGGAATGTGAACCAGTGTGGCAGAGATGAAGTCACGAGAAAGGCTGCACTCGGGAGATTTCAAATGTAAACCTGTCAGAGTCTGCCGATGGGGCTGATGTGAGATACAAATCCACCCTTCCATCCATCCATGTTGATTTGAGACCCGAGCGATTTGCAGAATGGGGCGACCATTTACAGAGATGGACAGATCTGAGGGAGGGCAGGGTTTTCAGGAGAGGGCGGGGAGAATGGGACCAGGAATCTGCACCCGGACACTTTAAGTGGGAGAGCCCAGCTGTGAACCATTCCTCTCTGCCGAAGACCCTGCCTGATACCACTGTGTCTCAGCAGCATTATCGTCAGCCTTTTCTCATGGAAATAATCACAATAAATAAATAGCATCAAGTGTGATCTGGAAGGTTCCTGCCATCTGAATCCATACGCAGCAGGGGACTAGAGCTTGCAGTGACAGCTGGAAACAGTCTCCTACGGTTCCTCTTGGGAGACTGGCTGGGCAGACGTCACGGCAGAGGGCGGTGAAGTCAGGAGCAGACAGTGACAGGGCCTTGTCCCGGGCCTCTGCAGACTTGAGCAGGTTCTAAGAGGATGCTCAAGGGAAAGTGAGCACAAGAGAGAGAACTCGGTCCCCACCCTGGTCCCCTTTTTCTGTGCAAAGCATGATTCTGCACATGACAGGGAAGGAATGAAAAGAGCCTCCGAAGGTGACCCCTCCATCTGGGAAAATCTTGGTAGGTCAACCTTTCACTTGCATGTGTTAGAATAAAGGGGAGCCCCACTTTGGGGTTGCCTGGGTGGCTTAGTCAGTTAGGTATCCGACTTCGGCTCAGGTCATGATCTCACAGTTTGTGAGTTCGAGCCCCAAGTCGGGCTCTGTGTGGAGAGCACAGAGCCTGGAGCCTGCTTGGGATTCTGTGTCTCCCTCCCTCTGCCCCTCCCCTGCTTGTGCTCTCTCTCTCAAAAATAAACATAAAAAGTTTAATAAAAAATAAAAATAAAAAATAAAAATAAAAATGGGGAGCCCCACTCCAGAAGATCTAATCTACAAAACTGAGTATACAGAAGAAGCTAATTAAGAGCTCTAGGCTCAGCAGGAAAGTTTATTCCACTTGGGGTAGGGCATGGCATGCTCAGTCTCTGCTCAAACACCAACCTCACATGTCCCTGCTCCAGCCCACGGCAACAGGCATTAGCACTGACTCAGGAATGGGGACATTTAGAATGGAAAGTGAGGACGGGGGAAAAGAGCTAGGACACCCTGACAGTCCTGCCTCTTAAAGTCCCTGGTCCTCATCCTCTCCAAAGTGACCCACATCTGCACAACCCAAGGTCCCAGCGGTGCCTCCCACCACCCCTCCCTGCCCCAGGCCAGTGCTTGGCCCCAGAGATGCGGGACCCAGGGCACAGGCCTATGCTTTGGGGGGTCAGGGCTGCCTTGTGCGCAGCCCTCTCAAGAGCCACCATGCCCATATGAGTGTAACCAGCCTGGTGCATCTGGTTCCCTCAACAGTCCCGGGGCACTCGAGGAGTGGAGAAGAGCCAGGAAACGCATCTTGACTGTGAAGAGTACGAAGGTGGGAAAGAAAAACAGAATCCTCCCGTGCCAGGGTCAGAGATGTAGCCCAGAGAGGAGATGTGACTTCTCCAAGGTCATGAAGCCAGCTAAGAAGACTGGCCAGCCTCGAACTCAGGACTCTGCCCTTTCTCTCGATCCCCTAACAACACCCTGAGTGAGAAGGAGGGGCTTCATGGGGCTGCTCCTCTATATGATAAATCTCAGGATGGGAACCAGATGCCACGACACAGAAGCAGGAGGACAGCCCTGGTGTTGGGACCCCGATGGGAGGCCACACTCCTGGTCCAGCTTAGCAGTACCAAAGCCTCCCTCTCTGCCAAGAAGGGATGTGAGGATCATAAGCAGTTTTTTCATGGAACAAAGCCCTCCAGCAGCTGCAGACGCTGGCTGAGTCATAGATGAGTCATGGTGGGAGCCTCAGTGAGGAGACTGGCTCTCCCACCCAGCCCCCAACTCCCTGCCCACCTACGGGATGCTAGCAGCCCTGATGGGACCTTTCTCAGGGTCGTGCAAGGTCAGAGAGATTTAAGACAATACTTGGTAGACAGACTTTTAAGTTGCATGTGTTAGAATAAAGAGGAGCCCCACTCCAGAAGATCTAATCTACAAAACTAAGTATACAGAAACAGCTAATTAAGAGCTCTAGGCACAGCAGGAAAGTTTATTCCACTTTATAATGAGATTCACCACCGGTTTGGGTAGGACATGGCTGTCCTCAGTCTGTGCTGGAACACCAACCTCATGTGTCCCTGCCCAGCCCATGGCCACAGGCATTGGGAACAGCTTTTTCCATTCACAATGGCTACTTCTGAATCATCCCTTTGGCATAGTGGAAAATGGCACAGCCAAAATCTAAAATCTATGGGCATATGAGCTTGGGGGCAAAGATGGGGGAAAGGGCCTCCGCCCCTAGTTTGATAGTGAGTTCCTGGAAGGTGAGGCTTTCCTCCCGACTACCGTGGCCATGCGTCCCAAGATCTTGTTTTCTCAAGCCTCCCCTACTGCCTTCACTGTGGCAATAAAATTATTCCACAAGCATTATTTGTAGAGAATGTGCCAAAGATGAACTCCTTTTCCCGCTCTCCTCTAGCTTTGCTTCTGGAAAGGTGGTGATTTGACCTCAAGAAAACTTAAGTTCAAATGCCATTCACTGGTTCACCCTGACTCTCCTAAATTCTGTAGTCTTCCATTTTCTCGCCTGTAAAATGGGAATAATAATGTTTACAATGCTATTATAAGCACTAAAGGTAATGTTTATCAAGCCCTGCAGCACCTAGAATAACAGTGGGTACTCAAATGACAAAAATCATTATTTTTCAGCCACCGGGTGTGCATGGGTGGCTGTGTGAGGCAGGAGCTCTGAATGTTGGCAGGAGTTCATCTTGAAACATGAAGGAATTTAAAAGGCAAGTTTTAGGGCTGGGCCATTTCAAACAGAGCAGTGTGTTTGGAAAGCAGTAAAAAGTGAACAAGATCCTCAGTGAAGCAAAATTGTTATTTCGTAGCATCATCAAAGGGAAAAGTTCGAAGAAAACTGTTAACACGTGAATATGCCAGGCTGTATGTTCCACTGCACGTGGCAGCCTGTGAAATTACAACAAAGCAAGCAGTCCTTTGTTCCGTACTCACCATTGCAAAATGCACGCACTGGAGAAGTTATTAAGACTCATAATGATGTGAAAAAGAGGGACTTTAAACTTATTTAGTCTAACCTTTAATTTTACAGATGGAGAAACTGAGGACAAAGGGACAGCATCGCCTCCCAGTTAGTGGCCTGCTCATCTTGTCATGTGACGTGAGGTGGCTGTGGAGGGTCCGGCAGAGAAGTCAGGGACACTCGCCGCTGAAGATGCTGGCCTGGCTGGTGTCTGCTACTCTGAAGTTGACCTGCTTCTGAAGCCTGGCCTTTGTGGGAGACGCTTCAGTGCACTCCGAGTGTCTTAACAGGGTGAGGATTTTCAATTGACCCCTTCCCTTTCGTGGATTAGTTCCACCGAGTGACTTGTTAAATGGAAAATACCTGAACTGTGTCATTTCCTCCCTGCGCACGGCTATGCTGTTCTTACATTCCAGGGTCTTCGTCTAGCTCATGAAATGCAAAACATTTTTTTTTCCCCTTAAATTAATGAACAGTCTAGCCAGGTTTGAGAGTGTTTCCTGACCTCAGACATTATTGCCTCTTTTTTTTTTTTATGTTCATAGGGCACATGACACACATTTATTTGCTATCCAATAAAATATCCCATCCTGCGTTTAGAATATAATTGACAATAAAAACACTTCTTGAGTGTTCACATTCTAGTTGGGATAATATACTTGAAAGGTTAACCATCAATTCAAGGCCATGTGTGATTAAATGCTCCAAAAACTCAGAGGCAAAAATGGCTGCTATTTAATGTGGTCCTACAAGGCCTCAGTGGAGAGGCTAAGGTTGGAGCTGGGTCTGGAAGGATGAGTGATCTTATTGCTATGAGTCCCTGAAGGGCAAGGACCAGGACTTTCCATCTGTGGAAGTATCTAAAGGGACCACATCTCTAGTGCCCAGCTCTACTCTGCAATTCGTGTTTGTTGAATCAACTGATGGCTTGTATTAATTGAATTCCCCACTGAATTAATGGATAGCTAGAGATAAACGTGGAGGGCTTCCTAGGCTGGGGTAACAACATGAACAAACCCATCATGATGTAGAGATAAGCTTTCGGTGTTAAGAAACCCCAAGAACAGTCCACCAGCAAGAAGGCTTCCCGTTCAGAAGTGGTAAGAACAACGACCCAGTTTGGTTGGGTCCCTTGAGGCCAAGATAGAAGGGTTTCTGCATTATCCTAAGGCAATGAGGAGTCACAGAAAGTTTTCTAGTTAGGAGGTAAAAAGTATAAGAATTAACCAGAAACAATGGGTGAAAAGGAGAAAGTTGGATGCCCTTTAGTGTTGTGTCCATCCAAGAGGATATCCTGGGTTCAAATCCCAGCTCTGTCATTTCTTGGCTGGGCGATCCTACACTTAGCTTCTCAGTTCTTGTGGTTTTTCATATGTGACTTAGAAACAATAATAGGACCTACCACATGGCCACAGGGAGAACTAAATGAGACAATTTTCCAGAAGTAATTGTTAGTATAATGCCTGATGCATCGTGGGCTCTCAAGTAATTCAGAGCTGACGAGAAAGCCCCTGGAAACAAGGACCTCCTTGCCATTTCCCAGCCCCTACAAGTTTTCCACAAGTCCACCATTCGGGCCAGCTCCACAGTCTGTACTGTGTAGTTCATAAATTAGGTTCTATCTTCTCCTTCACGACTGGCCGACTAGAACTTTCACACTACTGATATGCAATCTGTTAGGCAACCGAAATAGCGAACTCAATTCTTGCACCATCTCACCAGCCCGACCAGCTCCTGCCAGGACTGCACTGAAAAGAACTAAAACACTTCTCAGGGAAGTCTCAGAATTCAAAAATCCCTTCTTGGCCAGCTTCAAGGATCAGCCTTCCCCAAGTGGCATTAGACTCCAGCTCACCAGTTCCCAACGTGGGCTGGCAGAACCACAGCTTTGCAGGAAACGCACCATTTCATATGGACTCAAGCATCAGCTAAAAACTGAAAATTACGCGGACTATCTTGCATGTATGACTACAAGGATTGCAAATTCTTTTATGATTAATAAATCACAGTGTCAAATGTTACTGATTTATAACGTTTGTCATTATCTGTTATCTCGATCCACAGATGCTAAATATACCACTACTCCCATGTGAGAGCCTTTAACATCTTTTGACATTTTTAAAAATATTTTTAATGCTTATTTTTGAGAGAGAGAGAGAGAGCAGGGGAGGGACAGAGAGAGAGGGAGACACAGAATCCGAAGCAGGATCCAGGCTCAGAGCCCAATGAAGGGCCTGAACCCACAAACTGCGAGGTCATGACCTGAGCCGAAGTCGGATGCTTAACCGACTGAACCACCCAGGCGCCCTTCTTTCGACATTTTAAAGCAGAGTGCATGAGTGTGATCATCAGGAAAAAACACAGGAATGACAAGAAAAAAATTTTAGAACAACTTTCTTTGGTAATACGGAGTCGTGTGTCTAAGTCCAAGATAATGAATAAAATAACCCAGTGATTAAAGCTAATGAAATAAGCAGAAAGGTGTCAGAAATGGCCTTTCCCCTGGACTCCAAGATCCTGGGGGAGATTTTCAACAGTAAGAAACATTTCAAATAGAAGTGTTTACTTCCCTTCCCCTGCCCCACAACATAGATGTCAGTACACAAAAAGACTCTCTCTACATCCCAGGGTTTTTATCCAGGGAGGACTCAGCCAAGAAAAACATCAGGAAGAAAACTTGAGAAATGTTCACAGCGCCTCCAAATCGCTCCTACCTGTGCGGCCATTCAGGAGAATCGGCTTGCCCTCCAGTTCTCCTTTCATGGGGATGACAGTGATCCTATACTCTGTTCCGGGCTGTAGACCTGCAAACAAGCAGCCGGTGCGCGATGAGTTCCGGCTCCAGAACCTCGCCCCCAGCCCTGCTCTCCCCCAGGGTCTCTCTTGTGAGGGAGCTGAGGGGCTATGCTCCTCACCTGAAGGCTAATCTAAGGCAGAGAAAGGGCAGCAGGACCAGTGGGATACGAGGCGTCGTTGAAAGGCTTATGGGGGAACAGGGGGCCAGAGCGGATGAGGGCCTGATGGAGCTCCTTCCTTGGGCCACCAAGCACAGATCTCCCAGTTTTATTTACAGCCCGAATGTTTTTCTGCCCCCAGCAATCCTTTTCCCTCAGAAGTTTCTTTTCTAATTAGCCTCATCGTATTCCATTATTTTCTTCTTTGCTCTGCCTTTTGCTGTCGTTGTTGCTTGTTATTTCTCTGTAGCAGCAAATCTGAATGACTGTTGTTCACGGCACTGGCACCGATATCCAGACTGGGGCAAAGTGCAGACAAATAGTGGCACGTGTGAGACACACCCACTGTTCTCCGCTCTACAAATGCTGGGAACCTCAAAGATGTCCTTTCAAGATGCAACTCACAGAGCGGACAGCAGAATGAGGCCCCAGAGGAGAACTGAACCACAGCGCTAAGAAGCCTCAGGGCCCCCTCCCCTGCATAGGCCACTTCCAAGGGTATTCACACGGGTATTCATGATTGTGTATTATTTTCCCTAAAGAGAGCCCTGAGAACTCTATAAGCTTCAGGAGCCACAAAACATGATCCAGCCCTGCAGGTCCCATTTCCTTAGCAACCATCAGATTTTCAGCACTCAGCAGATTTACTTGGTCAGTTGGGACAGGACATCCCCACCCAGGCCTCCCAGTATGACTCCCCATGCAACATGCCAAACAACCCAGTCTCTCTCTCTCATTCTATCTCTCTCTCTCTCTCTCTCTCTCTCTCACACACACACACACACACACACACACACACAGAGCTCTTCCAAAAGGAACATCTGTGCCACTACATCCACCCTGAGACACAGGCAGTTTTCAAGAGCACATCGGGCCTATGATCTGTTGACCAGGTGCTCTGAGATTCCAGTCAGCTCTGGGATGCTGGAGCACAGTCTGCAGGCCTGCAGAATGGGCTCACATCTCGTAGTTTCCAGGGTCAGAGTTCAAGTGATTCCTAGGGCCCCAGGACCCTCTGTGCACACTGTCCCCACCTTGGCATCCATGGCGAACATCTCACATGCCCAGTGTTGGCTCTTACCAGTGATGTCATATCGGCTCTTGGGGTCACCGCTCCTGGGCACGGTGACCTCAGCCACCTCCTGCCCTGTCAGAGGGCCATACTGAAGCTTGTAGTAGTCCACCTCGGTCGGGGGGTTCTCCCACTCCACATCCAGGGAGCTCTCAGTCTCCTCTGTCACCCACGCGGTGCCAAGCACAGCCGGATCTAGGGCAGGGGTCAAGGAAGGCAGGAGAAAGCAGTGAAGAGCAGAGATCCAGCAGGTCTGTAACAGGCCATTGGCTACCAGGTCAGTGCCCTTTCTTGACACATTGAGAACGTGCTTCAGCCCAGGATACAGTCCTTAACAGGTGTCTCAAGACTACCAAAGTAGCAAATAAACTATTGGTCCTCACATTATCCATGGAGGGAAGACTATCTTCTGGGAAAGCCTCCTGTCTCCCATCCCTTCCCATCAGATGCCAGGCTGCCCCCCTGCCCAAGCTGCCATGGGCCAAGTCCTGGGCCACACCTCTCCAACCAGCCATCCAAACCTCCAGAACCTCCAGATCCCGGATCCAACCAGTCATCCAAACCACCAGGCCCTGGGGGCAGACTGCTCTGAATGAAACACCCCCTTTAGCAGAAGTGACTCAAGAATCACAGAAGGGTCCCTCAAAGACTGCACCCCAGCATGAGGTACTCAGGCCCTCCCATGTAAAGTATGGGAAACACGTTTGAAATTTTAAAATTTTCTCGTCCTCTGTCTCCCAAATTATAGCTCCTTCCTCACCTCTCAGATTCTCCTATGAGGACTAACACTAAGCCAAACTATATAGTAGTTTGGTGAACTTTAACTTGGTCCTTCTGAGGATCCTTCTTGCACTTTCTACCACAGTTTAGACCTGGCGCCCTCAGCTGCCCAACCTGTCCAGCCTGCAAAGGAGAGTTATTGGGCCCATTTGTTCACAGCAAGTATTAATGGCTCAATGTTTCCCCCCTCCCCTAAGAAAACAATGGAATTATAATGATGAATACAAAAGAATGGATTCCTGGTGTGGCTCCAAGGGAAGAACTTTTGAGTGGTGGCTGGGGAGGGGACCCATTCTCTGGGAGCACTTTGCATTCTAAAGGCCGTATCCCAGGTGGATGTGGTCTGACCTGAAGTCTGGAACAGGGAAGATAAGTCCCTAGACTCCCCAGCCTTGCCCTTCTCCTCCGTCACATGCCCACCTTCACCACCTTGGCGGTGCTCCCACCTAGGCCTACTGACCACTTGTCAAGGACATGGGACAGAGAATCTGTGCATTAGGAAGGGGGTGAACATGGTGTTCTCAAGGTCCCTCAGCTCTGAATGGTCCTGATTCACTGTTATGAGCAAAGAAGCTCACAGAACCTTTTCTCTGAAGAATTTCTTCCCACCTACTGGCTTCTACCTGCCAGCCTCCAGGCTCTTCCTTCGAAGGTGGGAATTCCTTGAGGGAACAGGTCAAGACGTGAGTAATGGAAGTGACTCAAGAATCACAGAAGGGTCCTACTCAGCTCACAAATGAAAAAGCGGAGACTAAATGAAAATATTCAAGATTATTTTGGGGATAAGTATCTCTCGGACTGAGGCTCCCCTGAGGAGCAAATAAGAATGGGTTTAACATGAATCAGATTAGACAGAAAGACAAGCTTCGCAGTTACAAGATTTTACAAGTCCCTAGAGCAGAAGCCAAGAGGGGTTACTAAGACTTTCAGAACAGATGTCTCTGCTCTTCATTGGGAAGCTTGGGGCACTGGCCTGTCTGAAGGCGGAGGCAGCCACAGACAAAAACGGGAGAAAGAGAAAAGCAACCCAACAGTGGGGGGCTGGCCTGGTTCTCACTGGGTTGGCTTGGGTGTGCTCCCATTGAACATAAATGGTTGCACAGAACATCAACATCAGACAAGCCACTGTGTGGCCATGACAGATCAAGACAAAACGGGACCATTCTGTGATCGTGTCTGAACACAGACAAAAATGAGAACAATGGTCCAAACCACAAAAATGACTAAATATTCTCTCTCCTGATATGAGTGACTACCCTTTCTTTATTGATGATGGCTTTAGCCTCCCTCTAGTCTGTTCTTTCTAGATAAGGTTCACTAAGTTACCATAGAATTAACTCCCCTTCCCAACAGCATGCAAGCCAAAGCAAACCCCTGCTGGCTTTGACTTCCCCCAAATCACCTAAATGCAAGTCCCAATTGTATCCCAGTCCTTTCTAAAGCTCTTACAGAGATGCTCACAGCCCCTGCAGTGAGCTGTCCCACCCCCAACAGTCAATAAACCCAACCTGCTCAACTCCAGAAGTGTTCCAAGGGGTCTATGGCTGGAGGGGGGTGACAAAAGCAATTGCAAATTGTGCTCCCAGGAGAAGCACAGAGCCCTTTCCAACACAGAGCCATCCCTATCTCCACCGCCAAACAGGATAGGCAACTGACATGTTTCTGCAGAGACATGTGCCCCAAACCCCATCCGTCCAGGTCTTCCTGGATCTTTCCCCAGGAGTTTAGCAAAGGGTGGAGGCCGATGATTTTTATTAGCATCCAAAACACTATGCCTGGTACATAGTAGATGTTCAGTAAAACATGATGAGTGCATATATGGATCAGACTCATTCAAATAATAGGTTTCTCCAAGTCCTTGAAGATCGAAGAACTTTCACAAGAAAACAAGAAATTCTAAATAGTAAGCAGTGATGTCTGTCCTTCCAAACACTGTGGTAACATTAGGTGGTGTGCTGGAACCTCTGTCCCTCCAGATCCATCCTCTATCCTCCTGTCTCCCAGATTATGACCTCTATGAATTGTGTTAGTCAGATTCTCTTGCCCTCTGGATTCTAGTTAAGTTCAGCCAGTGAGTCACCAGGAGATCAGAGGGCAGGATAGAGAGTTCAGGCAACTGTTCTCCTCCCCTTCCCTCCCTCCCTTCCTTCTCCTTCCCTCCAGGTGGACCGCCTGCATCTCTACCCAAAGCGCCTCCTCAGGCAGCCCTCTCCCACAGCTCTTTTTGGATTCCAGTACCAACTCCATCCCTGACCCTTCAGAATGAGGCGATCCCCACTGATGCCAGTCCTATAGTGTTTCGCCAGCCAAATCCCACCCAAGCCTCTTCGCTAGCTGTCTTCAATGACACTGTTTGTTCTCTCTCTTTCCTGCTAAGATAAATCTGATGCAGGGAGCTGCAGCAAATCTTCACCCATCCCAGCTTGAACTTGCTGAATGGCTTCAAAGGCTCAACGAGGGCTTGGGTGTGCAGATGTGCTCCTTGGCTGCTTGTGTGTGGTGCAGGGCAATCAGACCTTACTATTCTCAGGGGGGCAGAGAAGTGCCCTTGAGCCCCAACCCAGCAGGCTCTATCACTGACTTGGAGGAGCAGAGAGAGGGGAGCAAGAACTGAGATTTTTCTCCCGAAGCTAGGATTGCAGCAGCTACGCTTTTCAACCCCAAATCAGGGCAATGTTCTGAGTAGTTGAAGGGTATTTGCAGGGACGATAGAAGAAAGCATTTAAAATGGGGCCTTTCCTGGGAAACCTGGCCACTTCCTCACCGGTGGTGGCAAGCAGATGCTGTGGGCGGCTGGAAACCTCCTTCTTCACGTTGAGCAGGGTAACCATGTACTTGGTGCCAGGCAGCAAACCGAGGATCTCATAGCTGTGCTGCTCCTTCGGCACTTGGATCTGCTTCCCAGAGAGCTCCTCTCCCAGGGGGTAGTAGCTGAGGAGGTAGTGGTCCACCTCGCTGGCCGGCTCCCAGCTCACCAGCAGGGAATCCTCTGTGCTCTTGAGCAGCTGCAGGCCCTGAGGGGCCACCACTGTATGCAGAACAGGAACAGGTGTGCAGAGGGTGAAGCAAGCGAGGGGAGGGGGGATGCATAGCCAGTGTGCATTCACTGAGCACCTACTATACACTTAACACCGTGGTGGCAGGTATGAGAGCACAAAGAAGCCGTGCTGAGCACCCCTCTGGACACCCCTCCCCACACACCCGCCGGAAGTTACGTGAGGGGAAGTTCACCCTGATCCCGTCATCGCCACACACACACACACACACACACACACACACACACACACACAGCACCATCAGATCACATATGATCAGTGGTCCCGCAACCTAGAACTTATTAATGAATGCCCACCCCAGGGCCCCACCCCAGGCCCGCCGAATCAGACACGCAGGCCGAGCCAGCAATCTGTGTTTAATAAGCCCTCTGGGGGCTCTGGCGTGCGTGGGCTGGACGTCGAGTCCCCCCACCCCCCCTCCACGAGCACCAAGTGTAACAGGGTCTGAGGGTGCCCGCCCCCAGCAGGGAAAGGAGAGAGTCGGGCGTCGGCGCTCTCACCCTGGGCGCAGTCCGGGCCGCTGAAGCCCTCTTCGCAGTAACACTCGCCCGTGTCGCAGAAGCCATGGCCGCTGCAGTCGCCGGGGCAGCGGCGCTCGCTGCAATCCTCGGACGTGAAGTCCTCGTGGCACCGGCACGCGCCGCGCACGCACACACCGTGGCCGCTGCAGTTCTCGGGGCAGGCGGGGTAGGCGCAGTCGGCGCCCACGTAGGGCGCGTCGCACTCGCAGCGGCCGTCCACGCAGCGCCCGTGGCCGCTGCACGCCCCGGGGCAGGCTGGCCGCTCGCATGCGGCGCCCTCCCAGCCCTGCTCGCAGCGGCAGCCGCAGGTCTCGGGGGAGAAGGTCCCGTGGCCGCTGCAGTGGCCGTTGGCACCTGCCGGCGAGAGGAAGGTAGGCTGGAGGGGGTGCGGGCCGGCGAGCGGGCCTCTCCCTTCCCTGGAGCTCCGGTAAGAGCGGGCTGGTGGGCCGTGGGCACTGTCTTTGAAGGAGGGCAGGGCCCCTGCAGAAGACTGGGGTCCGCCCTTTCCGCCCCCTCTCCCCCCGACCGGCTGGACTCTGACCTGTGACATCCACAAACTGTGCCCTCCTTTTATGCCCCAAAGCCACGGGAAGTCCCCTTCCCCTCCCCTTCTCATCCAAGTGCTCAGGTGAATTCAGGTTCCCTCTGCTCTAAACGGCAGTAATTACTTAGGACGTTTAAGAATGGGGGCGCGTTCACGTCCCCAGACTGGGCGTCCTCGCGCCAGCGCAGAAGCTCGTCTTGTCTTGGCTGGAGGTTGCTGGACCTAGCAAGGCCGGGTCCTTGGGAGATGAGCCCAAACTGAATCCTGGCAAAGGGGGCCTCCAGAAGCTACAAACCGGCCGCGTCTCACTACGGGGGTGAGGGGCGGGAGAAGGGATCACCCAGGCTCCCTTCTCTGACCCCAGGCAGCAAGAGGCAGTTGGAGGCCCTGGCCCTTCAACAGCCCGGCTCCTGCTTCTCAGAACACCCTCTCTCCTTCCTAGAAACTTTGGACGTGCAGGCTCCTCGGCAATCCCGTGCTGTTTCATTCACCGCAGTGTCCCTGGTGCCTAGTTCTGTGTCTGGTACATAGGAGGCGCTCTCAATGGTAGCACTTCCTCCAGCATGAACAGGTACGCCAACATACCACTGGATACTCGGATCAGCTTTCGTAATTATCAGCTATGGGCCAGGGAACTTATGTACGGCATCTAGGGTCCTCAGAACTAGACTAGTGGATAGAGTTTTCCTAACTGGGCAGTTTAGAAAACTTCAGGAACCGCCCAGAGTCACACAACTAAAAAGCAGCGAAACCCATCTGTACCCAGTCCTGTCTAGCTCCAAGGCTCACCGTCCTTCCTGTCTTTCCCACTGGCTTCCCCTTCCAGTAGAGATTGGATCCACAGGTCAAACAGTACCCAGAAGTGTAAACTCAGGAGTCCAGACTCCCTTTCAGGGTTGCCAGTCCCTCAGCACCTGGGTAGCTCAGTTGGTTAAGGGAGTGACTTTGGCTCGGGTCATAATCTCACAGTTCGTGGGTTCAAGCCCCTCGTCGGGCTCTGTGCTGGCAGCTCTGAGCCTGGAGCTGCTTCAGATGCTGGGTCTCCCTCTCTCTCTACCCCTCCCCCGCTCACACTCTGTCTCTCAGAAATGAATAAACGTTAAAGATTTTTTCTACAAAGAGTTGCTGGTCCCTCTCTACTGAGGCTTGCAGATGCTTCCTGGAGCTAGTGTCGAAGATGAGACCCCCACCCCACCCTCAGAAAACGCAGAGGGAGGTGGGAGCACACCAGACCCCCACAGGACAGCTGGCATGTGGAAGGCGCCCGTTAGTTGTTTGTTGAATGAATACCAGATGGTAAAAGCTCACCGGCAACTCCTTGGCAGCAGCGCTGGACATCACACCGCTGCTTCACCTCTGCCATCTCTTCCTCCAGCTTCTTCACTCGGGCCAGGAGGGCTTGGACGCTGCCTGCCAGCTCACAGTCCTTCTGTGGCGTCTGTAGGCGGATGTTGTGCCTGAAGATGATGTTCTGTTCCTCGGCCTCCCCTGAGGCCAGGAGCGAGGCTCCATCGTCACTAAGGGGCTGGGGGTCAGTCTCGACCTGGACCAGAGCGGACTTGGGCACATCAATCTTGTAGGTGTGGCTGACAGTAACCTGCGGCTCCTTGTCGCTGCAGCCCTGAGGCTCGAGGGTGGCCGGGGCTGAGGCCACCAACAGCACAGAGCCAAAGAGGAGCCCCAGGGGGAAGCAGAACATCCCCCGGAGACCCATCCTTGGGGAGACAGGGAGCAGATGCTCTCGGAGACCTGTATCCAGAAAAGATGCAAACGAAAGCCATGAAGATTTGCTGGTGGAAATTGCCCTTTATAGTGGATTCGAAGAGTCCACAGGAAGCTGAGAACCCAGCAGAACTACATCCTAGATCTCCTAAGGATCCAAACTAAATTTTGTGTTCTTTCTCCTGCTTCCTGTCTTTGCTTACACCGTTCACTCCCTGGGAGACCCTCCTCTTCACCTCTAATTCAATACTCACCTCACGAATAGTGACAAGGAAAACAATTGCGACCAGGCTTTGATCTCCCCATCCCTGATCTAAACCACACACCGAGTAATACCCTCCCCATTAACACCACCTACAGAACAGCCGCACCTAGAGAGCATGCTGTGTGCCAGGCGCTGTCCTAAATGTTCTGCGTTGATTACCTTATTCGAGCCTCACAACAATGCTTCGCAGAATATACTATTACTACCCCATTTTGCAGATACAGAAACTGAGACTCAGCTCCCTAAAGTGACTTGCCCACAGGCAAACAGCCAAGATGGCCGAATTTGAATCCAGAGACCATGCTCATCCCCACTTTGTCACGCTGCTTTGCACACGTGAGGAAACCAAGGTTCAAGGGACTGAGCAAGTTGTCCCAGGTGCCACAGCCAGGAAGGGCAGAGCCTGTCCTCAGACCCCAGGCCAGGGTCCTGCTCACCACCGCTGCCTGCGAGCCAGCAAAAGATGAGAACTTCTAATACAAATAATTCTTCCATGAAGCCTTCTCTCATGCCCCCCCCCCCCCCCCCGCCCATCTCACTACAGCTGGAAACTACTAGCTCGCCTGCTGAGCATTCGGAGAAATGTATTGGTTCCTCTGTGAGTCTCTTCACGGCCTACCTTGTGTTACAGTTACTCTTGTATGCAGTTTGTCTCCCCATGAGGCTGTCAGCCTCTTAAGGACAGGACCCAAGGCTGGTCCCTCCCGGAGCCCTCCCAAGGCAGGAGCAAAGAGCCACCCAAGCCAAGGGGTTCAGTCACCCTCAAATCCGTGCTCAGTGGCCTGGTTTGTCAGTCAGGCCAGGCCACCCTGGCAGGAGCAGGCGATTAGGTTTCGCCTCTGGTTTGGCCCCCAGGAGGTGTGAGCCTTCCTCCATCAGTGTGGAGAAGGACCTCTGTCTCCAGCTCCTATCCAGGATGGCACGTTCTTGACCACTATCAGACCGAGGCCGGGCAGACACAGGAGACCTAGCCGGTACTTCACATTCGCTCAGGGGCACTCACTCACCAGAACACCTCTCAGCTGGGCTGTCACGGCCCCCCTTTGCTAGAAACCGAGCTGCAGGGCTGCCTCCGGCCAATGGGCTTCTGTGACCAACTCATGACTCGTAAGCGTTTGTACCGAGACTGACGTCAGGAAGCCTTGTCCTTTCCTGGAGGTGATGTCCCAGTCAAGCCCAGGCTCTCCCTCCCCATTATAAGAGGCAGTGACAAGGTGCTGGAAAAACAAATCAGGTCCTAGGTGTGTAGCCTCGCGAAGGCTCCTTATCCTCCTGTTAACCATCATCCTCTGGTGAAGTGGGAATGATAACACCTGCTTCCCGCATTGTATGAGGAGAGCGCTTCGTGCCATGCCAAGCACACGGTAAGTGCTCAATAAATGAGGTTTGGGTTTTAATCAACTACTGAGTATGGCTTCCTTTTCTTTCTCATCTTTTCTATCGTGAAGGGTGATATCTATCCTGAAAACAGCATGCAACATAAATGGTGTCATTTTTAGTGAATTGTTACAAAGGCAACAGCCAGGGAACCACCACCCAGCTTAAGACCTAGAACGTCGAGAGCCTCTGGAAGCCCCCCACAGGCCCTCATCTGATCCTGCCTCTTTTCCCTATCAGTAGTCAGAGTCAACCATCCAAAGAGTTGATCTGGGCAGGTAACTCTGTTGGTCAGAAAAGGAAGAAAGCCTCGTTGAGCCAAATTCTCATACTTTGTGTGAGTCATCTTTTCTAAGAGTCCTCATTTATTTAGTATGAAGAAGTGGAGGATGAAGGTCCCTGGCAGCATTATTATTAGAAATGACAATAAAAACATTACAAGAATACTATATGTTATTTGTCAAGTTGCTGCTTGGTGCCAGGCATTGGCCAGGTGCATTAATCCTCATAATTAAACTCCACAGCTGCTAAATAAGGTCAGGGCCAGTCTGCCTACCCTGGGTGAGGAGCCAGATGTGAAAGGCAAAGTCACTTACCGGGGGGTGTCCAACTAGTAAGTGGCCCAGTCGGGATTCAACACTAGGTCCATCTGATTGCAAGCCTGCACTTGCTCTACGTCAATACAACATTCTGACACTAATAACACATGAGCTCAGGATGTACCTTCCCTATGCAATTCCCTCCTTTGGCCTGACACCCTGTGTGTTGGGCCCAAGGGACGTGCTACCACTCTGAACTAAACAGAGCAGCCCCAAAGGAGAGTTCTTCTTCATATCACCCCTTAGCCCCCCTTACTCCTTCTTGGCTCTTCCTATAATCCAAAGCATGCGTTATTGCTAATCATAATCATCGTAGCTCACCTTTTCTGAGCACTTACTATGTCCCAGGAACTGGACTCAACACCCTGCAGACATAATGGTCAGTGGGACATTTCTTGTTGGCGTGGGATTTGGACAGTGGGTGGTAAGTGCCCACACATTTTTTTAAATGTTTTATGTTTATTTTAGAGAGAGAGTGCATGCACGGGTGAGGGGCAGAGCGAGCAGGAGACACAGAATCCGAAGCAGGCTCCAGGCTCTGAGCTGTCAGCACAGAGCCCGGCGTGGGGCTCAAACTCACAAAGCATGAGATCATGATCTTAGCAGAAGTCAGATGCTTTACCAACTGAGCCACCCAGACACCCCAGTGCCCACACATTTTAAAGAGAGACATTCTACTGGATCTCTTCTGCAGGCAGGTTGGTCTGAATAGGAGGTGGAGGGCAAAAAGACCAGCGCCTGCCCCTTGCCCAGAGGAATTCAGAGGCGGGGGGTTGCCTAGAACAGCCTGCATAGCAGAGATTGGAGGGAGGCTACAGTAGGAGAGACCTGCACCCCAGAGTTTGGGGAGACAAGACTATGTTAAGTCCTGCCGTAGGTCATAGTCCTGTGTAAATCTATGCAACTTACTATGGGGGGGGGCAGAGCTGAGGGGCAGCCCCCTGGCTCAGCAGGAGTATGCTTCCCCAGTGGACAAACCACAGGAGGAGGTTCCCAGGAGCTAGAATGAAGACCGTCTAAAAAACCCAGGACAGAGTCGCACAAGAGGGAGCTGATGGAGCCAGCCCTGGGAGCAGCTGCCACAAGGGCATCGGAAGGAACTACGATGGCTCTAACTAGGTAAAAATCCCTTTTCCCTTCTCTCTGACTACCCTCCCTGCTGCTGACCTGGAGAAGGCATAAACAGCCGGGCAAGTTGGGGGAGGCAGTGGAGGAAGGAAGCCACCAGGCTCACCACCTGCCCCCTGGTGTGTCTGTGGACTCAGGCCCAAGCTGGGTGAAAAGAAAACATGTGGCCTGGATAGGAGATTGAAGCTCTCATATTGGACGGGCATGCCCTTCACAAAAGGGTTTTCTTCCAATACCAAAAATAACCAGAAAAGCTCTGGAATCTGCTTGAGATTTTTATCAGAGGATGGGGTGGGGGGGTGAGGAGGGCCAGGAGAGCAAGTCGGAAGGCAGGTATAGGATAAAAATAATATTTCAAGGGGTGCCTGGGTGGCTCAGTTAAGCGTCAGATTCTTGGTTTTGGTTCAAGTCGAGATCTCTCAGTTTGTGAGTTCGAGCCCCCCATTGGGCTCTGCACTGGCAGCACAGAGCCTGCTGGGATTCTTTCTGCCTCTCCCTCTCTCTCTGCCCCTCCCCTGCTGGTGCTCGCTCTCTCTCTCTCTCTCTCTCTCTCTCAATAAATAAGCAAAAACTCAAAAAAGATAAGATATTTCACAATTGCTATCTTCAAAAGTTCAACCCAATGGTAGCACAGTTACACACATAGCTGTGTGTTCACTCCCCAAAATGGGGACCGAGGCTCAGGGACATCAAGCAATGTGCCCTTGATTATGCAGCAGAAGTGCAAGGCTGCAGATTCAAACCGGTCTACACAGTGTCCACTAACTGAGCTTAAGCCCTGAGCACCTCTGTCACCCCCAATAACCACACACATTGATCTCAAAGCAACTTCTTTGAATGGAGTTTTTGCTGTCCCAGATCCCCTTCCCAGGCAACAGTGGAGCTAGAAAAGCAGACTGAGACTTCTCTGCCCACTCCTGCCATCCAAACCCCTCCCCCACCCCATGGCTCACTATTTTCTGAGACGCAAATGGAGCGCAGATGGGTTTTTGAAGAAGTTCTGCACGAATGCAAAACAGCTACAGACTCTTGCCATAAACCGCAGCAAGGCTGTGCAAAGCCCAGTCTCACTGTGTTTGTTTTGGGAAGCCTGGAATATGAGAAACCCCAGAAGCCCTCGTATGAGCCCTCCGTGTCGCCCGTCCTTCTGCCGCCTGTCGCTTGTAACAAGATGTCCTCGCTAATTGCAGCCTCTTGGATTCCCCCAGTTGAGCTCAGATTTCCCTGGGCAGGGTGATTGTTGGAAAGAAGATGGGAGGGAGGGATCTGCGACCTAGCACTTCTGTCAAGTGTAATGAGCGAGAGGAGAAGCCTGCTGTCTCTCCTTCCAGCACGTGGCAGGGGAGACTTGCCTTGTGTAAGAGCAGAAGGAAGGGATGACCTCACCAAGGCTGCTAGCATGCACAGCCGACCACAGACAGAGCTCCGTCAGAGTGGGGAGGGGGCGGACAGGGCAGCAAATGTCACCAAGGAAAATGCAGGATAAGTTTCCGAATGGGGATGATTTTTCTGTTGAGGAATCATTTGGTAAATGCTGTAGGAATGTCTGCAATAAAGGGGGTTTACATGTGAGGAATGTGCCTGCAGGAAACCACGGGAAACCAGGTGTCCACAAGAATCAGTCTCATTGACTCCAATCTCGTCTTTAATTCTGGCTGCAGAAGGGGTGGGAGGGGTGTGGGGAAGTGGCAGGCAGAGGCATACTAAGACTCAAGACAAATGCTGCCTGGCATTGCTTTTTCGAGAAAGGCTCTTTAAGGAGTGTGCTGCTACCATCAGCTGGATGGACAGTCCTGGTTCTGCCCTGAAAGACACACTGATGTCACAGGGCTCTACATCTGTGCTCTATTCATTCTCTCTTGATGGCCACATCCACCCTTGTGACTTCAATTTCCAACCAACCACAGATAGCCCCAAAATCTATATGTGAGTTCCTCAGCCGGACATCCTTGTAAATCTCGGGCATGGTAGTGACCATGAATGTGTTGATTCCCTCTGTATTTTCAGCACAGTCCTGACGAAGGTAATATTTTGTGTATCAAGTAGTAATCCACCCCTAGATTTTTTGTGTATGGGTTTATTAGACGGTGGTGACTGCCAAGTACTTTATAAATATTATTCTCACTTAGTCCTCAAAATCCTGGGAGTCAATTGATACCATTCTTTGTAACAGGTGTTCAGAGAGGTTAACTAGCTTGCCCAAGGGCACAGAGCTAATAAGCAGCAGAGCTGAAATCAAACACCAGGTCTGTCCACTCTCCCTGTGTTCTTCATCTTTCTGCTATATGTACTGCCCGCCCCTCAAAAAAATCCAGTGAGAAGAATACCAACTGTGAAAAATAAACCAATGTCCTCTTGCCTATCATATTTAAGAGAGGGGTTCTTCTGCTGGAAAGAAAAGAAAGAAAGAAAGAAAGAAAGAAAGAAAGAAAGAAAGAAAGAAAGAAAGAAAGAAGAGAAGAGAAGAGAAGAGAAGAGAAGAGAGGAGACGAGACTCAGGGCTTACCAGGTGCTCATTTCAAAATGAACTGCCCAGTAACTAAATCCTATGCCTGTACTCCCTCTGAGCAGTGCCAAGGAAGATCTCCTAGAAGAACAATTAATTTCCCCCCCCCCCCCACAAGGAGGTTAAATCATGATCACTTCTCATGAAATTCTGGAGAACTTCCTTCCCAAGAAACACAAAGCAGACCAAGACTTCTGTCTGTAGGGGCAGATGTCAACCAAGGCTTGGCCAGAGGTGAAGGATGGACCCTCAGTCCCAGATAGTCCTCTCCTATCCTAAGGCTGATGGTCTCCATGTCACCTCATTGTCTCCAAAGAAGCACACACATCCTGGTCAGAAATAAGATATACGACTTACAACGAAGAGAGTGGCAGCCAATTTCTAGCCACCATTACAGATCTTTCTACTTAAGTTCAGGGCTTTCTTTGGTTCCCTTATTACCTCATCCTGCTTTTACAATTAACCACAAGCAAATGAGAGCACTGCTTTGGGTTTTAGAAAAATCGTATCATCCATTTCCAGTAGAGTCACTTAAAAAGATATTCTGTCCCCAAATGACAGGGTGGACATCATTGAACCATGAAGGAAAGTGAAGGAGATGGTGGCTAGGGATGCACTGATGTCATAAATGTCACCTGGAATTTGTTACTCCTTCCCCAAAGTCTCTTGGGCATATTCTGCCAGTGATCTACAACCTGGGCCTTGGGTGACCCCAAGGTCTTCTGACCCAGTACTTAGTCCAGGAGAGCAAGTTCTTGGGTGCCTGGCTCAACTCGTCCTCAGCCTACCGATTTCACCTCTGGATCTTTTTCTCTTTTAGTAATGTGAGCATGTGAGATGCACAAGACAGTACTCTTTCGGCTAGGTCATACTACAGACAAACCAAATACATGTGAACACTTATTTCGAGGCCCTGTGACCCTGAACCCTCTGCAGAGGTATTCTACACAGGATAGAAGATACCAAGTGTGGGTGAGAATGAAAAATTGGTTTCATGGGATAAGGCTTAATATGGTGGCATTTCAGGCATCATTAGGTGCGCCCACTCCTCCGGGTCAGTGGACCACAACCAGCGAGTGCCCAAGAAGTCCTTGTAGATGACTCTCACTGCCACACAAGACCTCTTTTCCTGAAGAGCTCTTTCCACCAAATCTTCCCATACACCACAAGCTAGAAAAGCTGACACACGGTGTCTCTGATTCAGCTTCAACATTCAATCACCTTTTCACAGGTGGTCACAAGCTGCCGTGGTTGTTTTATTCCATCAGCCGAATATTAGTCTACCTTACGGAAGCTCAAATGGGTGGTGACAATGGTAGTTACCACTTTCTAAGCTCTTATGATGTGCCAGGCTCTGTGCTAAGCTCTTCTAAAGCTTTTCCTGAGCATCAGGCAAAGGCAAAGATGTCCGTTGACACCATGGGAATGAATTCCTTCCTCATATAAAGCCCTTCCTTTTACTTTCACTGGAATGCACAGGCTCGTGCACAGTGAGAAGATAAAATGGGCACAAGGGCATAAATTCGGAGACCTGCCTCCCCCACATCCAACCATACACCCAGTCTCCAGAATGCCTAAGCATCACGTTAGACACACAGGTGTAGAGAGCTTCACATGACAAACTCTGTTTCAGCTGAATGATAATGAAGAGAGGCGTATGATGAAAATATTGCCTTTCCTATCTTTGGTTTAACGTGTGGTTTTCCACAGATTGAAATAATTTTAAAGTTCCAGCCTTCTTCCAAAGAGGGTGAGTTCCATCCTCACGCTCTGGGTCTCTCCTTGAGACCAACAGCACTTATTCAGACGGTGGCTGGTTGACATTAACAGCGAGTCTACTGTGGTGAGACCCTGCAAAGCCTATTCGGGGATCAGGCTTGAGATCTTAGCATCACTAGCTTGCTGACTGGTGGCCCCAGAAGCTGCTATGGAACCTAAACCATGATCTCATATCTGTATCCAGATCCTATAGGAGCCAAGGCTCTGGAATGAGTGGTGGATGGACAAGAGTTTCCACTGGATCTGGGCATGATTTCTACAGGCCCCTTCTCAGGAGCAGACCTCAGTCTACCCTATATTTCAAACCACAGAACGGTGCTGGAATAGAAACCAGAAACCACAAGACGATCTGAAGTCATCCTGTGTAATTTTCCCTCCTTTAGCAGTCAACTGCAGCCACAAATTTGGGGACATAGCAGGATTCAAAGTTGCATGAAAGAATGTCTGGTTTGGGAGAGCAGGGGAGTACCCCTAGGAAAAAAATGGTAACTGATGTTAATACTTTCTATTTCTTCCGGAGATTGTCTCCCAGCATTGTCACCTTGACTCTGAGTCTCCAACAAACATCTAAATGCCAAAAAACACCAATTCTTCCCATGCAGATCCTGTGCTTCGGCAGCCACCTGTCTATGGCCGTCGCTAAGCACGTGTCACCTGCTACCTCAGTGGTTCTCTGGCTCCTGGAGGAGCCTATGGGCATTAGGCACTGTGGCTAACCTACTTTGTTATTTTTATGTTAGGATTTGTTCTTTTTTAAATGCTCATGTCAGCAACTCCAGTTTTGTGTTTTTAGGTGACTGTTCTCATTCATTCCTTCTCCATTTCCTCAGGTCTCTCCTGACCACAAAAATAAATAAATAGGTACATAAATAAAAAGACCCCCGAGAACTAGTCCAGCACATAGTTTCTTGAAATGCTTTAATATGGGTGTTCTCAAGGCATTTCAAGGATCATGGCATGGGAATTTGGGGGAAAGTTATAAATAAGAAATAAAACTTATAAAATAAGAAATAAAACCTATAAAATTAAATGTTTGAAAAAACTTCAAAGCTCTTAAGTGCATTTGCAAACATCATCTTACTTGGCATATCCAAATTTCAAAAAAAGGGGAATGTTAGGATAGTTTCCTGATCACATCGAAAATGAAAGCTTTGTTTCAGGATTTTATTAAAAAGTGAGATGTAAGAAAACTTACCAAAAAATGAGGGCTTTGACATTGTAATAAAGAAAAAAAAAAAAGCCCGCAAAGAAACAAGAGATGAGGAGGCCACGAAAAACTTAAAGGAAATATCGTATGTAAAAATCTGTTACTCCAGGCAGAAATTCCCCTACAACACAGACTGCACGTGGCCAGGTAGGAAGGTGATTGTACTCAGTCCCTGTCGGGTATCCAGTATACTGCTGACTAAGGACACGTTACTTGGGTCCTGGCAAATATTTCCTAATTAGGTTTAGGCAATGACATTGCCTGGAATTTTCAGCTCAGGAGCTCATGCCCAGCTGGCCATCACCCTCCCGCTCACAGGTAAAGCCCTCAGGACCCCTTACCTCAGAGGCTGCTGGGCACCACTTCCAACACTTCCCCCAGGGACTGGGCCCCTCGGGCTGCAGAGCTTGGTGCTTCTCTGTCCCTCCTTCTCTCCCCTCCTAAGCTTCCCTCCCTGGATTTAAATCCCATCCAGGCCAGAGGAGGAGCCAATGGGGACTCCTGGGTGTTTCCCTGTCTTCCCGGCAGTGACTCGGTTAAGAGATAATGAGCAATTCCTTCTTATTCTAACTAGGGAAGAAAAAACGTACACATTTCCCCCTTCTTTTTTACATCTGTTACACAGCAGCTAAAAATACTGGTGACTGTTTCCATTTAAGTAGATCCAGAAAAAGGTTATTAAAAGAGTTTGCATGTCTCCTGGCCAGGAGCTGGCTCTTTGGATTTGCAAGAGATTTTCTAAAGTCTCTCTTTTTTTTCTGTTTCAAGCAACATGGGACTTAATTGCCTACCATTTTTTAAAATAGGAGAAGACCCCTGGCATAGGAAGAAATGAGC
Source organism: Felis catus (assembly GCF_018350175.1). NCBI lineage: Eukaryota > Metazoa > Chordata > Mammalia > Carnivora > Felidae > Felis > Felis catus. The sequence goes on along the minus strand of NC_058384.1, from coordinate 16,982,795 downwards.
AGAGACCCTCAGGGACAGAATCCCCCTGCCAACCTCTAGCCTCCTCCCGCCATCAGTTTGCAGCTCTGAGTGGCAGGGCTCTGAGGACACCGAGAGCAAGAATAGCAGATCTAGGGCATTCTACTCCAGTGCCCCCCTGTCCCACCCCTTCCCAGAGCCTCCTATACACAAGTCACAGGAGAGCTCCATCACCAGGAAAGCACCGTGGGCGCCCTTTGGTGCTGCCCTTCCTTTTTTGCCATCGGACGGGCAGACCTTAATTCTTTCCATGAAACAGAATTATTCCAATGGGTCACTGCTGACACTCAGTGTTCCTTCTGCCCTCCACCCCACCTCTGCCCTGCCTGAAGTAGGTTCCAGAGTGCAGAACTATAATGCACTGGAAGGAGTCCATATGCTTCAACTTCGCAATGTAGGCATTGAATGTTGTTGGAAGGGAAGAAGGGCCAAAGAGATGGGGGGTGGAGGAGTTGCCCCAGAAGCGTGAAGGTGCATCCAGAGCCAGATTGCTATATCTGAAGTTTGTGTCTGCTACTTGCAAGTGACCTTTGACCTAACCTCGCCGTGCCTCAGGTTACTCATCTCTAGAAGAATAATGTGGTTACGGTAAGGATTAAAGGAGCTCGTACATGTAAAGAAATTCGGGGAGGGGCCCACATGGCAGAGAAGTGGGGGGATCCGAAGTTCCCTCATCTCTCAAACAAAGCGGTGTTGAAACCAAAGGACTTTGAACCCCAAGAGTCCAGGAAGCAAAGAGAGTCGCTTCCAGGGACCCACCCGGACAACCTGGCGGGCCATAGGTGTGTGATTGTGAACTGGAGGAGAGAAAACAAATGGAGGGGAGGGATCCCTTTCTGCGGAGAGACAAAGGGAAGAGAAAGAGGCTGGGGAAGCATAGGACTGTATCTGGATAAGAGAAAAACCATGAACTGGAACAGAGAAAGATCCAATATCCAACTGCCGGGCTTTCTCCAGACTGGGGCCGGCTGCCCGGAGGAGGGGAGCCAGCCTGGGGAGGAGGGGAGCCAGCCCCGGGCTCAGTGGCTAGGTCAGGGGTGCAGTCCAGAGTGGGAGAGAGCGATCCCCTCCCTGGAGTGCTGTGGGACAGGACAAAGCCTGCCTGCACCTGCCAGCCAGGGACCACATATCGGATGGCACGGGAGTCACTCCCCCAGTACCTGTGCGCGGAGGGAGAATTTGAATCCTAGCCAAGCACCAGGCACCAGAGTCAGGGGAGCGAGACAAAGTGCCTCGTTTGCACCGTGGCACAGTGAGCACAGCTCGAACAGAGTAGCTTGGGACACCAGTCCGTGGAGGAGAGACTGGGGTGTCGCCATTTTTCTCCCCATCAGCACCGAGGTGAGGCTTCAGGGAACAGTCAACAGGGCGCACGGTGGAGGTGGGACCTGCCTGCACCAAACCACACCCCTGCACACCTGGTAACTGCGTATCTACTAGAACAGGATAGACAACCAGACAGCCCTTCCTCCAGACCTGCACTGCTGCATTGCCTGATTTAATTCTCGGACAGTTCTAATTATGTAGATATATTCTTCCTTTTCTCCTTCTTATCTCTTCCCTCTTCTAGTCTAGTTACTCTGGTGTTGGTTTGTTTAAGCAGACATATTTAATCCATACTCCTGATACCTATTCTACACCTCCTTCTTTATTTTCCTTACTCTCTCTCTCTCTGGATTAATTAAGCCATATAGTTTCTCTGTCTGGACAACTTTATCTTCTTTTCTTTTTCCCCTCCTCCTTCTTTATTTACCCTTCTCTGTCTCTGGATTAAGTCGTATAGTTTCTCTGCCCGGTCGATTTTTATTTTTTCTTTTTCCCCACCCCTGTCATTTCTCTCTTTGTATGGGATAGGCCTCTTCCATCAGCACTGCTTCCACCCTGTTGTTTACTTGTAGCTGGTGTTCTGGTTTTTTGTTTTGGTTTTATTTGTCTGTGTGTTTGCATGTTTTTGTTTTCTGTTTGTTTTTTGGTTGTTTGTTTTCCTTTCCAGGGCTACTTCAACAAACAAATCAAAGCACACCTGGTGGAGGGTCCAAAACATCACTAGGAGTAGGCAGATAAATTAACCAAAGTCACAAGAGAGAGCAAATAACACTCCCCCAAAAACACCTCCTGAAGGGCCAGGCCCTGGACAGTGAATGGCCCCTCTTTAATACGGTAGTGCTCACAGGTTCAGGGCACATAACAAGCTTTTAAAACACATAAGGGACAGAAAACTAGGCAAAATGATGAAACAGAAGAATTCTCCTCAAAAGAAATTCCAGGAAGAAATGACAGCTAAAGGGGCGCCTGGGTGGCGCAGTCGGTTAAGCGTCCGACATCAGCCAGGTCACTATCTCGCGGTCCGTGAGTTCGAGCCCCGCGTCGGGCTCTGGGCTGATGGCTCGGAGCCTGGAGCCTGTTTCCGATTCTGTGTCTCCCTCTCTCTCTGCCCCTCCCCCGTTCATGCTCTGTCTCTCTCTGTCCCAAAAATAAATAAAAAACGTTGAAAAAAAATTAAAAAAAAAAAAGAAATGACAGCTAAAGAATTGATCAAAACAGATATAAACAATATAACTGAAAAATAATTTAGAATAATCGTCATAAGATTAATCACTGGGCTTGAAAAAAGCATAGAAGACAGCAGAATCTATTGCTGCAGAGATCAAGGAACTAAAAAATAATGATGAATTAAAAATTCTATAAATTAGGTGAAAAATAAACTAGAAGCAGTCACAGTGAGGACTGAAGAGGCAGAGGGGAGAATAAGTGAAATAGAAGAGAAAATTATGGAAAAAGAGGAAGCTGACAAAAAGATATAAAAAAATTTTGGATCACAAGGGGAGAATTAGAGAACTAAGTGAATCAATGAAATGGAATAATATCCATATTGTAGGAGTTCCAGAAGAAGAAGAGAGAGAAAGGGGCTGAAGGTATACATGAACAAATCATGGCTGAGAACCTCCCCAATCTGGGGAAGGAAGCAGACATTGAAATCCAGGAGTCACAGAGAACTCCCTTCAGATGTAACTTAATCGATCTTCTGCACAACATATCATAGTGAAACTGGAAAAATACAAAGATAAAGAGAGAATTCTGAAAGCAGTTGGGAAAAACAGGCCTTAACATACAAGGGTAGATACATATGGATAGTAGCAGACCTATCTACTGAAACTTGGCAAGCCAGAAAGGAGTGGCAGGAAATTTTCAATGTGATGAACAGGAAAAATATGCAGCCAAGAATCCTTTATCCAGCAAGCCTGTCATTCAGAATAGAAGGAGAGATAAAGGTTTTCCCAAACAATCAACTACTGAAGGACTTCATCACCACTAAACCAGCCCTACAAGAGATCCTAAGGGGGACTCTGTGAGTGAAATGTTGCAAGGACCAAAAAGGACCAGAGACATCACTACAAGCATGAAACCTACAGATAACACAATGAGGCTAAACCCGTATCTTTCAATAATAACACTGAATGTAAATGGACTAAATGCACCAATAAAAAGACATAGGGTATCAGAATGGATAAAAAAAAACAAGACCCATCTATTTGCTGTCTACAAGAGACTTATTTTAGACCTGAGGACACCTTCATATTGAAAGTAGAGGGATAGAGAACAATCTATCATGTTACTGGAAGTCAAAAGAAAGCTGGAGTAGCCATACTTATATCAGACAAACTAGATTTTAAACTAAAGGCTGTAACAAGAGATGAAGAAGGACATTACACCATAATTACGGGGTCTATCCATCAAGAAGAGCTAACAATTATAAATTTCTATGCACTGAATTTGGAAGCACCCAAATATATAAAACAATTACAAACATAAGCAATCTTATTGGTAAGAATGTGGTAATTGCAGAGGACTTTAATACTCCACTTACAACAATGGACAGATCATCTAGACAGAAAATCAATAAACAATGGCCCTGAATGGTACACTGGACCAGATGGACTTGACAGATATATTTAGAGCTTTTCATCCTGAAGCAGCATAATATACGTTCTTCTCGAGTGCACATGGAACATTCTCCAAGATAAATCACATACTAGGCCACAAAACAGCCCTCAGTAAATATAAAAGAATTGAAATCATACCACACACACTTTCAGATCACAATGCTATGAAACTTGAAATCAACCACAGGAAAAAGTTTGGAAAACCTCCAAATCATGGAGGTTAAAGAACACTGTACTAAAGAATGAGTGGGTCAACCAGTCAATTAAAGAAGAAATTTTAAAATATATGGAAACAAATGAAAATGAAAACACAACAATCCAAACCCTTTGGGATGCAGCAAAGGCAGTCCTGAGAGGAAAATACATTGCAATCCAGGCCTATCTCAAGAAACAAGAAAAATCCCAAATACTAAATCTAACAGTACACCTAAAAGAACTAGAAGCAGAACAACAAAGAAAACCCAAATCCAGAAGAAGAAGATAAATAATAAAGATCAGAGCAGAATAAACAATATAGAATCAAAAAAAAAAAAAAAAGAACAGATCAATGAAACTAAGAGTTGGTTTTTTGAAAAAATAAACAAAATTGATAAACCCCTAGCCAGACTTCTCAAAAAGAAAAGAGAGAGGACCCAAATAGATAAAATCACGAGTGAAAATGGATTTATTACCACCAATCCCTCAGAATTACAAGTAATTATCAGAGAATACTATGAAAAATTATATGCCAACAAACTGGACAACCTGGAAGAAACAGACAAATTCCTAGACACCCACACACTTCCAAAACTCAAATGGGAAGAAATAGAAAATTTGAACAGACCCATAACTAGTGAAGAAATTGAATCAATTATCAAAAATCCCCCAACAAATAAGAGTCCTGGGCCAGATGGCTTCCCAGGGGAAATCTACCAGACATTTAAAGCAGAGTTAATATGTATCCTTCTCAAGCTGTTCCGAAAAATAGAAATGGAAGGAAAACTTCCGGATTCATTCTATGAAGCCAGCATTACCTTGATTCCCAAACCAGATAGAGACCCCACAAAAAAGGAGTACAGGCCAATATCCCTGATGAACATGGACACAAAAAAAATCTCAACAAGATACTAGCAAATTGAATTCAATTTGCTAGAATTATTCACCACGATTAAGTGGGATTCATTCCTGAGCTGCAGGGCTGGTTCAATATTTGCAAATCAATCAGTGTGATAGATCACATTAATAAAAGAAAGGATAAGAACCATATGATCTGTTAATAGATGCAGAAAAAGCATTTGACAAAATACAACATCCTTTCTTTAATTTTTTTAATGTTTATTTTTGAGAGAGAAACAGAGAGACAGAGTGTGAGCGGGAAAGGGTCACAGAGAGAGGGAGACACGGAATCTGAAGCGGACTCCAGGCTCTGAGCTGTCAGCACAGAGCCAGATGTGGGGCTTGAACTCACAAACAGTGAGATCAGACGTGAGCCGAAGTTGGACACTTAACCGACTGAGCCACCCAGGTACCCCTTACAACATCCTTTCTTAATAAAAACCCTCAAGAAAGTTGGGATAGAATGAACATCATAAAAGCCATACATGAAAAGCCCACAGCTAATATCATCCTTACTGGGAAAAAACTGAGAGGTTTCCCCCTAAGATCAGGAACACAACAGGGATGTCCACTCTCACCAGTGTTGTTTAACATACTGTTGGAAGTCCTAGCATCAGCAGTCAGAAAACAAAACGAAATAAAGGCATCAAAACTGTCAAAGAAGAAGTCAAACTTTCACTTTTCACAGACAACATGATACTCTACATGGAAAACCCAAAGACTCCACCAAAAATCTGCCAGAGCTGATAAATGAATTCAGCAAAGTCACAGGGTACAAAATCAATGTACAGATATCGGTTGCATTTCTATACACCAATAATGAAGCAACAGAAAGAGAAATCAAGAAATTGATCCCATTTACAATTCCACCAACAACCATAAAATACCTAGGAATAAACCTAACCAAAGATGTAAAAGATCTGTATGCTGAAAACTATAGAAAACTTATGAAGGAAATTGAAGAAGACACAAAGAAATGGAAAAACATTTCATGCTCATGGAATATTTAACAAATATTGTTAATATTGTTAAATATTGTTAAAATGTCAATACTACCCAAAGCAATCTACACATTCAATGCAGTCCCAATCAAAATTGCACCAGCATTCTTCTCAAAGCTAGAACAAACAATCCTAAAATTTGTATGGAACCACAGAAGACCCCGAATACCCAAAGTAATGTTGAAAAAGAAAACCAAAGTGGGAGGCATGACAATCCCAGACTTTAGCCTCTACTACAAAGCTGTAATCGTCAAGACAGTATGGTATTGGCACAAAAACAGACACATAGACCGATGGAATAGAGAACCCAGAATTGGACCCACAAATGGACAGACAACTAATCTTTGACAAAGCAGGAAAGAGTATCCAATGGAAAAAAGACAGTCTCTTTTGCAAATGGTGCTGGGAGAAATGGACGGCAACATGCATAAGAATGAAACTAGACTACCTTCTTACACCACACACAAATATAAACTCAAAATGGATGAAAGACCTAAATGTGAGACAGGAAACCATCAAAACCCTAGAGGAGAAAGCAGGCAACAACCTCTTTGACCTCAGTTGCAGCAATTTCTTGCTCAACACATGTCCAAAGGCAAGGGAATTAAAAGCAAAAATGAATTATTGGGACCTCATCAAGATAAAAAGCTTCTGCACGGCATAAGAAACAACAAAACTAAAAGGCAACTGACAGAATGGGAAAAGATATTTGCAAATGACATATCTGATAAAGGGTTAGTATCCAAAATCTATAAAGAAGTTAGCAATATCCATACCTGAAAAACAAATAATCCAGTGAAGAAACAGGCAGAAGACATGAATAGACACTTTTCCAATGAAGACATACAGATGGCCAACAGACACATGAAAAGATGCTCAACATCACTCATCATCTGGTAAATACAAATCAAAGTCACGCTAAGATAACACCTCACACTGGTCAGAGTCTCTAAAATGAACAACTCAGGAAACTATACATGCTGGCGAGGATGTGGAGAAACAGGAACCCTCTTGCACTGTTGGTGGGAATGCAAACTGGTGCAGTCACTCTAGAAAACAGTGTGGAGGTGCCTCAAAAAAATTAAAAATAGAACTACCCTATAAGCTAGCACTGCTAGGAATTTACCCAAGGGATACAGGAGTGCTGATTCATAGGGGCACACGCACCCCAATGTTTATAGCAGCACTTTCAACAATAACCAAATTATGAAAAGAGCCTAAATGTATATCAACTGATGAATGGGTAAAGAAGATGTGGCTTATATATACAGTGGAATACTACTTGGCAATGAGAAAGAATAAAATCTGGCCATTTGTAGCAATGTGGATGGAACTGGAGGGTATTACAGTGAGTGAAATAAGTCAGTCAGAGAAAGGCAGATATCATATGTTTTCACTCATATGTGGAAATTGAGAAACTTAACAGAAGACTCTGGGGGAAGGGAAGGGGAAAAAATAGTTTCAAACAGAGAGGGAGGCAAACCACAAGAGACTCTTAAATACAGAGAACAAACTGAGGGTGGATGGAAGGGGTATGGGAGAGGGGAAAGTGGGTGATGGGCATGGAGGAGGGCATTTGTTGGGATGAGCACTGGGTGTTGTATGTAACCCAATTTGACAACAAATTATATTTAAAAGATGAATAAATAAAAAAATAAAAATAAAAGATATCAGGTTTTATTCTAACAATCCCCTAAGAAGATTCCAAGAATCGGAAAATCCTCAGTACAATAAAATTTCAGTATAGAGAGAGAATTGGAGGAGTCCTAGAAAGTATTTTAAAGGATTTTTGCTGTTGAACATGAGTACAACACAGGCTCTCTGCTGTCACTTAAAGCAAATGAATTCTTGAGCTCTAGATATTTAACTTGGGCTTCATTATCATTATTATTTTCTAACTGTACTTTAAAGTATTTATTAGGGGCATTTCCAATCAAAGATAATAGTGAAAAGGTTTTTCTACTCAACTCTCCTCTATAAAACTAACCGCTCCTGGGCGCCTGGTGACTCTATCAGTTGAGCGAACAACTTGGGCTGGGTAATGATCTCACTGTTCGTGAGTCTGAGCCTTCAGATCCTTTGTACCACCCCCCTCTGCCCCTCCTTCACTCTCTCTCTCTCTCTGTCTCTCTCAAAAATAAATAAACACTAAAAAAACAAAAACTAACCACTCCTGCCCTAAAACAGCACAATGAAAAACAGAGACTAAAACTCCACCTTTAATGAAACTATCAAACAAGTAACTTTTGTACTGAAGGTGGTGAGAGGATGACAAGAACAAACCCATGTCTCCAATGCTCAATTAATTAAACGAGGAGGCCATTAGAGGGAGGTGACTCTAATGCCATGGTGGCCTTCATAAGCAAACCAAGATCTAAACCTACAAATGCCTCCAGGTTTGGAAATGGAAACCTAGGGACAACCAATTGCAAAACAGCCAGTAGGCTTTAAGCTAGAGTCAATCATTTCCTTTCTTTGCTTCCATACCTTCTCACTGTAAGTAGTTCCACTAGCTCCTCTCAGAGGTGCCCTTCTAACCATTTCTGGTTCACGCCTGCCCAATTCAAGTTAATTTTTGCTAAAATAAATTATTAAAAATTTTAATATGCCTCAGTTTATCTTTTAACACTGTAGTCCAGGGCAGAGTTATGCAAAAGTCTGTGAAATGCCGTATCTTAAAACAGAGAATATATCTTCTTTTTAAGTACCTATGGATCTTTCATAAAAATGAATTAAATCTTATAGGACCAAGAAAACCTAAATTCATTTCAAAATTTACAAATAGTATGGGTCATTTTCTCTCAACCAATATAATACTACTAGAAGTATAGAAAAAATATATATTTTTTTAATCCTCCCACCTGGAAATGAAAATGAAAACCTTTCAAATAATTTTGGATCTAAATGAAGAACAGCCAAATTGCATATAAAGTTTTAAGTGATGATAATGAAAGTAATATGAACCCCTACATTCTCCTTCATCTCCCGTCCTGTGTTGTTCATACCATGAAATCTGCCTGTTCTATGAGGAAGCATCAAAGAAGGCTCTAGTGTCTGCCACAGCCAGGGGCCACCCAAGGAAACAAACCCCAAAACAGGAAGTTAATCATTTTCAAGCAACAGATAAATCCTATTGTGATTACTAGGGTTTGTCACTGAAATTGGAATAACAGTTTCATGTGATGGTCATTCAATGAAATAAACATATCCACACAGTTGGAAATGAAGAAACAAGATTAATTTGAGCTCAAAAGAGAAGACGCTACTTAACTCCAGAATTATTCTCCCATACACAGCAGTATATTCACAATGGGAAAATACCATCTGGTTCCAGCACATACAGACTAATACTTCTGTTCTCACTCCAAATCAGAACCTATGAGATTTCGCTATTTAGCTATAACAAAGTATAGATTTAAAAAAAAATAATTGTATATATTAATATATATACATATTTCAAGCATTCACACTGTGAAGCAAATAATTATGTAATAATTATTACATAATTAATTATTTAATAATTGTGTAATCAAAGAAGTTAAAAATAAAAATAATTTTTTTTAATTAAAAAAAAAAAGAATTTTGATTAAGTCCTGGGGACACAATGAGGACTCAGTAAATGTTAGCTGTTACTATTGTTGTAATTATTATCATTTTAAGGATTCTTTTTTTTTTTTTAATTTTTTTTTTTGTAACATTTATTTATTTTTGAGACAGAGAGAGACAGAGCATGAACGGGGGGAGGGCCAGAGAGAGAGGGAGACACAGAATCTGAAGCAGGCTCCAGGCTCTGAGCTGTCAGCACAGAGCCTGATGCGGTGCTCGAACTCACCGACCGTGAGATCGTGACCTGAGCGAAGTCAGACGCTCAACTGACTGAGCCACCCAGGCGCCCCTAAGGATTCTTAAAGACTACCAAGTAGTCTTTGATAATCCCCACCTCAATCTAGATAGGTTCATAGTTCTCTTCCCTTCTTTATCAAAACCACCAAGAGTCCTGGAATTGAGGCCAGCTATACACAGAAGCAGTGTATTCACTGTGGTGACAGTTAAGGTCACCAGAAAATCCCATTGCCCCCAAACATTTCTCTTCTCCCTGGATATTTTTTCTCTGCTTCTTAAATAGGAAAGTCTCCCCTAGAGTCTCCTAGGACCCTGCTGTCCCTTCACATTGCTCTCCAGTTCTTAATTTCCTTTCGCTAATTCTCCTCAAATGGGTGATCTTCTCCAACTCACTCTGTTATCCCATCTTTCATGCCCTAAATAAGAATAACAAAACCAATGCAACGGGCTCCTAAGAGGCCACCTTCATCCAGGCTTTCCCTCCTCCAGCCTGTATGAGTTAGGTGCGGGACACGTAGCTATAACAAAGAGCCCTCACACCCAATGCAAATAGCTCAACAAGATGGAAGATGATTTCCCCCTCACATAACAGTAGAAGGCTGCCCAGGACGAATAGGGCAGCACCACCGTCCATAGCACATGGCCACTTCCCTCCCAGCACTATCTCCCAGCCAGAGGGAAGAGTAAAGAAATTAGGGCAGAGGAAGTGCATGCCCATTCCTCAAAAACAAAAACAAACCCTTTTCACTCTGTAATTGTTTCAGGCTTGCCAAAAATTTGCAAAAAAATATTACAAAGAATCCACAATCAATTTTCCAAATGTTGACATTTTTTTATGTTGGCTTTATCGTTCATTCTTCCTATGTTTTTTTTCTAAAACATTTGAGAGTCAAAGACATGATTCAATGACTTCCCTGTATAATATTTCCCCCAAACTGGAACATATTCTTATATAACCTCTACACAATGATCAAAATAAGGAAATTAACATTGGCACAATACTATTATCTAATTCATGGACTATATTCAAATTCCATCAGTTGTCTCTCTAATGTCTTTTGTAGTAAAATAAAAACTGTTTTCCTGATCCAGGATCCAATTCAGGATAACTCATTGCATCTAATTGTCCTGTCTTTCGAGTCTCTTTATTTTATTTTATTTTTTCATGTTTATTCACTTATATTTGAGAGAGAAGGAGAGAGAGAGAGCATGAATGGGGAGGGGCAGAGAGAGGGAGAGAGAGAATCCCAAGTAGGCTCCATGTTGTCAGCACAGAACCTGATGTGGGGTTTGAACCCACGAACCGGGAGCTCATGAGCTGAGCCGAAGCTGGACGCTTAACCAACTGAGCCACTCAGGTGCCCCTTGAGTCTCTTTAAACCTGCAGCACCTCTTCAGTCTTTGTCATTCATGACCCTGATATTTTTGAAAAATGAAGGTCAGTTATTTTGTAGAACATTCCAGTTTGGGTTTGTCTGATGCTTCTTCATGACTAGATTTAGGTTATGCATTTTGGGCAGGAATACCATAGAAGTGGTGTGTCCTCAGTGCATCTTATCAGGAGGCACTTGATATGCAACTGTCCCAGTGTTGGTGATGTGACCTTGGATCATTTGGTTAAGTTGGGGTCTGCCAGGTTTCTCCACGGTAAATAGGTGCCCCCTTTGTAACTGATAGGTGTCTTGTGAGAATATGTTTTGAGATCATGTAACTGTCCTGCTTGGTGTTCTACTTTCATCAGCTAGTTTAGTACCCATTACTCAAACAGTTACTAAGATGGTGTCCATCAAATGGTGATTTTTCTTTTTTTAAGTTTTTTTATTTATTTTGAGAAAGAGGTAGTGTGAGTGAGCGGTGGAGAGGCAAAGAGAGAGGGAGAGAGAGAACCCCAAGCAGGCTCCACACCTACAGCTCTGATTGAGACGCTAGGCTCGATCCCAGGAACCACGAGGTCATGACCTGAGCTGACATCAAGAGTTGAACAATCAACTGAGCCACCCAGGCGCCCCCAAGTGGTGATTTTTCTAATTCCATTACTCCTTATGCATTGACAGATGGGATTCTACTATAGAGATTTTCCTTTCCCTCCTCCCACTTTATTATTTTATTTATCTACATTCAAACTGGTTCATGTATTCTTATATTTTATTCTATGAGTTATATTTCCTTTACTCTCATTATTTATTTCATTCTGCAAATATTCCCAGATTTGGCCAGAGGGAGTCCCTTTGGCTGGTTCCTGCACCCTTTTAACATGCCCTGCCACTCAGAGCATTTCCTTACTTTCTGGATTGCAAAATAGTCAGGCTCATCTTGCACTTCTCCTGTCCCAACAAATGGTCAGCTTTGACCACAGCCTTCCCCGGTCCTGGTCCACATGACGCTCCTCTCATCCATGACCCCTCTTTTTGAGGTCAAGCACATCTGCACCCCATGGGGTCTTCTCTGATTTTTCTACTACAATCACCTGAACCAAGGTGAAATCCTTACTTTTAACAGCCAGCCCCAGAGGTAACCCTCTTCGTGTAGGAAAACACTTGGGATCCTAAAGGCAGACTTGCAAGGAAACTAAGAAACAAACCAATAAAGGCCAAACTGCTCTGCCTGGAATGAATAGGAATCAGCAAGGAGAAAACAGAAAAGATTACAGAGGTGGTGAGGCATGAGGGCTGAGGCTGGGGCCTACAGAGGACTGAGGCCAGTGAGATAATCTTTAGAATATGAATTACTTTTAAGAATGAGAATGTCCATTCACTATTAAAGAGTTTGCAGGGCACCAGCGTGGCTCAATCCATTAAGCAGCCAATTCTTGATTTCGGCTCAGGTCGTGATCTCATGGTTTGTGAGTTCAAGCCCCGCATCGATCTCTGTGCTGGCAGTGCAGAGCTGTTTGGGATTCTCTCTCTCTTTCTCTCTGCCCCTCATCCACCAAGATAAATAAATAAACTTAAAAAATATATATTAAAGGGGACACCTGGGTGGCTTAGTCGGCTGAGCATCCAACTTCGGCTCAGGTCATGATCTCACAGTTTGTGAGCTCGAGCCCCGCGTCGGGCTCTGTGCTGATAGCTCACAGCCTGGAGCCTGCTTCGGATTCTGTGGCTCCCTCTCTCTCTGTCCCTGCCCTGCTTCCACTCTGTCTGTCTATCTCTCTCTCTCTCAAAAAAAAAAAAATAAACATTCAAAAAAGATAGTAGATATTTATTATTGTATATATTAATATATATATTAAAGAGTTCGCTTTGCTTTATATAAACTCCCATTCATGGCCCCCCCAAGAGTCAACTTAAGATTGAGTCTTCCACACCCATAGGTGCATTTTTTTGACTGGCTTCAAAAGCAAGAAGAAAAAACAAAGGAAAAACCAAAAATGTGTGGGTCACACATCTGGGTCAGCACCACACAAAGAGAAGGAAACAACCAGAGGATTAAGACACCATGCAACAGAGTTCAGAGGAAGCAAGAATCCAGAACCAGACATGTCTGTTGGCCATGAGCCCCTGCACCCTGCCCAGGACAGAATTCAGAGAAACTGGTGATGGGAACAGGAGTGCTTTGGACTTCCCACAGGTCAGAGGTTGGAGGTTGGAGTTGATTATACTTAACTATCCAGCACCTGAGTTACAGGATACTTCCCCAGATCCCTCATTTCGACACCAGTAGTACTGGTTGGCTTTCCATGCGTCCACACAAAGTCTCCTTAAGTTCAATATGAACTTCTGGAGAATGAGCACTTTGTTTTCCTTTTTTCTCTTACCACCTATGGTAAAGCAAAGTACATAGTACATTACCTGAAATTCCATCATGACAGACTTATTCCTCAAAACACCCAAGAACAAAGCAAATACCCCAAACATATCAGGTCTAGACCATGTGGGCAGGTACTATTATGTCCGGCTCCCAACAGCCTCATCCTTCCTCTTTCCCAAGAGAGACTCAATTTTATTTAGATATCCACTCACCTCCTCCTGATCTTGGACTTCAGCAGAGTCTGGGCCCATTCCCTACTCCATAAGTTGGGTTCTGACTGATCTAAGCCAACCCAGGTAATCCCACTGCCACTGACTGATCCAGACAAGATCAGGCAATACGTTTAGGGTCAGTGAGATGTAGGGAGAGGCTGCTGGCAGGGCTTCAGAGAAAGTTTCCTTCACTCAAAAGATAAATAAGCGATCCAAGGAAGTGGCAGATATTGTCACATTTTTATATAAGGGCTGATATTGTGTCAAACATCTTGCAACCAAACATAAGGGATGCTAGCCAAAGATCAAACCTACCAAGGATGGCAGGACAGAAAGATGGAAGGAATCTGGAGTTTTGGCTCTTGTGCTAAAGCTGCTGGATTAACAACCCCTCACAATTTACTCCTTCAGAACTTTCTTGAGTCAGGGCTTTATTTCTTACAGCAAAAAGCATCTAAGGAATTCAACACTGCTCAGTGAATGTCTTAGTAGCCAAGTGATTTATTGACATTCAGCTGAGAACACAGCAAGAGGTATATGTAGGGAACTCCTACGAGGAAACAGTCACAGCCAGCACAGGCCATGGCTTGGAGACTGCGAAATCAGTTTCCAAAGCTTTCGGTTCTATTAGCTCCACTGTGTTGCCTTGAGGTTGGGAGTTTGTGGGAGACTTAAAATAGCCACAGATTCTTTGCAGCCCCTCCCCAGGAGAGGCTGAGTCTGTTTCCCCCCTACTTGAACCTGGCCTACCTTTGTGATTTCCTTTACCCAGTAGAATGTGGCTAAGTGACATTATGGTTCTGAGCTTGGTCCTCAAGTGGCCTTACAGTTTCTGCTATCACCCTCTTGGAATACAAGTGGCTTCTGGAGGATAAAGGAGTGCAAGAAGAAAGAAGCCTGGCGTCCTAGCTGAGGCCCCAGACACATGAATGAGTCCAGCCAATGTTATGTGAGACACCCCAGTCCAGTCAAGCCCAAACTACCAACCCACAGAATTTTGAGCAAATAACTAATTGTTTTAAGTCACCATATTTTGGAGAGGCTTGCTATGCAACAATGGAAAAATGACACAGAACTATTCCCAAACGAGGGGAATAATTTAACTTGAAACTAATTTCAACTCATTATTTTGCCCAAATACTGTAACTCATTCCAGAACAACCTGGAAAAAAACAAAGCTACTGGTTCAAATAATGATTCAGTCAACATGTTATTATATCATCTTCTTCTATTCGAGAAAAATGTAGGAAAAAGCATTCCAACTGTGGTCATCTCCAATTCGATTTGTCCCAAGAAATTACCCAAAACCCCATGTGCTGGCTCTGAGGGAGCCTGAATCAGTCGTGTCTAGTTTGGAGATCTGGAGCTGGCTTCAGCTGGTTTGGGTCTGTCTGAGCTGTTTGGAAGATATGTCTTAGTATTTTTAATTAGGATTCTGCTGAATCTAAAGGAACTGAAACCAAACCTAAGCAGCCCTCCACTGTCACCATCTTGTCTCAATTCGCTCACTCATTCCGCTATAAACTATACATTCTGTGCCCATAGAGTCGTCTCCCCGTATGGTAGGTTCTGTGGTAGATTCTCTGTTAGTGCTTGTAAGGATTTGCCATATTTGACTTCAAATGTGCAAGTGCCTGCAAAAATAGGCAACAGAATACAGCATTAGCAAAAGGCTTTCAGCGAAGCAAAAATTATTACTTCCTTCAAGGCATTGAAAGACCTTGATTCTTCTTCCATCAATATTTTCTTTTCTTGGGTCAATATTTTTTGAGATCCATCTCCGTAGAAGTCAATATCTTCTTATTAATCTCTTTGGGCAATAACAGTTGCTATGAGCCAATGACCTGAAGTGTGTGTGGGATCAGAAGGCTGGATTTGCTGCTAGGGACCTGGAACCTCGTAGGGGCAGCAGTTCAGTCTTTAGGACGTTCTTCATACATCACTTGTCCATAAATCACTGTTTTGTAGGTAATCAGTAATATTTCCATTTTAAAAGTTACTTATTATTGTAGACTAACTGCAACATGCAGAAAAATACAAAGAAGGAAATTAACATTTCCCGTAATTCCCACAACCGGAGATAACTATTGATTTTTTTCTACAAACGAATACGTATATGGGGAGATGTATGTATCTGCGCACATGTATAAAAAAAGATGAAATGATTAGGATCATACTACATAGAGATTTTTTCCCTGCTCTTTGCTCTTAACTTTATAGAGAGACTTTTTTCCCTCCATTTTCTTACATGTTCTTTCAAGGACATAATTTTTAATGTTGTATAGTATTCTAGTCTATGCATCTAATACACGGGGGAAGGGATTCATTACAAAGGGACACAAAGGCATTGCAGGAATAACAGAAACGTTCTATATCTGGATTGTGGTGGCTGTCATAGGGACTTATGCATTTGTCAAAATTCAGTAAACTGTATACTTCAGAGGGGTAAATTTTAATGTATACAAATTATATCTCAATAAACCTGACTAAAGGGAGGGGGGAATACTTAGCTCAAGAATCACCTTCTAATATGACCCGGTGCTGCCCAGATTTTGATCTACTATTTAATTTCTGAGGCTTGACAGCACACGGAAATCACCTGGGAGCATTTAATAAAATAAGAGGCCAGGATTGGTGGGGGAGGGGCACCAGAGACTCTGATTTAATTGGCCATGGTGTCGGGCCAAGGCCTCGTATTTTCTGAAAGCTCCCATGATGATTCTAAAATGTGCAACCAGGGTCGAGAACCACTGATTTGCACAATAAGTCATCTGGACCAAGGAGGCAGGAGGTGATAAAATGGGATGTGTACATTTCAGAATCATAAAAGGGTTTTATAAATTTTGCAAACTAAACATTTATTAGCCCATTGATTTTTTTGTCCTATTTCCCCCCTTGAGATATTTATATGAGATTGTCATATAAATATTTTTATTGCAACATAATTCACGTAACGTAGAACTCATCCTTTTAAAGTCTACAATTCAGTGGTTCTTAATATATTCACAAGGTTGTACAGCCATCACTATTATTTACTTTGAGAACATTTTTTTCAATCTAAGAACAAACCCCGTGCCTGTTAATAGTCACATCCGATTCCCCCCGCCTGCAGCCTGTGAAAACCACTGATCTACTTGCTGTCTATATGAATTTGCCTGTTCTGGGTATTTCATATAATTCATATTCATCGTATGGAATCATACAATACATGACCTTTAATGACTGGCTTCCTTCACTTAATGCAGTGTTTTTGAGGTTCCTCCATGTGGTAGCATGTATCAGTATTTCATTCCTTTCCATGGCCAAATATTTTATCACACAGATATACCACAATTTTGTTTATCCATTCATCCGTTGTTGGATACCTGGATGTCTCCCCCTTTTGTCTATTATAAATGCTGCTATGAGCACTTGTGGACAAGTTTTTTCTGTGCATATATGTTCTCTTTTTTCGTGGTATTTACCTAGGAGTAGAATTGATTGCTGGACCATGTGGTAACTTCATATTTTACTTTTTGAGGAGTGGCTACACTATTTTCCCATCAGCAATGTATAAGTGCTCCAATTTCTCTATGTCTTCTCCAGCACCAGTTATTTCCTGACTTTTTTGTCACAATCATGCTAGTAGGGGTGAAGTAATAATCTTGAGGTTTTGATGTGTACTTCATTAATGATTAATGATGTTGACCATCTTTTCGTGTGCTAATCGTCCATTTGTATGTCTTCTTGGGAGAAATGTCTATTCAAATGCTTTGCTCTTTTTAATTGGATTATTTGCATTTTCATGGTTGAGTTGTAAGCGTTCTTTATATATTCTGGATACTAAACTCTTAATAAACACAGGATTTACAAATATTTTTCCCATTCTTCAGATTGTCTTTTAAGTTTCTAGAAAGCATCCTTTGAAACACAAAATTTTTAATTTATGTTTTTTCTTTTGTTGCTTGTGCTTTAGGTGTAATATGTAAGAAACCATTGACTAATCCAAGTCACAAGATTTACAAGGTTCTTTCTAAGTCTTTTATAGTTTTAGCACTTACATTTAGATCAATGATCCATTTTGAGTTTGTCTTGGTATATGGTGTGGGGTAAGGATCCAACTCCACTCTTTTGCATGAGGATATCCAGTTTTCCTAGCACCACTAATTAGAAAGACTCTTATCCTCATTGAGTAGTCTTGGCACCCTTGTTGAAATTCATAGTCAGGTGTTTGTTTTTTTTTAATCTATGCTCAGCTGGAAGAAATTTTTACTCATTCTCTCAGCTGATTAGCAGCTCTAAGTCCAAAAGTCCATGTCTACACATCAGTAGGCCCAGTGCCTAATAGTTGTGACCTTTAAGTGTCAGTTCCTACTGCTAGGTCCTTAACAAGTACTTTTTGATAAGTTATTCTTGAGGTTAATCAATTTAGTAAACATAGCAGAATTGATCAAATTGATTGGTCTGCTTCAAGTGGATCTCTCTGATCATCCAAAACAACCAAACTAACCTGTACAAATCAATAGTCAGAATGGTGTACGAATCCTTGGGGTGACGACAGTTGCCTATTAACCAAGACCACAATTCTGTCCGGATGTTTACCTCTCCCCTATGTGACTCATGGTTGAAGCCTGATTTATTCTAAACTAATCATGGTAATTCCAGTCTCTTTGACATGGTTTGATTTAGGAAAGGATATATGACCTTTGTCAAATGCGGATTCCGGAAAAGTTTTCTTTTATCAGAAGAGTTGGTCCTTTTCTTTCCAGTGACTGTTGCCATGCCTGCCTGGAATTTGACAGCCATATTATAACCATGAGGGAAGCTAAACAGAGAAGATAAAGGATGACAGTGCAGAAATATGGGAGGTTTCTGGGTCCTTAATGACATTCTTGAACCCCTAAACTAACTAACCTTGTTGCTTTCCTACCTTGGGACTTCTCATTACCCAAGACAGTTAGAGTGCTTTGTTACTTGTACTCAGATTATCCTAAACAATAGAGGCCTCCTAACTTTCCATAGAAAATGCCGTTCAGACTGAAAAACGTTAAGGGGACTGTAAGACTCAGCATGGTAATCCAGAGATTTGAAATTCTCCAAAGAGATTTTTCCAAACTTAGCCCCAGATGACGTTTCCTTCACATCTGCAAGGAGACCTGCCCTCAAGGCTGATGATGATGGAAAAGGTATGGTATGTAAGTTGAACTCCATCACCAACACTAAGTCCCTGGCTTCTTCAGAGAGAACAACTCATCTCTATTGCTTTTCTATAAAAGGAATAGAGTTTTAGTATTGATGTGTTTCATATATTCTTATCCTCCAAAAATGTTTGGATCTGGAGGAAGTGCTTTTACATTCTAAGTGGAATGATGTAATCTCAACATCTTTGGATTGAGACGGAGCCAGGAGAGGCCATAGATGTAGGAGTCTCCTCTCTGACACTAGTCACCCTTCCTATGATGGAGAACTCCAGCCAGAGCTCTCACCACCTCTATAGGAGGGGAATTGCAGTTGTATGTGGAAGCCAGCGTGGATGGGTTTGGGAGAGCCAATTACGTGCATCTCTCCCTAGCTTTTCCCAGCCCCGCACTCAGCGATGTCACATGAGTAGCTTAAAAATCAGCCATTGTGAGAGCAGTTATGCCATGGAAATGAGGAAAGAGCTTTTTCTCTCTGGAGAGCCAGCTCTTCAATGGTACTAGCACACCACTGGAGATTCCTCTCTTGGTCATTCTTATACAACCAAGGTATCATGATATCTGCCACACTTCATGGCTGTAAATCAAAGAGAAGAAAGACCCCACTGTCCTTCACTGAAGATGACTGACTGCTAAAACATGACAGGAAAATACAGTCTTTTTTTTTTTTTTTTTTTTTTTTTTTTACAAACTGAGTCACAGCCTCCCATCTCAAATTTCCAGGCTGTTCAGGCTTTTGGTTTTTTGTTTTTTAGGAAGGAAGGAAGGAAGGAAGGAAGGAAGGAAGGAAGGAAGGAAGGAAGGAGAGGGGGAAGGAAGAAAAATGCACAACTTTGAATCTTCCTAAGAAGCTAACTGCAAAGATTTGGGGTTTTAGTGTTTTTTTTTTTAATTGTTGTTTTTTTCAGAGCGTAGGGTTACAGCAAGGCTGGTGTGTGGTAACTCTCCATTGCATGCAAGGCTAAAGCCACGGTAATGACAAGGTCTTACTGTAGAACTGCTGAGGTCGCCCGGCTGAGGCCATCTGTGGTATCTGGACATGAATCTATGGGCGGCTCCCTGAGTGACTGTGGGGCAGGGCTCCTACAAGGTACTTCTGCAGACTGCCATCCCTCTGGCCATCTGGGCTCCCGTCTCCTTCCACCTCTATTATCCCATAGCCTGTAGCCCACAGCCCATAACCAGCCAGGCTTTACAGGCTCTTCTTTCTCCCCCTCCCTCTTGTCAATTGCAAGTCTGGGAAAAATTATGGAATATTTTAGATATACCAAAAGGCACAGAGAAGAGTATCATAAACACTCTTGAATCTCTACCCTGCTTAGGAAATAAAGCATCATGAACACTACTAAAGTCCTTGCATAGGCCTCTCTGATGCTATTCCCCTTCCTTCAAGAGAGAAACAGTTTCCGGAAACTGGGACTATCATCCCGGTGCATGTCTTTATCATTTGACTACATATGTCTACATATAAGCCTGAACAGTATGTAGAATTGGTACAAAAGCTTTGAAGCTTTATGTAAATGCTATATCTATTGCATGTCTCTTGCTGCAGCTTGCTTTATTTCTATCAATATTTTGTTTTTATTAATGTTTGTATTAGTTTTCTGTTGCTGCAGTGGTTTGAAATAACACACATTTATTATCTCATAATTTCTGTGGATCAAGGTCTAGGTGGGACTTAACTGGGTGCTCTGCTCAGAGCCCGACAGGCTCCCATCTAAGTATTGGGCAGAATGAATTCTCCTGTGTAGGCCTGACCGGTGAAGCATCTGCTTCCGAGCTTATTCAGGTTGTTGGCATAACTCATTTCCCTGAGTTTGTACAGCTGAGAACCCTAGTTCCTAGAGGACACTCACTGCTTGCCCCACGGCCCTCTCCCCGGCTCCCCGGCTCCCCGCCCCCACGGGCTCTCCAGGCAGCTTCCATCATAGCAACTCCCTTCTGTAAGGCCAGCAGAATCTCTCATTCTAGTCCTCTAAAATGAGGTTATACAATGTATCAGACTTATCCATCAATTTTGAGAGTCCCTGCACTGGAGGGAGAGAATTTCACAAAGGTACCAACACCCACCCGTCGTTTGGGAATTATTGGGATCTGTTCTTTGGCCTAGGAAGTCTCCCCATTTTGCTGTTAATGATTATGTTAGTGTGATGCCAATTTCTTCTATTATAAACAATGTCATACTTAATAGTCTTAACAGATTTTTTCTGTACATACGAGAAAGTTTCTAGGCCCTAAAGCACACCAAAAGTCTCCGACTTTACTAGTAATGGTCAAATTACTCTCCAGAGCAGTTACGGCCTATGTGACTACTGCAATTCCACATAGTCTCCTACTCTCGAAATTGAAAGAATTATTTTTATATCTTTATTTTATGGGCAGCCTGAGAGCTGTGAAATGGTATCTCTTGGTTCTAATTTTTAGTTTTGGAATTACTAATGAGGTGAGTAAAAGGTAATGAGTGCCTTTTCATACCTTGTTTTGTTTCTTTCTGGGAACTGTCCTGAACTGTTTGTCTATTTCTCTCTTTTGTTTGTTTCTTCTTTGTTTTTCTTGTCTATTTATAGTCCTTTATGTGTCTTTGCTCCTAAGTCTTTGTGTTATTGCACTACTGGTATTTTCTTCTTGTGTTTCTCTACCAACCTTCTACCTTTTATTTTTACATGCAGAACTTTTAAACTTTAATTTGGTCAAATTTATCAGTCTTTCCCTTTATGATTTACTTCTTTTATGACTTATTTAAGAAATATTTTTCTATCCTGAGGCCAAATCCTGAGGCCCAAAACATAGTCACCTATATGTTTGTATAAAGGTTTTAAAGTGTTGCTTTAGGGACACCTGGGTAGCTGGGTCAGTTAAGTGTCTGACTCTTGATTTTGGCTCAGGGCATGATCTCATGATTCATGAGATTGAGCCCTGCATCAGGCTCTGCACTGATAGCATGGAGGCTGCCTGGAATTTTCTCTCTCCCTCTCTCTCTCTCTCTCTGCCCCTCCCCCGCTGGTGCTCGATCTCTCTCTCTCTCTCCATTTCTCTCTCTCTCTCAAAATAAAGAAAATAAACATGAAAAAAAGTTTAAAAATTAAAGAAAAAAATAAAGTGTTATTTAACACATTTAGTTTTATAATATACCTGATACTTATTTTTGTCCATAGCATAAACAAAGCATCCAATTTTATTTTCTATTTCTATATAGATATCTAGGTCTTTAGCACCAGTTATTGAATAAGCCATGTTGACCTTTCTAATATGCCATGTCATCACTCATTCACTAAGTTTTCACATATGTATAGTTTTGCTTCTGGATTCTCTATTCTATTCCCACATCTCTTTGCTCATTCCTATACTAACACGCTCTGCCTTAATAATTATAATTTTATGATAAGTTTTAATATGCAAACAGGCATACCCTACCATCTCATTCTTCTTCTCAACAATGTTTAGTTTATATTTGACCGTGGCTCTTTCATATAAACTTGGATTCAGATTATTAAATTCCATGAAAAGCCTTCCTGGGATTTGATTGGGGGAGTCCTCAATTTATACATTAATTTAGGGAATGTTATGGGTGTGAATAGTGTACCCTCCAAACTTATATGTTGAAATGCTTACACGCAGTACGTCAGAATCTTCAAGGGGATGCTTCTACAGTTTCAGAGATGTCCGTGTTTCTGAAGGGTTTGCCACCTGGCTGTCTATTCGGAGCCCCATGTCTTGAAAATAAAGTGAAATAATGTGGCGATTTACCCGGAGATGCTGAGGGTGATCGGTGATCAGATGGCACATTCACGTGTCGGGACAAAAGTCTAGCCCAGAGGAAGAAACGTGACTGTTGAGGCTAGAGTGTTAACATCTCCTCAGATCCCAGCAGTAATGGAAAACATCCATGGGCCTCCTTTCCAGCTCCCTCTTAAAAATAGCACTTCTGGCACTTACTCTCTGAGTGTTCAGATCAGACTAACTCAGATGGAAGCAGGAGAAATTCCAAAGGATGGGGACTTGATATGCCCCTTATTTTCATCAAACCACTTCGGTTCACACCCCAGTTATGCGTTACCTATATGGCCTTGGGCGAGGTGCTTCTCCTCTCTGGCCTCCGTCGTCTGACCTGTCAAATAAGGATTCTGGTAGCACCTACTCATGTGTGGGATTAAGTGACTCATTCACGTAACTCATTGGGAATAGCGCCTGGCACACGGTAACACAGTAAACACTCGATAAATACTAATGAAGCCCACGGGATGGCCACCTTTGCACTGCCTTTCGGCTACTTACTGGGTTTTTACATCGCTTTAATTTTTCCTTAAAATCTCAAAATACGCTGCTTAAATGTTACTCTATCCCCCATATGTTCCACCCGGCGGCCTGGCACACAATACGTCTCTAGTTCATTTGCACAAGTTTATCCAACCTGGCCTGTCGACAATCACACTACCACCCGCCTTGCCTTTTTTCCAGCATTTAGGGTCAGATGCCACTGGTTTCCAGGCCAGCTTTCCACAAGGAATGGAATGCTGAACAAGAAGCAAGCAATCTTGAAATGACCAAGCTGAGCCTGACCATAGATATGCCGGCATGCTGGGGGAACCCCTGGTTTATAGCCTCATCTGCTAAAAAGTCCGGTGCTATCCTGGGGGTCAGTGGGCCTGGTGAACTTGAAGACATTCATGCTGAGGTCTTAGGGAGTAGGGTGGGAACAGCGAATGAGTGGCCTCCTTTCTTCTCAG